>NC_138219.1:1202500-1802500 GCF_964194415.1 Vipera berus
CCAACCTTTGGGGCACCAGGGAGAAAGGCTTTTCTGTGGACCGGAGGGGGCCTGGTTTCAGGCGCTGCCTGCATCCCACAGATGGGGCTTCGCTCGTTTACGCAGACCAGTTTTTGGCATGCTGCGGACCGGTGCCAGTCCATGGACCAGGGGCTGGGGACCCTGCTCTACGGGGGTGAGAGGACTCCCCGTATTCAGGGAAGGAAACCTGTTTAAAGCACGCCAGGCTGAGGAAGGCACTCTCTCTGCAAAGGTGCAGCTGCACCCACCTGGATTTTGGTAGCTGCCGGCACCTGCTGGGATAGGAACTGTTGCCGAGTTGCCCAGTGCTGGCGGACTAGGAAGCCCCTCATCCGGGCCTGCAGCTGGACAACAAGCCAGGTGCAGGATTGCCAGAGGCGCTCCCGGTCGTGTGTGGAAGACACGCTGTTGATGGCCGCCTGCAGGAGAGACGTGCAAAAGGCCCATTGGGTTGTCTCAGCTCCAAGGAAGGAGCGAGGATTCCCTGCAGGGGGAGTCCTCCCAGGGTGCCCGCCTGCCCTGCTGATGGGAAAGGATATGTCCAGAGAGGAGGCAGGAAAAGGGGGCAGCCTGGGCAAAGACTGGGGCCCTCCGTCACCTGGTGCACATGAGGTGGCAGCAGGAAGGCCCTGGCAAGCCCAGAGCCCCCCCCAGATGCCCAGAAGACGCCTCTCTACCCACTGCAGCCCGTTTCCCCTTCAACCCCCACCCCCCAACTGTGGGATCCAGTGGCTGAGTGTTTGGCCCAGAGATCTGCTTCTGCCACACCCACCTGGATCTCCTCTTGGCTGAGATGGGCTGTGTTGAGGGTGGGGGGCTGGGGCTGCTCCCAGGACCCCTCAAAGGACCGCAGGTGGAAGTAGTACTCTGAGCCATCTCTCAGTCTGTGCCGGGCCCAGAGCGCCTCTGAGGGGCCCCCTGCACCCCCCCAAGAAAACATGACTGATGAAGGTCAGGATGAACAACGTAGAAGGCGGCGGGGGGGGGTCTCCTGGGTTGGGCTGCAGCATGATCCCTCCCGCCTTTACCTGCCGGCCTTCGTGCTGCCAGGACGGCAGAGAGCTGCGCCTGATAAGCCGCGGCGCACTCTGCCACCAGGCCACTGAGGCCCACGTTCGGATTGCGCAGGACGCGCAGAGTCTGGGCCGCGTTCCCCTCCTTGACGGCCTGGTTGATGGCAGCAACGCCCAGGGCCACTGTGGGGAGAGGCAGAGGGGGCTGCGGCTGGGGCAGGAAGCCATGGGTCCCGGGGGAGGGGAACATCTCCCAAGCCCATCAGCCCCTCCCCTTCTGGAAGGGGGCCCAGAGAGCAGCCCCCAGCCTTACTTTGCTGGGCAGCTTTGCTGTCTTGGTCAGCTTTGCAGACCCCCTCTCGGATTTCTTCCCAGCACAAGAGCGCTCCGGCGTCTCCTGTCACCTGCTCAGAGGAAACAAGAGGGCCCCATTCTGAGCGGAGCGCCCAGAAGCTGGCGACGCAGCCGTTCTTCCCCAGACAGGCTCTGGAGAAGCTACGATTGCCAGCTTCACGGAAGCCAAATCTCCTGTACGTTGATAAAGCGAATCAAAGGTCTGCGCGTGGGATGGCCGTATATTTCCCACAACAACCCTGTGAGGCAGGTCAGACAGAGAAGGCCGGCATGGGCAGAGTCCTTGTAAGCCTCACACCAAGAGTGGTTGCTGTCACCCTCCACAGCGCAGAACAGCACCTGACCAAACCACTGCAGGAGATTAGGAACTAGCTCAGCCGTTCCGAACCTTTGGCACCGGTTTCGTGGGAGACAATTTTTCCACAGACTGGGCGGCAGGGGTGGTTTCGCGTTTTACCTAGTTCCCCGCACATGCACAGATGAACCTTCACCCACTTCCATGAACTGGTTCCTAACAGGCCGCGGACCGATACCAGTCCACAGTCAGGAGGGTTGGGACCCCTGGGCTAGCTAAAAGTAGAAAAGCCTAGTTCACAGATTTTTTGAAAAATCCAACACCACAAACTCCAATTATGTACACCAGAAAAGGGGGTTCCAGATTCCTTCCAATTTTTGGATCCCATAGACCAGGGGTAGGCAACCTCGGCTCTTTTATGACTCAGGAATTCTGGGAGTTGAAGTCCATGAGTCATAAAAGAGCCGAGGTTGCCTACCCCTGCCATAGACAGACTCCTCCTGCAGTGCCTATCTCAGCGTTTCTCAACCTTGAGAACTTTAAGAAGGGGGGTGGAGGGTGGGGCTTCAAGTCCCAGAATTCTGGAAGTTGAAATCCCATCTTAAAGTTCCCAAGGCTGAGAAATGCTGGTCTAACTGGTGGCACAACAGAAGACAAGCTGGCCTAGAATGGCGGATCAGGGCCAGCAGCTTGTGGTTCAAACCTCCCCTCTTTTGGGACTGTGGTGCCCTCGCTGGTCCTCCCAAATTTGATACAAACTGTAGAATCACCAGTGCAGTTTTCTGCTTCAACCACCCAAAGCCACACTATCATCCATACGTGTGCACTGCGATTCCCCAAGTTCCCAATTCTGGGAGTTGTAGCACCGACAACTGACTGGAGAAGGCAGCGATGCTATTCAGAAAAAGGAGGCAATAAAATGCGATTGGTCTGGTTTGTCACTTCATAAAACCACTTCCTGCTTCTGTGTAGCCCTGAGTGCAGATTCTGGAGAGGCTCAGCCAGACCCAGTTTGGGGAGCACCTAAAACTTTTGGTCCAGGTGCCTGATGGTGTTTCTGCATTAGCTCAGGAGACCCCCACCCCGAACATCCCCCCCTTCTTTTCCTACCTGGGCCTTCTGCCTCAACATCTGGGCCAGAACAAAATGGTACCGCTTGGCTCTGGGGAGCATCACACTGGCGAGGTTGGCTGACGGCAGGAGCAGAGCCCTGAGGGTCTTCTCTGGACAGTCGCCCTGCAGGGCCTCGTTGATCAGCCGGACAGCAAGGATTTCTGAAAGGGGAGAGGGCGGCTTTGGCTGAACCCAGGGCCGGAGAGAAACGCTTTTTAAGGGTTTGGTGGAATTATCCCAATGGGGCACCTCAGTTTGAGGAATCGCCTGGCTACTTGCTGTTTGTGACTTGTGCATTTTAATGTTCAGGTTTTAAACTCTGGAAAAGGAATCTTTAGCGGTTTGTAGTTCTGGAATGAGTCCTGTATTTATTCTTATTTGTTAGATTTTTATCCTGCCTTTGTTATTAGGTGGCAAACATACATTTCCAAGGGAGATGGGCAATTAAATAATATGAAAAATAGACATTATTTCCTTCTCCTATTTCCCCCACAACAATCCTTGGAAGTGGGCTGGGCTGAGAGAGTGGGGCTGACCCAGAGTCTCCCCACTGGCTCCAACGAAGCCTTGCTCTCTGCCACAGAGGCCCAGACAGAGGCCCAGACAGCTCTTCGGCTGTCAGTCGCAGCCCCACACACGTTGTCCACCACAGCTGACCCAGAATCTCCTTTGGCCAAAGAGCCTTACTTTCCTGCTCTTCTTGGACGAAGGCATTCACGTTGTTCACCGAGGCCTGGATATCGTTCCAACTCAGGAAGTTGCGCCGGGTTTCCCGGAAGAGGCACTTCTGTTTGGACAGGTCCTCGAAATAACTGCAGAATGGAAACAAACGAGAACGCCAGGTCGGAGTTAGAAGGCAGAAATCAATCAGGGTCTACAGGTGGTCCTTGACTTACAGCCATTCGTTTAACAAACAAAATTGTAACTTTCTTGGAAAAAGTGACTTACGACCTGCACTTTCACCCGTCACACCACCGAGTCAAGAGACTGGAGCCTGGCAACCTTCTCGTATTTACCATCTGTTGCAGCAGTTGTGATATGCAACTTTTTTTTTTTTTTTGCAAATTTTCAGCAAAAAATGTCCACTGAGGAAGCTGGATTCAGTTTATCATGTGATTTGCTTAACAACCATGGTGATTCACTTAACTGCCATAAAATCTGTCATTAAATTGTGTCCAACATGATAACAATTTAAAACGGAAATTCTGGTCCCAATCGTGATGGTAAGCTGAGGACTACCCGTACCCTCCATAGGTGACCAATTTCAGGACCATCGGCTGCTCTGCACCCAGCGCCAGACGCTGCGGTGGAGGAGGCGGAGGAGGGCGGGGCCCCGTGCGGAGCCGGGCGTCTTACCGCTGTGCGTGGCTCTCTTCGACACCGCAGAGGCCCAGGGCGGAGCTGAGGAGGCTCCTCCAGAAGCTGACGCTGTCTCCACCCTCGAGGGCCTGGTTGACCAGCGCCACTGCGGACAGCATCTCCACAGCCACAAAGAGCTCTTCCTGGGCCAGCTTCCCCTGCCAAAGGAGGCCAGGTACCAGCTTTGTCCCAAGCCAGGTACACCCCAAGGAAGCCCAAGCAGAGGCTTCTGAGCCAGCTAAAGGCTTCCCCATCGCAATGCCCCCCAACGCCTACAGGGAGGAGACACCCACCTGCAGCCCAGGACACGCATCTGACTCTGCAAATGGACTTTGGAACTGTTCTTAGTCTAAATATTTTGTAAAGAGTGGAAAGGGCAAGGAGGACCCATCCTTTTGATCTTTAAAAAAAAGATTTGAAAAGCTCAGGGCCGATGGGCTGAAGATGAGATGGGATGGGAAAGAGGGACTGCCCTGCAAAGGAGAAAGGCAGCAGCCATTTGAGCCCGCAGGAAGCCTTCGGGGACCCCCTCACCTGGGGTTGCTGCCGCTGCAGGGCAGACAGTTCTTGCTGGTAGAGCTCAGCGGCAAAGGGGAACACCTCCGGGAGCTGAGCCTCGGGCTGCGCCAGGGCGCACATCGTCTCTTCCACGATTCCTCTTCGCAAGGAGGTGTTGATGTGGCTCACAGCGTGCGCGGCTGGACAGGTGCAAGGGGCATTCTCAGGTGTTTGGGAAAGGTGACGTTGGGGCAGGAGATGCAGGACTCCCCTGCAGGAGACCTTTCCCCAGGGGTTCTTTGTCCCCCAAAAGGAAGGCAGCACCCAACCAGCCAAGGCTTGTCCTGGAGCACAACAACACTCACCAGCCCGCTCCTGATCACTTCTCTGGTTAGCCACATAAACTCCAGCTTGAATTTCTCCTTGCTCAAGCATGTCAACGTGTCCCAATTCCTGAAGAAAGAAAGAAAGAAAGAAAGAAAGAAAGAAAGAAAGAAAGAAAGAAAGAAAGAAAGAAAGAAAGAAAGAAAGAAAGAAAGAAAGAAAGAAAGAGGGAAAGAAAAAGGTGTTCTTAATAAACCACTAGGAAGAGAGTTGGCAGAGATGATCAAGGTTAGGAACAGCCTTGATGGAAGAGGTTAGATACTGTAAGCAGGAAAGCTGATGCAGCATCCAACTGGAACATCAGTGGGCCTCTTGCAATGTTCTCCAATTAATCATAATAAAAAGGAGCTTTTAAACAAGATCTGGGTTCCCCTATTGGTGTTACTGGAGGGGGAAGACCCAGGAGGTCCCCCCCATCACAGAGTTCTCTGGATGCTTCCTAGCCCCAAAGACACTATTCAGATAAGACTGAACAAAATGGTTGCCCAACAACCCGGGACAGGGAGATGACTTCAGGGGGGTGCACAAAATGCTCCCGTTGGGTTTGGTGGCATCGTGTGTGTGTGTGTGTGTGTGTGTGTGTTGATTTCGCAGGCAGCTCCATTGCAGAATCCACCTGAAGAGCCCTTCTCTTCCGAGACACTGCCTCTTCTCATTGTCTTACAGAAGGCCGAGGCAAGCGGAGCGCAATCCAGAAAGTTCCCAGCCTTGTGACGCCCAAGCAGGGCCCCTTCTTCCCTTCCTGCCCCGATTCTGCTCCCCGTCGGCATACCAGTGCCTTCTCTTCCCGGTCAGCAGAGAGTTGATCCAGGTACCAGCCGGCGTTGTCTCGCCGCAGGCTCTTCAGGGCTAGGATAGGATCTTGCAAAACGTGGTACAAGGTCTGAGGGTCCTGGGCCTCCAGAGCGTCCTCCACCATCTCAAGGGCACTCCTGGCTGATTTAGAGACAAGGAAAGGGTCACAAAGGATCTCATGCAAAAACTTTCCTGGACTATAGGCAGGGGGAGAAGAAGGCCTCTTTCCCAAGGAGGACAGGGGGCAGATTTGGTCTACTCGACAAGCAACCAATCCAACAGGCGCTCAGGGTTACGACCCCCAGCTAGAGCCCCTCTCAGAACCCTCCAGAATGGCCAGACCCCACCCACCCACTCAGGTCAGGAAAGTTGGAAAGCGTGTGGTTTCTGCCCAAGACCCCAAGTTCTGCTTCACTTCAGCCAAGACTGAGGCCTGGCTCCACTGAAGGCCACCAGACCCACCCACCCTCCTCCTATGGGAAATATTTCCAGGCTCGGATCTGGGCGTTTCCTCCCTGGGATCAGCTTTAGCACCTGCCCTGCCCCCACAACAGGAAGCAGAGGGCCAGATGGGAACACCCCCCCCAGGAGAGAATTCTATAGAGTGTCTTGAAGGCAGTCAGAAAGCTGTTGCTCTTGCCATCCCCACCAGAGATGGTGACAAGGAGACGGCAGTGGGCCACCCAGGGCTTTTCCAGAGAAGGCTAACTCTGATTTGACAGGATCGCTTCATTGACAAACTATGGTTTGAAAACAGGGATTTTTGCCAAGACTGACTAGATGAATTAAATCGAATACTTAGACACACGAGGAATTTGTCTCTGGTGCAGAAGCTCTCAGTGTACATGCAAAGCAACAGAATAATGATAATCGTAATAATATCAATAAGATGGGGTAGTAAAAAGAATACCACTACTACAACCATACTACACATGGACAATGCCAGTAATAGTCAACATTCCTCCAAGTCCACCCCAAAACAGAATGGGAAAGGAAAACCAGGCACAGGTAGGGCCCTCAGGAACCCCAAAACATGATCTGACCAGTGTTCCTCAGCCTGGGCAACTTGAAGATGGATGGACTTCAATCCCCAGAATTCCCTAGTCAGCACAATTTATGGTTTCATCCCACATGCTGGCTCGGGAATTCTGGGAGTTGAAGTCCACCCATCATTGCCCGGATTTGCAGCAATGTTCAATCAAGACAATGGACTTTCCCACTTCTGAAGCAGCAGACATGGAGGTGGGCCCTGTCTACTCACTGTTCACCAAATTGATGCTGCCTTGGATTTCAGCTTGGGTCAAACAGTGGTCGTAAATGTCTTCCCCATCGGGTATCTTCTGCAGATGCTGAGAACAAAGAGAAAGCCAAACGGTCCAAAGTGGCTTTTTGCCACCTCCAGAATAGCTCCAAATGAATAAAAGAGAAATTGCCCGGAGGGAGGCGGGATTCATCCCACCACCAGTGACTGCACCTCTCTTGGAACTTACCAGGGAGGAAAAATAATAATAATGCAAATGAAAGCTAATGTGTATTCTCTAATTGCACATTTGCATAATCAGGGATGGGAACTGAAATCAGTTGAGCAGAGTTTTCCACGCCAGAGCACTGAGAGGCTTGCTCACGTGCCCCGGATCACCCAGCCAAGGTTTGGCTTCCCTTCTGCAATCAGCCAAACCCCCCAGCGTGAGTGTGTGTGTATGAGAGAGAGGGGGGGGGGGGAGAAATCTTATTGTGCTTCTGCTTACCCGATTCTTTGCGTTCTCTGCCTTCTCTTCTTTGGCCCGGCAGAGCTCTTCCTGGTAGGGGCCTCCCAAACCCTCCTGCAGACCCACCAGCATGGCGCTGGGGTTGCACAAAGTCGCCATGGTCTCTGCCACAATCCCCACTTCTATCGCTTTGTTGATAGCCAGGATGGCAGCATGCACTGAAGGGGAGCAGCTGTGTTAACGTGGGGGAGAGGAGAGCAGCAGATCCCGCGGATCAGACAGTGGTCAGCGCATACGGTACCTGCTGCCTCGTCGACCGAGAGCTCCTTAGCCAGGATGCCGCCAATTTTGCTGAAGGAGGGTAGCTGCAAGCCGTATTTCTCTAGCTCCCCCTTCATGTGGTTTATTTCCTCATCTGGAAGGAAGCAAGAGAAAGGTCAGGTGAGAGGGTCTAAGGGCTGCCATTCTCTCCCTCCCAATCTGTCAGGGTCTTCAGCCCTGGTGATCAATGTTTAATGAGCAGAATTCTTAGGCCATAAGACGCTGAGTTTCTCCATTCATTCATTCATTCTCCAAGATCCATCAGTTCTCCTACAGCAGGGGTGTCCAACACTGGCAACTTTAAGACATGTGAACTTCAACTCCCAGAATTCCCCAGCCAGCAGTGGGAGCTGAAATCCACAAATCTTAAGGTTGGAAACTCCTGTCCCACAGCAACAGAGTTAACATAATTCAAAATCAAAGTGCCAAATAAATGAAGTGCCATGCAAAGAAGAGAACCAGGGCAGTGAGAGATTGTATTTTTTATAACTGCCTTCAAGCTCTAGGATTCTGTCAAAAAGCTCCAAAGAATTCCAAGTCTCCTTTTGTCTGCCTTACCCGTAAAGTCAACTTTTCCATACAGATCCTGAATCTGGGGAGCCAGCCCACATTTAAACAGGTATAAACTGGAAGATAGATCAGAAAAATAAACAAGAGAACTTGGTTGAACATGGATCAGACACGAATGGCACGTGGGAATGCTCTTTTCTTTTAATGACCCTGTAATCCCTCACATCGGGGTGGAGTCGGGGCAACTGAATGGAGCTTGAGCGTTTACTGGCCGGATGCCCTTCCTGACACCTACACAGAGTTTGCACAATTACTCACTGCGCCCAGAGAGAGAAAGATCTGCCACTCCCTAGAATCGAACTCACAGCCTCCTGATTGTGAGGCGAGAGCTCCACCTCTAGGCCACTGCGCTGACAGGGTTAACGAGAGAATAAAATATGTCTATTTGTGTAGCAGTTTATGCTGCTTCCTTTGCAAGACAGGTAGGAATCTTTATTCCTTAATCAATCGCTGATCTTTAATGCAATTGTAACTCGGTCTTGGCCTAAGCTCTCCCTTAAAACTGTTGCAGGATCAGCTTCTATAGTAGGATTTATACGCACAAACCTTTTACTAATTTACTGAAAAGAAGCCTAAATTAGAGGAAGAGTGGATAGAAACAGCCCCAACTACATTCTCGCCTAATCTGACAACTATCTTATTGTCCTTGAAAAAGCTAAGCACGGTTTGCTAACCTTTGGATGGGGCACCACAAAGGAATCCCCCAGCTACCGGCAAGGCTAGGAAGCTGGAACTCCCCCCCACCCCCCAAGACCTCAGAAAGCTGCTTGGTCTGAAGTGGCAAAGTTTACCCCACTCCTTCTGAACTGAGACCAAAGTGATGTCTATTGGGGGAGGGTCTTTTCTCCCCCCCACACACCTGAAGGCTCACCTTAAGGCATGGATGCAATACACCACACGAGGCATGTTTTTCTTGTCATAGATATCGGTGGTTTCAGGCTGAAAAATCTGGGAGAAGGGAGCAGGTGTCAAAGGATGAAGGGGACCCTTTCCCAGACCCCCAGCGAAGGTGGGGAGGGTCGAGGGTCTTACCACAGGCAGCCCAACATGGCTCATGGCATCCCGCCAGCGGTTGATGTTGTCCGTGTGTCGAAAATGGAGCCCACAGGCCTTCAGAGTGGAAGAGGAGAAGACAGAGAACGTTGTCACCCCTACTAGACCCATCATGAGACCTTGGGGGCCAGGACTGCTCCAGAATTGAGCAGCCCCCAATTTTGGAGTCAGAAGGAAGACTTGGCAGCTGTGCCAAGACCCTCACCAAAGGCTGGCACCCCCTTTACTAGGCACTGGAAAGGCCCAAGCTGTAGCTTCTCCTCTGCCAGATATGAAGATGGAGCAGTCTTTCTTCTAGATCAGAGGTGTCCAACCCTGGCAACTTTAAGACTTCAAGTCCCAGAATTGCCTAGCCAGCCACGGCTGGCTGGGGAATTCTGGGACTTGAAGTCCACAAGTCTTAAATTTGCCAAGATTGGAAACCCCTGTTCCAGATGGTGAGATGGGCATGGGAAAAGTCAAGTGAATGGGCAGGAGAGATTGTGGCAAGGAGACGGTGTGTGTGTGTGTGTCCCTGTGAGACCATCTTGCCCTAGGATCCCAGCAACAGGATCCTGCCCCAAAGCCCTGGACAGGGAGGAGCATCCGTCCAGCCTTCGATGGGGGAAAAGCCACGGATTGTCCCAACAAGAGAAGGGGGGAGACCCCACCTGGTGGGAAGGACCAGCTGCCTTGGTGAGCAAGACTGCCCAGGAATGGCAGACCCCAGACCAGAACCAGACTCGCTTTGGGGGTCTCCACCCGAGTCACACAAGCTTCTTAGGAGCAAAACCCGAGCTGCGGTGGCCTGCAAGAGCCCCAGCTCAAGACTCCTGAGCAGGGCCACAAGTCTCGGGGCTGGGAGGGGGCCTTTCCAAGCTTCTTTACCCCACTCCTGGCCTCCAGAGGCCCGGGACCAGCTCTTGGACCCCAGAGGGGATGGGGAGTAGCAGAGGCCAGCCAGACCAGAGGGGAGCCCCGGCCTGACCTGCAGACCAAGAGGGCTCCAGGGCCCCTCACCTGGAAACGGGCCTGGTCGAGGTCGTAGATCTTCCCCAGGGGACAGACGTCAGGAGCAAAGAAATGCCCGAGCTTGGCCAGGGTGACGCCGTTGCGCAGACTCTCCTCCAGCTCCGTCGGAGGGGGCAGCGGCTCCTTCAGGCAAGCCTCCATCCAGCTGAGGGGGACAGTGGGGCAGGGTTACCCCTCTCGACCCCAGGCGTCCATCGGATTTTGTCAGCAGCCCCTCAGGAGACACCTAGTCCGACCTAGGATTTGGGGCAGGGGTGCCAGCAAAGCCCCCTCCTGCCACTGGGCAGAAGCGTCTTGTTTTAAATTAAGTGGCTGACCCTCCAAGTCCTGTGGCCAAGGGGCGGAGGAAGAAGCATCTCTACCCAGTTTCCTTCTGGATGTTCAGATACCTGCCCTCCAGCCCCTCGTCTCTCTAGCTGCATCCCTCAGTGAAATAAGGCAGGGCTGGCCATGCCTTTTACAGGAAGAGCCCCCGTTTTTCCAGAGGGGCAGTGCTGGGAGGCCCCTCGAGGGTCATGAAGTTCAATTTTTTTTTTCCTTTAGGGAATCCAAATTAAAGCGTGCACGCAAACACACCCACAACATTCAGACCTACTTGGGTTCCTCCAGCCCCTTCCCTTCCCCTGCTTCAAAACAAAAGCAAGTTCAGACATGGGAACTAAACCTTATGAGGAACAGCTAAATGGCTGGGGCAGAGTTTCTCAACCTTGGCCACTCGAAGATGGGTGGACTTCAACTCCCAGAATTCTGCGGGAGTTTTTCAAGTGGCCAAGGTTGAGAAACACTGCTCTGGTGGATCCTGCGCTGAATAGGGGTTGGTCAGGATGACCTCTGAGGTCCTTTCAGCTCTTTGCACCTCTCCAGCTGATCACCTGTTATAATTATGGCCTCAAAGTTGTTTCTGGCTTCTAGCAAGCACATGGATTGATTTTAATCCATGATAATTGATCACACGTACTGCAAGGGAAATTACCACTTCTCAGGATCTTTTGGGGAGGGGGGGAGCCTTTCAAACACAAAGGGCTTCCCTGAGAAAGCGAGTCGGGTGTTTTTTCTCCCCCCCCCAAAACTGTCTCACCGCTTGGCTTCCTCCAAGTAGCAGAGATACTGGTAGGCCACGTTCTGCCGCCGCCTCTCGTCCATCTCATCCGCCGTGAGACGCTCATCTGGGGGAACCAGAAAGAATTTCACCCCAAGACAAACCTCCAGGAGTCCCCGGCCAATTGTAAGTCACCCAGTCGCCTCCTTGGTGAGAATAGGAATGTAATAACCATCCTGCTGGTTCTCTTTGATCTCCCCAAGAACGGCATCCCAGGGGCAGAGCACCAAAGTGGAAGGGCCCAAGATGCCCCCCCCCCACATCCCGCTCCCATTTTGGAATTTGCTTTCAGCCTTGGATGGGCAGCCCGGCTGGTCTTCTGAACTGAGGGATGAGGGTTTAGCCCAGTACAGTTTGTGAATCCAACCTTTGTCAGTCAGGGAGCCACAGCCGAGGGAGCCACAAATAAACACAGCACAGCAAGTGTCTGGATCTATTCATTTTCTCCTTGCCTCCAGGGACTCGGGAGGCTTCATACAGACTATTCACGCCACATCAGCCTATGCAACAATTTGCATCTTAGCTTTCTCCAGACTCTGAGCTTTAGAACATGCTTATTTATTTTTAGTCTGCCAACTTCTAAAGTATTGTTTCTCAGCCTTGGCAAGTTTTAGAGGTGTGGACTTCAACTCCCAGAATTCCCCAGCCAGATGTATATGTTCTTTATATGCTGGCTAGGGAATTCTGGGAGTTGAAGTCCACACCTCTAAAACTTGCCAAGGCTGAGAAACCTTGCTCTAAACCAGGGACAAGGGCCCCATAAGACTGCAAATGTAATAAAAAAAAAGGAAGTTTGTTATTTATACGCCTTAACTATACTACGCGTTTTGTACGGGGCCCAAGACAATTCCTCTTCGCTCAGGTGGCCCAGGCAAGCCCAAAGGCTGCCCGTCCCTGCTCGCATACGGGGCCCAGCTGACCCCCAGCAGCCCCGGGAGGACCTCCCCGTCCGCTCTCCGACCCTTCCCCGCCAACGGCGCCTCGAGGGCAGGAGAGGCTGCGCTCCTCCCGGGGCCGAGAGGGCAGGCGCGGCTCAGCTGCCCGCTTAACGTCCGCCCTGCGCGGCCAGGGGAACGAGGCTCCGTCGGGTTTCTTCCACCCCCCCCCCGGGAGCGCAACGGCCAGGCCCAGCGCCGCCAGCCAGCCTGGCGCGGAGGGACCGGCGCGCACAGCTCCGCCGCCGCCGCCGCGTCCTGCAGCCAGCTCCCTCTCGGCCCTGGCGGAGACCCGCCCGCCCGCCCGCAGACTCACAGCCGGAGGGAGCCCGGCCGCGCTGCGCCATCGCCGCTCGCTCCGCCTGCCAAGTTTGAATCTCCCGCGCCGCCGCCCGGCGCTGGCTGGGCCGGCCGCGGAGCTCCTCCCGGCGGGCGTGCTCTCCGGCGGCGCAGGCGGGCCCGACACTCGAGCCGCCCTCGGGAGCCACGCCCGCCGCCGGCCGAAGCAGGGAGCCTGCGCGGGCCTGCCGCATGTCCGGGCCGCGGCTGCTGGGCCTGGGGCTGCTGCTGTCCAGGGCGGCGGCCGCGGGGCACTGTCCGGCCGCCGCGCTCTGGCCGCCTCCCCGCGCCATGCAGAGCGCCGCCGCGCCCGGCCTCAAGTTCCTGGGGTAGGCGGCGGGCAGGAGGCGCTCTGGCCGCCCGGGGGGCGGCGGGGAAGGGCGCCGAAGGGAAGGCGAGCCGCGGAGGGAGGAAGCGGGGCCGGCGGCTGGGAAAGGCCCCGTCGCAGAGGCGGGTTTGGGCTGTGGAGCCCGGTCGCCCGTCTTTGCACGACGCACGAAAACGCCCCCCGAGAAAGGAGCGAGGGCTCAGCGGCTCCTCCCCGCGGAAGCGCTGCCCCGAGCCCGGGCCGGAGTTCGGTCGAGGCCGAAGCGCCTGGGGCGGCGGGCAAAAGGCGTAAGGAGCCGGTTAGTGCCCGGAGGGGCCGCACAAAGAGGAGGAGAGCAACGCCAGCCGGGCGCCCCCGGATCCTGAGAGACGCCGCAGCTTTTCTCAGCCGTTTCCTTGCCGAGACCTGGTCGAGCAGGCGGGCAGATCCGATCCGTCCAGTCTCCTCCGGAGCCAGGATCAGCTCGTGCTGGGTTTTCACCTCCCAACAAGGGCGAAGGCTGCGGGCAGCCCCGTCCTCGCCCGCCCAGGTGGCACAGAGTGCGCCAAGCAGCGCAGCCAGGAGGGGGGGAAGGGGCTTCAGGGTCCATTTGGGGACCGTGGAGCTGCCTCTCCGGGTAGTGGGCAGGGAACCACCCACGTGGATGCAACAGGAGTGAGGCCTGGGCTCAGCAGTTCCCTCCTGTCCCCTCCAGGCAGAAAGAAGCCCAGGCCATCGACCAGGAGCTCTTTGAGGAGTACAAATTCAGCGTGGACCAGCTGATGGAGCTGGCCGGTCTCAGCTGTGCCACAGCCATTGCCAAGGTAAGGGGGGGGGGCTCGCCTCAGCTGTGGAGTCTTGAGCAGTAAAGCTGGGTTTGTACATTTCTGGTGAGAGAGCAGAGCTGCGAGTGAAGGATGCTGGTATCCGAGCACCTTCCCATGTTCACGTGAAGGAGAGGGTTGTGTGCAGCATGGCATGATATAAAAATGCAGTATTTATATTACTGTGCAAACACAGGGTTGCATAGGAATTACAGAGCTTTTGGCCTGTGTTTGTATGTGTGCATGGGCAGTGTTTCCTTGAAAAGAAAGTTCTCCAAATAATTTATGTTTCTTATGGGATGAAATAAAAGAGTCATCTTTCATTTCTTTTTTTCAATAAAATATTTTATTATTTTCAGTTTTTGCAAATCATAAGTGCTTAGTAAACAGCGTGTTGTCTGGGTCCATTTGTTACTCAATAATAATGAATGAACCTTTATTGTCAAAGTACAACCATCTATACATTGAGATTGGAAGTGAATACATGTTTACTTCCTCGATATAGATCTATCCTACACAGACCCGTGCTTTTTTGATCCTCTCTTATTCCAGTAATATTTCTTCATTTTCCCAACACTGAGAAAATACAATTCTTACTACTATTAATACATGCAAGATTAAGTATCATCATATCTTTCTAGTATTATACATAATAAAAATAATATCAGTTTATAACATCTTTTCTAGCCGGCTCGTATCTCAATTGTATTTGCAATTAAGGTCCCCTTATTAAATCAATATCCTATCTTATTTCAATTTTAGTTTCCCATTGGTATTCAAAATATCTATCAGTTCTAGTTTTCTCAAAGTTAGTTACATTTGGGTGACCCAAAACTTCCCTTATATAAGCTATCCTAATGTTTTCATATTTCCCACATCATAGAAAAGTGTGCTATCCTAATTATAAATCATCTTCTAGTTATAATAATCTTTTTGTATCTAAGGATTATCTGTTCTTTTAGCCATATTCAAACACAAGTTTGATGGTATAATGCCCCATCCGATAGTTCAGATCCTCTATTTTCTTCAGTCTAACTCAGGGGTAGGCAACCTCGGCTCTTTTATGACTCATGGACTTCAACTCCAAGAATTCTTGAGTCAGCTGACTCAGGAATTCTGGGAGTTGAAGTCCATGAGTCATAAAAGAGTCGAGGTTGCCTACCCCCTGGTCTAACTCTAGCTTTTTTCCTTTGCCAGGTAGCTTTCCAAGTCAGTGTATTTAGATCGCCAAAGAATTCTTCTTCTATTTTTATAGATATTGTTTGAAATTAGGAGAGGGAATTTAGGTAAAGTATTCTTAGAGGGGAGTTCAACCCATTTATATTCATTAAACAACTCCCACTTTCCTTCTCCCTTGGCTTCTCTTTTCTTGTTTCCCAATTTCTAACATTTCTCTTAACAGCTCTATAATCTGTTCCATAAGATCTTCTTCCTTATCCTCAAGTATATTCTGAAATCCTGACAAGCAAGGTGCCTGTTCCATTTCCGGTATTATGACTAAGCCTTCCAGGTTTTTATTTCCCTGTGTCAGTCTGTAATTTCCTTCCTTTATATCCTCCGTCTTTGGATCAATTTCCTCTGATTTGTCTTCTGTTTTCTGAATTGCTTGTTCATTGTTTGTAGTCATTTTCTGAAGGCTTTCCAGTTGTAAGTTTAGGTTAAAGACTTGCTCATTTATGTTGTCTAAATTGCTTTTAATCTCATCATAGTTTCTTCTTGAATCTTTATGTGAAACAATTGCTTCTAGAATTCATTGTAGCATGGATTGCATTTCTTTCTGGAAGTTATTAGCTTTTTCTTGTTGGAGCATCACTCCTACAGCTCCTTGATATACTGGGCTGGGGGCTTCAGAGGAAAGTATTGGAGATGTGTTTTTTTACCACTTTTAGCTTGGTATAGAGCACCCATTTTGTTTCCCCCCTCTAAATATTCTGTCAAAACTATTGTATTACCCAAGTATTGGCTTTATCTAATATGACCAATCTTAGAGTCAATACAGCAATGTCTCACATAATTTTTATAGTCTTTGTATGTGGCCGTTATAATCCAATAGGTTCCAAGATAAAGGTCCACCGCTGAAAGCAATGTTTTGTAACAGTTCTTCAGTTCAGGGGTCCAAAACTTCAATCATCTTTCATTTCTTGATTTTTTTTTCTATCCTTTTTGGGGGAGGGCATAACTACCTTCCTTTTAAGTAGACATCAGTGAGGGGACTGGGAATATGAAGCAAATGTATAAAACTCCATTTATTGTTGAAGGTCACAAAGTCCAGGAGTCGTAAAACTGCATTTAGGTACAATTTTATCTATTTCAAGGAGCTTATGTATAGACGCATGAGGACTAGAACCCTTGCATGTCATTAGATTAGGAATCTTGACACTGTTTCCCGCTATCCCTTTTGTGTTTGTGGGTCTCCCAAGAAATTTGTCATTCTCAGGATGAACCTCTTTTCCCCCAAGGCATACCCGACCAGTACTTTCACCATCAGCCAGCCAGCGGTGCTGATCGTGTGCGGCCCTGGGAACAACGGTGGAGATGGATTAGTCTGTGCCCGTCATCTGAAAATGTTTGTGAGTGATTTGCACCTATCCCGGTTGAGTTTGTAAGTGCTGCTGGCAGGGAAAACTTGCAATGCACACACACACCCCCGGCAGCTGAGCCTCAGGCTTGCCAGCCTCTGTCCATGGAGGAGTGTTTGTGCCATGTTTGGATGGATGGCCTTCTGCCCATTGAGGAAGTCTTCTCACACTGTGGTTGCACAAAAGGCATCAAGGAACAAAACTGACCCCTTCCAGCACCAACAGATCAACCTCCTTGTCTTTGCAGGGCTACGAGCCAACCCTCCATTATCCCAAACGCCCCAACAAGCCACTTTTTGAAGGTTTGACCACCCAGTGTAAGAAGATGGAGATCCCGTTCCTCACAGAGTTTCCATCTGAAGTAAGTCAAAAAGGAAGAAAGTTGAGTTCCACCCATCTTCACGCTGCCAAGGTTGAGAAACAGTTCTGCAAGGGTGTGTTAGGGTTAATAGCAGCAGCACTTAGACTGATAGACCACAGCGCTTTACATCCCCCAGAGTCGTCATCTTTTCCCCCAACAATCTGGGTCCTCGTTTTACCGACCTCAGAAGGCTGAGCCAACCTTGAGCCAGTGGGAATCCAAGTGCTGGCAATACTGTGCGTTCTAACCACTGGGCCACCACAGCTCCTGTTTAAGGCTGGTGGGGGATTCTGGGAGTTGAAATCCACCCATCTTCAACTGCCAGGATTGAGAGCCCCCAGTTGGGGACGGCTGGGCTGAAGCATCTCCTCTCCTTCTGCAGCCTTGAGTTGTGTTCACACGTTTGACTTCCATCGCAGGCTGCCCTCATCGACGAGGTTTACGGCCTGGTGGTGGATGCCATCTTCGGATTCAGCTTCCAGGGAGCCGTGCGGGAGCCTTTCGGTACAATCCTGAGCACCTTGCAGAAGGTGACCATCCCTGTGGCCAGCATCGATATTCCTTCCGGTAAGTTTGGCCCAGCTGGGGCGAAAGGCCTGGGCTAGTCCATTCTTGGGGGTCGCACCTCATCCTCCTGCCCTTTGTTCTTCTGTTCCCCACCCAAATTTCCCTCCCAGAAATAAGCCCTGCTGAGCCCCAGAAATAATTTTGCCGGAGAGCAGTTTTGGAGAATTCAAGTCAGAATTTGGGCCAGTGCTGAGAAATTTAGCTTTTAACAGATTCTAGACTTGTAATTTGGAAGAGATAAAATAGTTTTTCCCCTTCCATTCAATTGTATCTGATTCTGAGGCTACCTGTAATATTCTTGGCAAGGTTTTTTTTGGGGGTGGGGGGGTTGCCACTGCCTCCTTCCTAGGGCTGAGAGAAAGTGGCTGGCCCAAGGTCACCCACTGGCTTTGTGCC
Organism: Vipera berus; assembly: GCF_964194415.1. Classification (NCBI taxonomy): domain Eukaryota; kingdom Metazoa; phylum Chordata; class Lepidosauria; order Squamata; family Viperidae; genus Vipera; species Vipera berus. The sequence goes on from NC_138219.1 coordinate 1,220,404, forward strand.
AAGACGGGACTAGAACTCTTGGTTTCTAGCCTTTTGCCTTCACTACACCAAACTGCCTGTCAGAATACCATTAGCCTGGATTTTTTTCATAGCTGCAGTTTATTCCCCCCCCCAATACTACAAATGGTTAACTATTCAGAGTGGACATTGGTAATTAAAGCAGGATGCTCCAAAGTGGTCAATATCAACCCCTCATGGGCTAATGAGACTATTTCCTGTTATTATTCATAGTACAATTACTTAAAGTTGTATTTATTATTTTCACGTAATAAATCTTAGTGTGAAGCTTCATGAAGAGCTGATGAGCCGAAGAGGTGGTGACCCCCTGCTTTAGGCAAATTTGAAAGTGCAAAATGGAATCCTGCACTGACCACCAGCATCCTCTTTCTCCTCAGAGGCTCCGGGCTGTGCAGGGGGGGTCCACAGCCCTCCCCCCCCAAAACAAACGTGGGGAAGGGGGGGCGGTTTAACTCTTCTGACCTCACTCGAGTGTTGTTTGAATTTTTCATTTTCTCTGGTTCGGCCCCCTTTCCTCTGGTTGCCAGGATGGGACGTGGAGAAGGGGAATCCTGAGGGGCTGCAGCCAGACATGCTGATTTCACTCACAGCACCCAAGAAGGCGGCCCGGCACTTCCAGGGGCGCTACCATTTCCTGGGGGGCAGGTTTGTGCCCGAGGCCCTGCAGAAGAAGTATGCGCTCAACCTGCCGCCCTACCCAGAGATGGACTCTGTCCTGCGCCTCCCCTAGAGCCGGCCCTGCAGACCGCCAGACTCCAAGGCCCATCTGCTGGGGAAGGGGAGCTGTGGCTGGAGGGGGCAGTTCTGCAGGTCCACATCCTGACATCCCCCCCCCTTGAGGACAGATTAGATCTCGCTCCCAGAGCCAGGGAGAGGCTCGCTTAATTTGATTGCGTTTCAGATCTGTGCAAGGGAGCAGCTCTTAGTGTCTCAAGGAGGCTTAGTCGATGCTTTGTATAAACTGGATTTGGTCTTCCTTGAATAAAAATTAAGACGGGGAAAAGCTCGTTCCATCTTTGAAATCAGCGGTCTTTGCTAAGGTGATGGAGAGGCGGGAGCGAAGGCCCTACAAGGATGTGGAGAGGGGGCTCTTCACGAGAAGGTTGTGGCAGGGATAGGAAATGCTGTCTCGAGGACCCTTGGGGTGAGGAGCCTCTGGCCACCTTCATGCTGGCGAGCAGACACGGCTGAATAGGCCTGAATGGGCTTTTTTGAGGAAGGCAACGCGGTCCTGAGGCTCAGCCAAAAGTGGGATGGATTGGAAAATAACAGCAGTCAAATTCTCATCTCTTTGAAGAGAGGACTCAGAACAGGGTTTGCCGAGTGGAACAGAGCTTTGTACATCCTGCTTCTTCAAAGCCCAGGGAGCACAGGCTGAGCTCAGCAGGTAGTCGAGCGGTCTGCGAGGGGGGAACGGGCAGCAGAGTGAGTCCGAATGAACATTGGGCACTACGGGCCTGGACTGAAACGTTCAGATAAAAACGGCTGCAAGTTTGGGCTGCTGAACTTTCAAGACTTGGCGATTTCAAGCAGCTTGAACCAAACAAGAGACGGACACCCCAAAGTAGGTTGCTTTCCTCCTTTCTGTACCTCCAAAAACAGCCTCTAAGGACTTTGGATGGGAGGAGCAAGAGGCCACTAGATCAGAGAGAGCAAGGAGCCCAGACTGACCCCCTCAGACACACCAAGGAGAACATTGCACCCAGTGGGGTCCGGCCCTTCCAAGCACCCCTTTGTGTTGGGAGAACTCCAACTTCAGGCCCTTCCAGCACCCATCTTGGCAAGGGCAAAGTGAGGTTCCCCACTGCCAAACACACCAGCGGATACTTCCTACTGAGAGAGGAGAGTCACTGTGAAGGACAGGAGACCTGGTTATTTTTACTAGCATTTAATAATATTGTCCCATCTTTCTCTCTTCCATGAGACCCACTCTGGACAGGACGACCACCGCTGGCATCTCCTTGTGGTTTAGCTTTGGGTGGGAAGGGGGAAAAAAATCTAAGCAAAGGGCAAACTAATTGAACACAAGAGTTTGGGTTATCTAAAGTTATATTAATATGAACTAAAAGGAGGAGGAACCTAATTTTGAGAACAAAGTGGGGGCAGGAATAAGGGGAGGGGGAGAAACAGCTTCAAAACAGTCATGGGGCCTGGAATCCATGCACAATGCAGCATCTAAAGCAGGTGTACAACCTTAAGACCTCTGGAGTCCAACTCCCAGAATTCTGGGAGTTGCAGTCCACAAGTCTTAAAGTGGCCAAGGTTGGACAGCCCTGCTCTAAAGCATTTGGTGCAAGACTGGGCTGGCTGTACCGAATCGGAGCAATTTGGGTTCCAGTCCTTCAGGGATGGGCAGCGACCAGGGCTGGCTATGAACGTGGCTCGCCCCTGGACAGGTCCCCAAGAGCCTGGAGCACATCAGAGGCGCCTGGCGTGGTGTTAGGAAGCCTGGAAGCCCAACAGTCTTTCAATGGCGGCGTTGATGTCTCCTCCTGTGGCAATGAGGGCCTGGAGGTTGGCCTCGCGGTTGATGAAGCCCATAGCGCTCAGCTGCTCCAGCTGTTGTTGGAACCGGACTTCTGGGCTTTGCGCCTGCTGGACAAAAAACCCTCGTAAGTGGTTCAGCAACAGGGGTGGGTGTCAGTGTATCATCCTTCTTAACCGCTGTCCAAGTGGCATCACCTTCCAGCTGTCCAAGCTCTTATACACTATTCTGGCATCTGTAACCTTTAACTGGGCAAAACGGTGCACCGCGGGGAACCATCTTTAAACCAAAGTAGGTCAAATGGCTAATTTACAAAGGGAGTCCAAAATCCGGAGCCCACAACTCTTGTGGAATTGAAATTTGGTAAACCTTATGTAACATTTTATGGAATAAAAATTATCACAATAGTATGACATAATAGAAAATGTCACAAAACATTTCCTGTGGTCAACTGCTGACGTTACACAGTTCAACATGAGCTACTTTCAAGGCAGGTCCATCTCTGAATATTTCCCTGAATTTTTGGGAACTTTTCTGTTACATCAGAAGCATGGCCATGGTTGAAGCTGGGAAGGAAATATGCCTGAACCAAAGGCCCAAGAAGTCACAGGCGAACTAGTTGTTATATTTGCAAACCACCAAATCACTAAGGACACTGGCAGTTTACAGATAAGAACACAGATTAAAAGCCCACAAACTCATGAGAAACAAACATGAAACCAGACTATAACCAAGCCAAGTTGGGATGAAGGGCCAAATGCTCTCTGGAAGAGATTTGGGAGCCAGCCAAAGAGCCTGTGAAGTGCCCTGCCTGACTCTCATTCCAAGCTTCAAATGGAAAGGAACTTCCCGGCCCCCTTGAAGAGTGGGGGCTGAGAAAGAGAACCCCTGGAGGAGGAAGAGGGCAAATGCGGGTGGGGCACGAGGGGCCACCTCCACCACCGCCTACCTGAGAGTTGGCGCTGGCCAGGAGCTGGACCATGTGCTGCATGAGCTGCTGGGAGGGGTTACTGTCCCCAGCTGGGGAGGCGCTGGCAGGGGCCACGATGCCGGATACGGGGGGCTCTGGGACTGTTGTTCCTCCGGGAGAAGGTGCAGGGGGCTGCGGGGGCCCAAGGGATCCCAGACTGCAAGGCAAGAGCGCGTTTCTTCAGCAAAGAAGCAAGGCAGAGAGCTGGAGGCCCGTCTGCAGCCGCCGCCAGAAAGACGCCACTTTGACACTGTCCCCCAGGGCTGAATCCCGCAACCAGGCCCACCTGGGCACGAGGCCTGGGGCCTCCGTCTGCAGCGTCTGGAGGCCCTGCTGGATCTGAAGCAAAGCCTGCATGGCACGAGGGTTCGTCAGGATCGAGAGCGAGTCGGGGTTCTGCATCTGGGGGCGCAATAAAGAGCCATAAGCGAACCGCTAGTGTTTTCAGGGCCGCCGCCAAGGCAAGGAGGCTAGACCTCCTTGTGGGTCCGGTGCTTGGACCCAGAGCTGCAACGGGGGGGGGGGGGAAGGGGGGAGAGGAGGGGGGCTGAAACAGAGGGCTACGATTCCGGCCTCTCCTCCAGACTCAAATCTGCAGCCCCCACCAGCTTTCACCCCAGGCACACCTGCTGTAGGAAGGCGGGCAGCTGAAGGCGCAGCTGCTCCTGGAGGGAAGGGTTGCCAGAAAAGAGTGGAGCGTTGACCATCATCTGGAAGGAAAGAGAGGAGTCTGCCCTAGTGGGTGGAGCCCAAGCTCTTCCCTAACTACCCTCGCAGGAACACACCAGCGGAGACCACGGCACGTGGAGCTGTCTCCCCAACTTCATGGCAGCCTCACATTCCACAGCTGATACTATATTATGACAGGGCGTCCTCGTTTAGTAACTGGGACCTGCCACTTGGTCATTAAGTGAAGCTGAGTGAAACTGCAACTGTGTTACGCTCTGACTTCAGATTTCCTTTGCTTCGTAGACCTTCGAAGGTCGTCAAGGTGAGGCTTGGCCACAAAGTTAGGTTTTTATCACCATCGTTAACTGCAAATGGTCACTAAACAGGACCACCTGTATTTACCTTAAGAAAACCACTTTGCACTGCGGTGCGGGTCTGGATGGGAAGGAACAGACTCAGGCTGAACCCCTCCAAGACCAAGTGGCTGTGGATACCGGCATCTCGTATTGTCCAACATGTTCCATGTCTTTTGATGGGGGGAGGGCTATTGCCCTCCTCAGAAAGGGCCCGCAACTTGGGTGTCCTCCTGGATTCACGGCTTAACTTGGAAGACCATCTAACTGCTGTGACCAGGGGGGCCTTCGCAAAGGTTCGCCTGGTGCGCCAGTTGGGCCCCTTTTTGGACCGAGATGCCCTATGCACGGTCACCCATGCCCTTGTCACTTCTTGCCTGGATTACTGTAATGCTCTCTACATGGGGCTGCCCTTGAAGTGCACCCGGAGGCTTCAGCTGGTGCAAAATGCTCCCACAGAGTCGGCCTCCTCAGGGTTCCGTCAGCCAGGCAATGCCGGCTGGCGACCCCCAGGGGGAGAGCCTTCTCTGTGGGCGCGCTGACCCTCTGGAATGAACTGCCTCCGGAGCTGCGGACGGCCCCTGACCTTCAATCCTTCCGCCGTGACCTGAAGACCTGGTTGTTCCAACAAGCAGGCCTGGACTGACTACGCTTTTAAATTTGGCTTTTATTAGGTTAAATTGTCATTTATTTATTACATCCATTGTTTAATTCTTTTTTAAATTTTGTACTTTGTTTTGTAATTTTTTATTGTTGTGAGCCGCCCTGAGTCCTTGGGGAGAAGGGTGGCATATAAATTTAATAAATCTCAATCTCAAATGTAACGCAGCAGAGGGACAACTGTGTCGGAGATTTACAGCATCCGACTAGCTCCGGTGCTCCCTCGACAGCCCAGCCATGGGGGGAAAGAGCTGCAATCACCTGAGCGGCGACCTCCGGGTTCTGGGCGAGCGTCTGCAACATTGTGCGCATGTAAGGCGCCGAAATGGCGCTCTGCATCAGCTGAGGATTCTCGGAGACCTGCTGGAGGAGCCCCTGCATCTCCGGGCTGCTGAACATTCCTGTGGGGTTGGGAGAGGAGAGTCTTCTATGGGGAGTCACGCCAGAGCAAGAATTCCCCCCACAAAAGCCAGAGAGAGGGGGGGTGGTATTTGGGGGAAGAGAGATGGAAATGGATGTTTATGTCATGCCCATCTGGGAAACACAGAAGGCGCTGAAGAAAATGCCATTACTGCCATTTATGGACGATTATCAACCCCCCCCAGGAATAAAGGGTGCCACGGGAAACCGTACAATCTCAGGCAGAGGCAAAATACCGAAAGAGGAGCAGGACTGAGGCAGCATTAGGGGCTGGGCTCTGTGAGGAAGGAGAGTCTTTCTCTAGAAATGGGGGGGCATGTGAGGGGTTTCACTCGTTTTCACGTCCATGCAACCCCCGCCCCACCCAGCGGCCTTCAGTTCCCAGCAGCCATGGCCAGAGTTGGTTCAGCAGCTGGTTCACCTTTCCGCCTCTCTATGAATGCTGCTTTGCCCAAACTACACTGGGTTGCGTGAGAAAGAGACGTTTCGCTTGAGGAGTATTCCAGATGTCACCCATTCGCCTTTCCTAAAACCGCAGAGCGCCCCAGCGCAAGAGGCATGATGCTGCACGGGGGCCCCTTGGAAGGAAAGGTGATGGCACTGGGCCAGAAAGGCCGGCGAGGCTGCCCAACTGCCTCCTGGCGAGGGCCATACCTGATCCCAAAGCAGCTGCGTTGACCCCCAAAGGGTTGGAGACAGTGGGTGTGCTCCGGCCTGGGACGGGCTCAGGGCCTCCTTCGTTCTCCGGCTCCTGGCCCTGAGAAGCAGGAACAGGATTCCAAGGGTTGGGCAACGGCTCCCGGTTCTCTGTCCGCACAGGCTGGGCGTTTGGGGTGTCTGAGCTCCCAGAGAGCGTGGAGAAGGGATTGCTGCCAAACTAGAGAAGAGAATGGCACAGGACTCGTGCATCCTCCCTCAGTGCTGCCTCCTCGCAATTGTGATGGGAGAGCAGCAGGTGAAGGACTGATCAGAAAGTTTTCTCTTTATAAAGGTAAAGGTTCCCCCGCACATACGTGCTAGTCGTTTCCGACTCTAGGGGCCGGTGCTCATCTCCGTTTCAAAGCCGAAGAGCCAGCGCTTGTCCGAGGACGTCTCCGTGGTCATGTGGCCGGCATGACTAGACGCCAAAGGCGCACGGAACGCTGTTACCTTCCCACCGCAGTGGTCCCTATTTTTCTACTTGCATTTTTTACGTGCTTTCGAACTGCTAGGTTGGCAGAAGCTGGGACGAGTAACAGGCGCTCACTCTGCTACGCGGCACTCAGGATTTGACCCACCAAACTGCTGACCTTCTGATTGACAAGCTCAGCCTCCTAAGCCACTGAGCCACCACGTCCCTTTTTCTCTTTATAGAAATCTACAAATATGTGGGATCTGGCTAATCTCTGTTTGCAATCGGACCCTGTAAAGCAGAAGCAGAATCCATTTTCTGAGCAGATCAACTAATATCAGGTGAAACAGGCCTTGGCCCTCCCCTGGATCACGAGAACCACCACCGAGGAAAGCAGCTAAGCCCGGCTACACGTGAATTTGCCATTAGGAAGGCCATTCTAGGCTACAACAAACTGGGTCTTCATTACAATCCTCTCCAAGGAACAACTGTGTGTAACTTTAAAATTCACCCAAGTCGTGAGTCCCTGCTGGTCACGATTAAGACTCTGTTGTTCTAATTAGCAGCTGAAAACAGCACTCCACAAAGCACAGCCATGCACACCTGATCCCTGGCAGCGCTGAACATCGGTTCCTGGATATCCGTGTACATGCGCCGCAAAGCACTGTACCCTCCGGGAACACTCTCCAAGTTGCTCAGGGCTCGGTCCTGGTTGCGCATCATCTCTTGCATCATGGCTGGGTTGCGCGCCAACTCCATGGTCTGAGGAGAGAGACAGAGGACCTAAGCCAACCACGGGGAGCCACCTTGCTCGGCATCGCCTTTTTTGTGGCATGAGGCACAACAGCCAGCCAGCAGTGCCGAAGTAGAGTCACCTGGTAGGGGAGGTGGGTGGCATAAATATTACGCTATTTAATTAATTAAATGCAGCCTTCACTTCTTGCAAGAAGCAAGGATTGATCATCATTGAACCAGCTTCTGGAGTTGGCGGCAGAGCAACTGAAAAATGAGCAAGCAAGGGAGAGCGAAACTCAGAGACTAGGGTCCAAGCTGACAGGATAGGTACACAATCCTGTTTGGAAAAGCAGTTGCACCTGTTGCTCTGCTTCCGGAAATAGGCTGGACAGAAAAATGGTTGGTCAGGGTCTTAAACAACAATTCATTAACACACACCTCAGCAGTCTGCAGGAGGACTTGAATCTTGGACTGCCCAGCGAGGGAGGGGAATGAAGAGAAAGCAGGGAAGATGGAAAAGGCTTCCAGTACGCAGAGGACGGCCAGATCAAGAAAGAGGAACAATCAACATGGCTGAAGCCTACAGGGCAGAATTCCTTCACCCAGCCTGATCCATCCATCCCACTCCCCGAAGCGCAGAAGCCCAGCCAGACACAGGAGGGTGAGGCCGCGGAAGGCTTCCACACAAAAGCTCTGCCCCGAGACGCAAAGCAGTGCTTGGCTGCACATTCCCCACCACCTATTTCTCCCACCGCCTGACCAACTAAGTCCACCTGGCAGGAGTCGTCCAAGAGACAAACAAAACCATCACCGCCACTCTGAGCCAGCGCCCAGTCTGTCCCACATCACATGGCACAGCAACCAATCGGATCTCTCTGGCTCTCAAGGGCTTCCAGCCCAGAGATGGACTCAGCATCACCCAGACTTTCCTGGGGGGTGAAATTCCCCACTGCGGAGGGAAGCCTGGCATTGGGGCCGACCTGAATCGCCAGGGCGTCTGCAGCACCGGCCTTCCAACCCTGAGGGCTGCCAAAGGGTGAGCTTGAGGCTCTGCTGCCCCTCCCCCCCAGCAAGGCATCGTGTGACTGGTGGATCAGCTGGGCAAGCCCTACTGAAAATGTTCCCTCCTTCCTCTCTGCTTCAGGTATCCCCCAAAGACGCTCCGCCTATCAGGAGCAGGCATCATGTGACCACCCGTGAGCCACAAACCAGTCAATGGCGCAGAGAAGCTCCTGTACTGGTTGGGAACTGCCAACTGTTGCAGCTGAAGGATGCTCACAGGCCGTGCTGCTCACCCCTGCCTTGGTCTCACCTGTAAAGGCAGCCAATCCCACGAAACCAAGGAGAAGGTGCCCACCTGGCGCATCAGCTCAGGGTTGTTCAGCATGTGGCTGATCTCCGGGTTCCGTTCCATCAGCTGCTGCATCTGGGGGTTGGCCGTGATCGTCCGCCTCATGAAGTCTGGGTTGGACATCATGCTTTGGACCAAGGGGTTCTCCATGATCTGGGACAGCATCTCTGGATTGGACATCAGCTGCCGCTGCATCTGCTGCTGAAGCTCCATGAAGTTTGCCGAGCCCATCCCCAGGTGGCCAAGCCCAGCAATGCCCCCAAAGCCGGCTGGGAGAAGGCAAGGAGGAAAGGAACAGCAGCTCAGACAACGACCTCGCCTTGCCGGCATCCTCCCATCAAAGGCTAGGAGGGAGGGGGCAAGGGGGCACAAACAGGCAAGAGAATTATGTGAGGGGGAACTGGGAGAGGGGAGTGGCAGGTTGAGGAAGACCAGACAGGCAGAACCAGTTTGTGCCAGCACTCAAGGCCAGCCCCCCTCCGAGTGGAATGTGGATTGCCCCAGACCTCTCAGTGATTCTCAGAACAGCCATGCAGCTCTTCATTGGCTGAAGACGAACTGGTCAAGGGGAGGGGAGGGGGGGAGGGCCGGGATTCCTAACCTTTCGTGTGGGAATCTTAGTTCTAGCCTGACTTTACTGCAGACAGCAACTTTTAGTAAAAGAACCCATCACTTCACCCAAGTGGAGTCGAGGGTCTCTCTTGCCTAAGGGATCTGACAGAGGCAGGTCTGACAGCAGGCTGGGGGCTGACTACCCAGATCTGGTCTGGAGCAGAGCTTAAGGAGAAGCAGGCAAACCATCTCCTAAACATCTGGCCGTCTATCCATCATTCCTGCCTGTAGGTACTTGAAAGGGGGTCCTTCATCATTGTCTTTGGATGGATGACCCCGCCGTAGAGCCACTGAGACATCGGCAACTCAGACACCCCAAGAAGGAGCGTCTACCCCTGAGCTGCTTTCTAAGAGCTCTGCCAGTCAAGCGATCTCCTACTTACACAGGATGGAGGTGGCGCCGCTGGGCGTTCCTTCCCCAGCTGAGCCCGGCGGGCCTCCCAAAGGGCTGCTCCTCCAGCTGCTGTTTCCCACGTCTGAAAGGCCGCTGCTGGAGGTGGATGGCTGGGAGGGGGTCGCAGGTGAAGCAGGAGCTGCGGAAGGGGCCAGAACTACCCCAGGGGCAGGCAAAGCAGTGGCGGAGGGGACAGGAGGGGAAGCCGCTGTCACCCCGGGAGGTTCTTGCACCCTACAAATCAAGCAAGACATGAAAATCACCACTGGGGAGGCAACCCCTGGCTGAGGTCCCAAAAGGGGGCAGGATGGGGGACGTAAAAGATATTCCAACTTAGGAGTCTGTTCCGGGGGGGGGGGGTGTCAAACTCAGGTTTGTGAAAGATCCTTGGTGCTTTTCTGAACTTGGTTGTTTCCTTGCAGACATTTCATTACCCTAAGTAGGTAACATCATCTTAGGTTTGTATTTATCATTTCCCAGGGGAAAACAGCCGAAGCAACGGACGGAAAACAATCAACCTAAAACTAAGGAGAAACTTCCTAACGGACAGGACAATTAACCAGCGGAAGGGTTTCCCTCCAGAGGCCGTGGCTGCTCCATCACTGGAGGCTTTTAAGAAGAGACTGGACAGCCATTTGCCCGGAAGGGTACGGGGTCTCCTGCTTGAGCAGGGGGATGGACTAGAAGACCTCCAAGGTCCCTTCCAACTCTGTTCTTCTGTTCTTCTTGTGAAGTGGTCAACAACCAGAAAGAAGCCCACCGGAGCCATTCCCGGGGCTGTTCTGCTGCTTGTGCCCGAGGGGCGGGCAGGGAAGGCAGAGGCTCTGCTCAGGTTGGCCCTCCCGGCAAAGGACCTTCCGCCCTTTCAGTGCAGCCCGAATGCCGCATCCTCCGCCTGGCCCGAAGCAGAGGCAAGGACGCACACACACACACCCGACCCCCCCTGTCGATGCGTGTCAGCTGAACACGCGACCCGATTCGCACAACCGGGCGGAGGAGGCCGGGCAGGAACGCTCCGCCTGGCGGCGGGAGGGGAGGCCGGCCGGGGCTCTCACTTCTGCGGGGTCTTGATGACCAGGTGCACCGTCAGCCCGTCCTTGACGCCGTGCTGCAGCAGCGAGTCGCCGTCCTTCAGGATCTTCCCCGCGAAGATCAGCACCAGCTGCTCCTGCTTGGCCTTGAAGCGCCGCGAGATCTCCTCCTTGAACTGGGCGGGGGGGGGGAGAGGCCGGGTCAGGCAGGCCGCAGCGACGCCCCCCCCCGCCCCCCCCGCCGCCCCCCCCGCCCCGCCGGACCTCCCTGACGGAGACGCGCTCGCCGGTCACGATCTCCTCCTTGTCCTTCGGCGTCTTCACCGTCACGCGGATCAGGGCGCCCGTCGCGGCGGCCGTGGCCGCGGGCTCGCCTTGCCCCCCGCCCGGGCCCGGCTGCGAGGAGGAGGAGGAGGCGCCGCCGCCGCTCAGCTCCGCCATCTTGGCCGAGGGGGAGCGCAGAGCGGTGCCGGCGGGGCACTTCCGGCGCTCTGGGCGCCGCTCCGGAACTCTCGGAGGGCCGCCGGCGGAGTTCATAGTTCACGGGCGGGGTTATTCCGGGAAGTCCGGAGCGCCGCGTCCCTCCTCCGCCTGCTACGCGCAGGGCCGGGGTCGCCTGAGGGACGCGCGGCGCAGCGAGACGAGCTCCCAGAACGCCCCGGCTGTCCCGGAGGACAGAGGCGCGCGGATAGAGCGGCGCCGGGGAAAGGCGGGAATAACCGGAACGGGAAGAGCCGGAACTACAACTCCCGGCGTGCAGCGAGGGTGCGGGCCCGGTCAGCTGAGGAAGCCGGGCGCCGGAGTGTTGCCCGTCCGCCCTCCCTCCCGAGCGCGGAGCATGCTGCGCCCCAAGGCCTTGACGCAGGTGCTGAGCCAGGCCAACACGGGAGGCGTCCAGAGCACCCTGTGAGTCCCCGGCCTGCTCTTCCTGCCCGGACCGGCGCTGGCTGGGGCCCCGCGGAGACGCCCCTTTGCCGCGGGGCGGTGGGGGGGGCGGATAAAAGGGGTCTGCGCTGCACGTGTGTACGCGGAAGGACGGCAGGCGCAGCCGAGGAGCCGACAGAGGAAGAGGCGGCTGCAAGTCGGAGTTATTCTGCATTTTATGTTCTTCAGAGTTCTTGTAAATGCCGTACGGGTAGCCCTCGGCTTACCCCCCCAGTGGAAGCCCAACCTTTCCTTTGCTAAGTGAGACTTTTGTTAAGTGAGTTTTGACCCATTTCACGTTCTTGCCCCAATTGTCGAGTGAATGACGGCAGTTGCTAAGTAAGCCTACCTTCTGCGTTCAGTTTGCTGGACAGAAGGTCACCAAAAGTGATCAAACGGCAATATGAGCCAGTTGCCAAGGGGCTGAATTTTGATCTCGTGACCGTGGGGATGCTGCAATGGTCCTAAATGTGAAAAAAGATCATAAGTCACCTTTTCCGGTGCTGTTGTAACTTTGAATGGTCACTAAATGGTTGTTGTAAGTCGAGGACTAGCTGTAATTCTGAAAGAGATTTCATGATTGGCATTTTTTTCTCTGGATCAGTGTTTCTCAATCTAGACAACTTTTAAGATGTGTGGACTTCCACTCCCAGAATCCCCACTGAAGTGTAGTGCTCCAGGGGCAAAAAGAAGCAAGGCCTCTTTAAGGAAAGGGTGGAAGAGTCAGGATCAGAAAAAGGAAAGAAGGCGAGGTTGTCGGAATAGAAGCGAATCTGAGGGCTAATCCACATGGAGCCCCATTTCCATCTGTCCTGTTTGCCAACGTTCATTCCCTAGAGACTAAAATGGACAATGTGAAATTTGAGCGGGCCACGAACAAGGAGTATATATCGGAGGTGGTGACCCTTTGAGAGCTGTATGCAACGAAATTTCATTTTGATGTATGCCGATTGGTGTACATTCAAAGTGACAATAAAGTTATCATCATCACTCTTGCACTGCATTCTGGGTTAAAGTTATACAGTACTGCATGGTGTTTCTGTGGCAGCATATACGTAAACTGTACATTGCCTAATCTGTTTGTTTTGCCATTCTTGTCTCCTCCTCCAGCCTTCTGAACAATGAGGGTTCTCTTCTCGCTTATTCCGGTTATGGAGACACGGATGCCAGAGTCACAGCTGCCATAGCCAGCAATATATGGGTGGCCTACGACAAGAATGGGCACCAAGCATTCAACGAGGACAATTTAAAGTTCATCCTGATGGACTGCATGGTAGGCACCCTACGATTTGATTTTCTCTCCGGCTGTTCTTCTCAGAAGCCTCTGCAACAGGGCTGAGCAACTATGGCCCCTTAACGACCTGTGGACTCCCAGAATTCTGGGGCTCTAGTTGGCCACCCAGTGAGGGTCAGGTCTGCTTTGTCCACCCCCCTGAAGCTTTGCACCGGCACGCCACAGGGCTGTGTGCTTAGCCCCTACATGTACTCTTTATACACTTATGATTGTGTATCATCTGACCCATCCACTGTGATAATCAAGTTCGCAGATGATACAACTGTGGTGGGTCCTATTACAGGTGGGGATGAGACAGCATATAGGGCGGAGGTACAAAAACTATCCATATGGTGTAGTAACAGCAACTTGCACCTAAACATTGGCAAGACGAAAGAGATGGTGTTAGACTTCCAGAGAAAAAAGGAGGAACCTGCCCCACTTTACATCGGGGAGGACTGTGTAGAGAGAGTTTTCTCCTTTAAATTTCTGGGAGTCTACCTCTGTGAAGATCTGACCTGGAAAGTTAACACAACCCAGGTGGCTAGAAAGGCCCAACAGAGGCTTCACTTTCTCAGGGTCTTGCGGAAGAACAGGATAGAACAACGGCTTATGACCCTCTTTTACCGGTCTACTATAGAGAGCATCCTCTCACACTGTATTGTGGTTTGGTATGCTGGTCTGACAGCCGCAGATAGGAAAGTATTGCAGAGGGTAGTGAGCACAGCACAAGACATTGTGGGCTGTTCCCTGACACCACTGGATGACCTCGCCAGGGCCCGCTGCCTTGGAAGAGTGAGGAAGATTCTCAGGGATGACTCACACCCTGGACGGTATCTCTTTACTCTCCTACCATCCGGTAGGAGATATAGGAATATAGCCAGCCGTACCAACAGGCTGAAAAATAGCTTTTATCCGTGGGCTGTTAGGCTTTTAAATGGGACATAATCTTATGCAGAATTGACTTGGGAGGCCGGTGTGTGGTGTAGTTGGTTCGCATGGTGTGGTGGGATGGAGGGTTTGTTGTCTCTGTGTGTTGGGGGGAGAGAGCAGGGGGGGGGAGGCTCAGCTAATCTCAATGTACACATGTTGTACTTTGACAATAAAGGTTTATTATTATTATTTCACCCCTGCTGTGGAAGGCTGGAGGGTGATCATGCCTGTTTCAGTCCTGTACCCAGATCTGAAATGCAACTGCAAGGGATCCAGTAATCTGCTTCCCGCAGAGTTCTGTCAAGTAGCAGTGTGACCACTTTCTCAACAACCTACCTTATAAAAGAAACACTGGAGACAGGGTGAAAGTTGTCCCAAGTGGCTAAAGTGGAGGGGTGCTCAGGGGTGACCCCTTTTGAGGGCTAAGCCAAGAGATTTCCAGTTGGGAATTGCTTCTCTTAGCTCCCTTTTTTTTCTAAAATCCAGGAGGGCCGTGTGGCAATCACCAGAGTTTCTAACCTGCTGCTGTGCATGTATGCGAAGGAGACGGTGGGCTTTGGCATGTTGAAAGCAAAGGTAAGGGGGAAGAAAAATGGAAAAGACGGGGGGGAAAATATAAAGAAATGGATTCTGATATTCTTCACCGCAATTATAAGTAAAAATATACTTCTATTTCTCTTTCTATAGTTTGTCTCATCATAAAAATTGTAGATCACAGATTCATTTTGTTCATTTCTACACAAATAGTCCATAAGAGGCTTCCTGTTCAATAAATTAGACCCATCTTCTTTGTGAGGGGCTTATTCCTGCATGTGGAATTGGACTTCAAAGAGTCTTTGGAGTAATATTTTCAGTAATATTCCACGACAGGCTTATACATGGTTATTTTAAGTACTGGATTATGGAATTAATCCTATTTCCTGGATTCTCACGATACACTTGTCAAAAATCCACGTCTTAGGAAAGAAGAACTCTTGGAGCCAGGATTGTCCAAGCAGGAACTTTTACTAAAACATGATTGTCAGTGGAAAATCTAGACAGGATCTGGAAATTGTGTTGCAGATTGGTACTTTTAAAATGTCCCCGAATAAAACCCCTTCCCCTCAGTCCATTTGGTCAGTCCCGGATCAATTAAGGATCAGGTGTCAACCTTCCATGGGAACAGGGATCTTCCATGCCTTTACAACATTTACTTCCTCCCCGGAGATACAAACCAGAATCTCTCCCCCCTCCCCCTTCTTTGTTCTTCTCAGTTCAAAGGTTCTTTCCCTGGTCTTTGATGATGGCCTCCAGGCAGGCTGAATAAACAACCCTGCATCTAATGGATAGGGATGGCCAATTAACATCTTCTCTTCTCCTCCTTGGGAATGGCAGAATCCAGTAAAGGGGGGAGATTTAGGGTTGCACAGATAGGGATTTAGGAATGGAATATAAATGGATTCTGACAGCTGCACCGCCATGGCCCTCACCATAAGACTAAAAGGGAGGTAGCCGTTCCATGTTTTAAAATTGGGCAAATCCCTCCAGGAAAGTTTAGAATAGGCGTTCTCTCTCTCTTCCCAGCAGCAAGACTGTAGCAGAGATCTGCAGGCGAGTGGAAGCCGGGCTCTCTTGACAGGCCAGCATTTTCCCTTCTCTCTGCAGGCTCAAGCCTTGGTGCAGTACCTCGAAGACCCCCTGGCCCAGGTGGCTGCTTCCTGACGGGACCTGGTCGGCCTCTCAGTCTGGCGAGTCCTGCCTCCCAGCAGACCCTGAAGGGCGCCGAGCGCCGACTGGGTGCTTCTTTCAGACACGAGAGGGACCCGACAAAGGAAATAAAGGATGTTCTTAGCAGCTTTTCTCCGCCTGAGGATGGATGGATGGGGCTGGGGTGACCTCAGGGCGGACCGAAGGGGAGAGAATTGGAGCCATCGTTCCAGAAAGAAGGAACTGGAGCCTGGCGGGACAGGTTCCCATTTACCTGGGAGCCCAGGTAGTCCTCGACTTACAGCCATTCATTCAGCCGCTGTTGCAGCGTGGCTGAAAAGGTGACGATCCTTGCAGCACCCCCACTATTTGCCACCTTCCCAGCCGACTTCTGACAAGCACATGATCACCGCCCAGATCTCCTCTCTGAGAAATACGAGATAAGAACTGGGGATTTGCTTAACAGCCCTGGCCAAAAAAGGCCACAAACTCAGGTGCGACTTGCTTAGCAATGGAAATTCTGGTCCCAATTTTGGTCATAAGTCGAGGACTATATATCCTGGGGAAGGGCAGGAGCCCCTCTTTAGTTGAGGTTCCTAAGTTTGAAGGCAGTACCGAAGGCCACCACTTGGTGTCACCCAAGACTCGGGAAGATGATTCCACTCCTTTCTCCTTGCTCCTCCCGCTTGATTTCAGATCTGCCTCCTCACTTGCTGGGCACATCTCTGCTCTAAAGGACCCTTTTCCCAGGGACTGGCCGACGCTGTGCCTTGGGAAAGACCAGAAGGGAGCCTTCAAGTAGGGGGGAGTGGGAGGGGTCCTAAAGTTGGACTTGCAAATTGGGCCGCTTCAACCAACCACCCCGAGCGGAGATGGCTGGAAGGAGATGAATTCTCCCTTCCCCCATTCTCTCTTGGTTCCCCTGCAGACCTCCTTGGAGCATGAATGGCCCCTCCCCGGGTAGGGTGTGGGCTTGGCTTCTGTCTGTTGCAGGGAGAGGCCTGGGGGAGGGGGGGAGTTTCACGGGGTTTCCAGTGCCAAGACTGGGTGGGAAGCTGCACCTGCCACCCCTTCCTCCTTAGTTCTGTTGTGCCAGTCTTGAGGGGCGAGGCAGTCCTGAGTCACCTCACTGGGGCCTCTCCTATCACTCGGAAGCCTTGACTGCCAATTCCAGAAGCTGGGAAAGGCTTCTAGCCATGCAAAAAGTCTCCGCTGGAGCTTCTGGCTGACCGAGAAATAGGAAGAGCCTTCCAGGTGTCTCCCGCACTACCCAGAAACCTCTTCCAGCCCCTGAAACAAGAAGCAAAGCAGTGAAATCATCACAGGGACCAGAAGGAGAGAACTGAGGTAATTCAGATAAGCCCTTAAACCATCAAGGGAGATACGGAGCAGAGAATTGTCCTTCTTATCTATTGGCAACGAAAGTTTTCAAACTTTCCAATGTAGGATTACGAATAGAATTTCTTAAAAATCCGGGTGACCGGCCTTCTGTTTTCACACTGGATCTCAAAGTGCTTTACAGTAATGCCATAAAAGATAGGACAGTAACGGTGGAAAATAAAAACCCGAAAATCCTCTCCCGCAGTCATCTGCTGAAGCTCAGGAACAGCCTGGCCCCCCTCTCGATGCTCAGCCTGGCCTTGGCCGATGGGGGGGGGCGTCCAGAAGCATGCACAGCTGCTGGCGTTGATCAGGAGACTGGCTGTCACTCCAGCTGAAGCTGCTCACTGGTGTTCTTGGCCAGCAAAGTCAGCTTTTCAGAGAAACGGCTTTGCCCACTGCCTGTTCTGCAAGGCCAGCGCACGATGCCCAGCCCTGGAACGGGGACCATTTGAACAGCCCCAGTCATACCAAGATCAGCTTCTCGGTCAACTGGCTCTCTTCCAGCCTTGGTCAGTCATGCACAGCCACACCCGCTTTAGTGGTGGCAGAGACGTGGCTGACTGTCGCCAGCTTGCGTGTGACATTCCGAGATCCCCAAGAGCGATAGCACCGGGCACAGATGCAGCGGGCAATGGGCTGCGTTCTAGCTTCCCAGAGCACCTCTGCAAATGACTGGCAGAACCTGCCGGTGCAGAGACCTTGCCACAACTCAGCTCAAGGAAACTTGGCTGTGGGCAGGAGGGGGGCACATCACCCCCTAACAGCAAGCAGGGTTAACTCCAGACCTTGCAGGTCTTCCAGAGTTTCCAGCTGGAGTGCTAAATGTGCCTTTTGCCCACAACGGGGCTTTGTGTAACGAGATGGCAACCTTGGGAACCCTTGGTCTCCAAAGAGGGTGTTTCAGGAATGGCCACCCCGTGGCCTGTTGATGCCAGGGGTCACATTCGCCCTCACTAGGGTACACCAAGCCACTCGGGGTGTTAGTTCCCATCAGCCACAGGTGGCATGGGCTGTGGCAAAAAACGGAATCATACGAGGTGTGCCAGCCTGCCCTCTTCTTACCAATCACACCAAGTACCAATCCGTATTTCAGGCTGAGGAAAAAAAAGTAGGCAACAATTCCTTAGCTTGGGGGCAGGAACCCCAACTCTCCAGTGCTTGCCAAAGTTTTTTTAAAAAGGCCACACGCGGCTCCTGATTGGGCAAACTGCACCGACTTGCCAGAGATTTCCATATTAAATCCAGGATGCATTTAAATCCCTCAAAGTTTGGATGTTCCCAGAGGGTTGTAAGCTGGGATCACCCTCCAAGGATTTCCTGGGCGTGGAAGGGCTGTCCCGGGAGAGGCCTGCTCGGAATCAGGCACAGCTTATCCAGTAGCAGCTGAATCCTCTCACCTTGCGTGGTCAAGCCACTTCCCAGGCAAAATCCAAACTCTTCTCTCCTTGGCATCATCCTAAAAAGGACCGGCTCAGACACTTGATCTTCGCCCCAAAGTGATACAACAATATTTCCCACTCTTGAGAAGCCACCAACTGGGCTGATCAAATGAGGACGCAGTGTTTAGCTTATCACTCTTACGAATCTGAATGTTTTGTTTTTCTATATATTACCGTGGATGCTTTCATTGCCTTTTGTTCACCACCAGCAGGCTAGATGAAAACGGGGCCTGGGCGTGGAAGAGAACAAAGCCATGCCATAGCTGAAGACATTCTCTACTGGCCAGGGACCGACCGGGAGAGCAGAGACAGCGTCAGGTTGGGGAAGAGGGTGGCAGGTCTGCCCGCCTAGAAAGCCAGTCTCCTCTCGCCTGCCGTTCAGGGATCTTCTTGGGGCGAGTCCCGTCTCAGTTCTTGACAACAGTATAATCAAAGTCCCACTTTTTAAAATGCATTTTGCCACAGGCTGTACATAAAGCAGGTCGCGCTTTAATCATGCCGTCCCCAGCCAACGCCTTCTGACACCCCGGAGCGTCTCCAAGTGTTTTGAACTGAAAAGTAAACAAGGTGACTCTGGAGGCCTGCCCACCCGGCCTCAGCTTGCCTTTCCACATTGCAGCCAAGCTGAGGTCACCACCTCGGCATTCCTCCCTTCTGGTCTGGCAAGATGGACGGGGAGGCTCAGCACCCAGCCTGCGTGGGGCACCACTGCCAGAGGAGGCCCTTCAGAGTCGGCTTCCTGTGGCCTCCAAGGGCCCCTGAGGCAAAGGAGGACATTCCTGCTTCCCAGAGGAAAGGCCATCATGCTCAAATGGTTTCCCCCGGGAGGATGTGGCCACACCTAGCACCGCTAGGATGTCAGCGAATCTTCTCCGCCAACATGGCTGGCTGGGGCATTCTGGGAGCTGACCTTAAAGTTGCCAGGCATGAGAAGCACTGATATAGATTGGCAGAGATGAAAGACAATTGGTCATTTCTTCAGCCAAGGGACACGAAAGGAGATAATCTGACCGATTATTTGGGAGTTACTTTGGGTATGACAAGAGTTTTCCAAGCCTTCTCCCCTTATAACATTTTTCTATAAATTCAATCTGTACAACAATGTAATCGGTAAAACGATTCTGCCGCGTTCCCACACTGATACAGGAAGCCCACCCAGCCGGAGACGGGGCGGCCGAGTCAGCCCACCGGCCTACCGGGCAGGCTTGTTGTAACCACGACCATAGGCGCCCTTTGGGTCTGACGAGTCCCGCAACGAAGGCTTCGCTTCCCGCCCGGGGCTTCACCCAGCCCCGCGGCGCGGGTCGCAGGAGGAGCTCAGCTGCCGTCCTCGCCCTCCGAGCCGCTCGGCACTCCCGCCGCCGGGGGCCCAAGAAGCGCGCTCGCCGCCCGCGGCCGCCCGGAGCGAGTCGGGACTCCTCTCCGACCGGCCCCCGCCGTCTCGGCCAGGCTGAAAACGGGGCTCGGCCACGCGGAGAGCGCCGGGGCTCCTTCGGCCACAGCCCGCCTCGCCCACCCGGCTTTGGAGGCCGAGGCGCCGCCGACCAGCCTCGGCCGCGATGCTCCGCTTAGCGGCGCCCGAGCCGCTGCCGGCGAAAGCCCGACGGCGGAGCCGTGGAAGCGGCGGCCGCCGCCCGTCTCCCCGACCCCCGAGGGCGCGGGCTCGGCCCGGCCCGGTAGGGCAGCGCCGGGCGCCCAAGCGCGGCGCCCCCGGAGCCGGCCCGCCTCACCTGCCGCCCGCCGGCCCCGCCCCCCCAGGTGAGCGCCGCCCCGCCCGCCGCCGCCGCCTCGCCTCGCCCGCAGAGCAGCCGCCGCAGCGCGCGTCCAGCCATGGCGAAGGCGAAGGCGGCGGCGCCGGACGACGACTACAACTTCGTCTTCAAAGGCGAGGAGGGCGGCAGCGCGGGGGGGCGGCGAGCCGGGGCGGGCGGGGTCTCCGCGCAGGGCACGGCCGGACCGGGGGGCGGGGGGGCGGGGGGCTCGCTTAGCGAAAGTTGCCGGGAAGCGGGGCGGGCGGGGGACGCGCGGAGGAAAGCCTCGCCGGGGCTTCGGGGGCGGCTGCCTTTCCCGCGGGCGCGACGAGCCCCGGAGCCCCGCTCGCCCTTCCTTCCGCGGGCGGCCTTCTCCAGGCGCCCAAGAAACGGCCCCCGAGGTGGGATCCGCTAGATTCCCCTGCAGGATTTCAGCCTCCCGATCCCTGGAAGACGAATGAGCGAGTTTCATTTGCGGACGCACCTGCCGCGGGCCCCCGCCCCCGCCCCGCCGGTTCAGCTTTTCCAAACTTCCTGATCAGGAGCGAAACTCGGCGGGGTTCAGGTGTCCTGTAGCTCTCTTAACTTTCAGGGCCTTTGATTAATTCACCCCATTCACTCCTCCCCATAAGAACTCCTATTGAGCTGAATTGCTTTGCCAATAAAAGGGGTGAAAAAAGCTGGACTTGGCCAGGGTGGGGGTGCTTGGCGCAGGCCGAAACCTTGCAGCTCTGCAGCCCCAGGAGGAGCCTCCTTGGGACCCGGTGCGGCTCCTCCTCCTCCTCCTCCTGGAAGGACCTGACCTTTGCCAGGGCCCGGAAGGGACCCCTCTTCTCCTTGCGGCTTCTGGGACCCCCAGATGTGCTCGGCCCATTCCGTTTAGCGTCTGAGCACATTGTCAGCCTTTGCGGCTTGGCCTACTTCTTTCTGAAGAGTTGTATTTATTTTTTTAGATTAAAAATGCCCAGAATAGAAGCGTTACTCTCCGAAGGTGTGAATGTTTTAGAAAGCTCCACTCACAACATTTTGGAGGATGCGAGGGAGCAGTTCCTCCCCCCACTTGCGCCCTGAGCAGCCCTTCCTTAGCAGAGTCAGGCATTTGAACGCCTGCCCAGCCTTCCCCTTCTCCCTCCACAGCCAAAGGAGCTTTTCCTCTGTGTGCACAGAGGCCAGGCACTTTTCTGCAAGGCGCCTTCTTACACACACACACACACACACACACACAGAGGGAGGGAGGGGGAGGGGGAGAGAGAGAGAAGCACAAACTGCAGCCATTAACCTAGTAGATCTGTGGGTTTGCTCTCTGTACATAGTTTCTGATTGCATTAACTGCACCACCTCATAAAATGTGCTATTAATTGCAGAGTACACCAGTGACATGATGGAAGCATCAGCGTCAGTATTAGAAAGTTAAAAAGGAGATGTGGATATTGGTGGGTAACCCCCGTCCCCTCCCACACACACACACACACAGTCACAATTATTATTGTTTTTCAAGGAAGTGAGAAGGGGGAAAGAGAGAGAGAGAAGACAAGCAGGGCCAAATGAGACAACTCTAGAAGTAAGAGAATTCTCCCCTCAGCTTCCTGACGTGAACAAGAAGTCATCATTTCCATTATGAAAACAGAAACCAGCTTGAGAAGAAACAACTTATTTGGGCCCCACTCGGAGTTTCCTCAACTCTTATTGTTGCACATGGTCTTGAGTGCTTTTATGTACCGTAAGCAGAAAGGTGTATATAAATATGGTGATGCCAACTGAAAAGCAGTAACAGATGTCAAAGAAGTTTTTCTTCTAGGAACAGGCTGGATGTGCACTTTCATCAACTTCAATCTGGACAAATTTTCCTTTAATCTGGGTGTTCATTTGATGACTTTGTTCGATGTCTTCCATGATTCTGGCTCAGGGCAATTTAGCTCTTGGCCCATGCAGTGCCAAGGTGTAGTGTTATAAAAGTCAAAGCGTCTTTAGACCCAAACGGATAATCAGTTCAAATGTTTTCCATTTAACATTTTACAATTCTTTTGTCAAGTCTCTTAAGGGCTGACATTTCAGGAGCATCTCCCTTTTGCTATTGGCAAACTTCCTTTGACTGGGTTGTTATTACAGTACTTTTATTGACCAGTGGAGATTTTTAGTGTTGATGAGACTTGGAGAGACACACCAGGGCCTAAATCAGACATTGGGGCAAGGAAAACCTCTCACCTGGCTGGCGACTGGCAGCCCCCGCGGTGAACCCTGAGGTCACAGGCAGCATCTGAGGGGAACAGCCCCCACATCCGCCTTCAGCAGGAGGGAAGTGAGCAAAACCTGCCAAGCCCAAGGCTGGGCGTTGGGCAGGCAGGCAGGCAAACAAACTGCCAGGAGAAGCAAGCGCGGTTCAGCCCAAGGAGGGGCCCTGGAGCCGGTTCCTCCAGGAAATGCCGCCTGGGGTGCGGCTGCTGGCCCAGCTCAGGGTTCACCTCGCTTGGAAGGACTCCAGCCCCGGAAAGTCCCCGAGGTCGGATGGCCACTGCAGTCTGGGGTTCCTGCCAGTCAGGCCAGGGCCCCTTTGCCCCCCTCCCTTGCTGGTCATTCCCTGCTTTGGGCTAATCCTAGCAGGCTCCAGCCCCCCTGCTTGGAGGAGGGGCAGCCCTTATAGACCCTCAGCCCTGGGGAAGAAGACGGTGACTATCCTGTAGGTTGCCTTCCTTTCAGATACTGCTCTCTCTCTCTCTCTCTCTCTCTCTCTGTGTGTGTGTGTGTGTGTGTGTGTGAGAGAGAGAGAGAGAGAGAGAGGGAGGGAGAGAGAGAGAGACTGATTGAGTCACCTGTTCCAGCAAGCTGGTGCTCCTGCCTGGGACCCTATAAAGTGTTGGGAGGAGCAACTGCACAGGAGCCCCCGGGGGAGGCTGCTTCCCGCTGTGTGCCAGCAGGAAGGCCGCTCCTGGCCCTACCTCCTGCTGATGAAGCAAGCCGCATCGGCTCTGCTGGATCAGACCTCCTCCATCAGGATCTAGAAAGTCCAATCCACGAGTCCCTGGATGACCAGAGGATGGCGTCTGCCCTGGCTGCTGTCTTCAGGGCATTTCCTTCAGCTGCCAGTCCTTGAGTGCCCTGCCTGGTAGTGCACCTCATTATGGCCTGTTGCATTTGCCCTTCCTGCCACAATTAAGTTGCAAAGCCTTCAGGGCGTGAAATCTCCGCTGCCAAATGAGCTCTGGAGAGCTTTGCCCAGAGCAGAACACCTGTCCGTGTTTCTGGCGGAGGAGGAGGCCTTTGGGAAAAGCAAGTGGCCCTTTGGGAAGGACAAGGATCCGGGCTCGGGGATGCCTTTGAGCAGCCAGGCTGGTCTCTGCCAGGGCTCGCCTTCCGGGACGGGCTCCTTTCCCACAGACAGTGCTGGTCTGGCTGGGGGAGCAATAGGGTGGGATCCCAATGTGCCTGTTTTCTCAGCCGGATGCTTCCAGGGTGGCTGGGAAGGATGGGAGTTGTAGTCTAGCATCTCCAACGGGTTCAGTGGAGGAAGGCTGCAGCAGGGTAAGCAAAGCAGCCTCACCCATTTTGCGTTGCTGCTTCATCAAAGAGATGGGGAAGGTGTTGTTTTCCCTAATTAGCATGCACGTTGGAGGGGGGGGTACTCGGTTTTCAGCACATCCTCCCCGGTTGCTAGACGTGAAATCTTGAAAGGAGAGGGCCCTTCTGAGGCCACAGAATAACTTCAGACTAATGTCTGAGTCACCCAGATCTGTTCAGGAGCGTGCAGCAGATTCTCTTATAAAGATAAATATTTGGGGGGGGGTGCGTGTGTATTCATTTCACAAATGCCTTCCCTATGGTTAACTGAACCTTGGTTTCTTTCCCGAGGGAGCAGAATAGTGCAATTCAGGAACCACAGAGTGACCACATCCACGGGATTTGCACACCCTTAGCTAAAATGTGGTTAGCCGCTTGCAGAATCTCAACCCCAGTGTGGTGGGTGGGGAAGATTTATTTATTTATTTGTTTGTTTGTTTGTTTGTTTGTTTGTTTGTTTGTTTGTTTATTTATTTATTTAATTTGTATACCGCCCTTCTCCCGAAGGACTCAGGGCGGTGAACAGGGCAATACATAATAAAAAACAGGATACAAAAATTAAAAAGTAATTAAACAGCAATGCCCGTAAATAAATTAGTACACATTAAAAAGTTAAAACCGATTTATAAAACCCAACCCCATCCCATCAGGCCAGGCCAGCTTGTTCAAAAAGGTAGGTTTTGAGATCGCGCCGGAAGGAGCGGAGGTCAGGCGCCATCCGGAGCTCGGCTGGAAGATGGTTCCATAAATCCGGCGCGCCCACAGAGAACGCCCTCCCCCTGGGGGCCACCAGTCGGCATTCTTTGACCGGTGGCACCCTGAGGAGGCCCTCTCTGTGGGAGCGTACTGGGTGGAGGGAAGTTGACGCCGGCTGCAGGTGCTCCCCAAGGTATTCCGGACCCATGCCATGTAGGGCTTTGTAGGTCATTACTAACACCTTGAATCTCACCCGGAAGACAACTGGAAGCCAATGCAGCTCGCGGAGCAGAGGTGTAACATGGGAGTGTCGGGAAACTCCCAACACAACTCTCACAGCTGCATTCTGTACCAGTTGGAGCCTCTGAGTGGTCTTCAAGGGTAGCCCCATGTAGAGAGCGTTGCAGTAGTCCAGACGAGAGGTCACGAGCGCGTGAGTGACCGTACGTAAGGCATCCCGGTCTAGATAGGGCCGCAACTGGCGCACCAGGCAGACCTGGGCGAAGGCCCCCCTAGTCACAGCTACTATATGGTCTTCTAGGGAAAGCTGTGAATCTAGGAGGACTCCCAAGTTGCGAGCCCTGCTGGGCAAAGGGTCTTGGGAGGCCCCTGCAAGGCCAAGGGGAACCTCAGTTTGCCTCTGGGGAATTCTTCCTCTGTCCTGGGAAACTAACCCTGCTCCTCATGGTACTCTTACAGCTCCTTCCTCTTTCACTGTCCGAATCCGCGCATTCCCTTGGCTCAGTTGTTTTCTGGATTTGGCCATGATGCTGCAGAAGGTACAAATCACAGCTGGCCAAATTGTTTGGTTGAACTCAACCACTCCAGCTTCAACTATCAAGAAGTCTGTCTGAAGTCAACCAGTGTGATTGACTTAAAAAAAACCCCAAACCCAAATCTACGATTAAAACAAGTCTGGCTCAACCCAATGGACGTGCATGTAGTGATGGAGAAACGCACCCAGCGCCTTAAACAGCGTTGTCTTCTTCCTCCTCCCAGTGGTTCTGATTGGAGAATCTGGAGTGGGAAAAACCAATCTGCTCTCACGCTTCACTCGCAATGAGTTCAACCACGACAGCCGCACCACGATTGGGGTGGAGTTCTCCACACGCACCATCCTGGTGGGAGACGCCCTGGTGAAGGCCCAGATCTGGGACACGGCCGGGCTGGAGCGCTACCGGGCCATCACATCGGCGTAAGTAGAGGCAAAGGGTGGGTGGCCGAGGCTGAGAGCTTGGAAGGTCTTCACCTGGTCAAATGTCTCCTTCCTTTCACCTTTCTCAGTCTCACAGGTTTTGACTTTTATTGGTGCTTTGAGTGACCTGATCAGTTGTTTACAGGTGATTCCCACAGAACCTGTTGGGTATATTAGTGAGTCATAGGAGGATCAGCCTGGATGTGGATGCAGGCAGGGTTGGATCAGGGCATATCTAGACGTGTCTTAACTTAGAGGAACGTCTTGTAGGTGTGAAGGAGAAACTGTGTCTGTCATACAGGATGACTGGAGTCGCCCTTTTTCTAGGTTCAACGTAAACTGAAGCAGCTGGATTTACACCATCTGATACTGAACTTTCATAAACTGGTTTGATGGATGACATCCATGTAACCCTTGGGCCTTTTGCTAACCTGGTTAAGCATAGTGTGCACACTCAGTCCATGTATTGCAGTACAGATAGCACAGATGTTACCTTGGTGCTCTCTGAGCTTGATGGTTTTCTTGCAGACATTTCATTATCCAACTAGGTAACATCCCCAGTGGTAGAAGGTAGTAGGGTTTGCAGAGTGGAGGAGGAGGAGGAGGAGGACAACTGTAGGGACCTTGGTGTTCTCTTTTCTCGCAAATGTTTCCTTACCCAACTGGATAACATCACCACTGTTATCTAGCATTGATGATGTTACTCAGTTGGGCAATGAAATGGCTCCAAGAAAACAGCCAAGGACTCCACAGTTCAATCCTGAGCTGCAAACATTCTCCTTTAGTGATAGCAAAGATGTCTCTGTGCCCGTGTATTTTTCTCTTCTTCTGTGCCTTAACTGAATGGGAATAGCCCGGTAAGCAGCTACTTCAGTCTCTGTGATGCTTTTGTGGCACCAGAAATGCTCAGAAATAACACCCGTGCTCAGTGCTGTCGCACAAATCCTTGGCTCTCTTGTTGACAGCACTGACCCAGCTGTGCCAGCTGTCCTCCGCACTGGAGCAGATGCTGTCAGCTGAAGCCTTTGGTCTCCCTGAGGAAAAGCCATCTCCTGGCCAAAAAAGGGCCACTGACCACCCCTCCGATCGCCTTGGCCAACACATCGCCCTCGGGGCCTGATCTGGGGAGCAGCCAGTGGCTGGAGAGACCAAGCAGAGTTAGAGGCTCTGGGGAGAAGCCGAAGCTCTGGGTGATGAGCCCCACCAGGGATCAGCTTCCCAGCAGACACGTTGCCACGATGGCCAAGTTCTCCTTCTTCTCATCTTCTCCTCTGCCCTCACTTTTGTCTCCACATTGTCTGCCACAGATACTATCGTGGGGCGGTGGGAGCCCTCTTGGTGTTCGACATCACCAAGCACCAAACCTACGATGTGGTGGAGCGCTGGTTGAAGGAGCTGTATGACCATGCAGAGGCGACCATCGTTGTGATGCTGGTGGGCAACAAGACGGATCTGGGCCAGGCCCGAGAGGTGCCCACGGACGAGGCCAAGATGTATGCTGGTAGGAAGGAGCGGCTGTGGCTTCCCCAGAGCAGTGGGACTTGAGTGGCTGTGAGTGCAGCGCTGAGCTCAAGGCAGGATGTGGCCCACGGCTCTGACTCTGGATGAAAAACCAGACGGGCTGCTCCAGGCCTTGTGGATGCTTTGGATGACAATCCCCATCAGCCCAAAATAGTTTGGAAGTAATTAGTTGGCTTGGTCTTCAGCTGCCAGCTGCAAGAGGAAGGAAGTGACGTGCCCAGCAATTTATTCACCCTGATTTAATGATCTTAATAAAACACATTAAAATGGGCATTAGAAGAAAAACAGATCCAAAGAAAAAAAGCATACAAGTCCTTTTTTAAAAAATGAGATGTTGACATTTCTTCTCTAAGATGGCGGCTATTCCCTGAAGGAGCCGGGCACCTTCGCAGTGTCTTCCTGCAAATAGGAACAAATTTCATTTTCGTGGCTTTTTCACACCTCCGTTCAGTTAAACTCCATTGCTTCTTTGGCCATTGAGGGGATTTTTCTGTCTTCCTTGTCACAGAAAACAACGGGCTGCTCTTTATGGAGACGTCTGCCTTGGACTCCACCAACGTGGAACTGGCATTCGAGACCATTTTGAGAGGTAGGTGGGGGTGATCTGGGGCAGAGGTGCCTCGGGAGGACCAGATGCACGGTGGCTGCCAGCCAAGACTTAGGCTTTCCACCACACAAGGAAGTCTTTAACGTCTTATTTACTTGGCCTCAGAAAGAAGAATAAGGAGCTTGATAGATGTCTACCTGATTACCCAGCAACAAGTAGAAGACACTGTAACTGCAATTGTCTTGGGTGGGGGTCTTCTGTAGGGAATCTTTCCTAAATTCGCCAGGAACTCGGTTTGAATATTCAAGATGTTACCTAGTTTTGAGTTTGGTCCATAGTAGACTTCTTCTCTCAGCTGCCTCAGCTGAAACAAACGAGTTCTGCTATTTAACAGAACTTGGTGGCATCTGGACGTCTTCTGGATCAGAGACAAATTGGCAGAGATGGCCCAGAGTTTTAATTCAGAATGCCAGGCCTGTTGCAAGGCTCTTCAAGGGGGTAGGGTATGTATGTATGTATGTATGTATGTATGTATGTATGTATGTATGTATGTATTTTATGCCCCTCTAGTCAGATGCATCTTGGAGAAGCATTCACTCGATAATCCAGGAAACAGATTAGATACACAACTCAGGCTAAACCGGGGTGGCGAACTATGGTCCCTTTATGACCTGTGGACTTCAAGAATTCTTAAGGCTGGCTCAGGAATTCTTGGAGTTGAAGTCCACCCTTCATAGTTCCCCATCCCCATCAGCATGTAGGAAACTACATAGAAAACAGCACTGATCACAAATCCTCTTATTCTTTACCTGATTATCCCCCCCATCCCCGAAGGCCCTTCTGAAGCGTCTGATCCTCTGAACCAGTTTCTCAGCCTTGGCAACTTTAAGCTGTGTGGACTTCAACTCCCAGAATTTATATTATTGTATTATTACATACGTATGTTATGTTGTTATGTTTTGCATTTTATGTTACGTTGAGTTATTGGAGGGCAAACTGATGGTGTCTCTTCACTGCAGATGCAAAAGATAGAAAACACATTTTCTTTCCCTTTCCTATTTCTAGACATTTTCAATAAAGTGCGGAAGCAGAAGCAGAAGAGCCCTCTAGACAACAAAATTTCGCTCTCTACCGAAAATCCCAACGCGGCATCCTCCTCGGCGGCTGCTGAGGAGAAGAAGGCCTGCTGTGTGAGCCTCTGAGGGGGCCGGTGGGTGGGAGTCATCAGTCGGGGTCATGCACTGCATTGAGCCAAGAGGGCATTTTAATCCTGGGTTGCCCAATGGCTGGGTTCACATTAAGCCAAAATTAAGCCATGATAGGCTAAAAACAACTTAGCCATAGATGGGCTTTGGAATTTCTTGATCTGGTTTGCCTACCTCAACTTCGGCTCAGTGGGGCCAGGATGGATGGACCACGAGAAGACCAACATATCTTTGGCAATCTCCCTTTAGTCTCTTCCCTTTCTTCCTCACTTAGGGGCTGCAGCTAGACCAGGGGTAGGGAACCTCGGCTCTTTTATGACTCATGGACTTCAACTCCCAGAATTCCTGAGTCAGCACTCAGGAATTCTGGGAGTTGAAGTCCATGAGTCATAAAAGAGCCGAGGTTGCCTACCCCTGAGCAAGACCAATTGGCCTTGTCAGAAGCCTACATTGCTTGCTTGCTTGCTTGCTTGCAGAGAAGTGAAGCTGAAAGTGGCAGGTAGCCCTCCACTCGTAGACATTCCCAGGTGGTAACTTGGGAACCAGGTTGGGCTCGGCAAGCGCTTCTCATGCCCTCCTTCAATGCCTTCGGTGTCAGGCAGAGTTCTTCCTTGCAGTGATTCCTTTTGCCTGAGAACATCACTTGATTCTTTTCCAAATCTTCCACCCAGAAGACGCGTGACATTGTGGGATGGGAGTCTCTCATACTGTGTGTGTACATTTATAAATGTGTATATATTAACATATTTGTAAATAAATTGCTCTGGATGAGGGAGTGCATATGCTTATCACATGGCTTAATATGACGGTTCTCTTAGGGGAAAACAATAGCATGTTTTGCAAAATGAAGGGAACTGGGGCATGCAAGGCATCCTGGACCCCCCTCAACAAGATGAGAAGAAATGGGGGTTCTCCCAGACAGGCCACCAGATCCAGAAGACCTCCATCCCTGAGTACCAGGCAGGTTTAAAGGGGGAACTCGTCCTGCCCAATGCAGGAGGACAGATGGAAGAGGCTGTAGGACCTCAGGCCAGCATCATTCCCTCTCCAACCTCTTCCCTCCCCCGTCCTCCCCCCCACCCCCGAAGAACACAATTCAGACTGATAACCCCAGCGGAGAGAGAAGCCCACTTCTCAAATTTCTCAGCCCCTCAGTCAGCAATGCCTATTTTGATTGCCAATTCCTCCTCCTGTCCCGTCAGCTGAAGGTCGACGCCATAATGCTCTGCTCCTTTGACTTCTTCCGCTGGGGATCACTGTCTCCATGCTCTGGCTGCCTCTGTGCGCCAGGTTGGGCTCCTTCCTTCCTGAGGACAAACGTGCCACAATCACTGCAGGTTACCACCAGGAGTCGACACGGATATGTCCAGAAGATTGTCGCTTTGCAGCAAACAAATTTAACCAGTAAAATAAAAATAATAAAACCCAGAACATGGAATAATATTAATAAGAAATCTTGCTGATCAACTGCCCACAAAGAACTTCCTTATTACATGGTGGGAAGGCTGTGAATGCTTTTGACAAAGTGCCCCATGACAGTGTAATGAGCAGACTACTTAAGTATGAGCTGCCTGATGCGTCTCCTGGGTATCAGATTAACCTCACGTGGTATCTTAGAACTGGTTTCGTTGGTGTAAGTTTACATTTGGCAGGCAACCAGTTCTTAAGGAGTCTGTTTTCAGATGTGCATCATGCAAGAGGCCAGGAGATCAGGGCTCAGCCAGCACCCCTAAAATCACTCAAAGGAAAATCCAGGTTACTCAGGCAGACATTTTCCCAGCAATGAAAAGAACATTAAACTGTTGCGTGCTGATTTTTACTCTGGTTCTGACCTTGAAAGGATTGGTTAACCGGGAATCCATCCTCTCCCAGCAAGATCCATGGATTGCCTTTAATGTAGCCAGGCACTCTCTGAGGATAGGCCAAACTGCCCTAAGAAGAATGGTGAATATCAATTGCTGTTTAAAAAATTAGATTTGGTGTAATTATCAGAGCTAGGGAAAAATGACCCAAATGATTTTTCCAGCCTCAAACAGCTGTTGCTTCCTTAACTCAGATTTAAGCACAGATTAGATGCATAACGAAAGGGTCAAAGTCACACAAACTTCCAGCTGAGCACCACAGAATGCAGTGTAGGTAGCCCTTGGCTTAGGTCACCGACTGGGACCAGAATTGCCATAGCAAAAGAAGCTGGGTGAGTGAATCACTCCTGATTTTATGACCTTTTTGCCACAATTGTGAAGTGAATCAACCAGTTCTTAAGGGAGTCACATGGACATTAAATGAATTCAGCTTCCTCATTGATTTTGCTTGTTGGAAGCTGGGGGGGGAGTGGAGGGAGGTTCAAGTGGTGATCTCGTGACCCTGGGAAACGACAACTGTTGTCAATACATGCCTGTTGCCAAGCACCTGAATTTTGTGTGGCCATGGGGATGCTGCCTCTGTCATAAGTGCAAGGACAGCTCGTAAATCCCTGTTACAATGTTGCTGTACCTCCAACAGAGAGGGTTGTTGAGGACTACCTGTTCTTCCACCTTCGAGGGCCCTTTACCTGTGAATCTGGAAAGGCACAAAGGGCAAAGCTTTGCTGTCAGTAAACCCCACGGAGGACTTTTCCCAAGAACAGCTGGGGGACAGGCAGGCAGGGAGAGCCCAGACTGGGGCTGATGGGGGAGGCTTCAGACCTCTGAGTAAGTTTCTCTCTGCGGCCTCCCCTCCTCCTACCTGCCCAGGTGAGCAGCCCAATAACCCGCCTGCAGTCAATCAAGCTGCGGGGCGAGGCCGGGCCAATCGGCGCCACGGGGGAGGCGCCAGCCCAGCCGGGAAAGCCCGGCTCCAACCGCCCACCTGAAGCCGGCCAGACGCGGGAATTCGCGGGCCGGGAACTCTGCGCCAGCGCTTCCGGGCGAGGAGAGACGCGCAGGTGTGGCTGACCTGCTCCGTCGGGAGGCAGCGCAGAAGTCCGGGGCGATGCGGGGCAAGGACGACGAGTACGACTACCTGTTCAAGAGTGAGTGAGAGCCGGCACACTCGCCCCCCCCCGCCGGAGCAGCGCTTCGTCCCCCGGGCTCGCCTGCTGGGTGGAAACGCGGCTCCTTTCTCATTTCCCGGCTCCGAGGCCGTCAGAGGCCCGGAAGCGATTCGCCGGTTTCGCCTGGGCAGTTCCGCAGAGCCGGCGAACTTTCTCTGGCTGCCCGTTCGTGGGAATCCCGCTTCCCACTCCGGATTGAACCAGCCCTCAAAGCGGCACCACTCCCGCGGAGGAGCCTTCGCGGGGACTCCGCTGACTGCTCCAGGTGGGCTGGGAGGAGACCCCCTTCCCAAACTCCGAGCCGACCTAGGGGCGTCCAACCTCGGGAACTTGACCTGTGGACTTCAGTTCCCCAAATTCCTCAGCCAGCTGGGGAATCGACTTTCAGCTTTCGTTCAGTTCGGAGTGGAAAGGGGGAAGGAAAACTACTGGAATTAAGCTTTTCTAGCTGGGGAATTCTGGGAGTCCACAGGTCTTCAAGTTCCCAGGTTGGACACCCCACCCCCCCCCCCCCGAGTTAGATGCTGCTTTCACGTGTCCGGCTATCCTGAGGTTTAAAAGCCTTTGGTACCGTTTGTCTGTTTATATCTGTGTTTCTCCACCTTGGCAACTGTAAGATAGGCGGGTTTCAGCTCCGAGAATTCCCCAGCCAGGCAGGCCTTTGGTCTTGGGAACTGAGCTCCGTGTTGCCCAAAGAGGGTGAGTCAGGGCTGGGACTCGGGGCGGCTCCAGGTGTGGGACGGGCCACGTGCCACACACCTCACCTGCCCGTGGCTCAGGATCCTGGGGATTTGGTGAGGAGATGCCCTTTTGTAGGTCCCTGGGAAGAGCAGGGTGTGCGTCACTTATGCACGTCTTGCATGCACAAAAATGGAAAGATACACTTGTTCGCGGAATGGAAGAGTGGATTGTAAAAGTGACAGAGCTAGCGGAGATGGTTTTAATTAAAGAGAAGAATTTATCTAGTTTCTTTCTCCTTGGAAAATGCTTCTGCATTTGTGCTTGAAACTGAAAAAAATGATTTGATTTTAAGTTTCTAGAATGATCTTGGTGTTAATAGAAATGGCTTGGAATGTGAAGTGGAAAACAAAAGGTTAAGGTGGGGTTTTTCTTATATAGATAGATAGATATAGATATAGATATAGATAGATATAGATGTAGATAAAGATATGTTTTCTAGTTTTACATTTAAATATTTGAAAAGCAATGTGGCGGCTGAGTTGGTCAATAATTCAATAACATTGTTAGTTGCGAAGTCGTGTCTGACCCATCGTGACCCCATGGACAACGTTCCTCTGGGCCTTCAATAACATACAAACATCTTTAATACAGATCTCAAACTATTACATTAAATGTTTCCTCTCTTTTCCCCTTCGTATTTACTGTCTCATATTTAAGTTAATACAATTCTTATATCAAATATAAAATAACTTTCTTATATTTATCAATAATTTTTAATTTATACATATCCTAGTTGTTTTAACATTCAATGTTTTAGACAATGTCCTGGTTAATTTTCCCAATTTTTAGTTTCCCATTAATATTTATATTTAACGTTTGATATTTATAATTTCCAAGTTTTAAATAACCCCAATTCCCTTTATCACAATTCATCACAAGATCTAATGTTCAGGATACACGTCTTATCTATTTGAATTCTCACCATCTTACATCAACTAATTACTAATACAATATAATCTTATTTTCTGGTAATTTCTAGATATCTTAAATTTAGTAGCCAAAATTCCTTCTATTTCAACATTTAATACTTCCTGTCTTTTTTTCTTAATCTCTACTGTCTCATATGCTAATAATTTTTATTATTACCGCTAAATAAAAACATATTTATTACATTCATTGATAGATTTTTAGCTTATATATATCTTAATTACCTTTACATTTAACCTTTATAAGCAAATCAATGTTCACATTTAACTATTAATATTTATACTTCTAAGTTATAAATGACCAAAGTTTTCTTTATCTCAGCTCATAACAATATCTAGTATTCAAAGTACACATCTATTTGAGTATATTCTATTCTTACTCATGAGTAAGTCAAAACCCCAATTTTCTTGAGTCTTATTCTGGCTTGCTTTCTTTGCCAAATCATCTTACATGTCTGTGCTTTTGAGTCATCAAACAAATCTCCCTGTGTTGTTATGGAGATTGATGTAAAAAAAACAACAACCAGATCGCCCTTTTTTGAGATGACTAAAAAATCGTCTCTCTATTTTTCCATCTTGATGTAGTTGTCCTGAACTGTTTATCTTCTCTTCAATCTGTTGCTCTTCTTGATCCTCAGGTTCCTTCTGATTTATGTAGAAAGTCTTTTCCTTTTTCCATATTGTCAGTCCCTTTTCTGGGTTTTCCATTGACTTTATTTGTTGATCAATTGAATCTTCTGTCATAATTTTTAATTGTTCCACCTTTTCTGTTATATTTTGTGTAGTTGATTCTTTAGTTGTAATCAAAGTTTGAGTTTGTATATCTGGGCTGACATCTTGTTCTTTTCTGTAACCTCTTATTTCATCGATAGCTGTAAGAATATTTTGATGAATTGCTTTCAACATAGAGAAAATCTGTTCCTGATGTTCATCCATATTCTGTTAGTAGTGTATTAGGTTAAATGCTTTACAATCAGAGAATGCAAAAAAAAAAGATTTTGTCACTGGATAAGGAACACAGCTGGGCTTCTCACAGCTGATGTCTCAAGGTTACATAAGTCTTATCTATTGTCTGGGCTGGCCAAGTCTCTCTTAAGCAACAACAAATTGTAGTATCAGGTTTAGCCACAGGATGTCACCCCTACTATTTAAACTTTTCTTTTAAATCCAAAGTTTTTATAATCTTTTCAATTTTGCTTCTTTTTTATAAGTAAAAACCCCGATCTTCAGTAAGCATAGAAAATGTTTTAATCCACAAACTTTAAAAAATAGAATTCCAGTTAGGATCAAGTTATTCTTTCAACGTTTTAAACTCCCCTGGATAGTCAGTTGCCGCTGTTTCTAGAGGGAGAGATAAAATCTCCCTTCTCTCTCCACAGGGGGAAAGTACTTTAAGCATCTTATACAGGTGAAACTCAAAAAATTAGAATATCGTGCAAAAGTTCATTTATTTCAGTAATGCAACTTAAAAGGGGAAACTAATATATGAGATAGACTCATTACATGCAAAGCAAGATAGTTCAAGCCGTAATTTGTCATAATTGTGATGATTATGGCGTACAGCTCATGAAAAACCCCAAATCCACAATCTCAGAAAATTAGAATATTACATGCAATCAATAAAACAAGGAGTGTACATAGAACAATATTGGACCTCTGAAAAGTATAAGTATAAGCATGCAGTACTTGGTTTGGGCCCCTTTTGAAGCAATTACTGCCTCAATGTGGTGTGGCATGGAAGCTATCAGCCTGTGGCACTGCTGAGGTGTTATGGAAGACCAGGAGGCTTCAATAGCAGCCTTCAGCTCTTCTGCATTGTTCAGTCTCATGTCTCTCATCTTTCTCTTGGCAATGCCCCATAGATTCTGTATGGGGTTCAGGTCAGGCGAGTTTGCTGGCCAATCAAGCACAGTAATCCCATGGTCATTGAACCAGGTCTTGGTGCTTTTGGCAATGTGGGCAGGTGCCAGGTCCTGCTGGAAAATGAAGTCAGCATCTCCATAAAGCTCGTCTGCGGAAGGAAGCATGAAGTGCTCCAAAATCTCCTGGTAGACAGCTGCGTTGACCCTGGACTTAATGAAGCACAGTGGACCAACACCAGCAGATGACATGGCTCCCCAAATCAACCCAGACTGTGGAAACTTCACGCTGGACTTCAAGCATCTTGCAGTGTGTGCCTCTCCATTCTTCCTCCAGACTCTGGGTCCTTGGTTTCCAAATGAGATGCAAAAGTTGCTCTCATCAGAAAAGAGGACTTTGGACCACTGAGCAACAGACCAGGTCTGTTTTTCTTTAGCCCAGGTAAGACACGTCTGACGTTGTTTGTTGTTCAGGAGAGGCTTGACAAGAGGAATACGACATTTGAAGCCCATGTCCAGGATCCGTCTGTGTGTGGTGGCTCTTGATGCACTGACTCCAGCCTCAGTCCACTCCTTGTGAAGGTCCCCAACACTTTTGAATGGCCTTTTCCTGACAATCCTCTCCAGGCTGCGGTCATCCCTGCTGCTTGTGCACCTTTTTCTTCCACACTTTTCCCTTCCACATAACTTTCTATTAATGTGCTTTGATACAGCACTTTGGGAACATCCACCTTCTTTTGCAATTACCTTTTGAGGCTTTCCCTCCTTATGGAGGATGTCAGTGATGGTTTTCTGCACAACTGTCAGGTCAGCAGTCTTCCCCATGATTGTGATTCCTACTGAACCAGACTGAGAGACCATTTAAAGGCTCAGGAACCCTTTGCAGGTGTTATGGCTTAATTAGCTAATTAGAGTGGGACACTTTGAGCCTAGAATATTGCACCTTTTCACAATATTCTAATTTTCTAAGATTGTGGATTTGGGGTTTTCATGAGCTGTACGCCATAATCATCACAATTATGACAAATCACGGCTTGAACTATCTTGCTTTGCATGTAATGAGTCTATCTCATATATTAGTTTCCCCTTTTAAGTTGCATTACTGAAATAAATGAACTTTTGCACAATATTCTAATTTTTTGAGTTTCACCTGTACAGGTAAAAAAAATTGTTAGGATTTAAGAGAACTAGATCTCTCCCAGTCTCATCCGCGCTGCTTTAAAATTGCCTGGAGGTAAGTGTGACTTTGGCTGTCTGCAGCCTAGTGACAAGCCATATTGCTATGGCCGGTCTTTTGTCCGCTGGTTTGGAGGGCTGCCCTGGATCGAGTGGAAGGACTACCCCCTCCCGTGATCCAACGGGGATCCTCTCCTTGTTGGTCACCCCTACTGGGTGACTTTCAACCCTTTCCAGGGTCCCCCAGTGAAGCGAAACTGGACATGGAAGATGGAACTCGCCTTCCAGACATCCATGGCAGCCACGTCGGCAAACTGGAAGTCTGGGTTTTTCTTATATTTTACTGCACTGAAAAAAGTTGGAAAAGTGTACATTTTTATTTTATAATGAAACATTAAAAAACATAAAAGGAAGAGCAGAGTCTCCTCTCTACATAAAGAGGCCTGGAGTTGCTTTGTGAAGCTGCCTTTACTGTTCTGTCTCTGCCTTCAGGCGGGGCAACATTCAGGACAAGTCTGCTAGCATCCTTTAAGCCGAGTACATTTGATTATAAAGCTGGTGAGAACTGCAACTTTTTCTTTGGATAAATGGTGTGGCTTAACTGGTGTAGGATGAAGGGGAGGCAGGGTCTTCAAGTGGGCAAATCTGTCTAGCTCAGGGGTAGGCAACCTTGGCTCTTTTATGACTAGTGGACTTCAGTACCCAGATTCCTGAACCAGCCATGCTGACTCAGGAATTCTGGGAGTTGAAGTCTACAAGTCATAAGACAGCCAAGGTTGCCTACCCCTGAGCTAGAAGGAACTTTTACATCATGTAACAATAATAGGTGTTAAAAACCCAGGGTTGTTTGTTGATATTTTCTGAAACAGCCTGAAACTTATTGATGAATATAAACCCAGCTGCCCTCTGTTCTGTTGGGCTGGTGAACTATTTTATCTAAAGTGGCCGTTTTGAGATCAATAAGTCTGTCTCTCTCTGTCTGTCTGTCTGTCTATCTATCTATCTATCTATCTATCTATCTATCTATCTATCTATCTATCTATCTATCTATCTATCTATCTTCTATGTATTTACCCTCTCTCTAGCATCCAATCATCCATCCGTCCGTCCGTCCATCCATCAATCATATGTAGAAACTTTCATCTCCCTCAGCATATTTTGAGGTCAGATTGCTTGGTGCAAAGCCTGGCCTGTTCTTTGGCTCAAAACAATTCAGAAATGTGGATGGGATGAACTTCCTTACAGAAACAAAAACCAAGCAAGCACGAAACATCGTTTTTCACAGGGTTCTCCTGAGGTATTTTAATCACAGAGTCGTTTGCCTCTTTGCAGTCGTCCTCATCGGGGACTCCGGTGTTGGGAAGAGCAACTTGCTTTCGCGCTTCACCCGGAACGAGTTCAGCCTGGAGAGCAAAAGCACCATTGGGGTGGAGTTTGCCACGCGTAGCATCCAGGTGGATAACAAGACCGTGAAGGCCCAGATCTGGGACACAGCTGGGCAGGAGCGCTACCGGGCCATCACTTCCGCGTAAGAGACTTGGTTGCTGCCCCTGGGTGCCCAAGAGGGAAGGGGAGAGGACAGCTTGGCTAGGCAGGTGGATATCGCCCTCTAATCTGGTTCCTTGATCTGTATTAGCTTGCGAAGGTTCCCTGGCGCTCAGTGCTTCTGCTTCGGAGCTGAAGCAAACATAACAAATCCATCTATGTTAGTATTTCCCAACCTTGGCAACTTTAAGCCAGGTGGACTTCAACTCCCAGAATTCCCCAGCCAGCCATACTAGAAACTGGAAGTTTTCTGCAAAAACATCATGAATTGGGATCACCTGTCCATGACATGCTGGAAATGGCACTTGAATCAGATACAATTTTCTGGCCTTGGCAAGGTGGTCCTGCAAGGTTTGTTCTGGCAATGGCCCCGATTTCTGTGCAAAGCCTGGAACAGAATGGGGGCCATGTTGGGATCAGTACCACCACCCCCCCATTGGTGGTGGGAGGGAGACATTGCTGAGGGTCTGGTTCTGCTGGCAAGTGACTCTTCCCCCTCCTCATATCCCCCACCCCCTGCAGCTACTACCGAGGGGCCGTCGGTGCCCTTCTGGTTTATGACATCGCCAAGTACTTGACCTATGAAAACGCAGAGCAATGGCTGAAGGAGCTGCAGGACCACGCGGACAGCAACATCGTCATTATGCTTGTGGGCAACAAGAGCGACTTGCGACACCTGCGGGCCGTGCCCACTGACGAGGCCAAGAGCTTTGCAGGTAAGGCTCCTGGCCCAGGGAGAGGGCTCCGGAGCCTCTCCTTCACTCAAGGAGATTCTGGCCAGCTCAGAGCCCTTCATCCGTTCCGCTTCGCCACAGGAAGTGACTTCAGCACATGAGTAATTCATGCTGCTGAATGCGCTCATTAGCTAAGCCCTTGGCACCGCTGCTGCATCCTTGGGTGAAGGAGGAGAGCCTCAGAGCGTTGCTGTTGGTCCACGTGGTTGAGCTCCCTGCCGGATCTTCAAGGTTTTTGGCCAGGCGTTTCCTGGGCCTGCAGCTCTCAGTGGGTTCACAGAGACTCGGCCAGAGGGCCGCAGCCCCTCCCTTGAGTGTTGTGTTACTGCTGTAAAGAAGGAGCAGTGTGTTTAAGTCTGGCTGCCTTTTCCGCTGGCCGTTGGAAGCCTGCGGGAAACCCAGAGGGGTTAAGATGTCACTGATTTTTTTCATTTATTTTTAAATTAGGGCGAGGGGCAAAATTAATTCACTTAAAAACCCTCATTTGGACACTAAATTTCCAGCAACATGATTCAGGGAGCTAAACATGTGTATTTTTTAATTAAAAAATGACACCTAAAATTCCTGGATCCTCATTCTGAACGTTGACAGTGTCTTCCGGACACACAGCCCTCACTATAGCCCAAAATGATGGGCTATTCTAGGACATTCAGCTTAACTTTATTTATTTATGAATTTGTAAGCTACAGCTAAAAAGAGACTTTCCCAAAGGGACTGACCAACAAACCAGAAGATAAATGATATACATTAAAGCATAAAATGGATCTGAAAAGCATTTTTAAAAAAGTATTTAACTGAATGGGAGGCAATCCGCTTCAGAGGCTCTGGGAAGAGATGGTCATCAGGTGCCACCTGCTGATGCTCTGAGGTTGGTGCCTAAACCTGGTATTGCTCAAAGAGGGCACCATCCTCGGACAGGTGGGAGATGGGATGAGATTGATTTGAGCCCCAGCCCTTCTGGTGGTGATGAGGCAGCTGAGGTCTGAGGAGCACATGAGGGCCGGCTGGAACGTTTCACAGAGAGTATGTGTGGACCATCACTGACTGAGGATGCCTTTTTCTGTGTCTTCATCTGCCATAGAAAAAAACGGCTTGTCTTTCATTGAGACATCAGCTCTGGATTCCACCAACGTGGAGGCAGCCTTTCAAAACATCCTGGCAGGTATGTATGGTTTCTCTTCATACCTACCCGGGTGGACACAGGTTATGTTCTGCTTTGGGAGTGGCAAAAGGCAGGCAGACCCAGCCCTGGCTGACAGGGCCTACAACGCACCTTGGATGCCATGAGCACCAAGAAAGCTTAACCCAAAGTTCCCTGCAGGGGGGATATTAAAGTCAACACCTGGCTGTGGAGGCAGGCTCCAAGACAAACCTCGTTCCTCCTCCTAGGAATGCCTGGGCAGACATAAAGGCTTCACTTTAAAGCAGTGTTTCTCTACCTCAGGAGCTTTAAGACGGGTGGATTTGAACTCCCAGAATTCCCCAGTCCACATGCCGGCTGGGGGAAACTCTGGGAGTTGAAGTCCACCCATCCTAAAGCTCCTGAGGTCAGGAAACACCGTTTTAGAGGAAGTTGTGCCTAAGAGTAGGGCAAGAATAGCTTTGGGAGTGCTTGGACAGCCTTTGACCCAGGGTGTATTCACCCAGCAGGTGCAAACAGGTCACCTGAAGCTGGCCTTACTCTAACTTTGTACAGGTTGGTTTGTATTTTTGTCCTTTGTGTGTTCCATGACTGCATTTCATGAGGCTGTTTTGTGCTTCAAAATGTCACGCAAGGCCAGAAGGTGTCCCTGGGTAAGCAGCCTCTCCTCCTGCTGTGTAGGTGGGTCTCATAACCTCTGCAGGCTTCAGGAGAGGTGGTCCCTTCCCTAATTCTGCAGTACTCAGACTTTCTCTTTAGGAAGGCCACCGCAATACTGGGAGGTTTTATAGACCAGCAGATGCGGAGGTCATCTGAACCCCACCCTTGGATGGGTGCCAGACCAAAGCTTTTGGAAATGCCCATGTTCTGACTGAAATGAGAAGAAATCACTTCGGCATGACATTCGTCTTTAACGACTCCCTTTGTAGTGAGAAGATGACAGGATGCCGGGCAAAAGAGAAGCTAATTGTAACGATGCAGACTTAGTGTCCTTCAGAAGGGAAATCAGTGGTGTGCAGGTCGATCTCCTGGGATCTCTGGACCTGAGTTATTTTTTAGCCTTGATTGTCTTCTCCCCCTATGACTGCTTCTGCTCTGGACTGAGGTGGACCTCCAACTCCACTTGGGCTCCTCTCTCTTTTCTTCTCCTCCAGAAATCTACCGGATTGTATCCCAGCGACAACTTGCAGGAGGGCAACCTGAGACAGAGTTTAGCCACGGGACCACCATTGAGCCCATCAAAGTCTTGCCCACCCAACAAGAAACGAGAGAGACCCCTTGTTGCCAGAACATCTAACCTCTGGTGGGTTAGAAAGTGAGGAGGCCACCCAGAAACCACCAGGTCTTTCCCTGGTGAAGGAGAGGGGGGCCCCCTCCAGCAGGTGCCCAGCCTACTTGCCTTCCGTCCTGCACACCCGTTTCTCCACAGGGCTTGAAGCAACCCCTTGGTTCCAGCTGAGCCCCCCGGAGGCTGCCCAGTCCTGGATTCTCCTTAGAAGCTAGTCTTCAGTCTCCTAGGAAGCGACTGGCAGAGTTTGGGGTGGAGGGGAGAAAGCATGAAGGGGGCTGCTGAACAGTCCCTTGAGGTTCTTGTGGAGTTTCCCAACTCTTTGCCCCTCTGGTTGGTAGGCAGCAGCATCCCTGGTCTTGAGACAACTTGAGGGAGAGCCACGGACACGTTGGTCCTTGAGGGTTCTCACTCCTGGGTGGCCACCAACAGACCAAGGCGTCTCCGCTCTTATGGCTTCTGCCAAGGCTATTTTGGGGGACGGATGCATCTTTAAAACAGTCCACTTTCCCCACATGATCCCAAGTCCTTTGGATGACTTTAAAAGTCCCTGGGACTGCCAAGGGAGTCTTCTGATTGATTCCCAGGGCAAACCGTGCAGGTGGGTTTAGCTACCAGCACCCACCAAGGAAGAACCTGTCCTGCAGGTCTGCCTCAACTGGACACTCCCCTGAGCCTGTAAGAAGTGAGGTTTCCTTGGTGATTGTGTGTGTGCCTGTTGTAAAAATGCAACTTGACTTCTAACTGCTGGTATTTAAGGTTGAGGAAGATCGTCTTGGACGTAGGACTGTCCCAGGAAATCAGGTCCTTGTTGCCAGTTGCTGACGTGGACTTGAGTCTCACTATCAGACATTCCCAACAATCTACCTCTCCTCCTCCTTTTCCCTCTGCTAGAATTGGGTTCTTCTTATCTTTCTGCCTTACCAATATTCTCTGTGGCAGTTCTAGAAAGGGAGCGTTACTCTTCTGGAATTCTTACAGAACTTGTGTCTGGACAAACAGATTCTTGTATGGTCCAGCAGAGAGCCCATTTTGATTGCTGCCTTGTGAGAATCCACAAATGGTCATGACCCTCAGAGGACATTAATGGATGTTCTCCAAAGCCTTCCCACCAGAGTTTTATGGTGGTCTTGCTCCACTTGTGTAAATAATAAAACACAGGAATTTTAATGTGTACAATGTGGTGGTCTGGAATTTGTTTTTAATGTCATCTTTCAGATTTTGCGTTTGTGTTTAAAAGGTGTCCAATAACAATGTTCTGATGATAATTGAATCGGGGCTCTCCTCATCACCCTTTTGAAGCAAACACTTTTCCTGATGTTTGGATGTTGGAGATGGTCAGGAGGAAGCTGGTCCATGTTTAGGCATCCTCAGAAGAA
The DNA here is from genome assembly GCF_964194415.1 of Vipera berus. NCBI lineage: Eukaryota > Metazoa > Chordata > Lepidosauria > Squamata > Viperidae > Vipera > Vipera berus. The sequence goes on from NC_138219.1 coordinate 1,263,141, forward strand.
ACACCTGGGGGAGGGGAGAGTGGGATACTGGTAGTCCTTGACTTATGATTGGTTGCTTACTGACCATTTGAGGTTACTACATCAGTATCAGGAAGGGGGGTACTTATGGCCCAGATTCAAAGTTCCCACAGTCACCCTCCTGTGGTCATGTAACCTGCACAGCAAGTCCACAAGTCTTAAAGTTGCCAGAGTTGGAGAGCCGTGATTTAGAATGGTAAAATGTCATCAATAGCCAGACTTAATTTTCTTTATTTTTGTCGATATGGAAACCAAGTTTATTTAAGCTCCCCATCCAGCAGCAGCTAATGGCACTGAAGAAGCAGGACCAGGCCAGGGGAATATTACTTGACATCATAAGTAAATGCAGGCTTTTTTGCAAAACTGTCATAAAATGTGGTCACATGACTGCAGGACGCTACAAAGAGCTTTAAATGCAGCCTGGTTACCAAGCACCAGGTCACATGACCACAGGAGGGTGACATGGATGGTGTGACTAATATTAACTTGATAATCAGTGAAAAAAATCTAAGTGGACCAAAGCACACACTGCTCCTGTAACACTACTTCCCTTATTTCTCCCTGTTTCTTATTGAATTGTGTAAATGCCTATATGGTGTGGTTAAAGATTTCCTCTGTCCAGTCACCTAATTCTATAAACGATTTACAATTGAAACCAACCCCCATGGCCGAGATTACTGCTCGTGCAATGGCATTTGCTAGGCCATGAGCTACAGGATGGTGTTCAATATGTTCTTTATGCTCAAGGTGGTCCTCGTCCCGTTGACTGTGGATGCGGCAGTTCCAGTCATTATGTCAGATGATACAAACTGAGGAAAAGATCATTCCTACAGTACATGTACCTGACTAGTAAGCTGGCAATGACTTGTAGGCAAACAGACCACAAAGGAACCACCAGTCTGGGTGGTTAGCCAGATAAATGCCTAGTTTGCCTTCTAACCGCTCAGGCGTAGAAGCTCAAACACCAGACATATAAGCTATAAGTCCCATTGCTGCAAACAGGCTACCAACAGCAGAGGGGTCTTTTTTGTAGTCAAGACCAAAGGTCTGATGACATTTATGCCATCCATCCCACATGCTAGTACTCACTTTCCATGTGACCATGCAAGGTGCATAAATCCCTAACTTATCTGGAAGAAGAATTAAAATGACTAAGGCAAGCTGCTGCAGGGTGCTGAATAGTTGAGCAATCTGCAGCTTTCCTGCCCCCAAACCCAGGAAGTGCCCAGCCCCTTGTGACAAGGATCAAGCTGAACGTAGAGGCTCCCAGAGGTGTAGTTTCCATAACCAATCCATGGGTGCCAGTTGTGGGTATGTGGGTGGAAATCCAACAGTCCATTACACTCAAGAGTTTAGCCAAAGCCGGTGCATTCTGCATATGGGTGTTGGAACCCTAAATTCCTAAAGAGGGGCTGGAAATTGGGAACTATTCTGCCCCTCCATGATACTAGGATAGATGGGGAAGGACATCTGTACCTCCTTAGGCTTTTCAGGCATGAACTTAGGTCCAGCATCAGTGTTTTGGGGAGCATCTGGCTGAAATCTTAGAGCTATCTTTTCAGGTTGGGATACTGGAGAAGGTTAACATAGTCTGTGAAACAAATGCTCCAGCCCATGGTCATCCTCAGCACCAGGGGCAACACTCCAAGCAACTCAGTGGTCCTCAGCATTGGCATTGGGGAAGAAGAGCGAAGGCAGGCGTGATGAATCTCAGTACGAAGCCTAGTAATCTCGACCGCTGTGTGAGTAGCGAGAAGAATAACAAAGGAGCCTCTTCAGCATTCAACCAAAGGGCCAGAACCAGACCAGGACGTGACAAGCACACAATCATCAGGAAGGAAAGGATGGAGTGGATGATCCAATCCTGGATAATGGAGGGCCTGAACAGCTTGAGAAATGGAAGAAACATCATAAGCAAGAGAGTGCATATATTCCCTGAGGGCCTGGTCCCTCCCTCCCAAAACAACAACAACAACAAAAACAGGGAGGGAAGTGGATAAGGAAGAATAGTAAAGAAAGGGCCGACCATATGTGATCACAAAGAGGGACAGGCCTTTTTCATGTGTGTTGAAGACTGGGGCCTGTAGGCCAAATGAAGCTGCCAAACAATCCCCAGGGCCTTAGACACCTGCTGGGTAATGCCAGAGATAAAGTGGGGCCATCGTCAGAGCCACAGCCTTGGTATGGGAAGGAGAAAAAGTGGAATAATTTCCTTCAGGAAGGCCTCAGCCACCTCACATGCCTTGTTAGTATGACAGGGAAAGGCTTCGTTCTATCCAGAGAAAGCACCCACAAAAACTTGCAAGTACCTAAAACCCTGTGTCCATAACAACCTCTCAAAAACTAGCAGGATCCTGGCCAGCCCCAAGCCTCCCCAAGGGGACCTTAATCATTTCCACAGGATCATTACATCAACAAATCACACATCGCTTGATCATTGTGAGGGTCTTGTTATAGATCCTAGGACAAATATACTCCTTTATAAGAAACTCAGCCATGGCCTTGCAACCCCAATGAGTGCTGGCATGCAATTTTCGTAAGAGGGCCCATAATTCATGTTTTGGGATAAGACATTTCCTGTCCTTCTCCAGCCTACGTCGACGATAAACAGCACCCAGTCTATAAGCTCTGTGCCCATCCTGTGAAATATACGTTGGAGCCAGCACAGGCAAATGTGAGGGTAGAAGCCCACCCATATACCAAGGGGACGGGACCTGAAGTGGCAGACTTTGCGGTACGGTTGGCCAAAGCATTTCCCCTTCCATGTTTAGTATCAACCCTAACATGGGCCCTCACATGCATGACAGCCACCTAATGCTGGGGCAAAACAGCATCCAATAGCCTTAAAATGTCCTGTCCATATTTAATAGGAGCAGTGAGCAAACCACACTCCGTCCACAAGGCCCCATGTGCATGTATAACACAACCCCCCCCCCATTTTTTTTACTGTGTGTAAATATATTAACTGCTACATCTGGGTTTTCCAAGGTCCTCGTCAAGGCAATGAGTTCCACTTTCTGAGCTGAAGTATCTGCAAGGAGAGCGGCTGCTTCCACTACCTGATCCAATGTGACCATGGCATAGCCAGCTAGCCTTTCTCCCTGTCTCATAAAACTGCTGCTGTCTTATGTAGGGACCACATCCTCTAGTGGCTGGTCAGTTAAATCCGGCTGGCCAGTAAACACTACAGTAATAGTTTGCACGCAATCATGATCACCATCCTGTTCCAGTTGGGAAAGAAAGGTTGCTGGATTGAACCTGCCACTGCACTTGATATGAACTTGTGGGTTGTCAAGGGGAGCAATTAGATACTGCTCCAGACAGGAGGATATAAGCCAATGGCTCTCCTTGGATGCTAACAAGTCCTGGATGGAACGAGGTGTTTCCACTGTGACAGGAGCCCCACAAGTTAATCGTTCAGCAGCCTCCAAAAGGAGAACGGCAGCTGCTGCAGCCCAAAAGCATGCCGTTCATCTTTGAGCAATAAGATCAAGTTGTTTGGAGAAACAGGCCACTGGGTGAGACCAAGTACCAAGGGTCTGAGTATGGACTCCAGCAGCCACCCCTTTGCTTTCAGCCACATACAGTATAAGGTGAACGGTTTCCTGTGGTAGCCTGATACAAGGGCTTAGCCATTAGAGCAAAGATGGTGGCTTGTAATTTAGCAAGCAAATCACAAACTGAAAGGGGCATAGGGCAGTCTGGAAGGTAAAGAAATTGATGAGTAAGGCGAGTACCACCCATAAAACATTCCAAAGGGTTGAATATTGCAGTTATCACAGAATGGCCGTTGGCCCCAAAGAGCTGAAACGTTTGTGAGGAAGGGTTCCCAAGGGGCTTGTTTAATACTGAATGTGATGCTCCTGTATCAATCAAAAAGGGTATTGTTTTCCTCTGGCTTTGAACTTTACCAGGGGTGAAGAGGAAGAATCATCCATACGGGCAGGGAGACAAAGGACCCCAGCCAATCACACACACCCCCTTATATCTGGAGCATGGTTATGGAACAGCACCCTATAGGACAGTTAGGAAGGGAACATAAAAGACATTCCCTGCTCCAGTGGCCAAATGTCATGCATATACAACACTGGTCCTGTCTTAGGGCAAAAGACTGCAGTGGGTGGTCTGGGGTGTGTGTGTGCCTGGAATCTGGGTGACATTGTCCCATTTCTCTCTTGAGGGGGCCCAACCACTCCTTACCATCCTCTTCCACAAGTTCCACTTCTTCCCCCTTCCACTGTTACAGAGCTTAAGCCAGCAAGACAATACTTTGTTTTTCATCCTTTTTAGCCCCCCCGGTTATCACTTCTGGTTATGTCATGTAGGCTTTATAAGCTCCTTCCAACAAGTTTTCTATCTTCTGTAATTCGCACTTAACATCTGGGGCACTCAAGGAAATCACTGGGACTTTCAGCTGGCAACTGATGAACATCATAAATTTTGCCCAAATTTTCTATTTAGGGAGGGCAATCTGCAATGCAGTGACAATAATGTCTTGGAAACCTTTTAAGTTGCAGGACAAAGGACCTTCCTTTCTTTTTAGCAGCATTTCCTACCAGACGCCTTTCCTTTGTTGTTAAAAAGACATCCAGCATGGCTTGGAGATCTGCCCAGTTAGTAGTATAAGTTCAAATAATGGACAGAACCAATTCAGAATATTTGTGTAGGGTTTCAGTGTAAGAACCCAATCAGTCCTCCCATGCATAAAGGTTAGATGTGGAGAAGCGGTATGAACCAGCACCTTATTAGTGCCCCCCCTTCCAATGGCTACCTGCCCTGTGAGGGAGTAGATCCCCTTATAGGGTGGTGGAGCAGAAGCTAAAGAAGGAAAAGTTGGTGCTGCGGAAGGTCACCACAACCCACTGTCTTTAAGCACCTGCTTGTTCTTGTGTAAGGTCCAAAAAAGTGCATATTAAGCTTGCTGACCATGATCCATGTCTCTTTAAGAATAGTCTTGCAAGGTTTCAAAAACTCCCAAATTTATGGATCCCGCTGTCGTCCAAACAGTGGGTATGTCCTGGTAACAGAGGGCATTGTACTTAATTAGAGTTTCAATTTCATATCCTGATGGGTTTTAAGGGGGCTCAGGGCACATTCCTTCTTTTTATTCATTCTAACAGGTCTTCCTGGGGCTGAGCCCATGTGTTCAAGTCACTCACACCACTTGCACAACTGTTGGACCACAAGAGATCCACTGACCTTTGGCTAAGATCAGTATCATGCCTAGGCCTGGTCAACAGTGGGAAATATACATAAGGAGCAATCAGAAACCTCAGAGCAACCACAAGTTCAACACTCACAACCCGTTGGAGCCCGAGAGTACAAGGTTAAGCCCCCTTGCTTTCTAAATGTCCCCCTGACATGAGGGGGAGGGTCTAGGTGCGGCTGAGGCAAACCCTTCCTCCCAGTTCTGGTCAAATGATTCAAGGAAATGATTCAAGGAAACAAGCACATTTTTACACACACACACACATACTCTCCTAGGCAAGCCTGTACAAGAAAGCAATGTGTATCTTTGTATCTTACCTTAACTTCAGCCCTCCTGAGTATGCAGGAACCAAGTAAAAGGCAACCAAAAAGAAGAAAAAAACTGGTTCTTGTTAAAAACCACAATGAAAAGCCAAGAAGGGGCACACCTCCAGGAAATCCCAGAGCGCACTAGGTGCCTTCCCCTTTCCTGAACCTCCCTACGACTAAGCACCTCTCCTGGCTGGCTCACCAAAAATGCTGTGCAGGTTCGGAGATTCTGCTTGATAAAAAAATACAGGAAACCAGAAGTTGCCTTTAAGCTTTATTCAGCTGAACAAAGGTGGGCTCCTCTAAAAGAGAGAAGCCCCGAATGACAAGAAATCCTTGTATTTATTCCTTCTGATGACATAAGCAATCCACCCGGCAAAGCTGGCACAGACAAGATAAAGATTTCACCCAGTCAGTCTGGCACACTGTACATAAGAAGGGAGAAAGCAGAAGTAGCTAAAAATGTTCCCTTTTGGGTGTTTCCTTAAAGACATTGCACGTTCCCGTTGGGTTAGGAGATGGGATGTTTCCCTAGCTGTCCTTTCATGACCTGCATCCATGACTCTGCAAGTCCCCAAAGTCAGCAGGGCCAAGGGAAGTGACTTCGGCACATGACTAATTCAAGCTGCTGAATGCACTCATTAGCTAAGCCCTTGGCATCACCGCTGGCATCCTTGGGTGAAGGAGGAGAGCCTCAGAGCGTTGCTGTTGGTCCATGTGGTTGAGCTCCCTGCTGGATCTTCAAGGTTTTTGGCCCTTGGATGGGTGCCAGATCAAAGCTTTTGGAAAAGCCCTTGGTGGAGCAGTGGGCTAATGCCTCCTTAAGTAACACCAGCTGCCTCCAATTAGTGCAGGTTCGCGTCCCACCAGGCTCAAGGTTGACTCAGCCTTCCATCCTTCCGAGGTAGGTAAAATGAGGACCCAGATTGTTGGGGGCAATAAGCTGACTTTGTAATAATGCCGCTTGGGGGGGGGGAAAGCCCTAATAAGCAGGCATATACATAGAATGAAGGCTATTGCTAAGCACATTGGTTTGTGCTTAAATTGTAAGCCACCCTGAGTCTTCGGAGAAGGGCGGGATATAAATGGGATTAAAATAAAAATAAAAAAAATAAATTCTGACTGAAATGAGAAGAACTTCGGCATGACATCCGTGTTTAACAACTCCCTTTGCAGTGAAAAGATGACAGGATGCCGGGCAAAACAGAAGCTAATTGTAACGATGCAGTAAGGGAAGGGAAATCAGTGGTGTGCAGGTCGATCTCCTGGGATCTCTGGACCTGAGTTATTTTTTAGCCTTGATTGTCTTCTCCTCCTATGACTGCTTCTGCTCTGGACTGAGGTGGACCTCCAACTCCACTCGGCCTCCACTCTCTTTTCTTCTCCAGAAATCTACCGGATCATATCCCAGCAATGCAGAAAAGCAGCCTGAGACAGAGTTCAGCCTCGGGACCACCACCAAGTCCATCAAAGTCTTGCCCACCCAACAGGAAGCGAGAGAGACCCCCTTGTTGCCAGAACATCTAACCTGTGTTGGGAAACTGTCAGAAAGTGAGGAGCCACCAGGTCTTTCCCTGGCAAAGGAGGTGGGCCAGTTCCACCAGCTGCCCGGCCTACTTGGTCTCTGTCCTGCACACCCATTTCTCTACGCTGCGTGAAGCTACCCTGTGGTTCCAGCTGAGGCTGCCCAGTCCTTAGAGGCTGGTCTTCAGCCACTAATAGATTTTGGGGTGGGGGGGAGAAAGCATGCAGGGGGCTGCTGAACAGTCCCTTGAGGTTCTTGTGGAGTTTCCCAACTCTTTGCCCCTCTGGTTGGTAGGCAGCAGCATCCCTGGTCTTGAGACAACTAGGGGTAGAGCAATGGACACATTGGTCCTTGGCTACCCTCCTGGGTGGCCACCAGCAGGTCTGGAATTTGTGTTTAATGTCCTCCACCCCAGCCTGGTCCTGCTTATTCAATGTCATTAGCTGCTAGTGGGTGGGGAGCTTAAATAAACTTGGTTTCCATATTGACAAAAATAATTAAGTGTAGCTATTGATAACATTTTACTGTTATTCCAAATCATGGGTCTCCAACCTTGACAAATTTAAGACTTGTGGACTGCAACTCCCTGAATTCCCGACTGGAATGGCTGGGTGGGAAATTTGGGAGTTGAAGTGAGTGGTGGGATTCAGCCGGTTCAGAGCGGTTTGGTAGAACCGGTAGCTAATTTCTTTTAAGTTTGGAGAACCAGTTGATGTGTGGCAGAAATGCCACCCCCTCCCGCCCCTGACCGGACCCATGCGACGACGCCTACTTTCCAGCTCCAATCCAATGCGGTCCTCCATCGCTTCCTCTGCCCCTGCCAGCAGTCCCACAAACAAAATAAGTTTATGGGACTAAAAAAAAAGTTCAATCAATCAGTTCCAACTTTGCGAGATTTTTTTCCCCACGATAAGTTGGATCTGATTGCTTGAACTTTTTTTTTTTTAGTCCCACAAACTTTTGTTTCTGGGACTGCCCATGGCGGCAGGGGAAGTGACGGAGGAACTGGAAAGAAGGTTAGAAAAGAAACGGTTAGGGAAGCGAGGGCATCTGGGGGGCGGGGGGGCAAGATCTCCAACTCTGCGGCGGCAGAGAAATGCCTTCCAGCTCCGGCGCTCTGACTGCCGCTTCGGTGGCTGTGTGAGCAGAACTGCGAAGGGGAGTGAACGGGAAGAGGATGGGTGGGCAGGTGAGGGGGGGGTCTGCCACAGCCGTCCAGAGAAGGTGAAAAGCAGCCCCTGCCTCGCCCGCCGCCAGCAGTTCAGCGAAGGCACCTCTGAGCTGGCCGGCCGGCCGGCCACCAGCTGAGCAGGCGCTGCAGTGAGTCGTGCCCCGGAAAAGGAGAGCAAGGGAGGCTGGATGGGGAGGGAAAGCAGCCATGCTGGGATGTCTCTGACCACGTGGAACTTCGGCCAGTTAGTGGGCGGCTGGTTGAAGAGCGGGACGGTTGCGCTTCTGCCTGCTTTATCACGGGGCAGGCTATTAACAGGCAGCCCGCTCCATTTCATTAAAAATATTTTAAAAATAGGGGTTGTTGTTTTTTTTACAATATGGAGCAGGCTGCCTGTTTTGTTTTTTTAATCCCATTTATATCCCGCCCTTCTCCGAAGACTCAGGGCGGCTTACAATCTGAAGCACAAATCAATGTTAACAGCCTGGCGAAACGTGGGGGAGGGCCCCCGCTTTCTAAGAACGCTATCTCCTCACCTATGCCACAAACTGCAGGGCAGACTTCGATGAAACCTACAGTACAACCACCCTCTCCCCCACCTCCTGCATTTACACTGACAGACATCCAGCAAGTTGTGATGCAGTCAACGCAAGTTCTGCAACAAGAAATAAAGAATCAAAACAACCAGATGAGGGAAGATATAGTGCTTGCACTCCAGGGTTTAGCTACACATATAGAACGCCTGGATGCTCGGGTGGATTCAGTTATGGAGTATGTGGAGAACTTGGAAAATAAAATTACTGATGCTGAGCAGAAGGTTGATAGAGCAGAGGCCAAGATTGACAGAACAGGGGATGAGGTCACTATATTAGAGTATAAGAGCATGGAGTTTGCTTTGCGTATTAGAGGCCTCAAAGAGAATCCTAAAGAAAATCTGGAATGGGAAATAGCACAAGCAGTGGCTCCTGTTTTGAAATGGGAACCTGAAGAATTACTTAAGGAAATGGATAAGATATTTAGAGTTAACTCCTGGATTGCTAGGCAAAAAAGTCTACCTAGAGATGTAGTGATCTATTTTTCCAGGAGATCAACTAGAAATTCTATTATCCAGGCCTTTTATCGGGAAAAATTCCAGATTGCAGGCCAAGATATTATGATCTTAAAGGAGATACCTTCAAAAATTCTTGGAAAGAGGAAAGACTTTGCCTTTTTGTCTGATGAGCTTAAGAAGCGACAAGTCCAGTTCAGATGGGAAATTCCTATTGGAATTGTGGTAAATTATGCAGGGACCAGATACAGACTGGATACAATCTTAAAAGCAAAAGATTTCTACACTAAGGTCCTGAAAGCAGGTTTACCACCATCTCCCCGAATTAAGAGAACAGAAGCTAAACAAGATGATAAACAATTGAGTGAAGAGGCAATGTTACTGCCCCCTGAGGAGATCCAGAAACCGGAGGCCATAGAGCAGAATTTGATATTAAAGGAAGACCCAAAAAAAACAGAGGATGACAAGAGCTGCACATAAGCGTATGGAAAAGGAACAAAAACAGAAGTCTGCAACTGGTTCAGCTACGCAAGATGCAACTGTTTTAGAGCCCATGGGAGGAGCACGTCCTAAGAGAGCAACAGCTGATCTTCAGGCCATGTTCCAAAGGCTCATGGTCACCAGAGATGGTGAAGTTCCTGACATGGAATGTTAACGGGCTAAATTCACCACAGAAAAGAAAGAAAGTATTTTTTTATTTGAAACAACATAAAAATGACGTTGTTTGTTTACAAGAGACACATATTGCATTAAGAGATCAAAAATATTTGACTAATTCCCGATTGGGAACATATTTTGCATCTTCTGCTCCGGACAAGAAGGCTGGAGTGGTTATTTACTTAAGAAAAGACTTTTTGGCAAGATTGATTGAATCAGATAAGCAAGGGAGATATGTTAGTATTGAATTAATATTACAAGGAAAGAAAGTTCTTCTTATTGGATTATATGCTCCAAATCAACAACAGCAAAAAAATTTTAAATTCTTACACCAAAGGCTAATTGAACTGGATTACAAATCTGTTATTATGATGGGGGATTGGAATGGGGTCTTGGTGCCATCTGAAGACAAGAAGGGGTCTTCTAAAACCCTTTGTAACTCAAAATTGCCTAAAGCCTTTTTTGATTTGAAGGAAGATCTGGAATTAAGAGATGTATGGCGGGAAAGGAATATGAGAGACAGGGATTTTACTTTTTTTTCGGATAGACACAAATCTTTTTCCAGGATTGACTTCATTTTGATTACTACTGACCTTTCCTCCTCGGTTAAGAATGTTAAGATTTTCCCTAGGACAATGTCTGACCATAGTCCTGTTTGGCTGGAGCTCTTTACTGAAGACACTAGTAGGAGATCCTGGAGGCTGAATGAGAACTTATTTACAAATGACTTGTTCTTGCAGAAATGTAGAGAACATATGAAAGAATTTTTTGTCACGAATATGCATAAAAGTACTTCGATGGAAATGGTTTGGGATGCTAGTAAGGCCTATATGAGAGGGGTTTTGATTTATATGAATAATGCTTATAGGCGTAAGCAAGTGCAAAAATGTTTAGATATCGAGGAAGAGATTAAAACTAAAGAGAAAAAGTTTATTTTGAATCCATTGGATAATAATTTAAAGATCTCAATACATTTATTGAAAGAACAATTTAATATGCTATTGGCTGATCAAGTAGCAACTAATTTGCGTTATGCCAAACACAATACTTTCTGTAACGCCAACAAGCCTGGTAGATCGCTGGCTTATCAATTAAGGAAGAAACAGAAATTACGTACTATAGACAAAATAGAATATAAAGGAAAAGAAGTCTACCAAATTTTTTTGATTAAGAGGAGTTTCCTAGATTTTTACTCGAAATTATATTCTAAAGAGAATATACAAGCTCTAGATATAGATAAGTATCTACAGGGAGCTCATTTTCCAAGACTTTCACAAGAACAACAACTTGAGATGAATTGCCCAATTACATCAGAAGAAATTTCTTTAGCTATTAAACAGTTGAAATTGGGCAAAACTCCAGGAACAGATGGATTAACAGCAATTTATTATAAAAAGTTGCTGCCTGAAATGATTGAACCCTTAAAGATTTTGTTTAATGAAATTCAGACTGGAGGCGCAGTTCCTCCATCATGGAGGACAGCTTTTGTATCGTTGATCCCAAAGGAGGATCAAGATCTTACCCAACCTAAAAATTATAGACCTATATCGCTCTTAAATACAGATTATAAGATCTTTGCTAAAGTATTGGCTAATAGATTAATGCAAGTTTTGAAACAAATGATTCATAGTGACCAATCGGGATTTATATCTGGGAGGTATATGAAAAATAATGTAAGACAAATTGTTAACTTGCTTGAATATTTGGATAAGAACAACCAAGTCTCCGCAGCACTGATATTTTTGGATGCAGAGAAAGCCTTTGACCAATTGAATTGGCAGTTTTTATTAAGAGTTGTTGAGGAGATGAATTTTGGAGAAGGTTTTCTACATGCTATTAAAGCTATATATCAACAACAAACTGCACAAATTATAGTTAATGGGGGACTAACAGAGACTTTTAGAATTGAAAAAGGTACAAGGCAGGGCTGCCCCCTATCACCATTATTGTTTGTTTTAACATTAGAGATTTTACTACCGGTAATTAAAATTCGAGAGTCCTCTTTGATAAAGGGAATTAAAATAAAACAGAATGATTATAGACTGAGAGCTTTTGCTGATGACTTGGTTGTGACAGTATCCCAACCGCTACAGTCGGTTGTAGACTTGATGGAAATTATAACTCAGTATGGTAAGGTTTCTGGGTTTAAGGTGAACAGTAATAAAACTAAGATATTATCCAAGAATTTATCTACGAGTGAAAGGGATATGTTATCTAACTTAACAGGTTTTGAAATAGTGAAGAAGGTTAAATATCTAGGAGTGCATATTGCAGCCTCAAATGTAAAATTGTATAAGAATAATTATGAAACACTATGGTTGAAGGTACAAAGGGACTTAAATAATTGGAAAAAATTACAATTATCACTACTGGGAAGAATTGCAGTTGTTAAAATGAATGTTCTACCAAAGTTCCTCTTTCTGTTTCAGATGATACCTATACTGAAAAAGGATGCCAACCTTGATCAATGGCAGAAGGGTATTAACAAATTTATCTGGGCGGGGAAAAAACCAAGAGTTAAATTCAAGATTTTACAGGATGCCAGGGAAAGAGGGGGACTCAAGGCGCCGAATTTGAAATTGTACTATGATGCGGCTGCTTTGACCTGGGTTAGTGATTGGCTTAATTTAACTAACAAGAGAATACTTCATCTTGAGGGATGGGATTTGGTATATGGATGGCATGCATACTTGCTTTATGATAAGAAGGTAGACAGGGCTTTTAAATCCCATATTCTTAGAAGTGCTTTACTGCGTGTCTGGAAAAAGTACTATAATAAGTTAAATTATAAAATACCGATTTGGGGAATTCCTGGACACGCGATAGAGGATGTATCTATGGGAGTGAGTATGGATATGGTTTCTTATAAGGAACTACTCAAATTGCAAGGGAATGATTGGCAACTTAAATCAGCAGAGGAGTTAAGACAAGAAAACATAAATTACTCTTGGTTTCAATATACCCAATTAAAAGCTAGGTGGAAGTCAGATCAAAAGGTTGGTATCACAATTACAGATCAAAATTTAGTAAAGCAAATTAGAGATTCAAAATGTGCACATATGAAGAGGATATATAATGCTTTAATTGAATTGGATTCGGAAACGGAATTGGTTAAAGATTGCATGATAAAGCGGGCACAAAATATTCAGGAACCAATCTCGTTGGACACCTGGGAGATAATTTGGGTCAGAAATGTTAAATTTACCCAGGCTCAAAATTTAAGAGAAAATTTTTACAAAATGTTTTATAGATGGCATCTGGATCCCAAGAAGTTGTCCAACATGTATCCTAATCTGCAGTCTAAGTGTTGGAGGTGTGGTAGCTTAGAAGCTACCTATTTTCACATGTGGTGGACTTGTAGAAACATAAAAGCCTTCTGGATTAAAATTTGGTGGAACATTCAAAAGATTTTTAAGAGGAAGATAAAGTTTTCCCCGCAATTGTTCTTACTGGGTATTGTTGTAAATTGTGATGTCAAAGAGACTAATCTGATGTTGAATATGATAACGGCAGCACGGTTACTGGTGGGACAATATTGGAAGAAGGACAATCTGCCCACGGTAGAAGAATGGGTGTTTAAAGTTTCTAATCTTGCAGAAATGTCCAAGATTTCTGCTTATTTAAAGGATCACTCACAGGAGAGATATATTTCAGTTTGGAGGAGATGGATAAATTATATTGAAAACAAATATGGGACCAAAAAGTTCCATTTAGCTTATGAGTAGAATTTAGTGGGATATTGTTATTGTTAGTAGTTATGCTAAGAGAGAGTTAAAGCGCAGTACGAATTTGGTTGATTGTATATTGTGTAAATTTTTATTTAGAATATGATTGTTGTAACTATAATCCTGTATTTAGCTCTGGGAAGTGGGGGGGTTGGGGTGGGAGGGATTTGGGGATATATTGTAAAATATTGTAAAACTCTTTAATAAAAAAAATGTTAACAGCCTGGCCCGTAATAAAGCGTCTCTCTCTTCAGCCACCGCCCTCTGACTTTGGTTCCAGAGGAAGAAGGCAGGGATCCGATGGCGACCTGTTATTTTTTTCGCCAACTGCCAACGGTGTCCGGCGTTCGAACTGACCGCTTTCAGGCGGCCGCGCGGTCGAGGAAGGTCCCGCGTGGAATCGTAAGAGGCGCTGCCCTGCATCGTGCAGAACCAGCCACGGAGCCCCATCGGTGTGGGTGGAGGCAGCAGCGGGACGGCCGGCCCGGGCCCCGTCTGCTCGGCAGCTCTGACGAGGGCGGCTCCTGCCGCTGCTGCGCTGAGCCTCTTGCCCCGCCGGCCACGCAGAGAAGCAGGCGCCGCCGCCGGCGATCCCCGCCTGGCCTGGCCTGGCTGGCAGCGGCTCTGGAAGCGAAGCTGTGCCGCCCGTCCTTGCGCTGGTGCGGTCCCGACAGATGCCGTGCTGCGGAAGGGAGATGGCGTGCTGCCAGCCAGGCCTGGTGATGGAGGGATCGCTGCCGCCGCCTCCTCCCCCTCCTGCTTCTCCGTGTGGCCGGATGGTTGAGGGTTTCAGAGCAGCAGCGGCCGGGCGAGGGCCCGCTTCCAGCTGTCCCGGGACCGTTTCCGCCTGCGCTGAGGGTGGGAGATGGTGGCTGCTCTGATTCTCTGCAAAGTGTCTGGAGCATAAGAATCCCTCGGAGTGAGATGCTAGCTGTCAAGTCCAGTGAAGATGACAGAAGTCGCATCTTGCAATATTCCCTGGTGTTACTTTGAACTTGTGCATCCTGAAGAAATGGGCCGCTGGTCTCTGTTGTTAGCTCTGCTACGGTACCAGCAAATTGGACCCTCTCATACTTGGCTAGGGTGGGGGTGGGGGCCAGCCAGTGGCGAGGAGGGTTTTTCTGCCACCCCCTCAAGAAACCATCACTCAGCTTGCATAATAATTGACCTGCCTCCCACCTTTTGTTTCTAGAGAATATTTTTGAGAGGATAATAGGACTGGATGGCTCCATCTTGGATTTGTGACCAACATTGCATTGATCACTCTTGATGACCAGCTGTGACGGGACCAGGGTGCTAGGGGTGGTCCTGCTGTGTCTCTCAGGGTCTTTAACAGGGTACATGCAGGCAAGGGATGTGTAATTTAAACATTCTAAAAAAGAAATTAGGAATTATACCTGTTGGAATGGCCCTTGAGCTTGAGTTCAAGGCCACAGAGATCAATAGAATCAGTGGAGACATTTTTCGACTACTAGGAAACATCCCTCCAGAAGGAGATGGGCAGTCACTTCCTTCTCAAGCTGGCTTAATCAGCCAGGACTACTGAGAAGCAGCCATCAGAACTGTAGATCAAGCTGCTAAAGCTGCCCCTGGAGGCTTAAATAACATAATAATAACATCAAGCTTGGAACAGAACGGAAAGACTTCAAAGAGATCACTTGGGCCATCAAGTGATCTTCTCACGCCTCCTGCAGGCAGAAAGAGAGACCACATTTCAAAAGTGAATTTGCAGCAGCAAATCAGCCTTCCTTGCTACTTCTTTTGTCTCCAAGTGGGTCTTTTCGTGAGTTTTCCAAGTGGGTCACTTTGATGTTTCCTTGTGTACATTTTGAGATAGAGTCCATGACTCTCAAGCCAGAGACATCAGATTTCTAAGCAGACATCAGTTGTTCAGTTTCAAGACCACGAAGCTTCTGCTAATTTGAGGGAAGGGCTGTAGGTAGAAATGATGAGTTTAGACAGCCATGACTGTTGTGCGCAGCTTCATTCTTGCCTGCATGACAATTCTTTAGCTCAACCGTCTTGCTGAGGCTTCTGCCAAGTCAAGTCAAGTCATGCTATGGCAGGAGAGATTTTGGCAAAACTCCACTCTTCCATCAGATGTTCCTCAGCTAGCCAAGGAAAGGTCATTCATGAACTATTATGTTGGCAGGTAATTCTGCTTTTCCTTGGTGGAGGAATTCTTCAGAATGTTGCTGAAGATTCCTGAGGCACCAGTGTAGGGGGGAATGTTAGGTTTGGGTTGGAGGGGTGTCCATAGGGACGAGGTAAAAAAAAAGTCAAGATAGTGGCTACAACTATGGTGGCTATGCGATCAAAGTTGGAACAAAAGTAAAATATGGCGGTGGGGGTCCAATTGCATGGTTGTAGCCACCATCTTTACTTTTTTAACGACACTCCTCTCTGCCAATCCCACTGCTGAGGCAGTCTTTTCAAGACTGATGCCCTCCAGATATATCCTAATAGTCATTTCAGAATGTTTGGCCAACCTGGGAAAATATTTTGGGGGCCTCACATTTTACTTTTACTTTACAAATAATTTTGCAATCCATCTTGCAGAAATTCTACATCATTCTGGGAATTTTGCCTGGCAGCTGAATGCCGGACAAATATGAATCAGCAACGTAATGTAAAAATAAGGAAAGGCAATTTTAGCCGGCATTAACCAATGTACAACTTCCAAATATTTGGAATTTGTGTTTGGGCCAGACCCTACACTGAGTATTGTGTCCAGTTCTCCAGTGCTTTAAAGACAGTGTTTCCCAACCTTGGCAAGTTTAAAATGTGTGGAGTTCAATGCTCAGAATTCTCCAGGCAACTGCAACTGCATCTTCCTTTACTCTTGAGGGACAAAGTCAAAGAGGGTATCTAGGTTGCAGAAGCACCTTCTCAAGGATGCTTACTGGGTCATGGAGACAGAGCTGGATCTGTGATGGTCCACCAGCTTCTTCAAGGAACTGAACTTGTCTATCCAGAGGAAATACTTGCTAGCCATGTCTTGAAACACACTCCAGTGCTTTGTGTTGTTACTGACTTTGACCAAGAGAGAAACGCTGAGAGGCATCCATGCTCTGTTGGATGAGAAAGGGCCTGCCACCCCTCTGTTCCTTCACAAATCTCCTCAGCCTTTCCCAAAAATACCATGGATGGGACTTCAATCTAATTTTGGAGAACCAGGGTCTCCTTGCCATGAAGCTCTGCCTTGTACTAATTGGGGTCACCTTTGATGCCTAAAACCTTCAGGAGGTCTCCTTTTTGGAAACTGAGTATCACCTTCTCTATCTTTGGAATTGATCCAGGCCAAAGTAGAACTGGTCCAGAAAGGACAAGAAAGTTAACAGGGCAGTTCCTCCAGTCTGTTAATGACCTCTGCTCTAGTCTTGGAGCAGGCAGAAAGGCGCGCTGGGACTATTTGCTGGTGTCCCCCATGGCCGCCCTATGTTCAAAATAAAGTTGAGTGAGGGTCAATTGATGCCTGGAACAAAGATCTAGCTGCAAGACCAAGTGAGCAGTCCCCAGAACTGAGGTGCCTCGTGCTGGTGTCTTGTCACTCAGGCTGCTTCTGAACATGGTCTAATACTCCATATATTCCAGCTGACAGGTATGAGGAGAGGGTGTTGGGTTAGGCAGGAAAGGGTTTGTGGATCACCTCTGTGCAGCCTGGCATCCAATTTCTTGGACAGCCCAAGTGCAAGAACCACAGGCAGCAGTTTGTAGCTCCCCAAAGGGAGGAGGCCACGACTGTAGCCAGCAGGAACCATCACTGTCAATGAGGCATGGAAGATTCTTCATACTACTACTAAATTCTATACTATACTATCCCCCCCCAAAGGGCTGGGGATGAGACAAGTCAGCCTTCTGCAGGAATGAGCTTTGATCACAGTTCTGCTGTGGTGAGCAGAACTTGAGGAGACCGCTGCATTCATCAGAAGAGAATGGAGTAGCTTTAGCTGAGGACACGTTGTCCAAAGAGGGCTGAGACAATTAGCTTTGAGAAGAGAAGGCTGAGGAGGATGAGATCCCGCTCCTCAAATACCTGTGCTTTTGTGATGGGGGGGAAGGTTCTAGAAGCCTGAATCAGGCCCTGGTCCACCAACCCTCTTGGATCCTGGGCAACTGGAGAACAGCAATCCAAACACCCCTTTCTGGAGTGGATATGGCTTACCGGGACCCATGGAAGCTTGGCATTCTCATGAATGACCTGTGATGGGATCTGGAGAAAAGGAGATGGCTGTCTAGGGATTCTGCTCAGTGCAGAAGGATTTGAGAGAACAATTGAACAGATCAACCAGAACACCCTAGAGCAGGTTTCTCCAGACTTGGCAACTTCAAGACTTGTGGACTTCAACCATGCTGGCTGGAGAATTCTGGGAGTTAAAGTCCACAAGTCTTAAAGTTGTCAGGTTTGGAGACCCCTGCCCTAGAGCCACCATCCTTGTCGTCCTAGATCTCTCAGCAGCTCTCAAGAAGGTAGACTGTGGTTGACTAGCCTTTTGGATCCCTGCTAGAGTTAGGAATTGGGGTCACCATTCCAGTGTTTTTATTCCTGCCTGAGAAGGTGGGAGCAACTGGTGGAGAGGTCAGGTGTTTAGCTGCCCCATTAAGGAGCAACTGGCAATTTAGTTCTCTCCCCCCACCCCCATTTTATTTAACCAGGAAACCTTTGGGGCAGGTATCATCAACACGATGAGGTTACTCAGTGGTGCATCTCCATTCTGGGCCCGGGGGAGGAGGTGGAATTTCTTATGGTGTCTGCTGGCTGTTTGGGTCTAGATGGGTTAAAAACAGACTCAACCAACCCACAAGCTCGGATAATGAACCTTCACCCTCAGTAATCCTCCTCCTGAGTTACTTCATCCAACGTGGCTGCAGTGAGGGATTCGGGGGCTGCAGCAGCCTTGAACCCTTACAGGAGGACAGACTTCTCCAACCTGGTGCCCTCCATCCCCTCTTCGGCCTGCAAGTCCCACTCCCAAAGGCCAGACTGGCCCAAAAGTCTGGCTGAGTGGCTGCTTGGAACCAGTCAGAAGCAAAGAGTCTGATGTTCCAGAAGTTATCCCACCCTTTGACGGGTAAAATCCAGGTGTGTTTATAGGGAAGCAGGCAGTGAATACGGCAGGCAGATGGGCCTCTTTAGCATGTGCAACGTCGTCGCATTGGGTCAACTGTAGGAATGGGGAGGGGTGTCTCTCACAGGAGGGAAAGTCAGAAATCGGCTTTATTTTTACAAACATGTCCAGTTCCTCCAGGAATGAACTGAGTCCACGGCTGTGAGTTTCTTAAGTAACAATACTTTAATAAAATTAAGTTCTTAATGTAATTTAGCACATTTAATACAATAACCTTTTCCCTTCTTTGTTTTCCTACAAGTTGTGCAACATCATTATTCTCTTTTTAAAATTTTAACTTTTTAAAAATCTTTTTTCACTATATGCCTCAACAACAACAATTCTCTTCTTCTTCTTCTTCTTCTTCTTCTTCTTCTTCTTCTTCTTCTTCTCATTCTATCTTTTTTTCTTTTGGATTTTTATATAGAGAGAGGAGAGATGGAATCAAATACAAAATAAAATGTGAATCCTGCCAGG
Organism: Vipera berus; assembly: GCF_964194415.1. NCBI lineage: Eukaryota > Metazoa > Chordata > Lepidosauria > Squamata > Viperidae > Vipera > Vipera berus. The sequence goes on from NC_138219.1 coordinate 1,282,387, forward strand.
AATGTATGATCAGTGTCCAAAATTGACTACAAGCTTCCTATGTTAAAGAAATTCCAATATTTTAACAAAGAATGGGCTAGAATCACCCAGGATCATAGGAATACAAAGTGAACCATGAATATTAAATACACTGGTGAATTAGAAAAACATTTCAACATCATATTAACAGAAAAAAAGTTTAAGTCCATAATAGTCCTTATTTAACCTACAACAGCTCTGGTTCTTCAGATGTTGGGCTACAACTCCCAAAATCCACAGCCAATCAACTTCTGGCTGGGAATTATGGGAAATACCTTCCATCTCGCTGGATGGAATCAATGCCCAAACCCCATAATCTAAAGAATTTCAAGATTTGAGCCCGCTCCTAACCAGTGAATTTGACACCCTAAACTGAACAGCAAACTTCCCATTTCTCCTATGAAAATGTGACTTCAGGCGCAGAGGCCTTTCCTCCCTGGACACCTAGAGAAGATGGCTTACCTGAAGCTTAGATCCCCTTCCCCTCAGGAGGTTGGTAAGAATTCAATTTTTATGGCAGTATTAGATTTTCTGCTTACAATCAGATATTTAGGGGGAAGAGTGTGGAAAACTGATTTACTCTGTCAGGCTGCTTTCTTCCCTACCTGGTGTGTTCCAGATCTGTTGAAGAGGTCTGGATGGCTCATCCTGCAAGATCTCAAGTCTTGGAAAGGGCTGACTCCAGTCTGGACTGGGGAGGTCCTGTCTATTCTCCAGTCCACCAAAGATGATGGGTTTTGTATCCCTCTTGTGTGTCTCTCAGCGAAATGTCCTGAGAAATGTTTTGTGAAGATTGTTTCTGAGGGATCATGGGATAAGTTCAATCATCCTTCCATTTGGAAGGAGAACTAGATCTCTGCTCCAAGGGTTCCAGGACACTCGGAGCGCAGAGTCCCCTCCCTGCCCCCCAAGTGTGTTGGATCAGCTGCTCTAGAAGACAAGAGGTAGTGTGTAGGGCTCTCCATTTGTGTGGTCAACCTGGACCTGAAAGAACACTACAAAACGTTCTCCTTGGTGACCAGGAGGAAGATGCTTGCTTTCCTCTAACCTAGGAACTGAATGCCACTATCATTTCAAAAGTAACTTCCAAATCTGAGTTATTCAGCTTTACCCCAAACAGAAGGACTTTGACTCTTTCTACTTTGATCGCTTAATGCCCCAAGCAAATCCTGTCTGTTCCAGTTTGGCTCAGAAACTGCCTCGCCTCAATTTCTAATTCCTCCACTGAATCTGGACCTGGTCAGTTTACACCACACAGAGATCCCAACAGACAAGGAATCTGAGTTTTCCCTGTTGTACTGGAAGGTGAAATATTGCTTTGAGATTTTGAAAATCTCTTTTTCTTTCCACAGCTGGACAAAACTCCAGATAGTTGCATGTTGGAATGGAAGAGAAGCCAGTAAGATTCTCTACAAGTGCTCAAAGAAAATGGATCCTAATGGTATTAAACAGTGAAATCAATGCTCAAGTCTTCCCCAAGATCTTTGATCTCCTTCTTGAAAAGCGAATATTCTCTCTGTCTGCTTCTATGGAAAGAGAAGAAAACCTCCCATGTTGCCTTGACCCAAAGCAAGAATTGCTGTTAGAAATAATTCTATACAGATGCACCAGTTTCCCATAACACGACTTTTCCTCAAGTGCAGTTCTGGGAAAGGCAGCTTTAGAACCACCGTTCAAGATTTGAAAAAAAATTCTCAGCACCCTTGAAATGAGACCCTTTTGAGGAAAAATGCTAGTGATTAAGTGGCTTGAAACCAGTAGAGATTTGTGAGGTAACTATAAAGAGCACCTGAAAGTCAGTCCTGGCATTATTGTTATTACCGCTCAAGTATCAAACAGAAATAACAAAATGAGGTAAAAATAAATGGAAATAAAGGGTGGCTTGGTGGGGAGGGGGCTTGCTGACCTTCATCTTGCAAGCCCCTTTTAAGAGGGGAGGATTCACCACATGCCCCCGGAAGAGAGAGAGAAAGAGAGGGGCAAGGGACTCTCGGTGTTAAGAAAAGGGGGGCTGTACTGGGGGTGCCAGGGCTCCAGGCTCACAAAGGCCCATTACCAGGAGAAGTCGGAGTCCAGGTGAAAAGGGATCCGACATACAAGAAAGGAGCAGTTGGTGACCAAACAGCAACATCAAAGGCCAAAGAAGCCTGAATCGGTAAAAGAAGCTCAGATGGACTCACCACATCCAGGGTGGGAAAGAACTGAAGAGGGACAGGTGCCCCCTTGAGATGCAGAAGGTTCCCCATCAATTTTGGAAGGATTGTTTTAAGGCAGAATGAGAAAAGGGCACAGAAACCTTAGTTCAAAATCATTCTAACAAGAGGAACACCTGTTTGTTTTATGCACGTTATCATTTGTTGTAAAAATGTAAGACAATGATGAATTCTTATTCTTCCTGTTGTGGTGCAGAGGCAGCAGATGCAGCTACTCTATGACTCTCCAGCTCAGAAAGGTGGAGGAAATGGAGAAAGGGCAATGCCCCCTCCCCCCCATGGCTAGAGGCCCAACCCTCCCTTTCTGGAAGATTTAATCTACAGGCCTTTGCAGGGCAGGAGCTTAACCAGCAACCACCCAGCTGACCCTCCCCACTAATCCCTTAAACATGTCCAAATGCTGCCTCTTCCTCTCTCTGCCAGTTAGGCTTCCGTTGGCTGGCTAGAAAGGTTTCCTTCCCAAGGACGTGGACGATCAAAGATCTGGAACAAAAGATGGATGGGATCAGAGAGAAGGAAAAGTGCTGAATTTCTGCAGGTGGGGATCCTGTTTTATTTCTATAGATGATGACCGGTTTCCAGGTCTTCTCAGTTTTGCTCTAGAGACCTGGCTGAGAGTATTTGGGAAAAAGAGTGACCAGAAGGACGGGGGGGGGGGGGGAGGCAGCTGCCCATTCAAGACCCCTTGCTGCATGGAGGAATGAACACTAAGCATGCTGCCCTCTAGGTTTTATTGGCGCAGCTGACTTTCCATGCGGTTACACTTGGGATGAGCCAGTTTCATTCCAGATTATTCTCTCAAATCCAGGGGAATTTGTTTTGGCTGCTGCATATTCAGCGAGAATGAAAACAGGCAGAAGCGGGTGGAGAATACTAGCCCAACCTTTCGTTCAGAGGCAAGAAATCCACAGGATATGGCAAAAAAGTCAAGATGGTATAAAAGTTCCACCTGTTAGTGTCCAGGATAGGATGATCAAAGGCCCTTCCATTTCACACATACAAAGTATGTGAGCCGTAAAGTCGCCAACTTGATTTCTTTCACCTACTCCAGAGACAGCCCTGTCCAAAAACTGGCTTCCTCTAGCGTGTCCTATCTACCATGTTGCTTTACACTTATTTTTTTTATTTATATGTGGAAATCATTTTAATAAATCTTCCAAACCTCTTTTGGTATTTTCGAGAATATCCTTCCTTAACTTTTTTTTTCTTCCAAGGAAAACAATGAATTATCTTTCAAGAATTATCTTTCAATCTCATTCTCCTATTTCAGTTGCATTTTTTAAAAAAGAGAGAGCTTCCTAGCATAGTACAGGAAGTCTAAATTTAAAAGTATAAAGACTAGCATTTGTCTGGTATTCTGTTCCACGGATACACTTTAAAAGATCAACAATAAAAAAAAGGTTTCTTTTTTTTAAAAAATACATATCAGATCTCATAATTTTCCCATTCTGTAAAAAAATAACATTATAGCTAGACTGACAGAGAGTTGCAATAGTGGGGATCAAATTTCAGCCAAAGAGTAAAAGATCAGCTGGGAAATTAAACCGAAGCAAACAAAGAACAAAAACCTTGCTGTAATTATGAGTTTATTTTACATTCCACTCAGTCTGGGATTATCAATTTTCTTATATTTTATACGGATAGTATCTACTATTCATTTTTTATCATTTTCTATAGGATTATAAGAAATACATTAGAAAGTTTATACTTTTAGAAAGATTCTTCTTTTTTATATATACTTAGCTATTCCTTTTCTCTTTCTCTCTCTTTTTGGTTAAAAAAGGCTGCCGGAGCTCAGCTGGGACACTACAAGGCAGAAACAGCCAGAAATATTCCTGTCCTAAAACAAAGACGAACTTGGAATTGCCGTGACTAAAATCGAGAGACGCTTCCGTCCAGAGAAGTCTGTGGAGCCCTCCTTTCTTTTCCCTCTTGGTTTCAAAAAAAGGGGAAGAAAGTATCGGAAAACGGAGAACATGAGATGGAAGCCAATCTCCCGGATGAAACCTGCTCCACAAAGTCTCGTCTGGAAGCCTGGGGTGTCTTTGTGGGGGGGGGGTGAGACCCCCTCTCTCCTCCAGACACACATGCTGGCTGAATGCCCGTGCCTGTCTCCCCAGCCCCAGCCTGGCTCTTCCCAGCCCCAGCTTGGGGACAGAGCCTCTTCTCAAGGGGGCTGGAGAACAAATGCCAAAGGAAATCTTTAATCTCAAGTAAAACAAGAGCCGGATCTGTCCTGGGAAAAAAAGGGAAAGAACTGCTGATGTCATTAAACTCCTGAAAAATGGAAGGGCTTCTAGCTGTCCCCTTCTATTCACTGCTACTGCTCAGAATCTGGAGGAGCCCAGAAGGGGCTTCTCTGGACGGCTTCGTTTGTGGAGACCACCACAATTGTCCACTCCAGGACAACTGGGAGCCTCCCGGCGACCCATGCAGGAGGAGGCCGGGCAGCGGTCCTTGGGCCTGGCTCTGCCCTTGGCTCCCCCTGCTTGGCTGAGGTGGGCTTCCTCCTGAATGTCAGATCAGGCAGGACTGAAGAGCAGCCAGCCCCGGGACAGAGGATTTGCCCACCACCCCTTCTCTTTGCAGTTGGAGCAAGGGGGTCGCCTTAAGTCAGAAAGAACAACTTGCATGGCTAAAAGTGGCACTTCCTTTGTCCAATTCCTAATGTTTGCCATTTTTAATTATTTTAACATACAACTTTTGCGATAGCTTTTTAATTTCTGGGAACGGCTATTTTTATCATAACTACTCACTTATACAGATAAACACACACACACACACACACAAAAGGAAGGGGGAAAAAGAAACATATATTAAAAACACTTTTTAAGCAATACTCTGGATACAAATGTATTTTTAACCTACATATATTCTAAACTTTCTAGTCTTTTTAAGGATCACTTTATCATAAAATAAAATATCCTTTTCCCTTATAATAAATTACCTAATAAAAAGTATTTTTATTTAGCCCAGTTCCTTACTACATTTATATGTAATAAATGCATTTATTAAAATAGAATATTAAATTATAAAGAAATGATTTAATTTTTTTCATCTCCCCCCACCGCTCCAGTAGGAAAAAAAACTTGAAACAATTAAGCATGTAAATGAACATCATCAACGGAAAAAAAATGAATGGAACAAAAATTGGTAATATTTGTTGCTGTTGATTTGATTCAAGAGAGTTAACAGTCAGAGCCTTTGTATTGTTGGATATTTTAAAATTGCATCTGAGAATGAGCGAGGGGTGTTGGGGGGGGGAGAGAGTATTTCCCCTTACCAAAAAAATATTTCTGCAACTAGATTATGGACAGGACAGTAATTTTGATCATATCCCCTCCTTAAAATATAAATCCGAATTTATTTCTTAACATTAAATGTATTATAATAATACTATTTTCTATATATTTAACATCAGTGAAACCCTTATCACAGTATGACAATTGGAAATACCTCCCTTTCATAGAAGCGCACCGATTCAAACCTTGCGCAGCTTGGCATTATTTTCAACAACTCTCCCCCCCGCCCCCCGCCCTGCAACGCAGATGTCAAGGACGGGATCCTTCAAGGAGAGCCGAAGGGATCGACCGGCTGTGTTCTGCGACCTGGAGTCTAAAATGGTAGGAAAATGGCCGAAGATCAAAATCTCCAAAGCTTTTCAGAAAGAGTCACATCAAAGTTAAGCAAATGGTGGCACAGGCAGTCCTCGACTTATAAGCATTCATTCAGTGACCGTTCAAAGTTGCAACAGCAGTGAAAAAAGTGAGACTTGCAACGGATCCCCGCACCTATGACTGTTGCAGTGTTCCTACAGCCAGGTGACCAAAATCCGAGCATTCGGTAAGCAGCATGTATTTGTGACATTTGCAATGTCCCAGGGTCACATGATAACTACTTGTTATACTTCCTCCCCCCACAGCTTCTGACAAAGAAAGTCAAGCTGGGGGGGATCAGATTCACTTAACAACCGTGTTAGCATCTATCCACTTAGCAAGTGCAGCCTTTTGCCTGGCAAAACAAGGTTGTAAAATCAGCTGCAACACCGTATTTAGCAACTGAAATCCCGGTTCCAGTTGAAGTCATAAGTTGAGGACTGCCTGTACGGGCAATGAATTCAACCAACTGGACGTGACTTGCATTCTTTTTGGTCACAGCAAGCAGTCAGCCTGGACTGTCCAGCCCCGGGTGGGTTTTGGGATGGAAGAGCAGGAGTGGGGGAAAGAAAACGTGGCTGAAGGAATCCCCTGGTAGCCACGTCCAGCTTCTTCTCAAGCGAAACAGGAGAATGTCCCAGCAGAAATCAAGCTCTGGCTCCGAGGAGTCCTGAGCCACGTTAAAATGGGTTTGTATAAACGAGTTTAAAAAACAAACAAGGTTTTTCTGGTCTACATTGGAGAGAGCATAGTTGTAAAGCACCTCTGTTTAAGACAGGGTTTCTCCATCTTGGCCACTTGAAGATAGCTGGAGTTCAACTCCCAGAATTCCCCAGCCAGCACAGAACAGCTGGCTGGGGAATTCTGGGACTTGAAGTCCACCTATCTTCAAGTGGCCAAGAAGGAGAAACACTGGATTAGAGTATTGCTGGCATAAGGCATTTTGTAGAATATATAAAAACAGCCCTGGTGCTACTTTTCTCTCAGATAATCATTTCGGCAGATGCGATGGAAATAGCTGGTCACTCAATTAAAAAAAATCAATGAATATTCCTTTAAGTGGATGAGACCCCTATTTTTTAAAAGTAGCTAGTTATTTGACAAGAATGGAAAGCAAACAATAAATATCCCAAAAGATCTTTTTTTCTGTTGATAAATTGCTGATAAAGTACCAATGTGTGAATATCTAAAAAAACATTCGAATTTTGATTCTTAAAGCGACGACCTTAGTGGTTTCCTGAATTTCAAATTCCCCATTTAAGAAGAGGTTGGACAGCCATTTGTCCTGAATAATAAAGGACTCCTGCTTGGGCAGGGGGTTGGACTAGAAGACCTCCGAGGTCCCTTCTGACTCTGTCATTCTGTATTCTGTAAATTCCCCATTAAAGAAGGATAAATTCCAGGAAACTGGATTTTTATTTGAAAAGTTCTGCTTTAAGACTTGAAATCAATTTCCACCCCCTCCCCTTTGTCTCCTGAGGGTGGGTTGGGGGCTTGGGGCAATGCCAACCAGGCCTGGGCTCCTTTGAAAATGTGAAGCTTTGAGGTCTGGTCTTAGAAACATAGAATCCTAAGGCTGGAAGGGACCATGGAGGTCTCCTAGTCCAACCCGTCCAAAGCAGGAGACTTCATTTCAGTATTTCTGATTCAGTTATTATAAAATATAATAACTTCAGTTATTCTGATATGGTTTGGCAAAAGAGCTCAGCCCTACTGAAATGGTTAAAATCTACTCTGCCGTTGATGGTCTTTCTTAAAAAAAGGATGCCATGAAAGGCACAGCAAAGATTCTTCAGCTTTTCTATCAGCCCCCTCCAAGTCTCAGCATCGGGGCCTTCTGTATGGTTGCCGTAGGGCGGCTCTGGAGGTCACCATCCCTACACAGTAGAACCAGCCAGAGGTTGGGGTTAGCACTACCGGCTTGATCAGATGCCCAGGATCTCCCCCAGCCACAGCTTAGCATATGCTTGGCCAAGGCCCGCATGGTGGTGCCAAAGCAGGGTTGGCGGGCTGGCATTGGGGGGTTGGTGGTCTGCTCAGATGACATCACACACACACACACACACACACACACACCCTTTGTGCTGGTGAAGCACCAGGCATGGCTTCCTCCAAGGAATTCTGGGAAGTGTTCTTGAGGTCAGCCAGCCACAGGCAATGTCTTGATTCCCAAATCCCGTTTTGGTTCTCCAGAAAACAGGCAGCCATCACACAGGAAGACACCAAATTTGTGCTAAGGAAAGCAGGGTCTTCTGAATGCCCCAAGCTGGCAGCAGTGATGGGGGAAGTGGGGGATGCCAAAAGTTTTGGCTGCCTGCCCATCCAAAGACTAGCCAAGTGGAGGCTCGCTTGATGCCATTCCTGGGAACTGGCATCCTGTCACCTGGTGCCCAGGTGGCCCTCCTGGTGCCCTCTCGGCTGCAGCTCAGTCTATTGTGGTGGGGGGGAGCAGTTGGGAGGCAAGACATTCGGGTGTGGGGACTGAACTGACGATTTCCCAGGTTCCCACGAGCTCCCCTGATCCTACTGGAAGGATTACCTAGAGAAAAAAAGATCTCATCCATTTTTCTCCTCTTTATTGCTGGCAAATTGAACCAACAAGAGATCTGTTTACCTATCAAGGAAGATACAGGTCAGAGCAAAAAATTAAGGTCATGGGCATTTTTTTATCTTTTAAGTGTGTGTGTGTGTGTGTGTGTGTCTGTGTGTGTGTACACACACACAAACACATATATATTTTTTAAAAAAAATATTCTCACACCCTTCCTATCAGAAGTGCAGGGAATTTCAATGTGTGGATTCCTTCCACAAGATCTTCCTTTCCAGCAGAATGCAGGAGCCCCCCCCCAGCTCCCCCCCCAAGGGTCTGCAACTCTGGACAATCTTTCTTTCTTTCTCTTTTTCTTTTCTTTTCTTTCTTTTTCAACATTAAAAGTAACGACAGGTGGGCAGAAATATATATATATATATATGTATGTATGTATGCTTTTATATATATATATTTTAAAAGATGGGAGTTAAAATACTGCTATTAAACTAGAGGTGCTACATCAGGCTTTATATATAGAGAGAAACAAACTTTCCACCATATTCAACCATGATGAATATACTAGAATATTTCCCCTTTTAAAGAATAGATGTGAATATAAAATCCACCTGATTAAAACTAGAGGGATAAGGAACCAGGCTGGTCTTACCCCTCAAAGATTATTGAAATTAAAAATATGTTAATTTTTTTTTAAATGAGAGGGGGTAAGACCAGCCTGATTCCTTACCCCTCCAATTTTAATCGGGTAGATTTTATATTCACATCTATTCTTCAAAAGGGGAAATATTCTAATATATCCATCATGGGTGAATATGGTGGAAAGGTTGTTTCAAACTTTCCATCTCATTCAGGCGATAACGGGGGTGGGGGATAGGGGGAGACTGGGGCTAATTCACCTACCCCTTCTGGGCACATGGTCCTTCCATGCCCCCCGCCCCTTGTAAAAGGGCCAGAGCTCAATTCAGCCCCACCCCAATATACAATTCCTCTTTTCCTCCCTCGCCTGGCATAAAGTAACCCAACATCGACCAAACATGTTCTCACATGAATTACGAAACAGACTATACTCTGCCAAGAACACCTAAACCCAAGAACCCCTGGGGAGTTCCAGCGTCACTTCCTTCCTTGCCCCAAAACTTCTACCCCCCTTTTATCTACATCAGCAGAGACCTGCCTCCCCCCGTCCCCCGCCCCCCGAAAGGACCGAGTTTCCTCCTCTTCCCCTGCTCGGTGACTGCCCCACCTTTCTTACATCTTCTCCTGGAACAGACATATATGAACGCGTGTTTATATTTATATCCCAGTAGAACAGACATGAAGGGAGACTTTGTGGTACCCATGAGGGGTTTGTGGTGAAATAAAAAAAAAAGCACGAAGCCAGGGAATGGCTCAGTCTTTCTGGCTCCCCCAAAGAAATGCATAGAAAGTTGCTTGGCTGGTGTGCTGGGATGGGGAACCTCCTCACCTCCCCCTGCAGGGGGGGCACTGCATTCGGGGAGCTGCAGATGGACAGGGCGCAGGCCGGAGCCTTTGTTGACTCGGGGCCAACCAAACCCCCTCACGGTCCTCCTGATTCCCTACTTGGCCGGAAAACACCTTCATGCTGCTGAATGAGTGGGTGGGGCTGCTCGTTCTGGCCGGGTGAGGAGGGTGGCCACCCTAGAGCGCTGAGACTTCGGTGCAGAGGAGGTGCCTGCTCTGGGTACAAAACTGGCTCGAGTAGCATGGGAATGAAATGCCACTCGTCCAGTGTGTCATCGTGATCAGATGAAACTGCAGTGCAGATTGAAGCCACGTTACCTTCCAGGACAGGTGGGAAGGCCCAGGTGAAGCTGACAGGTCCCCGTTCACTCAACATTGTCTTTGCATGCAGAACATCGGAGCGAGTGAGCGGGCACGCTTCAGCTCAGCCCCCTGTCCTTCCACTCCTGCACAAGACCTGGATATTCTCATCATAAAGAAGAACAGCTGCCGCCACCGCTGCCCAGGTCCTCCCCCTGAAAACAGATCCTGGCCAGATGACACCTTTGGCCCAAGGTTGGCCAGACTGACCAACAGCCAGGGCTATGGCCATTCTCTGTGCTGAGCAAACATGGCTCGAGAAGGGATTTGGCATTGTGAGAAGTCAGCGGGGAGGTGTCAGAATCTCTGGAGGGGGCGGGAGTCCCGTGGGTCACAGTGGGGCTTCTTCTGTGGCCAAGGGTGGAAGCGTGGGGTGCATGCATAGCTGTGAGCGTCTTCCCGAGGCAGAGCAAGCGAGATTGGCTACGCCAGAAAGGGGTGGGCCATGGCTGCAGGTGGTGGACCTGGCACTGTCCGTGAGGGCCTGAGGTCTTCCTGGGACAAATCCACAGAGGTCAGAGGGTGATATTTGGGACAGAGAAAAAGAAGAGATTTCCCCCAAGAATGTTACATGGTGATGAAACAAAAGTCTTCCGTAAAATGCACAAAGCAAAACCCAAACCAGAATCTTTTGTCTTCTCAAACCATCTCTGAGCTTGCAAAGTTTCCTTCTGCAAACAAGTCCAAGAAGTTTAAGCAAATGTAACAGGAAATGGGCAGAAAAGGAATATGTATGTGTGTTTGTGTGCGCGTGTGTGCTGTTTTGTTCCACCCCTTTGCACGTTTGGCATCCAGGTAGCAAGTTGAATAAATCTCACCAAGTGACGTGGCTGGAGGTGGATTCACAAGGAGAGCAGCACAGCAGCTCCTCCACGCCCAGAAGTTGAACGAAGTATCTGAGATCACAAAAGCAGCAGTCAAATGTCTTGAAATGATTAAGGATGTTCTGCAAGGCAATTCAACATTAGATTATTTTTTTTCCTTTTTTTTGAGCATGTGTCTGCTTCATTCTGAAAAAAATAGAATATATAAAACTAGATAACCTCAGGAAGATCCAGATGAGGACAGTGAAAAGAGGTTTTGGTCCATAAGGAAATACTCTTTCTTTTTTAAAATCTTTTTACTTGATTTTGAGTAAGAAAAGTTTTGGTCCAGTTAGATAACAAAATTATATATCAACTTGTCAATTTGAATAGTTACTGGTGGGTTTTTTGTTTTTGTTTTTTGCATTGTATTGGGTTGTGGATTAAAATGGGGTTTTGTTGCCGGTATTGCATGATCGTCTTCTTAGGTTTTAATGTGGAACTTGTTAAAATCAGGTGAGAAAAAAAAGGAAGAAAAACGCTTCTCTTTTGCATGGCTGTGTCTTTGAAGTTGCATCATGAAATGCAGGCTTATGGAGGTCAACCCTCACCCGACATTTGGAAGGGTTGATTTGCATGCGGGACTTTTGTTCTCTTTTTGGAAATACCCTGTTACTGACTCCTGATTCTTATTAGATGAATCCCTGCTTGGATAGAAAAAGAAAGATCAATGTTCAAAACCCTTTGCGGTGGCTCAGAAGACTCCAAATGAAACGGTTAAAGTAGCCAGGAGGATTCACACACCTTTTCCTCATTTTCCTGGCCCAAATATTATTCATTTTCATTAAACTTTTCTTAGAAAAAAAATAGAGGAAACAGAAAATAAAGTTCTTTAGCTGCTTTTTTTTCTTTTTCTTTTTAAATGCTGAGGTAATGCAGTTGTGCCCTCGTTTGATCATCTTCCCAAAGGCTTCTCTCTTCTTTATTCCTCCAGCTTGAGTTCCTTCCAAAGCTGTTGTCCGCCAGGCCGGCCAAGGTCTTCCGGCCCTGTGGTGACCACGACCAGAGCTGGGTTGCTGGGGAGAAGAGGAGCAGCAGCCCCCGAGGGGAAGTTTCTCGATCGCCAGGAGATACCAGAGATCCACCAGGTCGGCCCCCCTCCAGCCCCCCCAAGACCATCTTGAGAAAGAATTCACCCCCAAAAATCAGCACCACCAACCACTGCGTATCAAATCGCCTGCCCAAGTATTTATAGATTCTCCAGTTAAATCGTATCCGTCATCTTCGTCATCATCATCACCACTATCATTATTTTCTTTAAAAATAACATACATTGCTCCTAAAATAGTTTCTTTCCTCTTTAAATTAATGTTCGTTTCTCTCCTGTGTTTGTTCCTGCTTCTGATGTCCTTCCGTCCGTCTCGTCTCTTCCTCGCTCTCCTTCCTGTTTGCCAGGTTTTCCGCAGCTGCTGCTGGTTCTAAGAAAATATCCTAATGGCCTGAGTCGCTGCCGCGTGGCAGACGGGGCACTCGGGGTCGGTCCGCTCGCAGATCCGCACGGCACACTCCATGCAGAAGAGGTTGTGGCCGCAGGGCACCAGGGCCGCCGTGACCTCGCTTTCGAAGCACACCATGCACTCCCGGCTGCTCGAGAGGGATGTCCGGCTGGTGGTGGAAGCGCCCAATTTGGAGAAGCCTTGCAGGGGCTCCCCCTGAGACCGTCTCGGAAGCCCAGAGAGGGGAGGCTCTTGGATGGATGACGAGGGGGAGCGGTGCGAATTGGGGTGGAGGGTGCCGGCATTGCCCGAGCGCTGTTTGGAGAACAGCACGGAAACTGGATTGGTGTTTTCCTGGCCAGCCCACAGAGGCGCTCCTGACTCGGGGACCCCATAATACAGATCTTGCTTGTTGACCCCATAGTTAGGGAAGAGGTAACTGTAATTGAAATCGTTTTGGTCGTTCAGCCGGGGCGTCTCATAGGCAGGGTCCAAGGAGCAGTCGCCGATGCACCCGAGGCTGTTCTGGCGGAAGGTGGAGAGGGGTTTGCAACCTGGGGCAGGAGTGTGGACCCGCCAGGCCTCCGAGTAGCGGTTTTCCATGCCTGAGTCAGGACTGCTGGACAGGAAGTCATTCTCGTTGTTGTATTCTAGGATTTTGCCTGTCCGGACGGCGATGTGGGTTTCAATTTCCTCTCGGGCTCGCTCCACATTGCCAGGGGCCCCGGTGATCTCAAAGACGGGGTCCCGGTCGCGGCTGGGTGTGATGATGTAGGTGTTGGTCTGCTGCTGGATCCGCTTGATGGTGGCCCCTTTGGGCCCCACAACTAAGCCCACCACACGATAGGGGACCCGGACCCGGATGGTGACCTGCCCAGGCAAGGTGGGGGCGCTGCCAAAGGTGGGGCCGGCCTTGTTGCGGGAAGCACGGATCATGGAGAAATGCTCAGCAGCCGAAATGATTTCCCTCCTGGCCATGGCGACGTCCTCCCGCCGCCCAGTCACCATGAAGACGGGCTCTTCACCGCGGACCGGCGTCTTGATGTAAGTGTTGGTCTTGGCTCTCAGAGCTTTGATTTTGCAACCTTTGGAAGAAGAGAAGAAGCAAAGGAGAATGAAAAGTTAGTAGTTGGACTGGGATCTGAAGGATGCAGAGGGCAGAGGACCCAGTCTTGCGACACTTGGACCACTGCGGGAAGGTACTTATAAATGGCACTGAAGGGGGCTAAAATGGGAAGGCAGCAGCTCCCCCTCCCCCTCCTTCCTAATATTAACAGCAGTATGACAATCACACACACACAGACACACAAAGAGGCGCATTCTCTGGATGTGTTTGGGCTCAGGCTGGATGCCATTTATCTAGGATATTCTTTCTCAAACTTGGCCACTTTAAAATGGGTGGACTTCAACTACCAGAATCCCCCAGCCAGCCATGCTAGCAACCAGAAGTAAATGCCAGTTTTCTGCAAAAACATCGTGAATTGCTGTCCTCTGACCATGGGATGCTGGAAACGGTTGCAAATGCGAAAAATTACTAAGTGACCAGTCAGAAATTGAGGACTAACCCCTAGTTTACTCTGCTCTGTTCCAAGTTCTATTTTGTTCTATGTTCTATTCCATGTTCCAGTTCCATTCCATTCCACTCCATTCCATTCTTCTTTATCAGACTTGTATGTTGCCTATCTCTTCAAAGGAGACTCTATTATATTCCATTTTATTCTATTTTTTCTCTTCCATTCTGTTCCATTCCATTTATAGCAATGCCTAACTCTGCAACTCTGACTCTGGGTGATATACAAATAATCCCCAAGTTACGAATCTTCACTTAGCGAATGTTCAAAGTTACGCCATAAGCGCCCCCTAGTGTTTATGAACAAGTCCCGAAATTACGAATGTTGCAGCCACCTGGGCAGTCATTCACACTTATGAGCAACCGCAGAGGCACTGCAATATTTGCCCTGCCTGTTCTCCTTCCCACTGGGTCTCCATAGGCAAGAGGCATTGCGAAGATCTAGAAAGCCTGTTTTGGTGCTTCAGGCCTTCGGTGCGTTTGCAGAGAACAGAGGCCTAAAATACCATGAGATCATGCAAGATCAGTAGTGTGAGATCTCACCCTACTGATCTTGCATGATCTCATGGTATTTTAGGCCTCTGTTCTCTGCAAATGGAAGCCTGGAAGTCTGAAGTCCCACAAGATCCAGTCTGTGTGCAAAAAGTGTTTGCACACCAACGGGAGGCTTGAAGCAACGTGATTTCACTGCCCCAAACCTCCCTTTGGTGTGCAAACACTTTTCCACCCCGAACCTGGGAGCCTTTGAAGGAGACTCCCGGAGGCTGCCCACTGCTCCAGAAGTGGAAGGCGGCCCAGTAAGTCAGAGAAGCCGAGCCGGGCACACTCGTCCCGCTTTCCCTCTGCTCTCGCAAAGAAGCAGTGAGGCTGGAGACAGATCTTCACAAGGACGTGACCCGGCACGGCAGGATGAGGGGTGGCGAGCAATTGTGGCGATCCCAGGGGAGGGACAATGAGGTATCTTAGTGGGTTGGGGAAGGCCTTGGGTGGTCTGAAGCAGGTGGCCCGTTGCATCACTACCCCCCCCATGGCCTTTCCCAGATAACTCATGTGCACATAACAACCCACGCATTCGATTAGTGAGTGCATGGGCAAAAGGAGGGAGTGACGGCATTCAAGATACACACGATTCACTCCTACGAATCCTCAATTTATGAATAGAAGGGAGGCTCCATTACATTTGTAATTCAAGGATTACCTGTACAGTAAAAATAATCATAAAACACAATTAGGAATCCAAACATCTTGTAGGAAAACATTCTTGAAAAAGAATCAAACATGCCACACCTGCCATCTTTCGTGAAGATTTTGGGGGCCAGGGCAGGAGCCAGGGGTACCTTGGGAAAGCATTTCAGAGGGCAGATACTGGCACAAGGCCTACTTCCTAAGTCCCATCAAGAGACATTGCCTAAGGCAGTGATCCTCAACTCCAGCAATTTTAAGACAGCTTGACTTCAACTCCCAGAATTCCCCAGCCAGCATGAAGTCTACCCATCTTAAAGTTGCTTGGGCTGAGAACCCTGGCCCAAGGGGAAGGTGTCTGGGCCGTGCCAATTGTGCCCAGGCTGTGGAGAAATCAGGGGAGACCAATGATCCTGCCATGTAGGTGATCATCAGCAGCTGGAATTGCTCCTGCAAGCTTTGGATGGCAACAGGCAGAGCAGAATTACTTGGGACCAGTTGCAGCTTCTGAGCAGTCTTCAAGGGAAGCCATAAGTAAAGCACGTTGCTGTAGCCCAGGCCCAAGGAAACCAGCACAGGAGTGACTGTTGGAAAAGTAGCCAATCAGGAGAATCATTCCATTTTGGCATCCTAAGGCAACAGCCAGAACTGAGGGCCACTTAGGATTTGACACGCTGCCCTTCGGGATGAGGGCTGGAAGGAAGCTACCAGACCCATCTTTCTCCTGACTAGCCCGTCCTCAGCTTTCCATCCCATGTTCCTCTGCTGGTCCCAGCCAAGATGGAATTTCTGCCTTCTCACCCACTCACCAACTGCCCCTCTGCCCACTTCAGTGCTCCCCCAGCCCTGGAAAAACCCCAGACTTTCCACACTCCTCCCTTGCAACCCCCCAGCATAGCACTTCTGGGCTGGAATCTCAACTCAGGGGTAGCCAGAAGGGCATTAACTGGAGGGGGGCAGGTGCCTGGGGGGGCACAGAGAGCCCTGTCTGCCAGAGACTAACCTCCCTCACCGGCTGTGTATTTGCAACAGGGCTTCCTCTGCACCCACCCTGGTCTAGCCCATCTGCTTCAGAAGCTGCCCTGGGCTGTCTCCATGCAGGTGAGCATCTACAGCCGCTTCACATCCCAAAACAGCCGTAAAGACCTGGGGAAAAAGGCGGCTCAAAGAGAGGGCCTTCGTGCATGCTCCTGCATCCTCTTTCTCAAGGATTGATCCAGCCCTCTTTGTTCAACTGGCTTCCGTAATTTGCTAGCATTTGGGGACCTTTTTGAGACAAAATCCCTCTGGCAACGCTGCCTTTCCTGGCTTGCTGATCCCGCAAAGGTCCTCCCCGCCCCCAGCTGGGAGAAGAGGGTCGTGGCGGTGCTGGCAGGAGCCGCGGAAAGATGGAGCTGCCGGCAACAAAGGGGTCATGCAGACACGGAGACAAAGGAAGGGGGAGCCCAGGCAGGCAGCAGATGGAGGGAAACTAAATCAAGGCAGAAGCTTAACCAAGAACAAATGTCATTTCCACCAGCCTGGTGGTGAGGGTGGAGGGGACACGGGGGAGGGGGCAGCCAGCAAGAACAGGAGTGGGGCTGGGCTGGGGGGTGCCAGTGTGCCTAGAGGCAGGCCCCAAGGAAGGAACTGCTGGGCCCTGAGTCCAGCAAGAAGGTTGGTGGAGGGCATCTGCCCTGCAAGACTCTCGGTGATCTGCTTTGGGGCAGCAGGGGCTCCATCTGCAGCTCAGGGGAACTGGAGAAAGTTTGAGGAGGTCAGCAGCTCCTTCTCCAAACTGCGGGGGGGGGGGACCTGAACAGCTAAATCCTTTGCTGCAGTCTCTACTTTGAGGGGCACTGGGGAGGGGCTGCCCCTCATTCTCAGCAAGGATGGGCTCAAGACCCCTGGGAGTAGCCCAAGGCTTCAGGATGAGCTTCTCAGCCAGCTGGCAAAAGCTCCATAGGCCACCTCCATGGCCAGCCTGCTGGAGGGGCTGGCGGGGAGGGCACCATTTCTGGCCTGATGGGCACCTTCTCAAGCAGGGCAGGGAAGCCTTACGCTGCTTGTACAGGAAGTCCTTGAGTTACGACTAATGGAGCATGCCGACTACAACATAAGCTGTGACGATTGAAAAGTGGATTATCCATGCAACCAACCCAATTTTACAACCATTTTCGTGGTGATCATTAAGCCCTTGTGCACTCTGGGACATTTTTGCCGAAAAGTAGAAGGCCATTTTTCGCAAAAAATGTCATAAATCTTGGTCAAATGACCATGGGATGCTGCCAATGTCTAACTACAGGCTGGTTACCCAGCATCCGACATGTGGTCAAGTGACTGGGGGGGGTGTATGGCCACTGGAGCTTGGTCATAAGTAAGGTCATAAAGACCTTTGGGACGGGGTCCATCATAACTTTGAGCAGTTGTTAACCAAGTCAAAACCGTAAGTCAAGACCCATCCTTCGCAAGTACCACAATGAATGGAACAAGCTCAGGACCAGAAAAAGGCCAGATGATCACCCGCTTCACAAAACGTCCCTTGCAGGATCTCTGCACAGCATCAGGAGCCCTAACTTCCTCTGATTCTGCACACCATAGCCCATGTCTCTCACCCTTAAGAACACACAGAACATCAGGGTTAAAATCCTCCTGGGTGCAGCTAAACCAGACACTGACAAACACATCAATGGCACCAAGCAGGCAACTGCAACTATTTTGTCAGCTGGCCCCAATCCATCCAGAGAGGAACCCTTCCACTGCGTTTCCTTACTCTGTTAAGGAGGCTGGATTGTGGGAGTACAGAAAGTGGTGGAACTGCGTATGGTGGGGCGTGATTCTGAGCGTAAGGGACACCCCGCTTTTAACCCACGACTTGTAGAAAATGCACAAAGATATTCCTAAACCTCATTTTAAAAGTGCATCTGCCCGAAAGAAGATCACAAGTTGATATTTATAACCCGATGGGCAGCTCAGTGAGACAGAACAAAGAGAGAAGGTTTTCTTATTCAGAGAGATCCAAAATCTGGGTGTCCCAACAGAAAATATCCTGTCTCTTTCTCGAGAAAGCACAAGGGAGGGCCATGTTCTCCCCACTAAAAATCAGAAGGGGCAAAGGATTATGTGGTTCCAATAGAAAAGAAACTTTGTAGCTCTGGTTTGAACTGTGGGGGTCCCTGGTGCTCTCTGAGCTGGGTGGTTTTCTTGCAGATGTTTCGTGACCCAACTAGGTTACAGGGCTAGGAGAGGGGAGGAGAAGGAGGACTGTGGGGTCCCCGGTGCTCTCTGAGCTGGGTGCTTTTCTTGAAGACATTTCATGACCCAACTAGGGAACATCGTCAGTGCTAGAAGGGAGGGGGGTTTATAGAGAGGAGGAGGAAGTCTGTAGGGTCCTTGGTGCTCTCCAAGCTTGGTTGTTTTCTTGCAGCTGTTTCATGACCCAGCTGGGCAACATCAATGCTTCAGTAAGCAAGAACATGCGATGACAGTTGACAGTTGCCTAGTTTGGAAGTGAGACATCTGCACGAAAACAAGCAAGCTTGGAGAGCACCAAGAACCCCACAAGACTAGATGGGTTAGGCAAGAGACTGAAGTGGGTGTGTGGGGGTGTTTCTCTGCCAAGTGGGAAGGAGAAGGAGGCACAGGGGTCTCGGGGCCGAACATGCTAAAACTGTCAGTTCACTAACAAGTCAGTTGTGATCTAGCTCAGGATTTCTCAACCTCAGCAACTTTAAAATGTGTGAACTCCAACTCCCAGACTTCCCTGCCACTGGAATGCTGGGATTTGGAATCCATACCTCTTGGATCTCTCTGCATAATGGCTGAGGTTGAGAAACTCTGAGCCAGTGGGTGTGTAGCGTCAAGATTACAGTCACAATGAGATTTTTTTTAAAAAAATTATTTTAGTCCTACGATTTTACATTGAGAACTTTTTGTGCATCACCGAACAATAAACCTGGAACAGAGGAAGCCCCAGGAAGATCCTGAGGAGCCTGCCTTTCGAGGAGCATTACTCGTGAGGAATCACACCTTTTCTATTGGGCCAGATGCCGCCAGGTATCTGAAGTCTTAAATCTGGCTTTTTATTGCAGATCGGATTAATCATAAATATTCTTTTCTGATATCTGTGCAGAAAACTGTCCGTTTGTGCTGGGGAAGACACAGCAAAAATATTATCAAAGAGGTGCCAAATTTGGGCAATGACTGTTGCAATGTTAAATGCAACCTTCTGTTTTTAAATAAGCAAAGGTTTTTTCTCCCAAGGGGGCCAGCGAGCCATCAGAGGTCTGCCCCCACTCTGCTGCCTTTTCCACCTGAAATTGGAACCATCACCCCTGCAGGGCTGGCTGGCGGGCTTCCTCCAAGGATTGTGGGCAATTGGAGGGGACGCCCCACCCGGATGGGCTTTGAGAGGTCTTTGTGGGGTGGTGGGGTGGGAGGCAGGGAAGGGGGCTCACGCAGGGGGCAGGAGCAGCAGAAGGGGTCCTGAGACAGGCAGCAGCTGGCAAGGGAGGCCAACAGACCAGGTACCCCCAGTTTGCAGCTGGAAAACTTCCTGGGGCAGACCCAATGCTGTGACCCTGGACCCCTTCATGTGCTTTTCCCTGTGCTGCCTTGACCAAGAGCCAGGAAAACCAGCTGGTGGCACCCCTTCATCAGGAAGGCTTTATTTGGCTCCCGCTAATCCTAAAACACAAAGCCTTTTGTGTGTCTGAAGGCTTCCATTCCGGAGCTTCAGCATCTTCCCTCTGAACAGCCACATTTTTGGCCACGGTGCTTACACTTCAACATACGTGAGACAGCAAGAGCCAGAAGTGTCGCCAGAAACCGGTGGTGGCCAACAGGCCAATCAGCGAAAATGGACCACTAACCCTGGCAAAATGGAACTAGCAGGTATTTTTCCCACCGCCTTCATGCTGCCAGGCTGCAGAATGTGGCTCTTTGAGATAATACAGAAATGCAATTCTGAGGGCACGTCCGGATCTATGCCGAATCGTGCCCTTCACCTCTGAAGGAAGCTAACAGTCTCAGGGGGCAAAGCGCCCAATTTGTAAAACATTGGCATGATAAAAATGGAGGCTGTTGCCTCTGACAGGCTATTGAGTCAGCCTAGCAGCTGCTTCCAACTGTCCCTCTTTGCAAAGCCCCATAAGTATTTTATTCCAGGGCTCCCAGGAGCCAAGAAAGCGGCAGTCCCACTCTTGCTTGCCCCAAATCTCACTTGCAGTTGCATTGACCTCCCTTGGATTTAAGGCAGGTTGCAGGGCCACATTGACGGGGGAGGGGCAGGTGGGGGGGGCAGAGAATCCACTGTCTCACAGAGGCATTGCATACCTGGTTTGGCTCATTGCTGCATTCAGGAGCACAAAGCTTCCCCACCAAACTGGGCACTTTAGCTGCCAACTTTCAGTGGTGTGATCCAAAGACTGCAAGAAAGGGGCGGGGCTGCAGGCCTCTGCAGGGCTGACTCTCAGCCCCCCCCCACTTCCCGTGCCCTGTTCTCCCCCCCCCTCCCCAGAGTTGTCACCAATCGCCCCAGGATGCCCACTCAGCAGCATTGCAGGCCTCAGCCTGGCCCTTGCTCCCCCAGCCCCGCCTTCCTGCTCTGGGTCCCAATCCTGAAGTTCCCTTCCCTGTTTGAAGAGCTCTTCCGCCTACAGAATGCAGAATGACAGAGTCGGAAGGGACCTTGGAGGTCTTCTAGTCCAACCCCCTGCTCGAGCAGGAGATGCTATACCATTCTGGACAAGTGGCTGTCCAGCCTCTCCTTGAAAACTTCCAGGGTTGGAGCACCCACAACTTCTGCAGGGAAGCTGTTCCTCTGGTGATTTGTTCTCCCTGTCAGGAAATTCATCCTTCCTTCTTCCACAGCTCTAAGAAATCATAGCCAGCTCCACATCCATGGGGAACACTGGCCTGATGGGGCTGCGAGCTCAGCGGTGATTGCCAAGGGAAGGCCGAAGAGGCAGCTCTGGTCCTCGGCCTCCTCCCATGGCAGGGGAAGCAGGCACAGGCGTGCAACCTCTGCTGCTGCCTTCCTGCTGGGCTGCCTCCCATCCTGAACCAGGCCCTTGGACAGCTCCTCTCTGCCATTCCTGTTGCTCACCCTTTGCAGGGCTGCTTCTGCTGTGACTGAAGCTGGATTGTGTCTCCATGGCAGGAAGCCTGGAGGGAGACGGAGGACCTGGAGACCAGAGACCTGGCTGCGGGGCCCAAGCAAGGCGGGCAGCTGTGCTCCATCCGGTTGTGTGAAGAGCGTCATCCTCTTTTAGCCAGGAGTGGAGTGGCTTGTGGGAACGCAGCGCTTCCTGGCTGAGGGAGGCGTATGAGTCGGGCCCCAGGATGAAAACCCAGCCAGTAGAGTCAGAGACGGAGCTGCAGACTGACATCCAGACTGGGCGGAAGGCAGCCTGGCAGGAGGAGCAGCCAGCCCTGTGGAAGACTCCTGAGTGCAGGGGGGGGGGCAGGCGGGCGGAGGAAAGGGCCAGGAAGGCTCCACGGAGAGGTGTGGCAGCTGGAAGCGCCAGAGTGGCACAGAGGCCTGGCTTGGCCAGGGGGGCAGGGGTCACCCTGCCTTGCTCCAAGGAGGCCCTCAGCGCATGCTCCAAGGAAGAACATGGTTGGTACATACAGAGGTGGAAGGAGACTCAGCACACCTCGTGGCACTAATCTTCAAGTGCTAAACCCTTTCCTGGTCACCAAGTGGCCTCTCCTCAGGCTGGCAAGGTAGGGGCCCATCACGCCCTCAGGAGCCGGCCTTCCCTCGGAGGCCGTCTCTGCCTTCGCTCCAGCCACGGAGGCAGCAATGCTCACCCCACTCCCGCCTCTGCCGGCCGCTCTCTCGGGGAGGCCCGGAGAGCTGCCGAAGAGCCTTTCTCAGCTCTTAGACAGGCGGGCAGGAAGCCTCGGCAAGCCTCGAACGAGGGCAGGCCGTGGATGGGACAAAACCAAAGTTTCTCCCAAGTTGGCACAACGCCTTTGTGGATCTGAAGGAGGCTCAAGAGGCTAAACGGGGACTGATTAATGCCTGCTTTGGATACTACAGAGATCCATTTGGTCACGGATGAGCCAGCCAACATTTCTGTTGCTAAGTTAACTGAATTGTTAACTGAATTTTGCCCCAATTTACTGTCT
Organism: Vipera berus; assembly: GCF_964194415.1. Taxonomy (NCBI): domain Eukaryota; kingdom Metazoa; phylum Chordata; class Lepidosauria; order Squamata; family Viperidae; genus Vipera; species Vipera berus. Next base: position 1,304,828 of record NC_138219.1, read on the forward strand.
TTCTGGCCACAGTTGTTAAGTGAGTAACTGCAGTTGTTAAGTCAGTGACGCATTTAAGTGAAATCTGGCCTCTCCATTAACTTTGCTTGTCCTAAGGTTGCAAAAGGGAATCATGTGACCTTGGGACACTGCGACCGTCATTAATATGAGTCAACTGCTCAATGTTCTTGTTGTTTTTTATTTAAAATTTGTTTAATAAAATTTATTTAAAAAATATGAGTCAATTGCCAACCGTCTAAATTTTGATCACGTGATCGTGGTGATGCTGCAACCGTTATAAGTGTAAAAACTGGTCATGAGTCACTTTTTGCCATCGTAACTTTGAATGGTCAGTAAACAAAGTTGCACATCTAGGACTATCTGTGCATTTTGGGACTCTAGGTTAGCTGGTTATGTGAAGTTTGTTTGCTGGCCCATTTACCTTACAAGGCTGCCCCAAAGACCTGGGGACAAGAGGGGCTTGGAGCACTTGGAGAAAAGGCCAGAGGGGCGTCTAATGCAGAGAGGATTCTGGGAGATGAAGTCCACGCATCTTGAAGTTGCCAAGGCTGAGAAAGATTCTGATCTCATGAATAAAGTCATCACCCGGATTTGGGGAAATGCAGCTTCTGTCCGTGATGATTATTTGGACATCTGACTCACCACTTCCATTTTGTAATCTCTGAGACAACCTCATCCACTCGCTCAGGAATTACAAATGCCGGGGGGGGGGGGGGTGGACGTTGGTTCGAGTCCATCCCCCCAACTTCTGGAAAAGAGCTCCAAGGCCAGGGCATCCTCCTGTTTGGATGCTGTCGGTCCTTCCGGTCCCGGAAAAGCCTCCACAGCCACTTAATAGTGCGGGAATTGCACTCTGCAGCTGCTCAGGAGCAGTAGGAGGTAAAAGTGGAGAGTCCCAGGGGCAAAATTTGGCCTTCCTTTTTTGCAGGCCTGTGAGGGGATCCAAAATCCATCCGGGAGGCCAAGAGCTTCAGCTAAGCCACCAGTTTTCTCAGCCTGCCAGGCCTGTGCCTGTGAGAGGAGACTAATCCTCAGCCTCCATTTAATTGTGTTATTCCGTGAGAAAGCTATTAACAGCACAGTCACCTTCAGGACTGGACTGACAAAGACTGTTTTGTGTTAACTTGCAGCCCTGCAGGACAGTGGGTGGACCTGCCCCCCATCTCCATCATCCTTGCCTCCATCACCTCATCCATCTCCATAACTCCATCATCTCAATTGTCCCATCTCTCCATCAACTCCAACTCCATCATCTCCATCTTCTCCATAATAATCCATCTCCATCATCTCCATCTCCATCTTCATTATCTCCATCTGTCTGAAGTACTGCAGGCTACTTCTGCTGATTGCCAGCTGCTGGCAGTTCAATCCTGACCGGCTCAAGGTTGACTCCGCTTTCCATCCTTCTGAGGTTGTGCGGGAGGGAGGGCAATAGGCTGGCTCTGTAAACCGCTTAGGGAGGACTGTGAAGCACTATGAAGTAGGATATAAGTCTAAGTGCTGCTGCTATCTCCATTTCCATCCTCTCCATCCATCATCTTCACCTCCATCCTACCCCGCATCCCAGCCAGAAGGGCAGCTGCAGCACAGAGGATGCTCCCCATCAGGTGAAGCCAGTGGTGGGATTCAAATAGGTGAACAACCGGTTCTCTGTGTGGATGCCATTTCCGGAAGTCCATTCTGGGCCTGGGCAACAAAAAAATTAGCTTCCGGTTCTGCCAAAGTGGTGCGAACCGGCTGAGTCCCACCACTGGGTGAAGCCCCTCAACTCCCGCCTGCTGACGCAGCTGCGGTTCCACGGGGCTTCATTCTCCTGCCAGGCTAATCAAAGTCTTTTTCAGCTTTGGCAGCTCTTGGGAAGCCCCTCCCTTGATCCTGACGGGGCCTCCCCTAGGCAGGGGAAGGCCCCACCTGAGAGAAGGGCCTGCCACCAAAGGGGCACCACGCGTGTCCTCAGCAGGACCTCCCCTGGGTTCAACCCAAGGGGATTTAAGCCGGATCAAGCCTTTGGAAGTGTGTGGTTCAGCTGCCCTTCTGTCCCCAGGTGAAGGCCACTCTGCCGCACCCCTCATCCACAGACCCAGCCCAAAGAGAAGGGCCTGGGGTGGAAGGTTGCCGCACTCATGGTTCCCCTCCGGAGGGCGTCCCCAGCCAGGCGGCTCCCGCAGCCACTCATCCAAAGGCCTTTTCCTTCCTCGGTGCATTTTGTTTTCAGGAAAAGAAGGAAGGTGGGAGAGTTGCAAGGAAAGACTATGCAAAGTCCCAGAAAGGGGAGGGGGAGTCACTCGAGCGTCTGATCTGGAAGCCCCCCAAGGCTGAGCCTGGGCCTGTCTCTAGGAGCGTTGTCAAGCAATGGGCCCCTTCTTAGCAGCCAATGACCAGATGCAGCCGGGTACACACAATACGCTCAACCCTGAATGCAGGTTAACAAAAGACAACATGGCAGGCTGTGCCCAAAGAGTTTGGCAGCTCCACACTCTGCACGGGCTCCCTGTTTCATTTATTGAATTGTCTGGCAGATACCCGCCCCTCTTTTCCTCCGTGACCCCCAACCCTCCCACTTCCCATATTTTGCCCACAGCAGCAGAGGAAGTGCAGGGCCTTGATTTGCCCAGGGCTGGGAGGATCTGGACCCGGACCCCCTGGGATCAGCACAAGATCCTCATCACCACACCATTGGCTCAGTGAAACCAAGGTTGAAACGTTGCATTTCTCAATTGGCCATTGTTTTTCTCTTTTCTTCTTCTCCTGGTGTAGCAAATTTCCTGCTCTGTCGGCGAACCGTTAGGATGGAGCAAAGTAGAAGGGAGATTAATAATTAAATAATAATGAAAGAAATGGAGCGCTGGGCAGATGCACTTAAAATACAAAGCTGTCCTTCGCAAACTCTGCAGCCGAAGAGCACAGACTCAGATTGTTCCACTCCGCCACAAGTGGACTTTCAGAAACACAGAATGCAAACAGGTTTCAAGGAAATTGGTGGTTCTTATGCTATTTTTCCGGTCAACTGGATCCACTTTTCCACTCCTCTCCATAGCAATCCAGGTGCAGGAGAAAAGGACAGGTGTTTCACACTAAGCCTGGCCCCACGTTTTGGAAGCTGAACTCCATTTCTGCCTGCTGGGGCTGGAGGTCCTCTGATCCCTTCTTCCAGCCCAGGGTGGCCAGGGGAGGATGTCCCTCACGAGGGAGGGAGGGAGGGAGGCAGGCAAACGGAGGAGTCTTCAATGTGCACTTTATGCACATGTAGCTGACCTCTCCAACAGCACACCTTGTCACCGTCTCTGCCTTGCTGATGAAGAAAAGGACTTGCGCCAGAGAAGAAGGCCACGAGATTTAAACTGGAACTGCTTTCGTATGTAAAAAGCTTACTTGTAAGCAAGCCGAAAGCGTCTGCCTTTATTTCTTCCCAGGTTTTCTTGCCCTCAAGTCACGTCCCCTCCCTCCCTCCCTCCCTCCCTCCCCCTGCTCTGGATCCCTTCAAAATCTGGAGAAAGTCAACTGGGAAACAGGACTGGGTTCCGAGGAGTGACCCCCATGAATCGCACCAGAAGTGCAAGGCAGAGGGTGGGGGACGTCCATTTACAGGCATGTATTGAAAAAGGGCAAGCAGAACGAGTGGAATTCCCTCTCAGCGGCTTAAACCACAATACATTTGCAAGGCTGAGATTCTCAGCATATCCTTTTATTTTTTTTGCAAAGGCCGTGAAGCAGGAGTTTCTGCCATTCCCCCAAACTCAAAGGCGGCAAATGAAATGGGAGCCGGGCAGAGGCCCTCCATAGAAGGGGTTCCCCCTAGAGCTCCAACAATGGGGCAGAGAACCCACCTTGTTGTGTGGAGGCAGCAGGAGCCCCTATGCACGCTCCAAAGAGAGCCCAGGCCTTGTCGGGGATTTCTCTGGCTTGGGGGTCATGCAAAATCGCCCCCTCATTCCATGGAAAATTAAAGAAGCAAACAAGAAGCGGTGAGGATGCAGTTGCACTGAGAATGCAGCCCTTACATATTTATATGAGCTGCAAACGGTGGGAGGAATTTCTCCGCCCCCCCCCTCCTCCATTCTTTCCTGCAGGCCCCACTGTCTGCTGTGTGGCTCACAAACAGCCCCTTTGCCTAAGGGGTGAGAGTCAGCAGGTAAAGCAGCCTACGGAAAAGGAGCCTCTTTGGCAGTCATGCACAGGCTTCCATCTTTGAGAGGGCTTAAAATGCGACTTCCTTTTGAAAATAATAGGAAAATAAGACAAGCGGAGACACTTTCCATCCCCTCGCAAGAACCCAGCCTAATTAAACAAAGAGCAAACCGGCTTCCGCTGCAATGCACCTTTGGAGGGCTCTGCCTGCACCACCACTGTGGTGGAGGGCTTGGGCAGGAGGGGATTTGGGTTGGTGGGCCATTCTGGACAGCCAAAAAACGAGGTGAGGGGGAGGAAGCACACACACACACACACACATACACACAACGTGACAGGCTCTTCTCTATATCTTTTTTTCCTTTCTTTTTCAATGAACACTAAGTGATTTTAGGGCACAGGAAGATTTTTAATGCCCCCTTTTTCTGGAGGATTTATAACCACATTTGCTATGACACCTCAGAAAGGTGCTCCTGGGGGTGGGGGTGGAGGGTCCTCTCTGCTGCAGGAACACAGCTGGTGGGCCTCAAAGCCTCCATATCCTTTGTAGCAGAAAAACCCACTGCTGGTTCCATTGTTCTAACTGGGGCTTCTGGATTCACAAGTCAGACCTTTCCAACTTCACCCAAGTTCCTTTTCCACTACAGTGGGGGCCCCATCCTGAATCCCAGTTTCCCACTTCTGCCCAGAGCCCCAGCAAACACCCTCCCCCCACACACACACCCCTTTCTTCCTGGTGCTCCATCAATATGGAGCTGCAACGTATTGCCAAAGCTGTTCCTAGCCTCGAAGGGGGGGCATGTTTATTTACAGTAGCCATTATCTCCCCTCCTTTGAAGAATGGAACTTCAGCAGCGGCTGGCATTCTTTTCTGGAGGGTGGGGAACCCCAAATATTCACCCCCCCGTCTCAGGTTGCTCTACGCCGACAAGGAAGAGGCTGGAAAACACCCATCGGGATGGAGGCAGCCCGGCAGCCCCGCAGCTGCCGCCCGTCCTTCCGCCAGAAGGGAGCGCCTCCCGCGAAGAAAGCAGCGCCGGGGACGGGAGGAGGCCGAGGCGGGGAGTCCGGGGCTTCCGAGATCCCCCCGCCCGGGTCCCACTCCCCTTCGGCTGCTGCTCGCGAAGCCTCCGCCGGCTCCGGCGCTCGCCTCCTTCCCGCCCCCCCCCCCGCCAGCCGCCGCCGCGAGAGAGACCGAGGCGAACCACGCCCCCTCTCGCGCCCAGAAAGCACCCAACAAAAGAGGGGGTCTTCTCGGCCTTGCCCACCCTCGCCCCGGCCCCGGGAAAGCCCCACGCGCGCTTCTCCCCACTCCGAACGGCAACGGGGGGGCAGGGGGGGGTCTGCGCACAATGAAAAGTAAGCGGCGTCTTTCTGGCCGGGCTGAGCGCCGAAGCCGCGCATTTCTTCCTCCCGAACATCCTCCCCCCGCCGCCGCCCCTGCCCTCTCGCCAGCCCGGTCCCCCTCCGGGGGCCAAAGCGCTTCCAGAGACGCCTCCGGGCCGGCCGGGCAGACAAAGAGGGGCAACTTTCCGGCCTCCCGCCTCCAACGGCCCTCGCTCCCGCAGTCCCCCCCCGGCCGGGCTCAGGAGGGGCCCCTCCGCGCCCCCCTGCAGTGGCCGTCAGTCACCTGCGGGCGGGCTTGGCGGGGACAGGGAGCCGCGGCGCGGGCGGCGGGGTCGCCGGGGAGCCGCTTCAACTTTGGGAGGGTAGCCAGGCCCTTCCCCGCCCGCCGCCCCGGCAGCAACGGAGGCAGCCCCGAGGCGCCTCGGCGGGCGACCGAGCAGGAGGTGGCCGCGTCGGGCTTGGAGGACTGAAGGGCCGGCCGGGGCCGGTGGCGGGGCCGGGAGAGCGAGCGGGGAAGGCGGGCAGCGCCCGGAAGGCAAGTGCCGCCGCCGCCGCCGCCGGCCGGCCGGAGGACAAAGGCAGGAAGGCGGGAGCGCGGCTCGGCGGCCGCCGAGGGGAGCGAGCGGCGCGGGACAAAGGGCGGCCGCGGCACCGGGCGGCCGGCAGGCGGAGGCGAGGAGGGGGAGTGGCCCTCGGCCGAGCCAGCGCCGGAGAAGCGGGCAGCGGGCGCGGAGCCGGGCAGCGGCGGAGACAATGGGCACGGCGGGCGCCTCCCTCCCTCCCCCGTCCCCCCCCGCGCCCCCGGCTCACCTTGCCGGCCCACGATCTCGGCCACGTGCTCCGAGCTGGGCACCGGGACGCACTCGGTGCTGTTGGAGCTGCTCTTCAGCCGCAGGTCGGCTTCCTTGTAGAGCACGCAGAGCTTGCCGGCCTCGGGGGCGCCGGGCGGCGGGGGCGGCGGCGGGGGCGGCGGCGGGATGGCCGCCCCCGAGGAGCCTTTGGGGGGCGGCGGCGGCTGCTGCGGCTGCTGGGCTGAGGCCGGCGGGGGCGGCGGCGGGGGCGGCGGCGGCGGCGGCGCGGGCTGCTGGGGCTGCGGCGGCGGGGGGGGCTGCGGCGGCTGGCCGCCGCTGCTCTCGTCCGCCGCCCCGCCGCCCCCCAAGGCCGAGGCGGCGGCGGAGGGCGCGGCGGCGGCGGCGGCCGAAGGCTCCCCCAAGCCCAGCAGGCAGAGCTGGTCGAGGGCGAGCTGCAGCGCCCGGTCGTCCTCCAGCAGCGCCCGCTCCTTGCCGCTGCCCGGGAAGCAGCCCAGGTCCCCGAAGCCCCCGTTCCTTTCCATTATCCCTGACACTACCAGGCTAGGCATGGCTAACAAAGGCTGGGGAGAGAGGGGGGTGGGGGGGCGCGGCGGCGGGATGGCGGTGATGGGGCTGCTCCTGCTTTCGCTGGGGCGGCCGCTGCTGCTGCTGCTGCTGCTGCTGCCGCTGGTGGGCTGGGAGGGGAGGGGGCTGGGCGGTGGGGGAGGCGGAGGAGGAGGGGAACAAAGAGCCTGCGAGGAAGGAGGGGCAGGCACAAAGAGGGGGAGCGAGGCGGCCGGGAGGGAAGAGCCGGAGACCCCCGCCCACCTCCCTTCTTTCCCTGCTGGCCGAGCCCCAGCTCCGCGCTCCTTCTGCCTCTGGCGGCGCGGCTCGGCCGCGGCTCGGCTCTCCTCCTCGCCCGGTGCTGCCTGCGCTGAAACCTGATCTTCCTGCCCAACGTGGATCCAGCCACACAAAGCTCTTCCGCGCGTCCGCCCTCTCTCTCTCTCTCTCTTCTTTCTTTCTTTCTTTCTTTCTTTCTTTCTTTCTTTCTTTCTTTCTTTCTTTCTTTCTTTCTTTCTTTCTTTCTTTCTTTCTTTCTTTCTTTCTTTCTTTCTTTCTCTCCCTCTCTCCCTCTCCCTCCTCTTCTCTCTTCTCTTTCTCTCTCCCTCTCTCTCCTCTCCTCTTCTCTTTCTCTCTCCCTCTCTCTTCCCTTCCCTTTCTCTCTTTCTCGTCTCCTTCCTTCCTTCTCTTTCTTTTCTTCCTTCTTTCCTTTCCTGCTTTCTGCTCTCGCTGCTCTCCCAGACCCCGCCTGGCAGCGAAGGGGGTGTGGAGATGGAGACCGGGAAAGAGGAGAGCGAGAGCGCGCAGCAGAAGCGCGGAGGGGCGGGGAGACCGGGCAGAACCGAGGAGCGCCCGAGTCCGCCCGCCTTGGCCAGGCACCGAGCCAGGCAGCCGGCAAGGCCCGCCGACCCGGAGTCCGGCCCACCGAAGGGCTCCGGCCGCGGGGGGAGCGGGGCGGGCGGGCGATGCCGGAGAGCTTCTTTTGTTTCAAATTCCCTGGCTGCAGCCCGAAGCTGACACTCGGGAAGAGGCCCGGAGGCTGATGGGGGATGTAGTTTCCAGGGCGGCTCACACACCCCCTCTTCGCTCTCCGGCCGCGAGGCGGGCCGGCGGAGCTGGCGGGCAGAGACCTGCGGAAGGCGGGAGGGGGCCGGCGGGCGCACCGGCCCTGCCCCCCTGCCAGCCGGAGCCTTCCGCGGGAGGGCAGGCGGGGCTGCGGGCGTCTCCCGGGTTCGCGAGCTTCCTCTCCCCGGCGGGGACCCCCTCCCCGCGGAGCCCCAGGACGGGTCACCCGGGGCGGGACGAGGAGCCCCTCGGGCCGGCGGCGCGGCGGCCGTTGTGGGCCTCGGCGCGGGGCCCCGCGTCCCGGGAGCGGCGGTGCCCTGCTCGGCCCGGGGCTCCCGCGCCGCTCGCGGAGAAAGGCCGGGAAGCCTCCGGCTGGCGGGCTCCGGCTTCGCCCCGCGCTCGGCCTGGGGGGCGGTGGGCGAGAGAGGCGCCTCGGGACGGATTCGCCGCGCCGCCCCGTCTTGGGGTAAAAAAGCCGCCGGCGGGGCCCGAAGCGACGGGGCCGGGGAGGGCGTGGGCGGGCTCGGGGCTCTTGGCGCCCGGAACCCCGAGGGAAAATAGTGCCGGCCCCGGCCCCTCCGCCCTTGGGCTGTGCCCGGGAGGGATCTGCAGAGCCTCCGCGCGGGAGTCCCGGCGCCGAGCTGGGTGACCCTGTTGTACATACTGGAGGGTCCCCGTAAGGCGGACCTGAGCCTCTTGGCAGGCAACCCAAGGCAGCCTACCGCTAACGGGACGGTGTGGAAACCATGTGGAGGCGTCTGACAAACTTGTATATTTGTTAATGAAGGCATCGAACATTTTAAGTATGAAGATCATTGGACCAGAAGCCAATTTTTAAGTAAAACTGATCCTGCGTTGAGAAAAACAATTGCCGTTATTTTTGATGATAGTTCAGGCACTTCACCCCGAAATCTATTCCTCTGTTCAACAACCACTTAAGAATCGTCCCAGCTCAATGGGGTTTGTTGCTGCTCTTTGTGATATTCCACATTATGACCATTTGTTATTCTGTGTCTAAAGTGCAGCCATTCAGGACCCAGAGATGCTAGTTTCATCCCATATCAACACCAGGCAACACTTAAGGTTCGGACTGCATCCCACTCAACACCAGGAGCTTCTACACCTGGTCATCTCTCTCTCACACACATACACAAAGACACAGAGAGAGAGAGAGCGCACGCATCATTTACTAGCAATGTCCATTAAATTCATCTTAGGAGAGAGGCCTATCGCTCAGTGGCACAGAAAGCCAAAACATCGGAGACTTATCAGCCAGCAGTTGCTTTGTGAATGGAGAGCATTCATAAAGTAATTAGCACGGTCTAGACTCGGGGTAGGCAACCTCACTCTTTTATGACTCATGGACTTCCACTCCAAGTCATAAAAGAGCTGAGGTTGCCTACCACATCTAGACCCCTCCATTCTGCCTTGCCACTCTCTGCCACCCTCATTCCTGCCACCAGGCATACATTTCCTTGTCATGTGGGGTACAAACTGGGCAGTGGCCCACCAAAAGCTGTAATAAAACTGTTGAAGGGTTTCAGGTGCCACAAAATCTCTTCTAGTTAAGCTGTCCAGAGTCATTTGCGCATGAGTTTCGGGGGTGGGGGGACATAAGTTTGTTTAATAAATAAATAAACAGACCAACCTCCTTGGATGGATTATTGCCTAGTCCAGGGGTAGGCAACCGTGGTTCTTTTATGACTCGTGGACTTCAAATCCCAGAATTCCTGAGCCAGCCATGCTGGCTCAGGAATTCTGGGAGTTGAAGTCCACAAGTCATAAAAGAGCCAAGGTTGCCTTCCCCTGGTCTAGTCTGACTCATGTTCATCCAAGGAACTTCTGCCTTGTAATAAACCATCTGAGTCAGCAAAGGGGCTACCAGGTCCCTTTGGATTCTGGACTGAGTGGGTAAGGATGCTCCATGATGCCACAGCGCCGAGCCACCAATTTCTGTGGCAGGCCCTGTTCAGACCCTCAAAATCTGCCTGCCCCACCTTCCCCCAGGTGGGCTTGCCCAGGCCTTGTGATTTGAAACTGGATTACCCCTGGCTGGGTCCCCAACCCCTTAGCCTTGGGGAAACGATCCCAGGGACTAGAGAGAGCCATCCATGTGGCTTTTTCCAGCCTCATGGGGGTGGCCATTAGCTTCACGGAGGAGTTTCTCAACCCTATTTTTTTCAACTGCTGTTTTTGTTTAATGTGACAAAAGGAAAGCGATTAATCTTGTGGAAAAGGATCACGTCTCCTTGTAAAATGTCCATGAAATAAAATGTCATTTTAGCCCAGGCACCCTTCCCCATTTGGGGGGTGGGGAGGACATCCCTTGGATCCCCCCTGCCTCATTGGGGAATGCGGGCCTTTGGCTCTCCTGGCTGCAGATTTCTGGTTTTTCTAAGGATTCACCCCCTGCCGCTCCCACTGAGGTTCAGAAGCCCCAATGCTCTGGCCCACAAGTCCGGGGCCGGAGCCCGTTCAGTGTCACCTTTGCCTGGGGCCTGGGAGTTGAGACCAGAGTTGCCTTCGCTGTAAGTTGTCTTCCTGTGACTGGTGTCCTCCAGGTAGGATGAAATCCCGGATCAACCCAGTTGGAAAAGCGATCTTTGGAGTAACCCTGATTTAACCATGATGGTTTGGTCCCCAAAAGAAGCTTGATTAATTCTTCAGAAAGAAAGAAGAGGGTCAGATGGTACGGACACAAATGTGATTTGGGAAGACCTAAAGCAGCATCGCTCGACCTCGGCAACGTTACGTTGTATGAGTCCAGCTCCCAGCCAGCATGCTTTATGTGTAGGGACTCCAATTCCCATTCTGGCTGAGGAATTCTGGGCCTTGAAGTCCACACAGTTTAAAGTTGTTGAGAAACTCTGACCTTAAGAAATCCGATGAGATGAACTCCAGCCTGTCACCAGCCTCTCCAAGACTCTGCCCGGGTGATTGGTGGGCTTTAAAACTGCCTGGCTTTGCACAACTCTGTGACGTGACCAGGTATTGTTAACAAAGGGACCCTTCTGTTCTCCCATGGCCACAAGAAGAAGGAAGAGACAGTTGCAGCCTGGGCAAGCAGGTCCCCCTCCCCTTCATTCCTCGCAGAGACCCTTCCCTCCACTCAGCTCTGACCACTGTTTTGTGGCAGCCAAGCAAAGGCCCAGAGGTGAGCAGAACAGACCTGCACAAAGGGAGGGCAGGGACCCGGGTGCTGCTCTGGGTTGAAAGGACTGAAGGCCACAAAGCCAAAGATGCCAGGGACCCCAGACTCGGGGCCCCTCCCCCAGCCCTTTGAACATCAGCAAGGGAGGCTGGGCGGGTGGTGCAGAGGAAGGGAAGCAGTGCTGGGCTGAGTCCTCGTCCCAAATCTGGGCTGGGGGGAGTGGAGAGGAATGCCTTTTCTTCTCTCTGAAATGGGGGTGGGGGGTGAGGGCTGGGAAGGCTTTTGTTCCTGGAAGGCTCCAGCCCCCCCTTTGAATCAAAACAGATGTCTCTCCCATTACCGCCATCCATTGCATGAGCTCATGGAGGAGAGGGGAGGGGAGGGAGGGAGGGAGGAGGGGGCAAGGGGACCAGGAGGGAGGGGCAGAGGGAAGGAGGAAGAGCCCTGGGGAGATACTCAGGGGGCTGCTGCCGGCAGGCTTCTTGCTCTGCAGAGGTGGGGGGGGAGGGAAAGGCAGGGGGAGCCAGGCGCAGCCCGAGCACTCCACTCTCTGGCACCTGCCTGCCTGGCAACCCTCTTCCATCAAGCCAAGGATTCCCTTGCCATCAGGGAGGGCTGGGCAGTGCCAGCCCAGAACTCGGGGGCAGGAGAAAAACGTTCCCGATCCCACTAGCCTTGGCATCAGACTCAGAAGCCGGCCATCCCCCCTGCCACCTTGAAGAGGGCCAAATGAACCAAGGGCTTCGCCCTGGCACTTTTGCTGGACCGAATGTGGGATTTCCGGCCATTGGTCGTGACTGACCACCTCTTTGGAAAGCATTCCCCTCGTATTCTCACCCGCGTCTCTGAAGTCGCCTGTTGCACAGCCGGTGGTTCACAAGGTGGTTCCAATGCGCAACAGTGTGCAGAGCGGCTTGGGCAACCGGGGCCCGTTCCTGAACCCATGAATTTCTACTTTGAGACCACGGCTGAGATCCTGGGTGTTAATTTGAGAACTGTGGCCAACTGGCACACGAGGAAGGCAAAGAAAGTAGAAGGCAGAGATTTGAAAGACCTGGCTAAGGAGGGAGGGACTCGGGATATTTCAGGGACTACTTACAAGTAGACAAGGGGAGAAGCTGACCGTGCAGGTAGTCTTCCACTTACAACCATTCATTTAATGACTATTCGAAGTTACAACGGCATTGAAAAAAGTGACTTAAGATCGCTTTTCACACGACCGTTGCGGCATCCCGATGGTCATGTGATCAAAATTCAGATACTTGGCAACTGGTTCATATTTACGACGGTCACAGCGTCCCAGGATCATGTGGTTCTCCTCTTGCGACCTTCTAACAAGCAAAGTCAATGGGAAACCGGATTCACAAGTGCAGGGATTCACTTAACCTCTGTGACAAGAAAGTGGTAAAATGGGGCCAAATTCATTTAGCAACTGTATCACTTAACAACATAAATTTTGAGCTCAGTTCTGGTCATAACTCCTTCTAGTTGGCCATGGGCCAGCAGTCACTATTTCCAGATGGGTTTTCAGCAACACCTTTGCCTGTTTCAATCCTCACCAATTGCCCTGCAGACTTGAACAAGCTTTCTTCCCCTCCCCTCTTTGGTTCCACAGATTTTGACAGTTTTGACTTGAATTGGCCAAAGTCTGCTTTTGCGGCCTCAGGCAAGCCCCCCCTTGGAGAAATGGGAGGGGGCTAGAAGGCAGCTGAAACTCCACACAGCCGAACAACACTGGCCCCACCGGCCTTTTCCTTCCTTTTCCTGCTTGCACTGATTCTTTTGAAAGTTTTTTTTTTAATGCCAACATTATTACTGTGAGCAACTCGGAACCATCAGCCTTCAGGACTGGCGGCAACGGCTGCTTCAGCATCGTCCGTCCTGCGAACACGTCCAGCCGTGGGATCTCAGCCTCTCACCACTTGCTGAACAAGACACGGCTGGCCTCCTTCACAGGACCCTGAGGAGCCAGGGAGGATTGGAGAAGGGGGGACGAGAGCCATGGCTGTCTTCGAAAAGGGGCGCGTTACAAAGGGGCGGGGCTTCAGCTGCAGGGTGGTGGCCACCATCTTTCTGGCCCACTTCCTGCAGACACCCCACGTTGGCGGGGAAAAGGTCTCCGTGCAAAGCTGCCCTCCGCCACGTCTATTTCTCAAACAGCCAGACTGGAAGATCTTTACCAGCAGCAGCTAAAGCCAGAGTACGACAGCATTCTGAGGCTGAAACAAAGAAAACGGTCATATTATAAAACGGACAACAAAATCAAGAGACAGTTAAAAAGCTAAGAAGGAAACAAAAAGATGAGAACACATCCTCTCCAGCGAGGGCTACGACGACTCGCTGCGGAACAAGAGTTACGCTGACATCGAAGAAATGGCGGAATAGAATCGTTCAAGAAAGGGTGCCAAAGGAGAGACAGAAAGAAATGTGAACGACAAAAATTAAAATATTTTTAAAATTATTGCTCCATTCCGCCTCCACCAGGCAATGCCCAAATTCACAGCAGGCAAACATCAGGCAGGAAACGATGCCCTTACCAAGCAGAAAACACACCCACTGGCAGGGCAAGCTGCTGTAGTAGGTAGACAGGGAGGAAAACCCACAGCCAGGAGTACTGATGATGTTGTTACCTGGCTGGGTAATGAAACGTCTGCAAGCAATCAGCCAAGCTCAGAGAGCACCGAGGGCTTCCTAATCAGGAGCTACAGAGATTCTCTTCTGTCGGAGAGGACACAGTCGCGATAAGCGAAGTTTTGTATTGGTTTTCCACTTCCGGCTCAAAAATAGTTTTCTGTTCTTGCTGGTGCATGTTGGACCACTTGGTCAGCCTGCTGGAAATCGACTCAGGGTAGCTTTAGGGACAAGGGTTGCCGCCTCCTCCTGGCTGCCCAAGATTACTGTGGGCACTTCCCACCTGGTCTGGGGCCACTGAGTTTCGGGGTTCTCCGTCTGTGGGCAGCAGCAGAGTCAGGCCAGTCACTTCCCCCAGGCCCAGAGCAGGGTGGGGCCTCCCCCCCCCTTCACTCTCCCATCACGGAGCATCTCTCTCTCTCTCTGCCTGCTGCCAGTGGGAAGGCTACAGGTGTGTGTTCCTGCAGGACTGGCCACAAAGCCCCCATGCCAGGTTGCCTGGCCTGCTCCCCTGTTCAGCCAGGTCTGCTGGAGTGCCAGAGGAAGAGGACCCGCTTCTCACCTTCCCCAGAATGCCCTGGAGCTTGGAGACATGCCCAGCTGTTGCTGGCGGAGCCTTGTGGGAAGTTTAAAACCCCAACGGAGCAAGGCAGGAAGGTGAGTCCAGCTGGGAGGCAGAGGCCAAGGCTGGCGGTGGCGGTGCTTAGGACAATGAGAAGAGCAGCATCAGAGGGGGCATTAGGCCTCCCGCTCGTGAGGAGCCAGCAGGACCGGGCACATGGAGCCCAGACGCAGAGGACTCAGGCGCCAGGCCTGGCTTGTGGGACCCTCCCGGTGCCAGGGAGAACCCATCTCTCTGCCCACTCAGGGATGCTGAGGGGTTGGTGGGGGTCCAGGGGAGGGAGCAGGAGCCTCGGAAAGGGGAAGGAGGGGCTGGAGGCTAGAGAAGGTGCGGATGAGCATGTTTTTGACATTAGAAGTCTGCCCTCACCTGAGGATCTCCGGAGCCCTCTGCAGACTCGCAGACAGACCCTGCCCTCCTGGGAGTCTGGGGCAGAGACAGCTTATTAAGAGACCAGCACCAGGTGTCCCTGCAGGGTTGCATGGTGCCAGGGGTGGAACCAGGCAGAGAAAACAAAGTGAAAACATCAGACAGACTCCACACACATTTAAAGGATGAAAGATAGAGCTCTGATGATACTGTAAAACCACCAGAACCAGGAAAATGGGGTCTTGCTAGGCAGGTGCCTAAGATGCTGTAGTAATCGGCATTGTGAAATTGACTATGAAATTGACTGGAAGGGAATTTTCTAACAAGAACAGTGAAAAGGAGGGGAGGGAGGTCAAGAGGGTACCCAGAGTCCTATCCAGCTCCAAGGGATGGTGGCAGAGGGCTGAATGCATCCGAACGAAGAAGGGATCTTTTGACCTGCGCGTGCTTGCAAAGGTAGAAGCCACCTGAAGGCCATCTTCTGGGCAGGAGTTGGCCAATTTGATCCCCAACACTTAAATTCTGTGATTTTGACAACTCTTCCTTCTGAAATGCCTGGACGTGGGTGGTGCCTCACTAGGGTTACCGGCCCTTTGCCTTGGAGAGCAGGCGGTGCTTTGGAGCCAGCCTTGCAAGGATGCTCCCCTAGTTCCCATCTGCAACTCCTCAAGGCAGCTGCTTCCCTGGGATTGTCTTTGAACACAGCTGCTTTGAAGAGCCGCAGAGACAGGCCACCTAAGCCTCCCTGAAGCCCCCACCTCATCCCCCCACATCAGGCCCTTCACCGCCTTGTCCTGCAGCCCCTGCAGATCCTGAGCCGAATTGTTGCATTTTGAAAATCGGCTCTCCCACATCTCAATCTGGAAAACAAACATCAACATATAAAGACAAGCCACAGTTTGCCCAAATTAAATTAAATTAAACTGGGATTGGCAAATCAACTGCCAGTGTGATGATCCCAGCTGGTTTTGTTATTCACCAAGCCTAGTTTGCGCTATGGTGCTGCTCCAGATGTTTATGTAGAGGTTTATATTCGATTTGCTGTCCAAGGAGTGGAAGGCAGCTACAACAAACAGCTCATACAGCTAGTCTTCGACTTACAACAGTTCATTTAGTGACCTTTCAAAGTTACATCGGCACTGAGAATAGTGACTTTTTCACGTAATTATTATTATTATTATTTATTATTATTTATTAGATTTCTATACTGCCCTATTCCCGAAGGACTCAGGGCGGTTTACAGTGCAAAATAAAAACAGATAAAACAGTATAAAAATTAAGATACGTTAAAATTAAAATAGGATTAAATAACAATAGCCCAAATTTAAAATTTGAATTTAAAATTTAAAAATTTAAAACCCCTCAGTCCAGGCCAGATAAATCAAACAACCAGGTTTTTAGGTCCCGGCAAAACGAACGAAGGTCGGGGGCAGTCCGGAGTTCCACAGGCAGGTCGTTCCACAGGGCAGGCGCGCCCACAGAGAACGCCCTCCCCCTGGGGATCACCTGCCGGCACTCACTGACCGGCGGCACCCTAAGGAGGCCCTCCCTGTGGGAGCGCACAGGACGATGGGAGATTGATGCCGGCAGCAGATGCTCCCGTAAGTAACCCGGACCCATGCCATTTAGGGCTTTATAGGTCATCACCAGCACCTTGAATCTCACCCGGAGGGCAACCGGAAGCCAATGCAGCTCGCGGAGGAGAGGTGTTACATGGGAGTATCGGGACACTCCCATCACAACTCGCGCGGCCGCATTCTGCACCAGCTGAAGCCTCCAAGTGGTCCTCAAGGGCAGCCTCATGTAGAGAGCGTTGCAGTAGTCTAACCGGGAGGTCACGAGCGCATGAGTGACTGTGTGTAGGGCATCTCGGTCCAGGTAGGGCCGCAAGTGGTGCACCAGGCAAACCTGGGCAAAAGCCCCCCTGGTCACGGCTCCTGTATGATCTTCCAAAGTGAGCCGTGAATCCAGGATGCCCAAGTTGTGAGCCCTATCAATGGGGGGTAACACCTCACCCCCCATAGTTAAAGATGGACAAAACTGGTTCATCCGAGATGCCAGTATGCACAGCCACTCAGTCTTGGCAGGATTGAGTCGAAGCCTGTTCCTCCCCATCCAAACCCAGACCGCCTCTAGGCAACGGGACATCACGGCGAGGGCATCGCTGGGTTGGTTCGGGGTGGAAAGAAAAAGTTGGGTATCATCAGCGTACTGATGATACCCCACCCCAAAACCACGAATGAGCTCACCCAGCGGCTTCATATAGATGTTGAACAGGAGGGGGGAGAGGACCGACCCCTGAGGAACTCCACAAACGAGAGACCTCGGGGCGGACCTCTGCCCTCCTGTCAATACTGACTGCGAGCGGACCGTTGCAGAATCCCCATGGTCACATGATCAAAATTTGGATGCTTGGAAACTGGCTTATATTTATGACGGTGGCAGACTCTTGAGATGACGTGATCCCCTTTTGCGACCTTCGTACAAGCAAAGTCAGTGGGGAAGCCGGGTTTACTTAACAGAATACAGAACAAAAGACTTGGAAGGGATCTTGTAGGTTCTAGTCCAACCCGTTGCTCATGCAGGAGCCCTTATACTATTTCAGTCAAGTGGCTGTTCAGTCTCTTCTTGGAGACCTCCAGAAATGGAGCACCCAGAACATCTGAAGGCATCTTCTGATCCATTGGTTGACTGTTCTCACTGTCAGAAGATTTCTCTTTATTTCCAGGTTGAATCTCTCCTTGATCAGTTTCCATCCGTTATTCCCAGTCTGGCCTTCTGGTGCTTTGGAAAATAGGTGGACCCCCTCCTCTCTGTGGAAGCCACTCAGATATTGGAAGGCTGCTGTCATGTCATCCCTATTCCTTCTAAAAGTTTTCTCTAGAGAAATCGTCTTCCCCAGATTCTGAAAGGAAATTAGTGGTAGTGTTCACACAACCTGGTTGATCTTTGTTTTGCTTAACCAAGAGAATAAACCACACTTGGGTGTGCTGATACAACATATCCTGTAAATTAAGATTTGCAGACTTTGTTGGTAGGGTTTTTCCAGCTGATTGAGCTGCAGCAAACAAACCACCATTTATCTTTGTGTGTTGTGTGAATACACTTCCTTTTCCTAAGCAAATTAATCTGAGGAGTGTTATGAAAACTTGCTTTAAAACAGCAAATAGCAATTTGACATTCTGTCTGAACTGCCTCTTTAGGATTTGCACATTGCACTAATCGACGTGTTGCTTAACTGAAACGAAGAAGCCACACGTGGCACACACTGCATTACGCTGTAAGCTGCCTGCAGGTCAGCTGGATTGAGGCAATGTATAAATTTCATAAATTTGGATTGAGGCAGTGTATCAACTTTAAAAGCTGTTTTTTTTTAAAAAAATATACATACCCAAGTTAAGTAGGGGTTGGATTCACTCATACCAGGGGTCTTCAAACTTGGCCCTTTTATGACTTGTGGACTTCAACTCTCCGAATTCCTCAGCCAGCATGGCTCAGTCCACAAGTCATAAAAGGGCCAAGTTTGAAGACCCCTGGCTCATACGTTGGATTTGGTCTAGTACTGTTACAAAATGGAGAACCTGGTTAAAGTCTTAATTGGAGTTGATCCAGCCAACATCCTGAGCAAATAGGCCATGCAGAGGAATCAATCATTCAATCAATCGGTCAGTCAGTCCGTCAATAATATTTATTCAGTCAATGACCGGCAAAGTTTAATACAAACCAAACAAACCAAAACATAGTGAAGTAAATAAATACAATGAAATATTAACAGCTAGTAGAATAAATCTCAGAATATAATATTCAGTCCTCTCACTGTATTAATACAGTTATTTACTCAGTTGATGAATGTAAAATATTAATAGGTATAAAATAAAAATAAAAGGAACTTATCACCTAGAATTAAGAGTTAAGATCTTTCAAATCAAGTAGTGTTTCAAAACAAAGGTAAACATGTTTTTGACCAATTATATCTTGCTTTCATGGCAGCAACACAAACTTTAGCTACTGCCCGATGATCCAGAGGAAGTCCATGTAAAACTTAGCTGGACCCTCCAGGAATTCATCTACGGTACTTAGTGGGGCAGTGTAGCTTCACAGAAGCCTTTGTAAAACTGACCATGTGATAACACACGTGTGAGAGGATTTCAACCATGGGGGGGGATGAATTTTCCCAAGGGGCCACATGAGAACCTGGGACTGTGGTGAAGGGCTGTGCCAAGAGGACTGTGAAGGTGCAGAGGCATGCGCACGCACACACACACACACGCACACACACACACACAAATCGCAAAAACAAAAAGCAATGGCCTTCAAAACAGAAGCAAGGCAATTGTATTGCGTGCCTGCCGTACATTTGCTTTCTAATTTCTGATTGACCTCAGGTGGGCCAGGCAGGGACAGCTGAAGGGCTGGCTGTGGCAAATAGGCTGTAAAATGCCCAGAGGAAAATTGCCCTCCCACTCTAAGTGGGGTCGGACTTTGGGTGGTAGGTGTCCCACTCATGCCAGGCGTGGTGGTGGCGGCGGTGGTCTCATCCAAGCTGGGCGTGGCTGCTTGCTTGGGGAATCAATGTCCTCTCCAAGATCTTCTCTCACGAGATGTTGCCATCCTGGCCTAAAAAGGTAAAGGTAAAGGTTCCCCCGCACATGCGTGCTAGTCGTTTCCGACTCTAGGGGCCGGTGCTCATCTCCGTTTCAAAGCCGAAGAGCCAGCGCTTGTCCGAGGACGTCTCCGTGGTCATGTGGCCGGCATGACTAGACGCCAAAGGCGCACGGAACGCTGTTACCTTCCCACCGGAGTGGTCCCTATTTTTCTACTTGCATTTTGACGTGCTTTCGAACTGCTAGGTTGGCAGAAGCTGGGACGAGTAACAGGCGCTCACTCTGTTACGCGGCACTCGGGATTTGACCCGCCAAACTGCCGACCTTCCGATCGACAAGCTCAGCGTCCTAACCCACTGAGCCTAGGAAGGGCTTATTTCCTGGTCAGAAAGATCTCACCAGGGTTGGCTGTGGGGCGGGGTCTGGGCACGTCACTCTGGAGAAGGGTGGGCAAACCCGAAGGGAAGTCAAGTGCCCCAAAGAGTGCGAGCAGGACGGGCAAGGAGGCCTCCGTGTGGGGTGGGGAGGGAGCCCTTGTGGGTGGAAGGCTGGACGCTATCGGTAACTCTGATACATTTGATCTGCTTGGCACTTTGGGCACAGCTGCTGGGAGGGCCACAGGGCTCAAGACAGGTGCTTGGCGGGAGGGGGCAGGGAACAAAGAGCCTGGGGAGGGGGCATAATCTTTCCCAGAAGAAAGCCCCCCCCTGCCTTAATTGGTCCCTTGAGAAGGGTTTGCAGTTAGACGCCAAGCAGGAGAGATTCTCTGGAGGGCCACTGGTCTGTCTCTGCGTGAGCACAAGGGAGGCTCAGGTCTCTGACCTTTCCTGGGGGAGAAGGAAGACCAGGAAACAAAGGAGGGGAGGGGGAAGGAAGAGGATCCTTCCCTTCCCACCCAGGGGGGGGGGCTTCTCCCAGAGGCCGCTCTGGCTGTCTTCAAAGAAGGAGGAGCTTCTCCCAGAGAGACGAAACTTGAGCAAGTGAATGAAGAGTTTCTGGAGGGGAGGCACAGAGGCATGCCGTGGGCATAAAGTGCCACTCCTTCAGGCGCCCTGCTGAGCCCCACAAAGTCTTCAGGCGGCAGCCGAGCCTTCTGGAGACCCGGAGAAATTGGCTAGATGGGACAGAGGCTGCCCCGCCACTCCCCTTCTTCCCTTTTGTGTTTATTGACAAGAATCTTAATAACTGAAATAGATTAGAGGCGAGGCAGGCTGCCCTGGTGAATGGGTGGTCCAAGGGTCCTACCTGGCCACCAATTCTGCAGCTAGGCATCTTCAAAACTGTGATGCATCAGAGAAATCCAGGATGAACATAGCGTCGCTTAATGGGAACCCTTTAATAAAAAAAACAATGAACTCATTAGAAAAGCGGTCTCAGCTGCCAGAGAGGCTTTCAGGAATTTTACATTTCCAGGATTAGGAAATTTATTTCACTGAAGTGAATTTCTTTCTTAACAGAATCATAGAATACCAGAGTTGAAAGGGACCTTGGAGGTCCTCTAGTCCAACCCCTTACCCAAACAGGAGATCCTATACCATTTCAGACAAATGGTTGTCCAATCTTTTCTTAAGAACCTCCATTGTTGGAGCATTCACCACTTCTGGAGGCAGGTTGTTCCACTGGTTAATTGTCCTCACTGTCAGGAAGTTTCTCCTTCGTTCTAAGCTGGATCTCTCTTTGATAAGCTTTCATCTATTTCAGTTATTAAGATTCTTCTGCATCCATCCTTCCATCTGAAGAGCTGAAAGACTTTTGCCCCTTTCTGATGGACTTTAAAACAACAGCCCAGTTTGGTGAGGCTGGAGTGGTTTTCTTGCTATGCCAAGCATCTCTGACCCAGCCTGGCTGGGATTTCTTGAGCATGGAAATGCTTGAACTTCCAGGAAGGAAGAGGAAGTGAGATGCACGTGGGCCACTGCACAAAACCTGCATGGTGTACTTCTTTCGGAATAGGACGACTCAGGGCAGCCAGGCTGGCATGACCGGGTGGGCATGGACAGATGGGCATGGCTGGGTGGGTACAAAGGGTAGGTACAGATGACTTGGTGTGGCAGGTTGGTGCACATGGGTGGGCACAAAGGGGTAAGTGTGGAGCGGTGGGCACAGCCATGTTGGCAAGTCATCCCAGCCGACTGGATGTGGGGACAACTTGGCACACCACCGGATGAAACATCTGTCTCTAATGGGCTGGCAGACGAAACAGGGACAGGAACAACCTGCACTGTGGGACAACTCAGACCCAGTGGGGACGGAAGGAGGCACTTCCTCCCCCACCAAAAGAAACGTCTCATTCTGGGCCCAAGGTGCCCACCTACCCCTCAGTGCCCACCCATCCACGCCAACCTGCCCATGCCGAGTCATCTGTGCCCATTTACCCACCCCGACCACCTGGTCATGCCGATCTGGCCGCATTGAGTCATCCTAGACCCCTCGGTGGAGCAGTGGGCTAATGCCTCCTTAAGTAACACCAGCTGCCTGCAATTAGTGCAGGTTCGAGTCCCACCAGGCTCAAGGTTGACTCAGCCTTCCATCCTTCCCAGGTAGGTAAAATGAGGACCCAGATTGTTGGGGGCAATAAGCTGACTTTGTAATAATGCCGCTGGGGGGGGGAGCGAAAGCCCTAATAAGCAGGCATATACATAGAATGAAGGCTACTGCTAAGCACATTGGTTTGTGCTTAAATTGTAAGCCGCCCTGAGTCTTCGGAGAAGGGTGGGATATAAATGGGATTAAAAAAAAATTCTCTTGCCTTAAAAATATTAATGATCTAAAACCCTGAACAACGTGCAGTGGTTTCACAGCATTAAAAAAAACCCCATACATTACAACTTTACAATTTTTAGATCGTATGTAACAGTAAGATCTGAACTATGATTAATCCATCGTAGAACTTTCTTTTAAATAGCCCTCGTCTTTCTGTGTCTAAGCATGAAAAGCAGCAGCTTCTGGCTACAAGGTTTTGACTGATAAAAAGTAGCACAATTCAAGAAACATCTTAGAAAAAAAAGATTGGATTATCTTGTTTGAAGGTGTAACTATTTATTTAGTTACTTACTTTGCTATCAATATACAGTGTACCAAAATGAATATCATACTTATCTAAGGGATAAAATTCACCATATCCAGTGTTTTATTATCATTGTAGTAACATTACAGAAAAGTACAAACGGTGCAGAAAAACAGAAAAGAAGGACTTAGGGGTGATATTATAGCAGTGTTCCAAAATTTGTGGGGCTGCCACAAAAAAGATGAGGTCAACCTATTTTCCAAAGCACCAGAGGACAGGACAAGAAGCAACGGAGGGAAATTAATCTGACATTTAGAACAATTAAACCCGTGGAATGACTTGCCTCCAGAAGTTGTGGGTGCTCCATCACTGGAGGCTTTTAAGAAGAGGCTGGACAGCCACTTGTCTGACATGGTGTAGGGTCTTCTGCAGGGGGTGGGGGGCTGGACTAGAAGACCTCCAAGATCCCTGCCAACCCTGTTATTCTGTTTTTGCTACCCTCAACAATTTTGTATATTTTATTTTCTTGTCGTCTTCAATACCTTTTTCTGAAGAAAGCTTATTTTGTTGATTTTATGCATTAAATTTATTTGCTGCCCATCTTGCCATGATGAGACTCTGAATTTTGATTTTCAAATTGATTATTTTACCTGTTCCTGTAAATATTAAACCCCAGACATTTCTGATTCTTGGGCCTTGCTCTCACAGATGGCCTTTCTTAAAGAGCCTGGGTGGAGCAGTGGGCTAATGCCTCCCTAAGTAACACCAGCTGCCTGCAATTAGTGCAGGTTCGAGTCCCACCAGGCTCAAGGTTGACTCAGCCTTCCATCCTTCCGAGGTAGGTAAAATGAGGACCCAGATTGTTGGGGGCAATTAAGCTGACTTTGTAATAATGCCGCTTGGGGTGTGTGTGAAAGCCCTAATAAGCAGGCATATACATAGAATGAAGGCTATTGCGAAACACATTGATTTGTGCTTCTTATATTGTAAGCTGCCCTGAGTCTTCGGAGAAGGGCGGGATATAAATGGGATTTAAAAAAAAGTAGCCATTCAGGCAAAGCATAGGTTTCTCCTTAATTTTATATATCATTTTCACTAGACTGACATACCACACACATTATTTCAGCAAAATTTGAGCAGAGGATGAGAATATTGGTTTGGATCCACAAATCCAAAAAAATAATTGGCTTGGTTTTAATGTTATATGAATCTAGATTGCATTCATAGCTTAATGTGTTATGACAATTGAGGTAATCTTGGTTTATTTAGTAAATCATGGCTAATCTAACAAAATCACAACGATGTTCACCTGACATAAAATAAAATAACCTTTGACATAAATGGCACACAGCTGCCTCACCTTTTCTGCAGACCAAGCCAGGAGTCAGGCAGTGTTTGTGCAGACGCTGAGCCCATTTCAGAAAGGAAAGATTGGTTTATTTGAAAATGAATCTGCCATCCCTCAAGTGATTCATATCAACCGTCGCTCGCATGATGGGGAGAACCAAAAAGGACTGGACTGGGTGGGATGGGACAGTAATGACGGTGGGGGTGGGGGGCACGGGGATGAGTCGCCAAGGAGCCGGGGCTTGGCTCTTGGGGGGGCAGGGCAGAGAGACCTTCAGAAGCCCCGACCCCTCGTCACCTGGGACAATCATGGGGGCCAGGGAGGGAATTTGGCTTCCCAGATTGGAAAGATGGGGTGCCCCTTTATTCTTGCCCTCTCTTTCGGCCAATTCTGGGAAAACATTTCAGGCTGACTTGTGGGCAGAAAGCCAACAGCCGGCTCCTTGGGGATGTCAGGAGTTGTAGTCCTGCTACATCCTACAATATGGTTTTATTGCAGTATTTGTGTGTGTGTGTGTGTGTGTGTGTGTTAACTTTGGCAGGTTCCCAAAGTTGCTGGGAGTTGGGCAGTGTGCAGTGTGCCTGCCGTCCTGGGAAGAGGGAGAACTCCTGGCAAACCTGGTGGAAGCTCTCCAGCTTTGCTCCTTGTTGCTAGGAGTTCCGCCGGCTGAAATTCAATGAAACCTGTGTCTGCCACAAAAGCAGGGAGAAGCCTTGTCTGAAAGAGACACGGTGGAGAGA
Source organism: Vipera berus (assembly GCF_964194415.1). Classification (NCBI taxonomy): domain Eukaryota; kingdom Metazoa; phylum Chordata; class Lepidosauria; order Squamata; family Viperidae; genus Vipera; species Vipera berus. Next base: position 1,329,195 of record NC_138219.1, read on the forward strand.
TTCTGGCACGCTTCTTCTTCCTCGGAGGGAGGAAATTTAACTGGGAGAGCTGGAGGATATTTCTCTGTGTATAAATCTCACACTCGCCAGGATGTGGAAGGGAGGGTGAATCTTCGCCAGCTTCTTCACCAGCTGGACGGCCTCTGCTGGGGGCACAGTCCTGCCCTCCTTTTCTCTCCCTGCCTCAAGCAGACCTAGAGCTTTACGGGGGGGGACTCCAAGAGCTGCTTTGTGTGGGACCCGACTCTGAATAGGGATTACCCTGTGGAAACAGAGCGCCGTCTGGCCTCCTTGGGGACAGCGCCAGGGTGACTCAGGCTTCCAGCCACGCGGCAAGAGCGACACTCAACACCAGGCCCAGGTGGCCGGGAAGGCAGTCGCCAGGGCGATGCCAGCTGGAGACACAGAGCAGCCCTTGGAAACAAAGGGTGGGCAACTGGCACACATGGGGCAAATCAGGCATGCCGGTTATTGCACCTATGCCGTTCTGCTCTGGAGGGCAGGCCAGGGGGCAAACCGGGGGACTGTGGAGCAGGATTTGAGGAACCACAAAGCAGAGGAAAAGCCACAAGACCTAAATCACCGGGAATTAAACCTCAAAGAGGCACCAATGGCAACTGTGTTCGCATCACACACACTATTGTTTATGGCAGGAGTGTCCAAGCTGGACAACTTTGTTCTGGGAGTTGTAGTCCACAAGTGTTAAAGTTGACATCACTGGACATCCCCGCCCTTAGGGTCTTTTCAATTTTTGTTTCAGGACGTCGTGCCAACTTAGGAAACGAGGTTGAGGAAACAATGGTTAACATAACCCTGAACAAGCGTATTGTGTGGATTCAGCCACCCTGGACCTGGTACCTAAGAGAAAGTCGTGAAGGTCCCAAGGAGACCTGCAGAAAAGCCTCTTTGTGGGTTCTCTGCCCATGCCCTGTCAACAAGCACCATCGCAAAACTCGTGCTGCCACGTCAGCCCCTGGTTGGGGCAGTAAATGGGTGAAGGAGCTGGGGGTCTGTCCTCAGCTCGCCGATGGCTGAGTTATGGGCACAAGAGAGCTGTTGGCATCTCCCTTCTGGGCCCCAGGGGTCCCGTAGGACCTTCTTGACATTTTTGAGAGTTTTAATGGGGAAAATGGGGGCCTTACGTCTGGCAGACAGATAGCCTGGAAAGTCCTGAAGCTGCTCCCAGACCGGGAAGCCCACGCTGGAGGGGGAATGGGCTGGGGCTCCGGGGTGGTGGGCCAGAAGCCGAAAGAAGGCATGAGGCGGGGTGCCACCTCATCCCACCTGTCCCAGGTTTCCCAGCCTTTGGCATGCTTGGCATTTAATAGCCCAGGGTGGTCCACGTGCCAAAGGGCAGGCAAGGCCAGGCTCCCCATTCATCTGAAATCAAAATGAATTTATTACAACAAACATGCTTCTTCTCCAGGCCTTTCATTGTTTCTCCTTCTGTCAGCCTCTCAGGGTGGACCAAACAGGAAAGGCAACCTGTTGCGGTGACCCAGTTTCGCTTTCTTGCAGGCTGTATTAACCGAATCCTGCAAGTACACATCTCCCACCGTCTCTGGCTCCCGAACAGCCTTGGGAGGCTCAGAAAGGGCCTTCCGAAGGCCTTTCTCCACTCGTTATGCAGCCAAAGGCTCTGCAGTCTCTTATCTTATCTGACTGTTCTTTAGGCAGCATCTCCTCACCTCTTCTCTCAACATCTTTCCCAGATACCATCACACCTTCTGCACAATAGAAACTGCAGGTAGCCCTCGCCTTAAAAGCAGCTTGTTTAGTGACCGTTCAAAGTTACAACAGTACAAAAAGTGACTTAGGACCATTTTTCGCACTTACAAACTATTGCAGCATCCTTATGGTCATGTGATCAAAATTTGGACTCTTGGCGACTGACTCATATTTATAACGGTTGCCGTGTCCCGGGGTCACATGATCCCCTTTTGCGACCTTCTAACAAGCAGTGAATGGGGAAGCCAGATTCACTTAACAACCATGTTACTAATGTAACAATGGCAGTGATTCACTTAACAACTGTGGAAAGAAAGGTCATCAAATGGGGCAAAACCCACAACTCCTCCCCCCAGGCTTCCAGAGGCCCTACCATGGGGCTCCTGTGGGGGGTAGGGGCACATAGGAGGACCCCTGGCAAGCAGGGCCTGGATTCTGCGGAAGCCTTGGACGTGCCAAAAGGCCCTGAACAGCCAGCCTGGAGCTGGAAGACGCTCCTGCCACCGTCTCACCCTCCAGCTCAACGCTCTGGGGGCTCAGCCCCCCTGCAAAAACCAAAGCCACCAGGTGATCCTCAAGAAAGAAAGCTGGGCTCCTGGAATCTGGGCCTAGAAAGTTAGCAAATGAACAGATAGATAAGTAAAATTATAATAAGGAGCCAATTAAAGAAGGCCAGAAAACCCCTCAATCGAATTATTTTATTTAAGAAAAATTATATGGCCGCCCAACTCACTTTCGAGTGACTCTGGGCAGCTTACAAAGATTAAAACGCAATATAAAAAAATAAACAGCAACAACCCGCACCCCCGTGGCGACAACCATCAGTCCGTCTGTAAGGCACTTGATAGGCTCCACCCCACTCCGGGTGCTCCAGGCCCGTTGGCGAGACCAGGTCTCCAGGGCTTTGCGCAAGAGTGTCAGGGTGGGGGAATCAGGCTAAGCCACCACTTTTAAAACTTTTTTGAAGGAACCTAAAGTCATTCAGGGTTGCACATGGTTGCACAGGCAGGACAGGAAGCTATTCGGCACACGAAGAGTAAGTCTGCTCACTGCATTTAGTCAATAAATCAGTCAGCTACTTAATTCAACTACTCTCCTTTGTATTACTTAAAAGATAACTCCGGCTCTTGTTCGAAGTCCCTGCTGAGACCCAATCATCCAGACTGAGGGGTTCACACAACTTACCCAAATCACATTAAATCTGATGGGAGACCCTTTGATTTTGGGGGGGGGGTTGCGGAGGCACCAGGATGGTCTGGAAAGCACATTTCACCACTAGATGGCAGCCTCACTCTCTTTTGCACTTGGAGGAGACCAGAGGTTTGCATACTATTTGCATATGCTAATAGAGACTGGAATTGATCAGCATGTTGGGAAATTAACCCGAGTGTGTGATTAAAAGAGCAAGGGGGAGGGGGGGCTGGAGAGCCGCAGCTTCCGCCTTGTAATTAAATGTGTTCCTCTGATAAAGAACCACAGAGGGGAGTCCTCGCCCAGATGGGCTCCTGCTCTGACTGTCGGGGGGGGGGTCTCCCAGGGGACCACCGTTGGAAGGGGACGGGGCAGGGTTCTCAAAGCAGCTAGGAGGCCTTGTCTGAAAGCTCACTCTGGCCAGGTCTCTTTAGTCCCACTGCAGGAATAAGGCTGGCTCGCCTCACAGGGCCATTGTGAAGGAGCATCAAACTTGGCTTCCTGGATGTCTGACTTTCATGGCGCCCGTTGGGAAGATGGGCGCTGGATCCTTAGTAAAACCCAGAGCAAATGAGAAAAGCAGAATTGTCATCTTGAAAAATAGCCATCCATTCAATTCCCTGCAGTTGGATTTCTCCAGCCCTCTTTCGAAGCCCCCCCACTCCCCGCCCCAAGTATTCTTGGCTCCAGAGGTTGAGCGGCAGGAAAGGGACATTCCTGCTTTGCATGAGAACCACCTTAATTCAGCACTTCCGCAGGAGGGGTGCGGAATAGAGCCAAGCTGCGTTGGCATAGCATATCTAGCTTTGATGAATTGAACCTGGTTAGTTGTTGAGTTTGCATGAGTCACTGCATCTTATCAATCAGGGCTTTTCAACTTTTTCACCCATTGTACCACTTTTAGGATATGGCAACATCGGAGTACCACCAGTCGCCTAGCAAGGTGTCAAAAACCTGATGACCAAAAAAAGAGGAAAAAAGTGATAAAGTACAGGTAGTCCTCGACTTACAACAGTTAATTTAGTGACTATTCAAAGTTACAATGGCACTGAAAAAAGTGTCCCCCCAAAGCCACAGCTGAGGAAGACACCTGCCTGCCCGCCTGGCGGCGCTCTTCCTCCTGTCCGAGGTTTTCATTGTTGTGAGCATTTCTGTTGAGGATTGGCAGCAGGGGTGGGGGTGGGGTGTTCGGTTTTTATTCTCGCCCCCTCTGCTGGGTGGTTGCAGCAGGTTTGGGTCACTTCACATGATCCAGGGACACTGTGACCATCATAAATATGAATCAGTTGCCAAGCATGTGAATGTAAATCACAAGACCCTGGAGATGCTGTAATATTCCAGCCGATCGGCGCTTCTTCTGGGCTCAGAAGTGCCAGGATTAGCACCGAGCTCCAGCTGGATCCTGGCGCTGATCCTGGTGCTTCCACTGAGCCCTGACAGCCCTGCAGCTCCAGCTGTCTCTCGCTCAGGCTTGTGCGGTGCTGCCACCGGTTCAGCTCATTGCCCTCCCCTGCTACCACTTCTCTAGGATGGTTGCGTACCACCTACCAGGTGCCAATGTACCACAGGTGGTACCCGTACCACTGGTTGAAAAGTCCTGTTATAAATAATTGGGGGGGAGGGCTGGTTGACAAAACTCATTAGGTTAATAACTGACCAAGGGCTGAGAACAGTGTTTCTCAACCTCTGCAATTTTAAGATGTCTGGTCAGAATTGCCCAGCGTCCTCCCTCCCTCCCTCCCTGAAGCCTTTTAGGAGGGTCCTAGCTAGGACAAGCTCATCCAGTTTCCCAGCCGTGCAACCAAATCACCCTGGGAGCCTGTTGGAAAAGTCTCCCCCAGCACCCTAGAGATTTGGGGGGTGGAGAGCAGGCCTTAAATCAGCTCCAAAGGGACCCAGTGAGGAAGCTGCTCCCTCGGAGCTCACGTTCATGTCCCAGAACAGGGGGATTTAAGATGGCGGCCGCAAGGCAGGACTTCAATGGCGGCTGCCATCTCAACATTTCAACCTCTCCTGCGGGACCCCTGTCCTCATGGATTTTCCCAGCTTCAATGGTGGGAGGGTGGGGGCTGTCTGGACAAGTCTCCAGCACCTCAAAGCTGAGCAGCCTCTGAGTGGCAGAGCCGGCTGTGCTGACCAGTCGCCTCTTGGCTGCTTCCTCAGTGCACGATGCTGCCGCTGGTGGGGAAGCATGTGATGCGGTTATCAGACAAGGCAGGCTTCGGGGTTTCCCTGATGTCACTAAGGCAACCACGCCAAAGAGCCTCTGACTCAGATGGCCAGGAGGGGAAAGGGAGGCTTCTCTGTGCCTGTGTGGTGTGTGCATGCTTCTTTATTTTTAACCCTGCGCTGATCCACGGAAATTGGACAGAAGGAGAGCCCCTTTGAAGACACCGGACCCCCAAGCCAGGGCTCCTCGGAGTGCACGCCCTGCCCCCCCCAGCTCCCGTTGCTTGAAAAACTTGCTTTGTAGAACATAATAAAGGAGAATATTTGTAGCTCAGGGTTAACATGGTGCTTTCTGAGCTTGCTTCCTTTCTTGCACATGTTTCATGACCCAGACTAGGCAACTTCATCAGTCTGGCAGTGGCACTCATGACGTTACCTAGTTTGGTTAAGGAAAGGTTTGCAAAAAAACAAGCAAGCACCAAGGACCCCTTACAGAACATAGGATGACAGGGCTGCTCTTCCTCCTGTCCGAAGTTTTCATTGTTGTGAGCATTTCTGTTGAGGATTGGCAGCGGGCGTGGGGTGGGGTGGGGGTATTTGGTTTTTATTCCCCCCCCCGCTAGGTGGTTGAAGCAGGTTTGGGTCACTTCACATGACCCTGGGACACTGTGACCGTCATAAATATGAATCAGTTGCCAAGCATCTGAATGTAAATCACAAGACCCTGGAGATGCTGCAACATTCCAGCTGATCGGCACTTCTTCTGGGCTCAGAAGCGCCAGGATCAGCGCTGAGCTCCAGCTGGAGCCCGGCGCTGATCCTGGTGCTTCTGCTGAGCCCCGACAGCCCTGCAGCTCCAGCCGTCTCTCACTCAGGCTTGTGCGGTGCTGCCACTGGTTCAGCTCATTGCCCTCCCCTGCTACCACTTTTCTAGGATGGCCGCGTACCACCTGCCAGGTGCCAATGTGCCACAGGTGGTACCCGTACCACTGGTTGAAAAGTCCTGTTATAAACCGCTCTGGCCGAAAAGTCCGCATTTTCCCACCCTTTGCCTGGCGGGAGGGTGCAAGGTAGAGGAACGCAGGGAGGGGCCAGTTCAGAAGAAGAAGGGGCTGCTTTGGACACCTGCGGCTGAAAGCCTGGAGGGCAGTGGGGAAGGTCTCAGGGCTTAGACAGGAATGCAGGTGGTCTTCAACCTGCTCAAGGTGGAGCTTTTTTACGGGGTCAGGACCCTCAGGTAGAGGCCATCCTCGACTTAGACCACAAGGAGGATCAGAAGTTCTGTTGCTAAGCAAGATGGTTGTAAAGTGAGTCACGTCCAACTTTAGGACCTTTTTTGCCACGGTTGTTAAGCAAATCACTTTAAGTGAATAATGTGGTCATTAAGTGAATCTGGCTTCCCCATTGACTTAGCAAGCTGGAAAGGCTGCAAATGACCATCCCCGGATGATCCTGGGATGCTGCCGACTGCCAAGGGCACAGATTTTAATCCCTGGAATGTGGTGACGGTTGTAAGTGCAAAGACCCCTCGCGAGTCCCTTTTTTCAGTCCCCTTCTAACTTCCAGTGGCCGCTAGAGGAGCGCTTGTAGTGGAGGACCGCCTGTGAATGCACTTCTCTGGACTCACGTCCGGTGGCTGAAGAAAGGCCACTCAGATGCTTCGCAGACCTGCTGGGAAGATGCCCTGGGGAAATTGTCCAGAGACCCGCCAGGTCCTGGGACAGGCCCTTCTCAGAGGGGTGAGGGACAGTGGTCACAGCAGCTTGAGCAAAAGGTCATCTGAGCATGGCAGGACAGGGGCGTCAACGTCTCCACCAGCCCCCTGGAGTGGGACTGGGATGACCAGGGAGAGGCCCATGGTGGCTTGGCAGCCAGGAACATCTGAACCTCTTTGGATTTCTCTGCCCAACCATGGACGTTCAACGTCCCCAGGGTGAAAGCCTGGAGACCCCAGGCCCAGCCCTGCAGAGACCCAGGCAGGTCTGCGGTGGGGCAGCAGCATGGACGGTCCCTGCAGCCCGATTCATAGAAAGACTCCGAGCCTGGGCCATCTCAGCCTTTCCAAGCTGGACACACCGTGGCTAGATAAAGGTAAAGGTAAAGGTTCCCCCGCACATGCGTGCTAGTCGTTTCCGACTCTAGGGGGCGGTGCTCATCTCCGTTTCAAAGCTGAAGAGCCAGCACTTGTCTGGGGACATCTCCGTGGTCTTGTGGCCGGCATGACTAGACGCCAAAGGCGCACGGAACGCTGTTACCTTCCCACTGGAGTGGTCCCTGTTTTTCTACTTGCATTTTGACGTGCTTTCGAACTGCTAGGTTGGCAGAAGCTGGGACGAGTAACAGGCGCTCACTCTGTTGCGTGGCACTCGGGATTCAACCCGCCAAACTGCCGACCTTCAGATCGACAAGCTCAGCGTCCTAACCCACTGAGCCACCGTGTCCCTTTGTGGCTAGATAAGCTCCTTCTATTTTGTGGTCAAGGGTCATGGACAGAATCTTGCAGATCGGAAATTCCAGCTCTCCCGCCGGGTCCTTTACTGTCCAAGAACTTAGAGAAGGTCCCTCCTGGAGCTTGGCCGACTGGGCAGCCAACGAACTAGGCCCCTCTTAGCTAACCCTTCCCTGCCCCCTCGCAGGGCCACCCCCACGGCACCTGCAAAGAGGAAAGTAATTTCAGCAAACAGCTTTGCCCCCCAACGCCCCCCCTTGCAAAAAGGTAAGGTCTTCCTCTGCAGGGTTGGCAGCAGCCTGAGGCCAGGGGGGTGACACCCCCTCCCCACCCCCACCTCGGCCCTCAGCCCCACAGAAACTGCAACCCTGGAGGGCTTTGCCTAAAATTGCTGCAAGGCAAATTGGATTTCTCTTTATCTACCTTTCTTTGCATTCAGGTGCAGTTTGTGTACCAAAGAAGGTGTGACTGTTTGTTTTCCCCTCCTTCCCATTGGCTCTTTTTGGGTCCCCCTGAATTCAGCTCTTGTGGTGACCACACACTTTGCAGCCATTGTCTTGCCACCTTCCAGTTCTGAGAATTGCTTTTCACAGCCTGCACAGGGATTGAACAAGGAAGCCCTTAGCAAGCAATGGGCAGGGGTGTACTCGTGTCGACAAAGTGGCGGCCATCCTCTCACCAGCCAAGCCCCACCTCTTCTTATGGGACTCCCCATAGAAAGCAGGTCCAAAGGCTTGGACTGGGACGGTCGCAGTCCCCATTTTTTTTGATCCTCTGCAAACACTTTGGGAGCTGTTGTGTGGCTTTCACAAGGCAAGGTACATCACACATACCACCTCAACTTCTATCTTACCATTTTGTAAAGGATTTTTTTAGTTTTATTGAAGTTTATTACAATTTAATTTATAATTTATTGAATTTTAAATTATATAAATTTAAATTTATAATTTGTTGAAGTTTATTTATAATTTAAAATACAAATAGGGATTAAAAAGGGAAACAGGAAGAAGGGGTGAGATAAGAAGGGGAGAAACAAAAATGGTGACTTCTAACTTTTTGGTGCAATAAAATACAAAATAAAACCTCAAGTTTTTCCTTTATCTGTATAGCAAATATTAGCAATTTCTATAACAACAATCTAATCTAATCATCAAAAACCAAAATCAAAGTTTCATATTCTTTCTTTTTTTTAATTCCATTTATATCCCGCCCTTCTCCGAAGACTCAGGGCGGCTTACAAGCTTAGCAGTAGCCTTCATTCTATGTATATGCCTGCTTATTATTATTATTATTATTATTATTATTATTATTATTATTATTATTATTATTATCTGTTTCCAGCATAGACATTTTAAAAAAAGATAAATAAAATGAAGTTCCTTGCAGCTGCAGGGGTGATCTTTGCCCACCCCCATCCATTGCTCTCTCTCTTTCCTCCTTGTTCATCCGACCTCCCCGCACTCTTGAAATATTAGTACCGCTTTATAAAGCCCTAGTGCACGGGTAGGCAACCTCGGCTCCTTTATGACTCATGGACTTCCAACTCCCAGAATTCCTGAGTCAGCTGAGCCCTAGTGAAACCACAGCTGGAATACTGCAACCAATTTCAGTCACCATACTAAAAAAAAAAGCACACTAAAAAGCAGAGACATCACCCTGTCAACAAAACTGGTCTTCCCAGTTGCAATGTATGGCAGTGAAAGTTGGACCGTAAGAAAGGCCGAGCGCCAAAGAATCGAGGCCTTTGAACTCTGGTGCTGGAGAAGACTCCTGCGAGTCCCTCGGACTGCAAGGCGATCAAACCGGTCAGTCCTAGAGGAGATCAACCCTGACTGCTCTTTAGAAGGCCAGATCCTGAAGCTAAAACTCAAATCCTTTGGCCACCTGATGAGAAGGAAGGACTCACTGGAGAAGAGCCTAATGCTGGGAAAGATCGAGGGCAGTAGAAGAAGGGGACGACAGAGAATGAGGTGGCTGGATGGAGTCACTGAAGCAGTAGGCGTGAGCTTAAATGGACTCCAGAAGATGGTAGAGGACAGGAAGGCCTGGAGGAACATTGTCCATGGGGCCGCGATGGGTCAGACACGACTTCGCAACAACACTAAAGATGTTGAGACCTTGGAAAAAGTTCAGAGAACTGAGATGATCCAAGGCCTGGAGACTAAAACATACAAAGAACGGCTGCAGGACTTGGGTTTGGCTAGTGTCTAAAGAAAAGAAGAAACAGGGGTGACATGATAGCAGTATTCCAGTATTTGAGTGTCTACCACAAAGAAGATGGGGTCACGTTATTCCCCAAAAGCACCAGATGACAGGAAAAGGAACAATGGTTGGAAACTGATCAAAAAGAGAAGCAACCTGGAACTAAGGAGAACCTTCCTGACAGTGAGGACAATCAACCAGTGGAACAGCTTGCCTCCAGAAATCGTGGGTGCTCCATCACTGGAGGATAATAATAATAATAATAATAATAATAATAATAATAATAATAATAATAATAATAATAATAATAATAATAATAATAATAATAATAATAATAATATTTGGGATGACAGATTAAATAGATGGAAAACAAAAACTTTGCATGGACAGCATTTGAAAAACATTGAAGGAAAATGTGATAACAACTTGACATGGGCATGGCTTAAGATGGGAACCATCAAGAAAGAAAGGGAAGGCTTAATACTGGCTGCTCAAGAACAAGCACTGCAAACTAATGCCATGAAAGCGAAATACAAAAATCTACTGACAATCCAAATTGCCGACTTTTCAATGACAAAGTTGAAACTGTTTCACATTTAATATGTGAGTGCAGCAAAATTGCACAGATTACAAAGCTAGACATGACCGAGTTGCTAAACTAATCCACTGGGCATTGTGTAAAAAATATGACTTGCCTGTGGGAACATAGGGTGGAAAAAGATGTCAAGAATGAGAGGGTGAAGATCTTGTGGGACTTCTGAATACAGACAGATCGCCATTTGGAACACAACACGCCAGATATCACAGTTGTAGAGAACCGAAGCGTACAGCTGATTGATATCGCTGTATCAAGAGATGCCAGAGTCGAAGAAAAAGAACTGGGAAAAATTACGAAAGACCGCGACCTGGCCATCGAAACTGCGTGATTATGGATGAAATGTGTAACAGTGATACCCATTGTCATAGAGGCACTGGGAACTATGTCCAGAAACTTTGCAAAATACTTCAAGAAATTGCAGCTTCCTGCAATAACTACAGCAAAGCTACAAAAAACTGCGCTACTCGGAACATCTTACAACCGCAGAACGTTGGGCGACACAGCTCATCTCTCCATCGTTCGTGCTCCGTGAGGCCAGCTAGACCAAATGGAAGATCTACGGGGATTTTAATTTTTTCCCCTACTTGCCCTAATAAATCCAGAGTCACAGGATTTGGCAAGCTGAATGTGGACCTGTTTAGTCCATTTAATCTATCTAAACTAGCACTGTCCTGCCAACTATACCTGGGAGCTCTGGTTTTATGGCTCCTTTATCATGATGGGGCATGCTGGACTCGAAGCTGTTGGTGCTCATCCAGCCGATTTTGGTTCCACTTATCACCTAACCCTCTCCTGATACGGAAAACAATATGTGCAGCCAGAAGACCTTTCCATTTTATTATTCAACTGACTGCTCTGCCTTTGACCAATAGCTGCTCAATCCCTCTGTCTGCCATACCCCCAAAGGACTCAGAAAGACCCGGGTATAAAGTCACTGTGAGAGAGTGGCCTAGACTTTCCATCGGCTACCCCCCTAGAGGTGAGAGACCTATGGGGGTATGCCTTACCCTGGGCGTATATTCCAAGCCGCTTACCGGATCAGGCCTATAACCGTCGTGAGAGGACGGTGGCTGACCTGCTCCGGAGATTTAACCAGCTTGAGTGGCAGTGGAGCTGGTTTGACGGTCTGGATATCTGCCCACTTTCTGACTTTAAATCCTCCTGATCAATCATGGAATCGCCTATTGCTGGACCTTATGAACAATTATGGCTCGCCTTTGCTATACTAACACAGACCTATTCGCCCTCAGGGGTACCCCCTCTTCCTGGGTGCGACCCGCCTCTTTCTCTACCTCTCCTCTTGATGACGGACCCAATTATTGGGACCCCGAGAGATGGTTGGGCAGGGACAGGGACCTCCGATATAAATCCAATAAGAGATCCCTGGTTTATTTCTTAGCTAAATTTTTTGTGGGGTTAGGGAGAGGGGAGGGATTACAGGTTCAGCTGGATACTGGGGGGTGTCCACCAACCGCTATTCAGGCCAGGCCTGAGATTGATCACGCTGAGATGGAGCTTGGACTAACTACCCCTGGGGCCCCGAAGTGGGGTGTGGGATTACCTATTCCCACAATGGTAGGGAATGGCAGTAGGTGTACGAACAGAGGGCCGCATCAACATCCGGGAGTGCGTCCCCGCTATCTTCAAGCGGTGATGCGCTCCGACCCTCTGGTTTCGGCCCGTGGTTCTGGGAGCGAAGATAAACAACCACCTGAGCTCAGGCTGATATATCTTAACGCCAGATCCGTAGTTAATAAAGCTCCTCTCATCCGAGATTTGGTTGAGGGAGAATATGCGGATCTGGCTTGCATTACGGAGACCTGGTTAGGACCAGAGGGTGGTGTCCCTTTGGTGGATCTTTGCCCACCAGGTTTCCGGGTGATACACAGGCCTCGGGCTCAGGGAAGAGGCGGGGGAGTGGCGGTAGCGGTGAGGGAGAACCTATATCCGTGGGAGGCCACTGTTATCCAAATAGCCGGGTGTGAGTCTCTCCTCCTAAGATGTGGCCCTAAGGCTCAGTTGGGCTTGCTGCTAGTGTACTTTTCACCTAGTCGCGTAGCGGCAGCCCTGCCCGAGCTTCTTGTCATCCTCTCGGGACTAGTGGTTGAGTTCCCCAAATTTATGATCTTGGGTGACTTCAACCTACCATCCCTGGGGGGATCATCTGAGTTGGCTCGGGAGTTCATGGCTTCCATGACGGCCATGGACCTGACGCAGGTAATCCAGGGCCTGATTCATGTAGGAGGTCACACACTCGATTTGATTTTCCTATCTGGACAGTGGTTAGATGATCTGGGTGGGGGTTCCCCAATTGTTACACCCCTGTCATGGACAGATCATCATCTCCTGCGGCTGACCTTCCGTTTTGCCACTCCCCGTCGTGGGGTTACTGAACCAATGAAATGGTATCGCCCCAGACGGCTAATGGGCGGTTCCAAACAGCACTTGGGTCCCCACCTGCCTCCTTTGCTCATAGCTCGGCCGATGCCATGGTGGAAGCCTGGGAAAAGGCAGCCACAGAAGCACTCGACTGAGTTGTACCCATGCGGCCCCTGACCCGGTGCAGATCCCAGTGGGCTCCATGGTTTTCTACGGAGCTCCGGGAGATGAAACGTCGGAGACGGGGCCTAGAGAGCGGCTGGAGATCCAACCGATCCGAATCCGACCGATCGCGACTAAGGTCTTTTACGAGGTCTTATCTCGCGGCGCTGAGGAGGGCAAGGTCTAATTACTTTGCTACCCTTATCGCGTCCGCAGATAATCGCCCGACCGCCCTGTTTAGGGTGACCCGCTCCCTCCTTAATCAAGAGGTGAAGGAGGATCCCTTACAGGGTCGTGCCGAGGAATTTAGCCAACATCTGCTGGACAAAATCGCTCAGATCCGGACTGGTCTGGATTCCGACTGGGCAGAATCTGACGATGAGAACATGGACAGTCTTGTTGATGTTATCTGGGAAGAATTCGATCCTGTGACTCTGGACGAGGTAGACAAGATCATGAGGAAGCTGAGCTCCACTACGTCCTTATTGGACCCATGCCCCTCCTGGCTGGTTTATGCGGCTCGGGATGGGACACGAGGCTGGATCCATGCAGTGATAACTGCTTCATTGAAAGAGGGCAGTTTCCCCGCAGCCTTGAAAGAAGCGGTGGTGAGACCCCTCCTCAAAAAGCCTTCCCTGGACCCAGCTGTTTTAAACAACTTTCGCCCGGTCTCCAACCTTCGCTTTCTTGCGAAGGTTGTTGAGAGCGTAGTGGCGCATCAACTTCCTCTGTTCCTTGAAGATACTGATTATCTAGACCCATACCAATCGGGTTTCAGGCCCGGACACAGCACGGAGACGGCATTGGTCGCTCTGATGAATGATCTCTGGCGAGCTCGGGACAGGGGTTGTTCCTCTGTCCTAGTCCTATTAGACCTCTCAGCGGCTTTTGATACCATCTACCATGGTATCTTACTGCGGCGTCTCAGGAGATTGGGAGTGGGAGGCACTGTTCTTCAGTGGTTCTCCTCCTATCTTCTGGAACGTTCACAGTCAGTGTTGGTGGGTGGGCAGAGATCGACCCCAAGACCTCTCATTTATGGAGTTCCTCAGGGATCGGTCCTCTCACCTCTCCTGTTTAACATCTATATGAAGCCGCTAGGTGAGATCATCCGTGGTTTTGGAGTGGGATATCATCAGTATGCTGATGATACCCAGCTTTTCATCTCGACCCCAAACCACCCCAGTGATGCCCTCGACGTGATGTCCCGTTGCCTGGAAGCGGTCCGGGTCTGGATGGGGAGGAACAGGCTTCAACTCAACCCGGACAAGACTGAATGGCTGTACATACCGGCATGTCAGGAAATTCAGATTATTCCATCTCTTAATATTGGGGGTGAGTTACTACCCCCCGTAGATAAGGCTCGCAATTTGGGTGTCCTCTTAGATTAACAGCTCTCCTTAGAAGATCATATAGGAGCTGTGACTAGAGGGGCCTTCGCCCAGGTTCGTCTGGTGCGCCAGTTGCGACCCTATCTAGACCTGGATGCCTTGCGTACAGTCACTCATGCACTTGTGACCTCTCGTCTAGACTACTGCAATGCTCTCTACATGGGGCTGCCCTTGAGAACCACTCGGAAGCTTCAGCTGGTACAGAGTGCAGCTGCACGAGTTCTTTTGGGGGTCTCCCGATACTCCCATATTACACCCCTGCTCCGTGAGCTGCACTGGCTTCCAGTTGCCTTCCGAGTGAAATTCAAGGTGCTGGTGATGACATACAAAGCCCTACATGGCGTGGGTCCGGATTACCTACGGGAGCACCTACTGCCGGCGTCAACGTCCCTCCGTCCTGTACGTTCCCACAGAGAGGGCCTCCTCAGGGTGCCACCGGTCAGAGAATGTCGGCTGGTGACCCCCAGGGGGAGAGCATTCTCGGTGGGTGCACCAATCCTTTGGAACCGCTTACCAGCTGAAATCCGGATGGCCCCCGACCTTCGCTCCTTCCGGCGTGATCTAAAAACTTATCTATTCCAACAAGCCGGCCTGGCCTGATGCATTTGGGTTTTAACATTATTTTAACTAACCTACTACATTGGGCACAATCATTTAACTTTAAATCTTTATCCTATATTCTTATTTTTATTGCCCTGTACACCGCCCTGAGTCCTTCAGGAGAAGGGCGGTATATAAATCAAATAAATAAATAAATAAATAAATAAATAAATTTTAAGGAGATACCTGGTTGATACCTAGGATGCTGGCAGCAACCCGTATCAACCATTAGTGCCAGTCAATTTGAGTGTTCAGTTGACTGAGGTTGTTTAATGAATAAAAATTTTATAATATAATAATAATGAAGAAGGAGGAGGAGGAGGAGGAAGAGAAGGAGAAGGAGAAGGAGAAGGAGAAGGAGGAGAAGGAGAAGGAGAAGGAGAAGGAGAAGAAGAAGAAGAAGAAGAAGAAGAAGAAGAAGAAGAAGAAGAAGAAGAAGAAGAAGAAGAAGAAGTTGGAAGGGATCTTGGAGGTCATCTAGTCCAACCCCCTGCTCAGGCATGAAACCCTATACCATTTCAGACAAATGGCTGGCCAGTCTCTTCTTAAAAACTTCCAGTGTTGGAGCATTCACCACTTCTGGAGGCAGGTTGTTCCACTGCTTAGTTGTTCTGTCAGGAAGTTTCTCCTTAGTTCTAGGTTGCTTCTCTCCTTGACTAGTTTCCGTCCATTGCTTCTTCTCCTGCCTTCAGGTGCTTTGGAGAATAGCTTGCCTCCCTCTTCTTTGTGGCAACCCCTGAGATATTGGAATACTGCAATCATGTCACCCCTAGTCCTTCTTTTCATTAAACTAGACATAACCAATTCCAGCAACCATTCCTTATATGTTTTAGCCTTCAGGGCTCTAATCATCTTTGTTGCTTTTCTCTTTACTATTTCTAGAGTTTCAACATCTTTTTTATATCGTGGTGACCAAAACTGGATGCAGTATTCCAAGTGTGGCCTTACCAAGGCATTGTAAAGTGGTATTAGTACTTCACGTGATCTTGATTCTATCCCTCTGTTAATGCAGCCTAGCACTGTGTTGGCTTTTTTGGCAGCTGCAGCACATGGCTGGCTCATATTTAAGTGATTGTCCACTAGGACTCCGAGATTCCTCTCACAGTTGCTACTATTGAGCAAGGTACCACCTACATTATACCTGTACATTTGTTTTTTCTTGCCTAAATGTAGAACTTTACTTTTTTCACCATTGAATTTTGTTAGATAGTGCCCAGTGTTCCAGTCTGTCCAGATCCTCCTGTATCTTAAGCCTGTCTTCTGGAGTGTTGGCTATTCCTGCCAGCTTGGTGTTATCTGCACATTTGATGAGTTGCCCATCTATCCCGATCCAAATCATTGATGAAGATGTTGAAGAGCACTGGGCCCAGAACAGAGCCCTGGGACACCCCACTACACACTTCCCTCCATGCAGAAGGACCACATGCTGAGTAGGGCCAGTCAGCCAGTTACGAATCCATCTGGTGGTGTTGCTGTCTAACTCACATTTTTCTATCTTATCATTATTATTTGATCTACTTTGTCAAATGCCTTACTGAAGTCCAAGTAAATTATATCCACAGCATTCCTCTGATCCACTGATTTTGTCACTTGGTCAAAGAATGCAATAAGATTTGTCTGGCATGATCTGTTTTTGACAAACCCACCTTGGCTTTTGGTTATGATTTTGTTTGTCTCTAGGTGTTTGCTGATTCGTTGTTTGATTATCTTTTCAAGAATCTTCCCAGGTATTGAGGTCAGGCTGATAGGACTGTAGTTTCCTGGATCTATTTTTTTCCCTTTTTTGAAGATGGGAACTACATCAGCTTTTTTCCAGTCCTCTGGTAGTTCCCCAGTGCTCCAGGATCTTTGAAAAATATAGTTCAGTGGTTCTGGTTTTTAAGAAGAGACTGGACAGTCACTTGTCTGACATGATAGGTTCTCCTGCTTGAGCGGGGGGCTGGACTAGAAGACCTCCAAAGTCCCTTCCAGCTCTATTCTAAATGGTATTTGCAGTGATTTGGGTGGGAGGGGTTTTTTGGAATTTTACCTTTGCAAGCCCAAAACTGTCTTTCTTTGCAAACCTCCAAAGAAAAATACAGACGGTTGGGGAAACATGGTCCAACATTCTTACACATTTGAAGCATGATCCCAGGTTCATTAAACCAAACCTGACACATTTGCAAGTCAGAGAAAGTGGAGGAAACAGAAATATTGTGGCCAAGGCTTTGTGTACATAAATACCGTATATACTTGAGTATAAGCCGAATTTTTCAGCCCACTTTTTGGGCTGAAAAATTCCACTTCGGCTTATACTCCAGTCAACAAAAAAACTTACCGAGGACTTGTGCGCGGCCGAGGCTTTGGTGCTTCCGGGATCGCGCGCACCTCTCCCAAGCCACCGCCGTCTGGAGACCTGCCGAAGTTTGGGGAGGTTTGGGGAGGTGCGCGCGCAAACCTCCCCAAACGTCGGCAGGTCTCCGGACCTCCGCGCCCTGCCTGCCTGCTTCTTTCCGCTGCGGAAAGAAGCAGGCAGGCAGGGCGCGGAGGTCCGGAGACCTGCCGACGTTTGGGGAGGTTTGGGGAGGTGCCCAAACCTCCCCAAACGTCGGCAGGTCTCCGGACCTCCGCGCCCTGCCTGCGTGCTTCTTTCCGCAGCGGAAAGAAGCACGCAGGCAGGGCGCGGAGGTCCGGAGACCTGCCGACGTTTGGGGAGGTTTGGGGAGGTGCGCGCGCACCTCCCCAAACCTCCCCAAACTTCGGCAGGTCTCCGGACGGCGACGGCTTGGGAGAGGTGCACGCGATCCTGGAAGCACCGAAGCCTCGGCCGCACGCAAGTCCTCGGTAAGCTCCGGGCGGTCACTTGCTTCGCGTCTCCTGAGGGAAGGGGGGGCGACTGGAGCGGGCGTGTTTCCTCGCCTGCTGGGCGCCGCGATTTGCCCGGGGAACGCGCGGGCCCTGAATGGCAGCCTGGAGCGAGGAAGCGGACAGCCAGGGCTTCCCCGAGAGCCGCGGCCACACAGGGTATTCCTGTGTATTCAGGCTTGCAAAATGGCGGATCGAGCCTCTGCTGGCGGCAGAGGCTTGCAGAGCGCGGATCCAGCCTCCGCCGGCGGCGGAGGCTTGCAGAGCGCGGATCCAGCCTCCGCCGGTGGCGGAGGCTTGCAGAACGGCGGATCGGCTTATACTCGAGTCAACAACTTTTCCCAGTTTTGGGGGGTGAAATTGGGGGTCTCGGCTTATACTCGAGTCGGCTTATACTCAAGTATATATGGTAATTCACTGTGGCGAAAGTTATGCGACCGGGGAGGTGTGTGTGTGTGTGTGTGTGGGGAGACATATAGCAAAACAAGCGCCAAATCACATATTCACTCTTTCAGGAACACCATCCCTCTGTGTGTGTGTGTTTTGGGGATGACTAGCCCCTCTCTACCCACTTTCAGCGCAGATGCCCTGGTCCCTTTCTTCTCCTCCACAATTTCAGTTGCTGCTGTTTCCAGATTCTGCCTTTGCACAGCCAGCTGAATGCAGCCATTTCTTTTAATACTGGTCTGGAGCCTTTTGTTAGGCACAAGATATATAGTGCAAAGGGCCAATGGAAATACCGTGTTTCCTCGAAAATAAGACCAGGTCTATTTTTGGGGGGGGGGGTTGGACCAAAAGACCCATTAGGGCTTATTTTCAGGGTGTGTGTCTGATTTTGAAGCCGCCTGCCCACTCTGACCCACTCTCTGGTTGCTTGTTGCCACCATGGGGCAGAAGAGCACGTGTCACTCTGGTGCCGCCACGAGGTGAGGTCAGGCAAGTGGGGGAGATGGAGCTGCCCCACACACCCCGCACCCACAGCCAGGCCAGTCTCCCCTCGGTGACCTCCCCCGCCCATTCAATGACCTGGCTGCCCACCCGCCTCTTCCCTTACTAGTAAGCAGCACGGTGCTAATAGTAACCGGCGGTAGGGTCTCTGCATCGTCCCTGGGCTGGTGGTGTTGGCCACCGGCAACCACTTTCGTGGCTCTGCCCACACAGCCGTGGGAGAGTTATACCAGCTGCCAATTCTCCCGTGGCTGTGTGGGCAGAGCTGCGAAGGTGGCCGGCGGCGACCAAAACCACCGGCCCAGGGACAATGCAGAGAGCCTACCGCCGGCCTCCAGAGCTGCTGCCATTGAAACCATGAAACACAAGCAGCGATTATGCAGCAGGCAGCGCGACGCAGCACTGCAGGACCCAAGCGGCAGGCAGGGGAGGAGGACGAAGCGGCCGCTGCTGGGCAAGTCACCTGCGGGCTGGGGCCAGGCCAGGCCAGCCCCTCCAGCAGCGGATGTGGCTGATCTGCAGTGGTGGCGGAGACTTTTCACCACCACTCCCCCCTGGCTCCAAAACAACCGAGGGGGACCAGGAAAAGCAAGGGAGCCCCCCCCTCTGCCCATCCTCTGTAGCATGGCAGTCTGGCTCGGGAGAGGAGTAAAAGCGAAGAGGCGGGTAGGCAGCCGAGTCCTTGAACGGGTGGGGGGAGGTCACCGAGTGGGGAATGGCCTGGCTGTGGGGGCCCTGAGGTAAGCAGGTGTGGGATGCGTGGGGCAGCTCCATCCCCCCCACCTGCCTCGCCTCAACTCGTGGCAGCAGCACCGCTGCGCTGCATGGCCTCCTGCCCCATTGTGAGCACCAGCAACCAGAGGGTAGGACGGAGTGGGCGGGCTTAGTTTGGGGGGAGGGCTTATATCAGGGACACACTAAAAATCATGCTAGGGCTTATTTTCTGGGTGGGTTTTATTTTGGGGGAAACAGTTTGTATATTTTTGTGTATAACATAATATAATACAAAATAATATAATAATAATATAACATGTTTCATATGTATATGGATATGCATAGACACACACACACACACACACAATAAAGTAACAGAATAACAGTGTTGGAAGGGACCTTGGAGGTCATCTAGTCCAACCCTCTGCTCAAGCAGGAGACCCTGTACTACTCCAGACAAATGGCTGTCCAGTCTCTTCTTGAAGCCCCACAACCTCTGGAGACAGGTTGTTCCACTGACTCATTGATCCTTCCTTCCTTCCTTCCTTCCTTCCTTCCTTCCTTCCTTCCTTCCTTCCTTCCTTCCTTCCTTCCTTCCTTCCTTCCCTCCGATAAAAATACATTAGTTTAAAAATAAAATAGTTCTTTAAACCCATCCCTATCCTATGTTTCCTGGAGGAGAAAGGGGAAGAATGTATGGGCTCCTATGCAAACTATTGTTTATTGCTCTTTGACCTGTATAACCTTCTCTCACCATTGTATCCGCTGAGAGATAGACTGATGTTAATTCTTAGGAAGTACTTAGCAAAACAAATGTAAACCAAAAGGGGTTTCTTTTTTTTTTTTGGATGTACTCTGGTTAGGCGATCGGGACAAGAATGTAACCTTTGAAGTCTTTCAAATGGACTGAAATGGAAAGCGTCGCGATAGGGATGTATATAACGCCATGGATTTAAACATTTGAGTGCGGTCTCTGTTTTTAGATGCTTCCTGTTGAAGTATCTCTGAGATTCGCCGCATTTTGCAAACTGCTTTTTCTATTTTCTGCAGAATAAACTCTTTTCTTACCAATCCAATTTGGTTAGTGTTTTAAATGCATTTCTAACACTTCCTTCCTTCCTTCCTTCCGCCTCTCTCCCTCCCTGCTCCCCTTCCTTCCATGCCCTCCTTCCTTCCTTTCCTCCCTCCCTCCTTTGCTCCTCCCAGGTTGCACGTCTGAGCTTTTCACTTATCAGAGTCATCCCAGATGACTGAAGAAGACTCTTTTCTCTTGTCCATCTCAGAGTTGCTTATTCAAGGCTCTTAGAGAAGGCTTTCTAACAAGACTGAGCAAGTGTAGGCTGGGTTACAGTCACATACACGCAACTGGACAGTGTGGGCACATTTTGGTGAGCGTTGGTAACCAATGCAAACAACTGTTCTTTACAAGCTCCGATCTAGATCCTACAGCACAACACACTCTTCCGACATCTCACAACCTTGAACTGTTTGCAGTAGTCTGATGCACACTCAGGAGGCAGAGAAATGTTTTCCCAAGGTGAGGTCAATTTAAATGGAAGAAAGTGGGAAAACAGCTGTTTGACATCTGGAGGGGACTCTACAGTTCTTCTACTATAACTGTACTATTCCTTTTCGTCCCTGTCTTTCTCTGGCTTAGCTTTTTTTAAATTTTCCAAGAATAACCGTCCCAACGTTTCTTCTTGCATTTGTTGAAATCTTCCCTTCCCTTTGCTGAAGGGCCGAAGTCTGTTTTGTGTTAAGCGGCCTGGAAATTTGGCCTGCGGCTTTGGGCAAGTCTAGCCACAGCTCGGATCTCTCCCCTCCCACTCCCCGCTTTTACCCTTTTTTTTTTAACCAGTTCCTTGAACGTTCCTGATCTCCTCAAATCTTCCAATTACCAGATTCCCTCGTTGGGTCCCTTCTAAATGAGGCTTCAGGCCATCAAAATTCTTGCACAAGTTGTAACAAGCCCCCTTTGATTCAACTGCACGCCCTACAATTTTACACTATTGCGTCATCCAGACAGGAGGAAACTGTCAAGCCATGCAGGGAGGCCTCTTCCCCGATCTAGGCAGGCTGAGTTTGCCGAAGGACCATCTAAAGTCTCTGCAGGGACCTTCCCTAATTTATTGGGCTATAAGGGCAGAGGAGGAGGAGGAGGAGGAGATGGACTTTGACACTTGCAAGAGTCCGTTAATGCAATGAAAGAAAATAAAATTAGAGCTAACACTGTATCCAGTTTTGGTCATTATGGAATCCCGCATCCAGTTTTAATCACCACATTACAAAAAAAGATGTTGAGACTTTGGAAAAAGTGCAAAGAACAGCAACTAAGATGATTAAAGGCCTGGAGACAAAAGCATATGAACAACGGTTGCAGGATTTGGGAATGGCCAATCTAGAGAAAAGAAGGACTGGGGGGGGGGGACATGATAGCAATATTCCAGTATTTGAGGGGCTGCCACAAAGAAGAGGGGGTCAAGTTATTCTCCAAAGCAACAGAAAGCAAGACAAGAAACAACGGATGGAAACTAATCAAGGAGAGAAGCAATCTGGAATTAAGGAGAAACTTCCTAATAGTGAGGACAATTAACCAGTGGAACAGCTGGCCTTGCTTCATCATTCCAGGTTTTTAAGAAGAGACTGGATAGACACTTGTCTGAAATGATATAGGGACTCCTGCTTGAGCAGGGGGCTGGACTAGAAGACCTCCAAGGTCCCTTCAGCTCTATTCTGATTGATGATTCTGATTCTGATTGTTATTATTATTTCTACATGGGTAGACCACCTCACCAAGCGGACATTTCCCCATAAAGACACATAAAAGTAAATGCAATCATATTGTCCCATGGGCAAAATCTGCCACTCAGGGGTGTCCGCAGAGGGATCAAAAAAGCCAAGATGGCGGCTACACGCTACACTCTTGCAATGGAAACCCCAGCTCTATGAGGACCAGGCTGGTGTCTGGATCTTTTCCAGGGCCAAGACCGCAGGACTCAACAGGGAAAGGGAGTTTCTTTCAACGTTTGTCCCTCTTGAGAAGGGCACCAGGGTCACAGATATTCTCTTTGGTGGCCAATGGAGTGGAAAAAGAGGTTGGGGCTGGGCCCAGCCATGCTGGCCCATTGTTGGCTTAACAGAGTTGGGCAGGTCCTGGGAGGTCATCAAGTCCAAGCCATGCTCAAGCAGGAGAGCATATAACATTCAGACAAAGGGTTGTCCAATCTCTTCTTTAAACCTCCAGTGATGGAGCATCCACAACAACTGGAGAAAAGCCATTCCACTGGTTAATTGTCCTCACTGCCAGGAAGTTTCTCCTTAGTTCCGGGTTGCTTCTCTCCTTGATTAGTTTCCATCCGTTGCTTCTTGTCCTGCCTTTGGGCGCTTTGGAGAATAGCTTAACTCCCTCTTCTTTGGGGCAGCCCCTGAGATAGTGGAGGACTGCTCTCCTGTCACCCTTTTTCAGTCCTTCTTTTCACTAGACTGGCCACTCCCAATTCCCGCAACCGTTCTTCGTACGTTTTGTCCCCCAGTCCCCCAATCCTCTTTGCCGCTCTTCTCTGCACTCTTTCCTAGTACAGAGAAGAGCCAAGAGCTTGGTGGGCCACGCTCATTCCCCGCACCTTCCAGCCTGATTGAAGGAGAGCAGCCACAGGGCAAGACAATCCAAACGCTCTCAAACTCCTTTCGTCTACTTTATTTTGCAACAGTCACCATGTTACCACAAAACTTCAGTGCTAAATGAGAAACAACTCATAGGCGGAACAGAAAGGTGAACAGCTGAGCTGGCTCAGAATTTCTCCAGAGGGGACCAGAAGAAAATTTGGCCTTTTTTTTCCATCTCTAATGAGGACTAATGAATCATGACTGTGTGATTCACTTAACAATCATGGCAAAAAAGGTCATAAAATTTACTTAACTGCCTGACTTAGCAACAGAAATCCTGACGCCAGCTGTGATCGTAAGTTGAGGACTATCTGGCGCATTAGTCTTTCTTTCAGGAATTGGGTATCTCCAGTTTAATGAAGAGAAGGACGAGGGATGGCATGATAGCGGTCTTCCAGTATCTCAGGGGCTGCCCCAAAGAAGAGGGAGCTAAGCTATTCTCCAAAGCACCTGAAGGCAAGATAAGAAGCAACGGATGGAAACTAGTCAAGGAGAGAAGCAACCTGGAACTAAGGAGAAACTTCCTGACGGTTAGAACAATTAACCAGTGGAACAACCTGCCTCCAGAAGCTGTGAATGCTCCAACACTGGAAGTTTTTAAGAAGAGGCTGGACAGCCATTTGTCTGAAATGGTATAGGGTTTCCTGCCTGAGCAGGGGGTTGGACTAGATGACCTCCAAGGTCCCTTCCAACTTTACTGTTATGATTAAACGTGGCTCTCGGCTCGTGGGAAGCTGCAGCCCCGGCTTGAAGCGGTGCCGCAGCTGCCGGGGGGCTCCGGGGAAGT
Source organism: Vipera berus (assembly GCF_964194415.1). Classification (NCBI taxonomy): domain Eukaryota; kingdom Metazoa; phylum Chordata; class Lepidosauria; order Squamata; family Viperidae; genus Vipera; species Vipera berus. Next base: position 1,353,023 of record NC_138219.1, read on the forward strand.
TGCCGGGGGCGCGTGGAAGGGGGCTGCGGCGGAGGGGCGAGGACGTGCGACCCAACGTCGGGATGACTCACCCTTGCCGAGCCGGGAAGGGCCACGCCGCGGGTCTTCCGAGGCTCTGCGCATGCGCGTCTGGCTGTGTTTGCATGTGCGCGCGTGTTGCCAGGGCCCCCGAGTGACTCACTCGCTGCTCGGCTGCTGGGAAGCCGCTCCTGGCTTTCTTCTCCGTGAAGTTGTGAGGATGTTTTGTCTCCTTGAGAACCGGGCTGGCCTATCGCAGGAGGAGACGACACAGCCCCGGGCCCACCTCTCCCTTCCCAAGGAGGAGGGGCCCCCACTGCATCCCCTTCCACGGGATTTTGGAAAGAAAAAAAAACTTCCCGGCAAGTAAAAAAGACCGGGAGAGCTGATTGGCTGCTCTGCCCGCAACATTTTTAATCTTGCAGAAAGTGCAGTTTGTTTATTATTGATTTTGCATTCATTAAATTTATTTGCTTGCCCGTCTCATTTCAAAACAAAATGACGGAAAGAAGCAAAGGGATGGAAAGTAATTTAGGAGAGAAGCAACCTAGAACCAAGGAGAAATTTCCTGACTGTGAGAACAATTAATCAGTGGAACCACCTGCCACCAGAAGTTGTAGGTACTCCATCACTTCAAGAAGAGACTGGAGAGGCACCTGTAGGGTCTCCTGCGTGAGCAGGGGGCTGGACCAGAAGAGGCAAGAGACAGATGAGATGGGGATGAGGTCTTCTTATACCATCAGCACCCCACCCCCCTCTGGAGGGTGAGCAGGCCAGGCCAGGCCAGGCAGCAAGGTCAGGTTTAGATACCTTTCGGAAGGGCAAAGGGGAGGGAACGCTTCTCACCTTCCGTGGCAGAGTGTTCCACAGGGACAGGGCCACCGCAGAAAAGGCTCTCCTCCTTCATCTGGCCTGCTTCATTTCCACAGCAGATGGGATCCGTAGCAGTCCCTTCTGTTGGCATGAGTGGGGTGGGCTTGTCCCATTAAGAGGAGAGGTCTCCTCAGATACCCTCAGCAGCTGACACGTCTCTGACTAGGATGAAGCAAAGGGCTCCACCCATCTCAGCTGGAAGGACGAGCTTTGAGCTCTGAAAGTAGCTGCATCTCTGGGGAAGCTCATGTAGTTGCTTTAAAGAGGAGTGCCAACAGGCAGAGAGGCCGGGCACCCGCTAGGCACGGGGAGTCTTCACAATAGCCACAATTCATTCTTTTCTCTCCCCTCTTGAGAAGGGGACTGGACTAGAATAGCTCAGAATAGCTTTTGTCTTGCTACTTTCTGCTCAGTTAACCTGCATGGGTCCTGGCTGCGTATTGTGAAAGCCTCCAATAAATAGTGGTAACAGAAGAATCGGAGATGAGATTGGGGGAAACCGTGCACCTCTCCTACTGAACCCAATCCAGGAGAAATGGATCGGGAACAAGTGGATGAGAATTACAAGAGAATAAGGAAGAAGTGACTGTGACATTTGGAGGGCTGAGAACGAAGGAGATGCCAGACGGGGTCAGAAACAACTCTAGCCTTTTCAAACATGGGCTTTAACAACTCTGTGTATTTTTATCCTGCCTTGATTATATTTATAAATAACTCAAGGCAGCAAGCATACATAAATGCTCCTATTTCTTCCTGTTTTCCTCAGAAAAACAACCCTGTGAGGTGGACTGGGCTGAGAGAGAGGGACTGGCCCAAGGTCACCCAGCTGGCTTTCATACCGGTGGTGGAATTAGAACTTGCCATCTCCTGCTGATTTGCCCATAGTCATCCAGCTGGCTTTCATGGCCAAGGCAGGACTAGAACTCGCTGTCTCCTGGTTTCTCACCTGGCACCATCACCACCGTGCCTTGCTTTTAAGGCAAGGAAGGAGCAGGACCCAAAGGCAGGATTGAGCTGCTTCATTCTGGTAATGGAGAGAATTAGAGAAGAGCACTGGGGGGGGGAGGTTTGGAGGGGGGGGGAAGCTTTGAAACTGGGAAGATTATTTTTTGATAGAGTCACAAATGGATCGTGGGAAAAACTGGGCCTGGAAGGAAAGGAATTTGAATCTGTGCAGAGAGAGGAAGTAGGAGTTCGAAAGTAAAATGTATTTTAGTTGTTACTGCAATTTGTGTCCCAGTCAGTTCTCCAAAACTTCTAGTCTCCCAACAGAGAACATGTGGAAAGAAGACCTTTGGGAAGAAAACATGGGGATGGAGAAGCTGTTTGAGACAGATTAAAAAGAATGAGGTTGCAAAATGAATGAAAAACAAAATATGGGAGGGGGATGAAGTGAAAGACACCATGGATGAGAAAAAAAGGCACATAATGGAATGAACAAGGCAAAGAAGGGAAATGAATGATAGAAAGAGGAAAAGAGCTGCAGAGAATGGAGTAAAAAAAATCAGGGCTTTGGAAAAATGCAAAAGAAACAAAGAAAATGCAGTGATTTTCCATCAGAAAGTAGGGCAAGTCACGGAACAGGGCTGAACAAGACACGTCCTGCAAAGTGAACGGGATGAAATGATTTGGGCTGAAACGGAAGTGAGGCAAAGTCTGATGGGAGGAAGACAGCTCTTGCTGTTCCCCGGGGGGGGGGCGAAGGGGACAACTCGCCGTGGGACCATTTAACAATTCTATTTAATTATTTAAAATAAACTAAAAATTTTAATTTTTACCATTCACATTTCATTCTATCCTTCCTTTTGCATCCTTTAATGATTCCTTTTGATCATTTCTTTGATATTAGTGTCACTTTTGTCTTGCTACGAGTTGTCCCGTGACGAGTTGGCCGTGGCGACGTAGAGCCCCCCCCAGAGCGAAGTCAAAGGCTTCAGGGGAATCCGCTTGTTATGAGCCAGGGAGTTCTTTGTGGCTCTTGGAAAGGGTTAACAAAGGACCCTCCACTGACCAGTCAGGCTCCGCCCCCAGTCCCCCAAACCACACCCCTTAACTACTTGGGAAGTCCAGAAGGCAAAAGTCCAGGCAGAAAGCCAGGGCAGTTCTCCGAGCCAGGCAAAAGGTCCAAGGCGAGGAGCACTTTTCCAAAAGGGGAACGGTGCAACAAGAGGCAACCACAGTTCACAAGCAAGGGCCCAGCTCGACCCCAAAGGCAAAGAGTGCTTCTCGCAAGAAGACGGGGACCAAGGCAAGGCAGGTCTGAAGGGAGCATCCTCAGGGCAGGCCAAGAACAGGCCTCACGGCAAAGCAAAAAGCAGCCTTTGACGCACACCAGAGCAGTTCTTAAAAGCAGGCAAAGCGGAGTGTGTGTCATCCGAAAACAAACACTTGTTCCTGGCAAAAGCCCCTCCTCAGGGCGGCTCCTTAAAGGTTACTCTCCAGGTGAGCCTCCTGGTGCCCTGCCCTGACTCTGCCTTCTCTGCTTCTCTCCATTCTTCCCACTGGGGGGGGATGGGGCGGGGGAGGCATTTGCTCTTCTCTGGAGCTCCTCTGCTCCGCTGCCTACCCTTTCCGTCTCCTCCCCGCTTCCTCTTGCTCCCCGCCTGCTCTTCCCGGGCCGGAGGGGCCCAGGACTGCCTGCTGGTTCCTCCTGAGCCACAGTAGGGACTGCATCATCCCCCTGCGCCAGGCCCTGCTCCTCCTCCTCTGACTGGGCCGTGACATGGCTGGTTAGGCGTTCCTCTAAAATCCTTTGGGTGGGAAAGATGTTAATCTGGAAAGCTAGGAAGACTGGTATTTTTGAAATGTGTATTTATTTATTGAATATTTATCGATATATATTTACAAGTGGTCCTTGAATTACGACCACAGTTGGGACTAGTACTTCTGTTCAGCAAGGCAGTCGTTAAATGAGTTACGCCTAATTTTATGACATTTTTGCCACAGTCGTTAAGCAGATCACCGTTGCCATTAAAGCACACGGTCGTTAAGAGAATCTGGATCCCCTCGTTGGCTTTGTCAGAAGCTGGCCGGGAAGGTCGCAGATGGCAACCTGGCAACTCCAGAATGTTGCAACCGTCATAAGTTCATGCTAGTCATGACTAAATGCCCACCTTTTGGTCACATGACCACAGGGACCCTCTGACAGCTGATGTCCAGGGCCTGCATTCCAGAAAACCCCAAACGTGCAATTCAGGTTTGAGAGTTGAGTGATGTATGACACACACACACACACACGCCCCACCAATGACCTGCCTGTTGCCCCTCAGGATCCCTTGTGCACTCCTGGATGGGAGGGAGGGAGGGGGCGAATGGGGGAACCTCAGCTGTGACTTGCAGGCCTCAAGCCTCAGCTTCCCAGGCAGGAGAAGAGGCAAGGACCAGGCTGGCCTGGTTCACCTGTCCCCCTGCAAAGGGGCAATGGGGTGTCCAATAGCAGCCAGCTGAGCCTCCAAGAGTCCCCAGGATTCCCCACCCGATCTCTCAGAAGGCCCTCTACTCCCCTCCCCGCAGAGGATCCCTTGGAAGAGCGGAAGGTGCAGAAGGAAAACCCCAGCAGGAAAGTTTCTCTTGGCCTCTGGATTGACGGCCCAGTACGGGGGGGGGCATCCCCTGGCTATGGTCAAAAAAGTCAAAATGGCTGCCACCAAGTTGCAACCGAAGCTCCGCTGCGATACATTTCAAAAAACCAGACTGGGCTTCTTCGCGGCCGAAATAGCCAAGCCGGCTGGTGGACGCGACTTCGGGGGAAGTGGGGGGGGATGCCTCCGATGGAGCCCCGCCGCAGCCGCCTAGCTGCGCTCAAGCCGGGGCGGGGGGGGGGAGGAGGACGACTCCCAGCATTCCCGGCCGGAGGGCCCATCCGGGGGCCGAGCGGGCCGGAGGCGCCCGGTTGGGCAGCGTCCCTCGGGGGGGCGGGGCCAGCGCCGGCCAGCCCGCCCCGCGCTCCTCCCGCGGGTACTTGAGGCGGCGGCGAGGCCGGGCGTGAGTCAGACGCGCCGCTGTCAGTCGGCGAGCCCCGCTAGGTCGCCGCCGCCGCCGCCGCCATGGAGACCCCCCTCGGGCAGAAGCGCGGCCCCGGCAGCGGGCTCAGCTCGACGCCGCTGTCGCCCGCGCGCATCACCCGCCTGCAGGAGAAGGAGGAGCTGCAGGACCTGAACGACCGGCTGGCCGTCTACATCGACAAGGTGCGCTCGCTGGAGTCGGAGAACGCGGGGCTGCGGCTGCGCGTCACCGAGTCGGAGTCGGAGGTCAGCCGCGAGGTGACCGGCATCAAGGCGGCCTACCAGGCCGAGCTGGCCGACGCGCGCAAGACGCTCGACTCGGTGGCCAAGGAGCGCGCGCGGCTCCAGCTGGAGCTCACCAAGGTCCGCGAGGAGTTCAAGGAGCTCGAGGCCAGGTGAGTCCTCCGCTCGCCCGCTTCCATCCGGCCGGGGCGCCGGCCGAGCGCTCTGGACGTGGACGGCGCCGGCTCCCGCCGCTCCCCGGCCCGAAGACGGGCCGCCCGCCGGCGCCGCTCGGCCGCCGGAGCCCCGGGCCGTAGGCGGGCAGCGGCCGACCGGGCGAGCCTTTGGGCGCGCGACCCTCTCGGCGGAGGGGGCCCCGGCCGGGGCTGCAGCTCCTCTCCCCCCCCCCGGGCTTTCCCGCCGCCGGGCGTGGCGCTGAGCTGGTAGAACTGCCGCCCGCCCCCAAAGCGGGCTGGGGGGGGGCGTCGGCAACCTGGACCGCGCCCAGGACGGGGCTGCGCGTGGCCGGGCTTGGGCGGGCGGGGCGGGGCGCGGGGGTGGAATCCCCCTCCGGCCAAGGCGGGGACGCCCCGGCCAGGGAAAGCCCTTAAATCGGGGTTGGGGTCCCGCTTGAGAAGCTGAGGGGCGTCGGTGGGAGACCGAGGGAGAGAAAAATCTCCCCCCCCCCCGGGAGAGCCAGTTTTCCGCGCCACGGCCGCGCCTCTAGATTGTGCTTCTGGGATTTTATTTCTAACCAGCAGATTCCTTGGCTCGAAAAAGTCCAAAATGCTCTACTGTAGTTGGTGACAGCAGCGGAAAAATTCTAGGAATGTGTGTGTGGTAGACGGATCCCCTCTTCCCTTGCTTGTGGTGTGTTGGAGTATTAGCTTTTTACTCCTTGACCCTGAGGACTAGAAACTTTCACACCTTAAAGGGTTTTAAAACTTTAATTTTGCCTTTTATCATTATTTTTAACTGTTTTGTCATTAATGTAGTACAGGGATGACAGATTAATAATTTGCTAATAGATTTAGTAGTTTAAAACTTTTGGGGGCCTGTTTTGCAAGGGATGGGGGTAGGCAACTCTTGCCCATTTATGATCTTTGGACTTCAACTCCCAGAATTCCATAGCTGGCTCAGGAATTCTGGGAGTTGAGGTCCACAGGTTTTAAAGGGGCCATAGTTGGCCACTCTTCATCTGCACCAATGTGAGTCAGGAGAACACAGCTAAATAACCCCAAACTGCTGTGTACAACACAGGAACCTCCCACCCCATCCAAAAATGTGGAACATCCTGTTGAGGACATGTGCATAGAAGATAAAATTAGATTCCAGTTTAGATTCTAACATTCCTGACCTTAAATAACCTCCCGATTTGGACTTCCCAGTCTGATTCTTTAGTGCAGGTTCTCTAGTTTTGTCTGTTTACTCATAAACAAGTTCTGATTGTTGAAGTGCAGATTATCCCTGCATGCTGTGTGTTCAGCTAAAGCTTCTGCTTGTCAGCCTGCACGGTTATTTAGCCCTTCTTGCAAAGGTTCCTGAGAAATGAGTGTGAAGGTCAAGTGTGCAGACAAATCCACCCCAGGAGTTCAGCGCTCTCTCTTCTACTCCATCTTGCCTGGATCTCTCTGATGTTTGTGGTGCTGGGTGTGGCACCTGTGTTCATTTGACACCTGTAATTAATCATTCTGCAATGTTATAGGTGTGCCAGCTCCCTCCTTCCTGGGCGATGACACATGGGCTTTGGTATGCTTCTGCCATGGCTGACTTTGCTTCGACTCTGGAGTATAGTACTCACCTGGGTGGCTGGAGTACCCAGCTCAGTTAAATTTCATTTCTGTCTGATAAAATGGATGAATCTCTTGCGTGCTCAGTTGCCATACTCTTGACAAAATTTGTGTGTGAGTGATTGTTATGCATATGGGTAGTCCTCAACTTATAACTGATGGGTTGGAAGGGACCGTGGAGATCTTCTAGTCCAAGCCCTCCCCCCCACACACACGCAGGCAGAAGACCCTGTGCAGCTGGTTGGATTGGTGGTTTAAGGGTCCAAAGTTAAAATGCCCCAGAAAAGGCACTTTATGGCCTGTAAAGCAATTCCAGCTGTTGCAAAATGTTGACTTGCCCCGCCCCTGTGCCCACATGGCCACATTTTGGGTGCTTGCCGACTTGTTGCATTTACGATCATGGTCACGTGGCAATGATTTCTGGCAAAAAGAAGGCTGCTTGGGAAAGTGGATTTGGAATTGCAACCCTTAATTTGCTTCATGACTGTGTGGTTCACTTAATGACCTTGTGATCTGCTTAATGACTACTACAATGGGTAAAGAAACCCAGCTCCAGTCATGGGATGCCTTGATTTACAGCAGCAGTGACTTTTGACTGATCCCAATTGAGGTTGTAAGTCAAGGACTATCTGGATTGCCTCCTGTGAGTGAGCAGTGGCAAATATATTTAGGGAAAAAGTCACATCCAGGAATGGAGGGTGGGGGGGGGATGTATTTCCTCAGTCATCCTGGAAGGATCTGAGCTTTGCAGGGCAGAGCAGATGGAGACTTTCCAGAGAGGCTGTTTCTGCTTTTAAACAAATCCAGGTGTGTGTTTCCCTCTCCCCTCTGCACATGTATATACCCCCCCCTCCCTTAGCTACTGTTTCTTTTCATTGGGCTAGTTACTTTTGTGTCTTTACTCAGAGTAACTTTGAGGAATGGATATCCCTAAACAAAAATATTATGGGCTGCTTTCAGGAACTCCTCAGCGCAGATGTAAAAAGGCAGGTATTTTTTGTGAGTTCAGCAGCGCCCTTTCAGACTAACGAATGTCATTTAAAGGCACCATGTTTCGTGAGCTCCAGCTGGCTCCATCCAATGCAAAAAAATAAAATAAAATGCTTCAGCCAGGGTTCAGGTTAAGTTGCCTAAAGCTGATTTTTGTTCATAGCACAGCTTTCCTCCTATGAAAGATTTGCCTACAAGTCAGCAGGCAAAGTAGTAACTCATTGACTTCAGACTCTGAGTAGAGAGGGAGGGGAATTCCGGGTGTGCATCTGGGCCATTTGTATCAGCTTCACCAATCAGCTTTGGGGCCGATTGGTGAATCTGAAAGACTCTTGTGCTCCCCTTTTGGGTCATCGTGGTCTTCATAGATCCAAACTAGAACTAAGGAGAAATTTCCTAATGGTGAGGACAAGTATCCAATAGAACAGCTTCCCTCCAGAGGTTGTGGCAGCTCCATCACTGGAGGCTTTCAAGGAGAGACTGGACAGCCACTGGTCTGGAATGGTACTGGGTCTCCTGCCTGAGCAGGGGGTTGGACTTGAACAGCGGCCCCCAGAGGATTTCCGTGGACTGGAGGTGGCGTGGTTTTGCGTGCTGCTTGCATCCCATGGATGGGGCTTTGCTTGTTTGTGTGGACCTGTACTGGTGCACGGACTGGAGGTTGGGGACCCCTGGACTAGAAAACCTCCGACTCTGTTATTCTGTGGAGCTGGTGGAGGTCTCAAATTTTTGGTCCAGAGATGTTATCAATCTCCGGATGAGAGTTTTCACCTGGATAAGACTTCAAGGATCCTTGCTGGCTTTTCTTGCTGCCTAGTGACTTTTATCTCAGTTCCCCAGGCTGGGTCCGGAGGCCCACAAAGTGGCTATCTGGTGCAGTGGCAGCTTCCGTCTCCTGTCCTCTGTGACTCCCTTCTTTGGAAGTTGTCAAATGCTGAAGTCTGGAAACAGACGGCTGCTCTGATGCGCTCCTTGGAAACCAGCAGGTTAGGCTGAGGCTGGCGCAACGTGCTGTGTGTCTAGTCCTCAGTGTTTGTTTTTAGGGCTTCCCAAACAGGGGCAGCTTCTCTTCTTTTTAAGAAGATGGATGGGGCTGGTGCTGCCCTCACTGCTAAACGAGATTCTTCTCCATACGGTGGAATAATCAAGTGAGGGTATAAATCAGTCTTTTTGAACTTTGGCAACTGTAAGATGTGTGGACCTAAGCTCCCAGAATCCCCCAGCCAGCTTTGTTGAGAAGGGGAATTCTGGGAGTTGAAGTCCACACATCTTTAAAAAGACTCTTATAAATACAATGTGAGAAATTTAAACCCAAAGTTCTGGATCGTTATTCCAAGTCACTTGGGGGGGAAAGCTAGCTTCTTGCAAATGTCTTTTCAGCTGGGCCTCTGTCTTTATCTCTGATAATTTTTCCTCCATCTTCCTGCCATTCGCTCCTCCTTGAGTCCATCCCCTGCAGCCCTTAAAAGCCCCTCTGCCCCCCTCCCCCACTGAGGGGCTGCCACCTCCACCTCGCTGTCCCTGTTTTCCTTCTCTTTCTTCCTTAGCCAGTTTGGAAGGGACAGCTGCAGGCGGAGGCTTTTGGGAGGAGCTGCTGGAGAGGGCTGCTCCCCTTTTATCTTCGTGAGCCATTTGTGGCTGGCATCCTGGACTGCCTCTGCCTAGCATTGTTGCAGATGGTAGAAGGGAGGGGTGGGCAGTGCCTGGCAGGAGCCATGAAGGCCAAAGCGGGGCTTGACAGAGAGGTATCGGTTTGAGTGCTGGGACGCCAGAAACATTGAGCGGAACAGGGGTTGGACTAGAAGACCTCTGAGGTCCCTTCCAGCCCTGGGATTCCATGTTCTATAAACACACTTCCAAGCCAGGGGACTCTGTGTTCCTCAGTGAGGGGAGAATTTGCTTTGCTTAGGCCCCAAAATAGTCTTTCTGAGCTTATGTATTGCTGCTCAAAAGAGAGTCTGAGCTTGCATCGATGGCTATAACGGTCTGCTTCATTCTTGAGTCCCTTCCAGAACTGCTGCCAGCCCAGTGCCCTGTTTCCAGGGGTCACTGAGAAGATGCTTCCCAGCCATTAGCGGGCAGGAGGGATTCCATTCCTCGACTAGGAGTCAGACTTGACCTGGGCGTTGTGTTTTGGGATGATTCAAAGGTCCTTAATTTCCCACATGTATTCAAACGCCCTTGAACCTTTACAAGGTGCCCTTTCAGCTGCAACCCCCCGCTTCTCTACTAGAAAGGTTCCCGAAGAGGCTGCTTGGCCTTCCATTCATGCCAACTGTGCCAAGATAGGAGCTGGCTCCCAAGAGGTGGAGCAGGCTGTGAGTAGCAAGGCTCGCCCACGTGCCAGCTGAGCTCTGAGTTGCCAGCTTGGCAGAGGGCTATGGGCTTCCTCCATGTTGAAGGGGAGGAGCTTCCTCAGCCCCACCTCCCCGTGAATGGGCCAATTGGCAGCGTAGGGCTGCCCTGCATGGTCCGGATTGGCAGTCCCCATGGAAACCAGCGGTTAGTTTGGATTTGAATGGCAGAGGAAGCGCCAGGCAGGACCGTTTCTGACTCATAGCAGCCACTCCTGCAGGAGCAATTATTCCTATGATTCATGGGCTGCTGTTCTTTCCAATCATGGGGAGCTGCCAAGTGGGAAGGGGAAGAGCCAAGATGGGCAAGATGCCCACTTGGAGGGAGGAGGCAGGAAGGAGGCCTCCCCAAATGCTGGGGAAGAGACCTGCCTGCTGTTTTTTCGGTATTTGCTACTTTTAGCTGGGCTTTCCCAAGAGATCCCCGCTTTCCAAAACGTCAGGGTCCTGTAAATTTCCACCACAGGCATCCCAGGCGGATCCAGGGTGAGCTTAATGTGGTCCCATTCATCTGAGGACTGATTTTCCCCACTGTTCTTCCCTCGCCTGACTTTTCCCTGCTGCAGTGCCCACCCTGGCATTCCACGAAAGGAAAGCTTTGCCCACTGGTGGCTGCAGAACCTCCTGATGCCATCCCTGTCTACCTCTCTACAGAGACAGCAGCTGCCGTAACAGGTAGCTCTCCTGCTCTGGAAGTTTTGAAGATCATGCTGTGGCTGCAAAAGTTTGCTTCCCACGTTACTGAGTTTTTGTTTTTATTTTTAAGTTATTTTAAGTTTTACATTAAAAGAAAAAAAACATAAGTTTGCAATAGTGGCAAATATCTGTAGCTCTCTTCATTAACAACTTACCGCTATCTCTTAAAATGAAACCAAACCTCTCTTTATTTCATATCCCCTCCCAATTTCTATAAACTCATTTCTAGGGTCTATGGAGATTCTCAGTCATCCAGGTCATGGTTGTCCCAAGGGTGCTTTTCCAAAAGGTAGTTGGGTTTTTCCTTGAAAACGTTTCGCTTCTCCTCCAAGGAGCTTCTTCATTTTTAACTGAAGAAGCTCCTTGGATGAAACGTGAAATGTTTCCAAGAAACCCAAGAAAGCCCAGTTGCCTTTTGGGACTCGTGTCTGGAGCCTCATCTCCCTGCTAAACAGCAAAACTCCAGTGTAAACTCTATGAGTTTTTAGTCTTGTGATGGTGCCAATTTTTTTCAGCTGCAGTTCACAGGAGAACAGCTGCTCCTTGCTAAGAATTGTGTGCAATGTGCACCAGGGTGGGCATTATTTTCTAAGAAGAACTCCTAAGTAATGGGCTTCTTAATCCTCTGCTCTTCCCCAGTAGCTTCCCGAAGCGTGTCTACCTTTTAAGGACGCACCTGGGATCAGGCAGGTGAAAATGCAGCTGTGGTGGGACTGAGGCACAAACTCCCCCACAAATACCTGGGACCCCTGTCCTGGCAGGCTGCCTTCTGCTGCAGCTTTGATGGTCAAGGGACTGCTCTTATGTATATGTCCTGGGACTAAAGGCGCCTTGCCATCAGACAAATGCAAAATAATGGGAGGCCTTAAAAAAAACCAGAAACGCCCTATGAAAATGCCAGGTCTTAAGAGCTTTCCTGAGGTCTAGGGGGTTTTGCAGCAGGGAAAGAGGGGTCCAAACTCTGGGGACACCCCCTATGTTAGTGTTTCTCAACCTTCACAACTTTAAGAGGCATGGACTTCGACTCCCAGAATTCCCTGGGGATGCTGGCTGGGGAATTCTGGGAGCTGAAGTCCACCCGTCTTCAAGCAGCCAAGGTTAAGAAACACTGCCCTAGAGGGAACATAATCAGGACCCCAACCCAAATGAAATATGTGCAAGAAAACAACTCGAAAGTGGTCGCCAGCCTTTGAATTGGAGCCAGAAGCAAATCAGTGGTTTGGGAAGCAGCGACAGCTTCAGACTTCCTGACGTGTTGAAATGAAACAAGCAGCTTCTCCCCAGCTATTTGCTGTGCTGAAACCTGAGTGTAACCTGTAGCCTGCCCCCAAAGCCTTCAGCAGGAAGTTGGGATGGTTGTGCCAGTGGGTCGATGCCAGGGAAGAAGGGGCACCTGGTTAGCTTTGGGTGGGCTTTCTTTCCTTTAACTGATTCCTTCTGCCATTTCTCCTTTGATCCGAAACCACAACCAGGAACAACTAATTCTCTGCCAGGGTTACATCGCAACAAGAGGCAGGAGGAGGAGGTGGGTGTTGTGTTCTGCCCTTGTGAGCAGGCTTCTGGTAGAGTGGAAATTTCTGTCCAGGGTGGCAATTTGTTTTCCTGCCATTTGGCCTTGAATGGCCTTGAATTTAGCCCACATATGTCTTTAATTCCTTAGTTCCAGAGCCTTCACGGCAATTATCTCCCCAATCACACAACAGATCCAGCTTTGTGTGGCTCTTCAGTGCTCCCCCCCCCAAAAAAAATCCACCCTTTAAATTTTTGTTTTGCTTATTGATCTTCCTTTTTCCTACGTTGCTGTCCAGGAAGTTTTTCAGGCTTGGGAAACTTCTTTGTTTGTTTGTGTCTGTGTGTACATGTGCAGGCACACACTGCATAAGCTACTCAGAATAAAGTTTTCCCAGGTGGCTTACAAAACACTAGAGCCGCTATTAAAAACAGACTAAAAGGAGCCGTTAAACTTACAGAACGCAAGACAAGCAAAGAGCCTTGGATTTCATTCAGAAGAGGCTCTGGAATGTGCTGGATAGCACACACAACAGTTGTCTGCAGCAATTGTGCTATTTTTTCAGGGCAGAGCAGCTGCCCCGCCACCGACATCCAGGATGTCCACATGGTGCTGGCTGCAGAGGTGGCCTCTTTAATGATGAAACAGAGTGGGGGTCCTTCTCCTTCTCATCCGATTGAACTGCTTAGCAAAAGTGCCTTTCCTGAGTTGGGTCCCGCCATTGGGGTGAGATCTGGGTGCCCTTCATTGGGGGCAACGGGGCTGGACCTCTGGAAGCTGCGAGAAGGGCAGCTGGAATGCCCACCAACCTGGGCAGCGTTTCTCCTGTGGATCCATGGTACCAATAAAGGATAATTTATTTGTATTTATTTGTAGCTAAGAGTTGAACTGTGGGGTCCTATGTGCTCTCTGAGCTTGGTGGCTTTCTTGCAGATGTTTCATGACCCAACTAGGTAACATCATCAGTGTTCAGAAAGGAGGAGGAGGAGGAGGAGGACTGTGGGGTCCTTGCTGCTCTCTGGGCTTGGTTGTTTTCTTGCAGATGTTTCATTGCCCAACTAGGTACCATCATCATTGCTAGCCCCGTGATATTCCTGCTAATAGCGCTGAGGTTAGTGGGTGGGCTGGGAAGCTATTCCCTTCCACGTCCAGGGCTTCCTCCTCCAGGAGCCCTCTTCAGCCCGGGAGGACGGAGTGGCTCGCTTCCCCGTCTTGGAAATGAGCCCCCCTGTTTGGCAAGCTGCCTTCCCTCCCCATTGCCTGGGATTCGGGAAGAGAGCAGATTGCCCTCCTGCCCCTTCCCCAGCTGAGCTCCTTTCTGCATTATACGGGTTAACCTGATTAGTTCAACCAGGCACCTCCTCCTTGGCGCTCCCCAACTCCAGCCTTAATGAAGAAGAATCAGCCATGGGGAAGGTGCTTCGGCATCTTTGCTCTTCTGAACAGTTTCATCAGTGGTGGGAATTCACTGGAGACCCTTCACCCCAGTGGCTGTTTGGGGAGGGGGGGAGAAATCTGCTTGTGTCTGCCTTCTCTGAACTTGGGTCAGCCTGTGTGAAAGCACAGACACTGTGTGCTTACCTGCGTTTTAGTGCTATATGCTGCACAGCAGCTTTGCTGGCTGGGGAATTCTGGGAATTGAAGACCACCCATCTTAAAAGTGGCAAAGGCTGACAAAACTGCTCTATTCAAGCAGCCTGTCTCAGCAGTTGGAGCAACGCACTCTTAGCTGGGAGAGGGTGAGGGGTGTTGGGGTGCCGGCTGGAGACAGATGGTCCCTTCTGAAGCAGTAGGGACGCTGCGTGCCAGTGAGGGGGTCAGGGCGTCCTCCACAAACCTGGGATTAAGGAGGGAGCAGGAGGATGTTGGGCATCAGAGGCAGCCTTGGGAAGCCGGTCTCCTTGCCCTGCAGTGGCCTGGACCAAGTGGAGGCCGTGGGAGAGAACTGCCTGCTGGCCTCATAAGGGGTGTGTGCTGAGGCCGGGGAAGAGGATTCTGACACACACCATCCCGCCCTTCCTCAGTGCCGACGGACTTGGGTTCCGTTTCTGCTTCCCGGTGCCTCCAGCCAGCGGGTGCCACCCGGCGAGCTTCTCTGCAGCTCCACAAAGTCTGGGCCAGGTAGAGAAATCCAACTTGTTTGTGTGGCCTAGTTCTGGATCGCCTCATGTTTGGTGACCATCTGTGGCTGAAAAAGGTTTTCCAAGCATTGCTAGACAAAATGCGCCGAGCTGAGAATCCACAGTCAGCGTATGAAGGATAAAAAGGAGCACACAAATGACACATTTTTCTTGCTGAATAGTTTGTGGGCTACGTAAACATGGCCCAATACTGCAGGAGGAGAGCTGACGTCGGTCTGTGTCACCTATCCCGGGAATATGACAGCATCTTTTATGACTTAGGAATTTTATGACGAGGCAGAAGCTTTTGTGAGGTGCAGCATTTTCATGTGCAAATGCTCTGACTTTCTTCCCCTTGCTCAAGTGACCCGTCGGGGTGAAGACTCCGGCAGGCGGTCTTCCTCACTGCAGCACCAGCCCTTCTCCGCCTGCCAGCTCCTAACTCCTGGGCTCCATGCAGGATGGGAAGGGCAGGCCAGATTTTCAACCTGAGCCTGTTGACCAAGAGCTTCGTGTGGGCCGGTCACTTCTCCATCGCTGGTGTCCTCCTCGCCTGGAGGGAAGGGTGGTGCCATTCAGCAGACTCTTGCTTGCAGCATGGAGTCTCGGGGACAAAGAAATGGGTGAGCTGAGCCCATGTCAGGGACTTAGGCTCCCTTGCGGAGGCTCTGCCAGGGATGTCTGGAAATTGGGCCACTGCCACTTCTTGAACAAGTTGGCTTGCTCAACAGTCTTGAACAAGCTGGTTTCTGTTCACATCAGAGAGATGTAATGCCGATGCTCTCCGTTCAGTACAGTAATTCATTGAAAGCTTGCTATACAAAGTCAGTCCTAGCATGGATCCAGGCAAACCCTGGATAGGGATGAACTTTGAAAAAGGACTCTCCCCACAATGGCTTGGCCCTAGGAGCTAAACCAGCACAGGGAGTAGCCAGAGGCTGAAGCCCCAGCAATGGAAGAGTTAAGTAACTGGGGGGGGGGTTCTTGGTGCTCTCTGAGTTTGGGGAATTCTGGGAGTTGAAGTCCACCCATCCTCAAGCAGCCAAGGTTGAGAAACACTGCTCTAAAAATAATAATAATGCTGGCTTTGGATTATTTCCATGGAAAGAGAGCCTTGGTGGAGCAGTGGGCTAATGCCTCTTTAAGTAACACCAGCTGCCTGCAATTAGTGCAGGTTCGCGTCCCACCAGGCTCAAGGTTGACTCAGCCTTCCATCCTTCCGAGGTAGGTAAAATGAGGACCCAGATTGTTGGGGGCAATAAGCTGACTTTGTAATAATGCCGCTGGGGGGTGGGGCGAAGGCCCTAATAAGCAGGCATATACATAGAATGAAGGCTACTGCTAAGCTTGTAAGCCGCCCTGAGTCTTCGGAGAAGGGCGGGATATAAATGGAATTAAAATAAATAAATAAATAAAATCATTTGATCCAGTTTTAAATTCTTTTTAGCTACCTTAGCTGTAAAATCCATTTACTTTTTTTCTACTTAGTACAAAAAAGAAGCATGCAACCATACTTGCAAGGATAATTTACATATGATGACTCCACCATCCCCCAGATTTCCATTTTAGACCTTATTTTGCTTATTGAACCTCTAATTTACAGGAGTGTTTTAGCTTCGCCACAATTTGATCAGATTAAGGGTTCCGCACCTCTCCACATAAAGGCAGCAAAAGGGCTGGTGGGCTCTCCCACCCTAACATGCAAAATGTCCTCATTTTCAGGGGACAGTGCGAGATGGATTGTGGCGACCCACAACAACTGTCCCCAAACCTCCCTTCCCAGAAGAACAGGTGGCCCTCTTCCACCCCCCAGCCCCATTTAGCACGAGGCCTGCAGGAAACATCCAGAGCAGCCCCAACTGAACAACCAAACTGGGATAAAGTCGGTTTCATGTTTCCTTCAGGCAGAAAGCACCAGTTGCTCCCCTCCAGACAATGCAACCCCCTGAATCCACAGAGGGGAGCCACCACTTGTGCGGACAGGTGGGCTGTTGCCTGGGGCTCTAAACTGACTCCCCTTCCAAGAAGGGAGGTGGTTGCAAGGAAGAGATGAGAATATCTTCAACCAGAATACTTAAAAAAAAGAGAGGGGGATCCATTAAGTAGATTAGAGAAGTGCCTTTGGGATGGGGTGGTCCTAATTTCAGATTCACATATTTAAAGCCTTCTTCTTCAGATAATTTCATTCAGGTTATGGAGGAATAATAAAATAAAGTAAACTGTGAAAGCCAAATGCTAGATTTCCAATGGGGGGGGGGGTTATATCAGATAAGGGCCCAGATGCCAATCATGGGATGCTGATAAAGTTGCCTCCCCTTCCCAAAAACCGTGGGTCAGTCCACCTAGGAGAAAGGCCATTGGCTCCCACAGGCCAGCAAATACTCAAAAGAAAGATATCCTTCCGTCACTAATAAGCACCATGGTGTGAAGAATCAGGACTATACATTAAGTTGCAGTTCCGAAGATCTATTGCTCAAGAATCTAATCCAGGTTTGGTGCTAAATTGGTGCCAGATAAGAATCGATGGAATTCAAGAGGGTTGGACTTAGACATTTGTGGGAATGTAAGGACTCTAGGCTGATGACTCGCTCAACTCCGCCCCCGGCTCTGCCTGCTCTTCTCCGACCCAGGGAGGCCATGCTAGGACTGACTTTGTATAGCAAGATAAATCTGAGCTAATAAAACATTGTTTTTTGTTTCCATGCTATATAATGGCCTTGTTACTATAATTACTAAGAGAATGGCTCGGTTATTACAGAATTCTAGATTGCCTTAATGCAGGGGTCAGGAACCTGAAACAGTGAAAGAGCCACTCGGAACCGGTTCCCTCACAAAAGGAAAAACTCGGAGCCACAAAAAAATGTGTGCACATGCGTGTACATGCGCACATGTGCAGAACAGGGTTTGACTGAAGAGTGGAGCCAAGGCGAGATATGCACCTACCCTGCATATTTGAATTGATTGGTTGAACTTTTTTAGTCCCACTTTTTTTTTTTTTGGACTGCACATGGCAGAGAACTGGAAGCCGCAGGAGACGGCTGAAAGAGCCGCATGCGGCTCTGGAGCCGCGGGTTGCAGACCTGTGCCTTAATGCTTAATAGACTAACACAGTTGAGAGGGACCTTGGAGGTCTTCTAGTCCAGCCCCTGCTCAAGCAGGAGACCCTATGCCATTTCAGACAGGTGACTGTCCAATCTCTTCTTAAAAACCTCCAGTGATGGAGCACCCACGATTTCTGGAGAAACTGCTCCACGGATTGATTGTTCTTGCAGTCAGGAAATTTCTCCTTAGTTCTAGATTGCTTCTCTCCTTGATTAGTTTCTATCCATCTTTTCTCGTCTTGCCTTCTGGTGCTTTGCAAAACAGGTTGACCACCCCCCCCCCTCGTTCTTTGTGACAGCTCCTCAGGTATTGGAGGGTGGCTGTCATGTTTCCACTGGGTCCTTCTCTTTATTAGACTAGACTTATTCAGTTCCTACAAGTATGATTGAACCTCCAGGCCTATTAACTCCGTTGCTCTTCTTTGGACCCTTGCAGAGTTTCACCTTCCGCATCTTGGCCTGGGCAGATGGAGCTGGGGTCTTTCAAACTTGCGAGATGCTAGAAGGTGAACTATTTTTTGTACTTTACAGAGGCTGTTCAAAGCCCCTGAAAGAGGCGTGTTGGCCTCTTTAAGTGTAAGAGCTGCCTGGGCTGCTTCGGGGCTGCCTGGGTGAGCTTGAGCGAGTAACCTTGCTCCAGCCCCAGCATGTGCAGGCAGCCAGGCAGGTGTAGCTTTTGAAGGGCCGAGGGGGGTTGGCAGCAGGCAGCAGCTACCTTGCACACGTGGAGGGGGGGGAGTTTTTCCAAGTACTTTGCACCTCCTAATAATTAACCTCTTGCTCTTTCAAGAGAGAAGAATTGGGAGATTATGTTTGTTTGCAGTGCTGAATAAACGGCAGTTTATTTACCCTGCAAGCGGTCTTTTGAGGGGTCCTTACTGTGCTCTGAGCTAGCTTGTTTTCCTGCAAATGTTTTGTTACCCTAACTGTTGGGCAGGACACCAGAGTATAAACTGACAGCAGACAGCACTCCTTACTAGCACTGATGAGGTTACCTAGTTAGGGTAATGAAACATCTGCAGGAAAACAAGCTAGTTCATGGAGCACTCGGGAGCCCTCATTTCAGCCCTGAGCTACAAATATTCTCCCTCATTGGAAACGGTCTTTGTTAACAAATAATCTGAAGATTTAGTCTTTCTGCTTGAGGTGCATGGCTAGGAACTCAAAATATTTAAATGGACTATTCTTCAAAATCAGGTTACCAAATCCTGGCAACTCCCAGAATTTCCCGGCCAGCATGAAGTCCAGGAATTTTAAAGTTGCCACGCTTGGGAAACTCTGTTCTACGTGAACACCTACTGATGTAAATAAGCAAAGTGTCCACGTTTTCCTTCAGTAACTTAAAGAACAGATGAATTTTGAATGTTGGCAATGAATTCACTTATTCCCCTTTAATGGATTTGCCTGGCAAGGAAGCAGCTGGCTCTTTGCTAGATCAGGCTTGGTCCTTAAACCCTTGCAAACAACAGGCTCGGAAATGAACGATGTAAATTGGGGGGGGAGGGAAGGAGCCCCCCCCAAGGGGCCTCACAGCCACCCTTTCTGGCTTGGAGGGCCAACTGAAGTCTCGCGAAGAGCCAGGCTCAAACCAGAACAGAAAACTTACCCAACCGGGTCTGTTTCTCCCACCCTTTTGGCACAGAGCAGCCCTTGACGTCAGCCACGGCCGGGAAGAAAACCCTGCTTTGTTTACCGTCTTCAGCGGGAGCTCTGCCCTGATTTCTTGTGGGGTGGCAAGATGCCCACCACGCTCTGGCCCCTTTCCCTCCCACCCGCCCACCCGTGCACCCAGAGAAGAGGCTCCCAGGATGTTGCATCACTCTGCAGGGGGAGAGAGCTGGGTGGGGTCTCCCTGTGAAGTGGGGGAGAATGTGACCTTTCTCTCTGGGGAAAGAGCCGGGCTGTTGTTGGAGAGCAAGGCAGCGCAGTCGCCTGGCGGGTCTGGGGCCTCCTCCAAGCTTTAGAAGCTGGCACAGGGTCAGCCCACGCCCAGCTTCCTTGCCAAGGTTGGGGGCTGAGTCACTGGACACAAACTGTCCAGAGGGAAGGCCTCTGAAAGTACCTCCAGCTTAGGAAAGAGACAATCCCACGAATCCTTCCTCTCTCTCTTTTATCTTACCCAAGGGATTCAGAGGTTCCAGCCTGGAAGGGCCTGGGGTACGTTCACGACATTTTCAGGAAAGGGGGAGTATAGCAGTATAACAGAGTCGGAGGGGGCCTTGGAGGTCTTCAAGTCCAAACCCCTGTTCAAGCAGGAGATCCTGTACCATTTCAGCCAAATGGCTGTCAGGTCTGTTCAATCATTGTTTCTTCGCCAAAAGCTTTAGGTAAATCAAGTTTGCTGCCCTTTAGGTAAGACACCCAGAGTCACCCCGAGTGAATCGGGCAACCATATAAATTTTCTTAATATAAATAAAATTTCCCTTTTCCAGCTAAATTCCCATGACACCTTTTTGCATCAGGGCCGTTGTTTTTATTCGGCTACGTTTTGTAAAGGTAAAGGTAAAGGTTCCCCTGCACGTGCATGCTAGTCGTTTCCGACTCTAGGGGCCGGTGCTCATCTCTGTTTCAAAGCCAAAGAGCCAGCGCTTGTCCGAGGACGTCTCCGTGGTCATGTGGCCGGCATGACTGGACACCAAAGGCGCATGGAACACTGTTACCTTCCCACCGTAGCGGTCCCTATTTTTCTACTTGCATTTTTACGTGCTTTCGAACTGCTAGGTTGGCAGAAGCTGGGACGAGTAACAGGCGCTCACTCTGCTACGCGGCACTCGGGATTTGACCCGCCAAACTGCCGACCTTCAGATCGACAAACTCAGCGTCCTAACCCACTGTAGTATTGGCTAAAAATTCCACGCTGTCTCTTCAGAAGCTTCCTTTTTATTTTGGTTTGGGGGTCTAATAGTTACAGAGTTCCCCTAAAATTTATTTATTTATTTATTTATTGCATTTATATACCGCCCTTTCCCTGAGGACTCAGGGCGGTTTACAGGGAGTTAAAAATCAAACATACAAAAGTTAAAACCCAATTTAAAAAATATTAAATCAACCCTGTACTATTAAAAAACCCAATTAAAATGAATATCTCCTCAGCCTGGGCCCGAGAGCTCAAAGAGCCAGGTCTTCAGGCCCCGGCGGAATGATCGGAGGTCACCTGGCCTCTTTTCTTAGGGATGTTGCTATTTCCCCAGATAAAGAGAAGATGAATCCTTTGGCTCTGTAGCTTTTACCTTAACCTTTTCGAAAAAAAGGATTTCTTGGATTGAACTGGGGTCAATCCAACCAGCCGGGGGAGATCAGATCCTTGGTGACTTGCTCCCCAGGCTGCTTCCCTGATCTTGGCATTTGGAATTCCAAGATTGACTGCTTCAGAGTAGGAAGGCTCTGCTTTAGTGCCTTAAGCCTGCAGTGTTGCACATTCAGAGGTGCCGGCTCTGACACCATTCCTCCATGCTGTCTTTAAAGCCTGCAGCTGCACCTTCTGCCCTCTCTTGGTTGCTTCAGCCCTGCAGCGCTGCCCCTCTCTCCCTGGTCATGCCCCCACCCTTTTGCGGCTTAGGGTGGAGGCCCTGTGGCTTCCCAAGAAGCTGCGGGACTTGGCTTGGCTTCCTGGACTCTCTTGGGGGGTGGTGGTGGAGGCAGAGCCCCTGGGAGGATGCCAGGCCCTTCCTCGGCCCAAAGGATGCCAGTTGTGAGCTGCCGGCCAGGCGCCTTTGCCAGGGGAGAGCAGCTTCAGGACCTCCTCGTAGCGGTGTGGAGTATCTGCATCTGCCCACAGGTGTGAAGGTTTTTCTTCCCAGGAGCCCCCCCAGAAGCCCCGTGCAAAAGGGGGTGGTGGTGTTCTCACACGTCTGTCAAATTGTCCCCTGCCCTCCCTTTTTCACTCTCCCCAAGTGCCATGCTCAACTGTTTATGACCTATTGGATAGAATCCTAAGGCAGGAAGGGACCCTGGAGGTCTTCTAGTCCAACCCGCTGCTCAGGGCAGGAGACTTATACCATTCTGACAAATAGTTGTCCAATCTTTTCTCAAAAACCTCCAATGACAGAAGCACCCACAAGTCTGGGAGATGAGCAGTTCCGCGAATCAGCTTTTCTGCAGTTTTGTTGTTTTATGCCATCATACCTGTGGCACGTCAAGGTGACACAAAGGCAATAAACTATTTCCTTGTATCCACCTTTAAAGAAATAGGTGGCACTTTTTTTTGTTTTGAATGTTTCTGCGTAAGTGTGACCTGAAAGGGGATCTCTTTCTTACACAGGTTTTAAAACTAGACAAGCAGAACCCAAATGAGGCAAAAATGTTACCCTTGTTCAGTTGTGTATTGGGGGAAATGTTCCAGAGCCGTGTCTCTGTTTGGGCTTGAGCAGAGCAGGAGATGGTGACTGGGAGGGGAGGGGAGGTCGGGGGTGTGTGTGTGCCATTCAAGACACGGCTGACATGTTGCTGCTTTCTTTTCCTCCTTAATACAATTTTGAATGTCTCGTTTCCTGCATCTGGTGAGCTGGAAACTTAGTCACAGCCATAAAAATGCATTTTTGGATAGAGGGTTTTGATGCTGCTGCTGGGAATGTGTGGGCCTGTATTGGCAGTCCTCAACTTATGACCATCTGTTTAGCAGTCATTCAAAGTTATGGCAGTGCTGGAAAAAGGGACTTACAACCAGTCCTTGCACTCACAATCTTGCAGCATCCGGAGGTCCTGCAATTGTGATCCAGGCACTTGGCAATTGGCTCACACTTACGACAGTTTCCGTGTCCTGCAGTCCTCTGGGTACCACTTACATCCCTCCTAGCCAGCTTCTGACAATCAGTGGGGAAGTTGATAGGAAAAGTCACAAGTCACAGCCTTGCTTAATGACTGTGGGTGATTTGCTTAATGACCTTTGCAAAAAAGATCACAAAACCGTGTGTAATCACATTTTGTCTCACTTAACAGCTACACTGCTTAACAATGAATTTTCCAGCCTCTGTTGTCGTAACATATAAAGAACGGTTGCAGGAAATGGGAATGTCTAGTCTAAAAGAAGGATGAGTGGGGATGTGATAGCAGTCCTCCAATATTTGAGGAGCTGTCACAGAAAAGAAGGAATGGATTTATTCTCCGAAGCCCCCGAGGGCAGGAAGATCAGTAAAGAGAGACCCAATCTAGAACTAAGGAGGAATTTTCTGACAGTGAGAACTATTAACCAGTGGAACGGCTTCCCTCCAGAAATTGTGGGGCTCAATCATTGGAGATTTTAAAGAAGAGATTGAAGAAGCCATTTGTCTGAGATGCTATAGTATCTCCTGCCGTGAGCAGAATTAATGGAAAGACAGACAGACAGATAAGTCTTCCTCCTGGAATTGTGGGCGCTCCATCACTGAAGAGATTGGAGCACTGTTTGTTTAAAAAGGGTGCCCTATGATTTTATGATTCTGAGATAAGATAGATGACAGACAGATGGATGGATGGATGGAACAGCTTGCCCCTCCAGAAGTTGTGGGTGCTCCATCACTGGAGGACTTCAAGAAAAGACTGGACAACCTTTAGTCTGAGATGCTATAGTGTCTCCCACTTGTGCAGTGGGGTGGACTAGAAGACTTCTGAGGTCCCTTTCAACACTACGGTATTTAGGGATAGAACAGAATAGAATAGAATAGAATCTGTAAGGGACCTTGGAGGTCTTCTAGTCTGCCCCCCCACTCAAGCAGGAGGCCCTATACCATCTCAGACAAGTGACTGTCTAGTCTCTTCTTAAAAACCTCCAGTGACGGAGCGCCTACGACTTGCAAGCTGTTCCATTGGTTAATTGTCCTCTGTAAGTTGGGAACTACCTGTAGCCTGAAAGGGTAACCAAACCAGTTGTAGCAACGTTGCATTAGAGTAGGATGATCAAGTTGGAAGCAAACAAGGCGACTCAAGGCCTGCTCAAATAGCCAGGTCGCTACTGGCCCCAGCAAGATTAAGGGAGACCAGGTGTTACTATTAATATTCAAAAATGCATAATGGTTTCTGTTCCATGTATTTCACAGGCTTTAGAAAATTGTAACTCCTTTTCGTTAAAGGCAATACCGGAGTTGGCTCACAGAGGCCCAGATTGCCCATACTCGTTTATGGGCTAGAAACTAATGCCTGAAATTGAACAATTTATTACCTGTTATTAAGTTTACTCAGGTTTATTTCATGCAATAACTCCTGGACACAGTTTGTGTGTGTGTGTAAAAGACCAGCTTGCATTTTGCAACTCTGAAACCAGACGAGAGCCGTTCAACTGTGCACGCACCCGCGTGTGCTCACCAATGATTTCTCCCAGCAACACCTGTGGACGGTCCCCGTTTCTGTGGGAGGATCCGGGTGGGGCCCTCAGTGCCCACAAAACACTGTTCTGGCATTCAGGAAAAACCGTCCCTGGAAACGGAAGCCTGGCGTTTTGCTGCGACTTGCAAGGCCGGGGGGGGGGGGGGCACTGGGCATGTTCTCCTGGCTTTTAGAAGTGGAGCAGATGAGTCAGAGGATGATGGGCAGCGGAGCTCCCGTTCTCTTCCAGACAGCTCAGCAGGGTTTCTGCTGCATATCCAGTTTTGGTCACCACAGTACAAAAAAGATGCTGAGACTGGAAAAAAGGTGCAGAGAAGAGCAACGAAGAGGATCAGGGGACTGGAGGCTAAAACATACAAAGAGCGGTTGCAGGAACTGGGGGTGGCTAGTTTAATAAAAAGAAGGACTAGGAGGGACATGATAGCAGTGCTCCAGTATTTGAGGGGCTGCCCCAAAGAAGGGGGGGGTCTTAGACAAGGCCTCTTAGGCAAGACAACAATGGGTGGAAACTAATCAAGGAGAGACGCAAACTAGGGCTAAGGAGAAATTTCCTGAGAGAAAAATTAACCAATGGAACGGCTTTCGGACGTTCCGGGGCTCCCATCATTGGAGCTTTCCAAGAATTGATTGGACAGCCCTTTGTCTGGAATGGCAGGGTCTCCTACTTGTGCGCGGGGTGGGTGGGTGGGGTTGGACTAGAAGACCTCCAAGCTCCCTTCCAACTCTGGCGTATTCCCTTTCTGGCAATCCCTCCCTCCCTCCCGCTCAGCCCGTTCCCATGAGTATCTAGTATCTCATCCCTTTAGTAGTATTGGTGGTGTGAGAACAGGGCTTTGTTCCTCCCCAGCATTTTTAAACTGCTTCAAAGGAAAATTTAGAGAGGAGGAGGAGGAGGACCACCACGACAACGATGAGATGACACCTCACTTCCTGGCCTGGAGGGTTGTGGCTTTTGCCCCACATTGCTGGTTGTGTTCTAAGCAATGGATAGGAAGATATCTTTGGCTTATGAGCGAAGAGGTGCAACAGCACGAGAGGAGTGCAGGGCTGGTAGGAAAAGGAGAAAAGGCAGCGACCTTTCCTTGTAATCCTTTGGGGGGGAGGAGGTGGTTCACCACAATTGGGGAAGCAGCCTCTGCAGAGAGCTAACAGGCCGAGAGTTTTCCTTTTGGGTTTCGTGCTTGTGGCCCTTCCAGTCAAAATGCCTTGCAGCAGCGGTCCCCAACCTCTGGTCCCTGGACCGGCACCGGTCCACACATGCCAGAGACCGGTCCGCACAAACAAGGGAAGCCCCATCCGCCGGATGCTGGCAGCACGTGAAACCAGCCCCCTCCCAGTCCCGGGAAAAACCTCCCTCCACGGAACCGGTCCCTGGTGCCCAAGAGGTTGGGGGCCGCCGCGTTAGAGGGAATCCTCATTTAGCAACCGCAGTTGGGACTAGACACTTGGTCGTTAAGCAAAGTGGTTACTAAGTGAAACTTGGATTGCTGATGATCTGACTTCAGCTTCCCTTTGCTTCGTAGACCTGCAAAATTATTTTTTCATCATGTCAATGAGGCTGTCGCTAAACGAGGACTGCCTGTATGGAAGCTCTTACAACTCACAGAAAGCAGCAACTGTGCTGCATAGGAGGATCATAATCATAATCATAATAAAGTTGGAAGGGACCTTGGAGGTCATCTAGTCCAACCCCTGCTCAGGCAGGAAACCTTATACCATTTCAGACAAATGTCTGTCCAGTCTCTTCCTAAAAATTTCCAGTGTTGGAGCATTCACCACTTTGGAGGCAGGTTGTTCCACTGGTGAATTGTTCTCACTGTCAGGAAGTTTCTCCTTAGTTCTAGGTTGCTTCTCTCCTTGATGAGGTTCCATCCGTTGCTTCTTGTCCTGCTTTCAGGTGCTTTGGAGAATAGCTTGACTCCCTCTTCTTTGGGGCAGCCCCTGAGATATTGCACTGTGCAATAATGCACAGTGTTGGCTTTTTTGGCGGCTGCAGCACACGGCTGGCTCGTATTTAAGTGATTGTCCACTAGGACTCCGAGATCCCTCTCACAGTTACTACTATTGAGCAAGGTACCACCTACATTATACCTGTACATTTGGTTTTTCTTGCCTAAATGTAGAACCTTACTTTTTTCACCACTGGATTTCATTTTGTTAGATAGCGCCCAAGCAGAGAGTGTGGAGGGAGGGGCTGGGGGGTGGGCGGGGCAAGAAAGTACCCGGCAGAGTTAGCTTTCCACCCCCTCCCCAATCAGAGTAGAGAGCAGAGTTTGCAGAGTGGATGCTGTCTCCTCATCTCCTCCCTCCCCAACTCCCCCCCTCCACAGTTTGTGGGTCTGGCTCTCCAAGGGCCCCCCCCCTTGCAGCCTCATGCGTCATGCCATAGGCAGGAGATGAGATGTAGAGGGGGGGAAGAGCACTTAACTTGGGTGTTGGCCTGTGCAGAGTCCGGCAGGGAATTGCATGGCCAGAAGAAAGGAGTTTTCTGGTTCTGGTCAGCCTGGCCATGCTGGTTCTGTGCCAGCTTTGAAAACTCAGCGCGAAGGGAAGTCTCCAAAGCCCAAAATAGAAAGTCTTTTTCCCACCTTCTTTAAAAAGCCTCGTGACATAGAAATGAATGACTCTGAGATTCCACTTCCTTGGTTGCGGGGGGTGGGGAATCCTGATTTTGGCTGCGGGGAACTTTGGTTGTTGCTTTTGAGAAACAGCCCAAAGGTCTCCTTGGCAACTTCTCTGTTGGCGTTGTGAGGCAAGCAGGCCCCATCTCTGTTTCTGGCAAAGAAGCTCTGTGCGAGGAGTAATCATGAGGACTAGAAGCGCCACCTTGCTTTTGCAACCCAGAGCCCAAGATTGTCAGAGTGGGCAGAATGACCGCACAGTTCTCCCTTTAAGTCAAAGTAAAAAATTGAGGCTGCGTGTTATTATCTTTTTCTACTGGGTTAAAAAGAGTCAGAAGTCGATGTTTTTCTTTCTCCCCCCCCCTTTTATCCTACAGTTTTTCCTCCCCTGCTTTCTCACTATTTTGATTTTTGTTTGTATTTTATATTTTGATCAACTAACAAAAATGTGGAAGCATAAAAAGGAAAAATAGATACCCTCAAGGGTGCCCGGTGCCCTTGTTTTGCCCTTCAGTACCCATGCCAGCAGCTGATGGGCACTTTCCTTGCAATTGCTTGCTTGTGAGAAGTGGAAGAAAACTCAGCCCACCGGCAATGGGTGTGTGTGTGTGTTGCTTTTAGATTCGTCTTTCTAGTAATTTGTTGTGAGCGTAATTTGTAACACTGAGTTTCGTATTCAGTTACATCTTACAAGGCCAATATAACCACCCGGGCACTCGCACCCATTTCAAGCACTTGGCATGTGCCTGCCTGCAAAAGCCTCACCCTTAACGTTTTCACTTCTTGGGAAGAGACTGGGGCAGGGGTGGGCAGCCTCGGCTCCTTTATGACTTGTGGACTTCAACTCCCAGAATTCCTGAGCCAGCCATGCTGAGGGGAAAGGGAGAGGTTCCCAAGGGGGGGTGGGGTGGGGAGAAAACCTGTTCAGGGCCGCAGGGCAATTGGTGAGGATTGTGTGGCTGAAAACCCAGCCGGAAGCAGCGACCGTGAGTCCGTGGCCAAGTGTAAGGAGTTACCACCACAAGTGACCTCTGTTGCTAAGTGAGACAATTGTTAAGCCCCATTTGACGACCTTTCTTCACACGGTTGTTAAGTGAATCACTGCCGTTGTTACATTAGTAACATGGTTGTTAAGTGAATCTGGCCTTGTCAGAAGGTCGCAAAAGGGGATCACGTGGGCCCGGGAGACAGTGACCGTCGTGAATACGGCTCCGTTGCCAAGCGTCTGAACTTTGATCACGTGATGGGGGGGGGAGAAATGCTGCTCATAAGTGTGAAAAATGGTCACAAGTCGCCTTTTCCAGTGCCGTTGCAACTTTGAACAGTCGCTAAATGAATGGTCGTAAGCTGAGGACTGCCTGCATCCTTTTACTCCCCGTCAGCTGCCGAGCGAGCGGGCGCTGCTTTTAAGCCCTTGCAGTTTCTAGTTGCATCTCATCTTGTTCCAGAAGAAAAAGGAGGCAGCCGAGGAACGGAAACTTGGATCCCAGCTCCGATAAACATGCAGATTTTTCCTCCTCTTCTCTACATTTGTAGAGTTTCCCGTCTCCGTCCTAAATTAAAGCCAAATGAAACTTTTTTTAAAAAAAAAACTGAGGCCCCATTTTCCCTGCTTTGACTGTGTTGTTGGCATCCTGCATTGGGTCTGCATTGGTCCTTTTTACAAGCCGGCCCATGCAGAGGACTCGCGTTGGGCTCCATGGTTTTCCCGTCGGTGTCCCTGCCAAGCACCCAGCCCCTCACCCCAGATCCGAGGCTGAGTTGAGCACCCTGGAGGGCTCTGCGCACGGGTCTTCGTTGCTTTATCGCTCTCTTTCTATCCTGCCTGACTTTCCACATCTCCAGACGGTTTTTGTGATAAAAAAATAAAACATGGAATGTGTTTAGTGCCGCTTAGGGCTCCACCTGAGGGTTGGTGTAGCTGAAAAATGCCACACAGGATGTATACCACCAGTGTCCCTCACTCTTGGCAGCGTTTAAGATGTGCGGACTTGTAACTTCAATGAAAGATCTGCAAGGCAACGAGAAGCCCCGAGAGCATCAGGGACCCCACAGTTGAGCCACAAGTATTCTATGGGCATGGATTCTTAGTGGATTATCATCCCACCTGCTGAAGTGGGAGGTTGGGATGCAAAGCATCGCTCTGTGACTCAGTCTTCCTGCTGTCAGCTGCGCCCTTTTTGCCTCTCCCTTTGTGGAGATGTTTGTCTTTTGACCTTCACCCTGAAATCCTGGTCCTTGCTGGCCTTGCTGGTCCCCACAGCTCTCGGCGCCCAGTTTGGAAGGAATCTCTCCTTGACAGCCAGAAGCAGACGAGACGAGAACAGTGCGTTTCTTCTAAGTCCGGATTTCCCTTCAACATCTTAATTAGCGCTGCACATTTCTTGAGTCATTAGCAGCTGAGGCTACTGGGGCCAAATCTGCTTTTGATCAGTTCTTCTCCTTGCTGGTGAGGCCGCCCAAATAGCCCAAATAGGTGAAAGGGAGTTCCTCTGGATGGGTTGCTAATTTAAAGTTTCTGCTCCTTCAGATGTCTAGAATTGCATTTATTGCCTTCCACATGACGCCCACAAGAGCTTGGGCAGTGATCAGCACAGCCAGATGAGGGCGCCAGATTCCCAGAAAAGGCAGTTCTACTCACACGTGAGCCTGTTGTGGTTTACTCAGTCATAGTTTGCTGAGAGGTGTGAATGGAGTCATTCTTTTTATCCCTGGGCCTAGGTTCAAATCTGACTAATGTTCTGGTGCTCCCAAGTCTTATTCCCATGGGCATCTTATGGGTATTGCCTGTTGTGGATTACTCACTTACAAATGAATGAGCCACAATTTGCAGAGATGTGTAAATGGAGTTGTTCTCTTTATCTCTGGGCCTGAGTTTGAATCTGATTAATATTTATTTATTTATTTATTTTATTACATTTATATACCGCCCTTTCCCGGAGGACTCAGGGCGGTTTACAGGGTAATTAAAAACCAAAAATACAAAAGTTAAAACCAAGTTTAAAAAAGATTAAATTTATCCCTGTATAAATAAAACCCCAATTAAAATAAATTAATCCTCAGCCTGGGCCAGAGAGCTCGAAGAACCTCTTGTGGGTTTCTGCCAAAGTCTCCCAAAGTCCATCTTGTCTTCTGGTGGGGCTGCTGGGCACAAGACTTTCCTCCTTACGAATGGCTGCATCTTCCTCTTCCAGGGACACCAAGAAGAAAGGAGAATTGCTCACTGCCCAGGCCCGCCTGAAGGATGTGGAGGCCTTGCTCAACTCCAAAGAGGCTGCGCTCACCACCGCCTTGGGGGAGAAGCGCAACCTGGAGGGTGAAGTCCGCAACCTCAGAGGCCAACTGGCCAAGGTAGGCCAGGCGCAGCTGTGAAGGTCCCCAACAGTCTCTCCGCTCTGCTCTTGGGGGACCCTTGAGATGGGAGGGGGCCAGTTTCTCCTTCTGCGCCTCCATCTCTTGCCCATCTTCGGACTACCGGTTCCAAAATGTTATGCCAGGACGAATGAGTTTGTAGGCTCAGGTAAACTATGCCTGCAAATGTCTGTTGTGCAGGAGGGGAGGGGTCCTTCCGCTAGGAGACCACCAGCCTTTCACCTCCTTCCCAGGCCAGCTCCTGTTCCTGCAGATTGCCAACCAAGGGCAATAAGGATGGCAGAGCCAGGCTTAGGCTGGTCAACCTTATTAGGCTTCCAGAACTGAAGGCAGGCTGGTGGTCTTTCAGTTCCCCCCGCCAACAATGGGTCGGTGGGCTCCTGTTATGATTTTTATTTGGCCATGCTTTATCTTTTTGTGAATTTTGTAATTGTGAATTTAACCTGTGCTGTTGATAAGGAGGCCAAAACAGCAGCAAGATTTATAACTATATTTCTCGAGCTTGGCAGTTGAATGATGGGTGGACATCAACTCCCAGAGGGGAATTCTGGTCCATCCATCTTCTACTGGCCAAGGTTGAGAATCATTGGTCCAACAATGGACCAGCAGAGCTATTGACTGTACTCAGCTGTGGCCCTTCAAAGGCGGACCACTCCTGGCCACAGGTGCCACGGACTGTCCTGAATTTAGCCCCTTCATCTTTGAGGTTGCATGGCTGAGACATTCCCTCCCTCTGTCACTAAGGGGCACAAAACCCCTCCTCCGCCCCTGCTTTTCCTGCTTATCTCTATGTCCGTCCTGCACCCTCTCTGGGCTCTAGAATAATAATCTGAATTTCACAATCAGCTTAATTTTACTGTCACTTTGCCCCCCAAACTGGCTGGGGCCCGGAAAGGCTCACCTGTGCAGGAACCAAGTGAGGCCAGCAGGGGGCGATGGAGTCCACCATTTGCCAAGGCAGAGAGGAGGAATGGACAGTTGGAAAGCAAAGTGACCTTTTTAAGAGGACTTGGGTGGGTGGACTCTTGCTTCCATCATCCCTGACCAGGGATCTGCCGCCCTGCCCGGCAGCATTTTCCGTTTTTTTATTATTATTATTTTGTTTATTTACATCCTGCCTTTATTATTTTTATTAACAACTCAAGATACCAAAATACTCCTTCCTTCTATTTTCTCCAGCACAACAACCCAGTGAGGTGGGCTGGGCTGAGAGAGAGGGACTGGCCCAAGGTCATCTAGAGGCTTTTATAGCTAAGATGGACCAGAACTCCCAGGCTCCTGCTGAGTGGCCCAAAGTCGCCCAGCTGGCATTCATGCCAAAGTCTCCTGGTGCTAGTCTGGTGCCTTCACCCACCACATGGAACTGGCTTTCCTTCTACTTTAGATCCTCTAAGTCCAGATGTTTTTCACTCCTGGCAGCCTCTCCCTGCGGGAGAGAAGCTAAATCAGCATCAGTGGCTTGTAAACTTCATCTCTTAACTTAGAGAAAGGTGATCAGGCTTCTTTGGACCAAACTGATGGGAGATACTGCCCATAACAAACAAACACACACACACACACACACACACACACCCCTACACACCCCTGGTGTTTCTGGGAGCATGCAGAAGCTGGTGCTGTGACAGGCAAGTTGGGCACCGATGAGTCTAGAGCAGACATGTCAAACTCGCGACGTCATTGCTGGCAATGGGCTGGGCGTGGTTTCTTCATGATGCGGGCCGGCAGTTTGACACCCCTGGTCTAGAGAGAGAGAGAGACGTCCGTGAGACAGATGTTGAGGGCCAGCCCGGTCACCCAGCCTTAGCAGAGCCACCTCCTGCCACGCGGCCCTCCCAGCCAGGCGATCTGGGGCCCTTTGCTCCCCCTTCTGTGCAGTGACCGGGTCCCCTGGTTTGTCCCCTGCAGTTGGAGGTGGCATTGGCCGATGTCAAGAAGCAGCTTCAGGACGAAATGCTGCAGCGGGTGGATGTGGAGAACAGGCTACAGACCCTGAAGGAGGAGCTGGACTTCCAGAAGAACATCTACAGCGAGGTGAGTCCCAGCTCACAGAAGGGTCCCTTAGAGGTCACCTAGTCCAACCGCTTCTAGGGCAGGAATCCTACACCGCCTGGGCTTGAAAAGCGACTCTGCTGTTTCATAGCCAGGAATTCCTCCTTGAGTTTGGGTCCCCCTCCATAAAACACCCACCCATTGGCCCTAGAGAGAGTAAATTCCTTCCTTTTCTAAAATAAATGTTATTATTAAGTTTTATTGTAAAATAAAAATACAGAAAAAACAAAAGTTAGAAGACAGGCGAAGAGAGAAAAAAGTGGCGACTTCCAACTTTTTCAGGGCGGTGACATACAACCCCCCCCCCCAAGCTTTATGCTTCAGGTTTCAAGCCACTTCAGTAACCACAGAAGCATCCTGATCACCCAGACCCAAAGCACAGAGTGGGTCTCCATGGGCTGGGAGATTGAACTTGCCACCCTGCCCTGGGCCAGGCAGTCAGCCCAATTCCTGCACATCTGGAAATGGCCCCACAGAGCAGCAGGGGCTGCTGGATGACGGGGGCAGCGGATTGGGGCTGGAGGGAGCAGGTCACAGTTGGGGGGGGGTTGTGCCTTCCCAGTCCCGGGATGCCCTGCTCAGCCGCTGCCCCGCTGCTCACAGGAGCTCCGCGAGACGAAACGCCGCCACGAGACGCGCCTGGTGGAGATCGACAGCGGGCAGCAGCGTGAATTCGAGAACCGGCTGGCCGATGCGCTGCAGGACCTCCGCAGCCAGCACGAAGCCCAGGTCAATCTCTACAAGGAGGAGCTGAACAAGACCTACATGGCCAAGGTAGCGCACTCCCACTCCCATCATCCCCAAGCTGGCACACGTCGGCCAAGGGCTGTTCTGCTGCCCTCCCACCCTTGAGATGTTCTCAAGGTCAGGTAATCCCACCTGGTCTCCCTCAT
This sequence comes from Vipera berus, assembly GCF_964194415.1. NCBI lineage: Eukaryota > Metazoa > Chordata > Lepidosauria > Squamata > Viperidae > Vipera > Vipera berus. The sequence continues at coordinate 1,385,936 of NC_138219.1, forward strand.
CTGCAGTTTAAGAGGACGGCGGGCGCTGGGGCAGGATCGGGGCCTTGCCAAGTCAGGCTCTTAGCCTGGGCAAAGGAAGCTGCCTGGAGGGGGGTTCGCACCTCACTCCTGCCCTGCAGAGCAGCCCAGGGCAGCCTTGAGGACTGGCCACTTTGAAGTAAGCCAAACCCGGCCATCTCCAGAAGGCTATTTCTAATCTTTGCAGCTGGAAAACGCCAAGCAGTCGGCTGAGAGGAACAGCAGCATGGCAGGGGCGGCTCATGAGGAGCTTCAGCAGACCAGAATTCGCATCGACAGCTTGTCCGCCCAGCTCAGCCAGCTGCAGAAGCAGGTAGGGGTCTCCCGGGGGAGGGAGCCGCTGGTCCCCCACCTGCTCCGACCACCGTTTGGTCTCCAGGTGGGGAAATCGCACCTTTCGTTTTGCAAGCAGGAAGCCCCGTCCAGGCGCTTCCACCCACTTTGTGGTACCTGTTTGTGGGTCTCCCTTTGAAGATTTTGGGTGGTTACAGGTAGTCCTTGACTTATAACCATTTGTATAGCGACCGTTCAGTGTTACAGTGGCACTGAAAAAAAATTGGCTTAAGAGCCATCCTCACCCTTACGACTGTTGCAGTGTCCCTTCAGTCACATAATCAACCGGCCTTGGATTTACAATGGTTGCAGCATCTGGGATCACTTGATCACCATTAAGGACCTTCCTAGCTGGCTTCCAACAGGCAGAGTTAACGGGGGAAGCCTGATTCGCTTAATGACTACACGATTCAGTTAATGACTGCGGCGATTTGCTTAATAAAAAAGCTTGTAAAATCAGGCAATGGACAATATGGTCGTACGTCAAGGACTTGCCTGTTCCTCTGTGAGCAACTTCACATCGGCCACCTTGCAGGCCTCCCTCCCTCGGTGAGGCCCCCGCTGTTCCCTCCCGGATGGGGGTCTGCTCGCCCGGCTTTCCCTCCAGGCATCCACCCCCTCTCTTGCCTTCCTCCCCACCCAGCTGGCGGCCAAGGAGGGGAAGGTGCGGGACCTGGAGGATATTCTGGCACGGGAGCACGAGACCAGCCGCCGCATCCTAGCGGACAAGGAGCGGGAGATGGCCGAGATGCGGGCCCGCATGCAGCAGCAGCTGGACGAGTACCAGGAGCTGCTGGACATCAAACTGGCCTTAGATATGGAGATCAACGCCTACCGAAAACTACTGGAGGGCGAGGAGGAGAGGTGGGCAAACTTTGCCATCCCCTGCAGAGCCCGACCAGTGAAGCTGGGCAGACCTTGGCCTGGGGACCTCCTCCGAGCTGGGGCTGGGCAAGGGCCCCCCATAGGCAGTCTGGGACCTTCGCGTGCTGGAAAAAGGTTGCCTCTCTCATTGAGGCTTCGGTGCGCAGGAAGTGTTCGGGTTCATATTGGATTTGGACAGATCTGGGGTTTGCCCAGCTGCCCCTCCTTTGGGGGGAGCATTTGGGGGCCCTCCTAGGACAGGTTGGGCAGACCCTTCAGGCGGAAAGATCGGTTTGGTTTGAGTGCTTCTCCTAGCACGGAGGGTGGGCAGCGCAGCCTCCTGGAACAAAACCTTCTGTTTGCTGTGGGGAGCACAGGTGCATCCATGGGGAGGCAGCAGCCTCTGCCTCAGCCCCCCCGCCTCTCTTTTCCCCCCCAGGTTGCGCCTCTCCCCCAGCCCCTCCTCCCAGAAGAGCGGCACGCGCATCCGTGTCACTTCTTCCACCCAAAGCTCCACCAAGAAAAGGAAGCTGGAGGACAGCGAGAGCCACACCAGCTTCTCCCAGCATGCCCGGACCAGAGGCCGCGTGGTCGTGGAGGAGGTGGACCTGGAGGGCAAGTTTGTCCGGCTGAGGAACAAGTCGAACGAGGTGGGTGCCGGTCGTGGCAGGTTGCCGGTCCAGCACCCCTGGGCCAAAGGGGGGCTGAGGAAACCATTTGGTCCTGGTGTCCACGTAAATCTAGGATTTCTTTGATTTCAAAATGATGTTGACCCTCTGTCATAATGGGCTGTAGTATGTGTGCTGTTTTTGGCCTTACAGGCAAGGTCACTTCTGGTTTCAGCAAGCTACAATGAAAGATGGGGTGGATCTGCCTTAGCGTTTTGGGGAGTTCCAGTTCCACAGTGACTGGATTTATGATGCCTTTGATGGGAAAGGGGCCTACGAACTTGGGCCCTAATTTCTTAGAAGGTTATAGTGCTTGCAGAAACCTAATTAAGATAGGTAAACTCTCCTCCGTGTGGACAGTTACCTGCTCAAGTTTTATAGGTGTTCCTGGCTTCATCTAGAGAGCCTTTCTGACTATTGGCCAGGTGTTTCCCAATTGGTTCATCCATTCCTTAAGGCAGCAGTTCCCAACCTTTTCTATCCCCTGCACCCATAGAATGCTTCTGATATATTCTCACACCCCTTACAAAAATGTTCAAAATCACGGCAGCGAATTATGCATATACACTATAATTTTGAAACTTCTAAGCCCATGTTTTTGCACCCCCTGGAATATCATCTAGCACCCCTGGTTGGGAACCCCTGCCTTAAGGGATGGGATGGTGGGTTCATTGGTTGACAGATCAGGCATTGGTTTAAACACTTCGTTCCCTCCATGTAGATGCGGCTCCATTGAGGACCATTGAGTGGTGCTTTAGGAACCACTCGTCTTTTTCTAAAGCTTGTTTGAATGCTGTTGAGGCATCACTGTCTAGTGGTATGGGGGTTCTCTTCTGTGATCTTGTAATCACCGGGGCTGGTAGCTGCTGTGCTGGCAATAACGGCGTGACTACATCCGCTTTGGTGCTCTTATACTGCAACATTCTAGAGAGGGCATCAGCTAAACAATTCTTGCCTCCTGCCAAGTAGTGGAGAGTAAAATTGAACTGATGGAAATGTTGGGCCCACCGTGCTTGCTTGGGATACAACTTCCTAGGCAGTTTGAGAGCTTCTACGTTTTTATGGTCAATCCATACTTGGAAAGGGATTTTGCTCCCTTCCAGGAAATGCCTCCAGGTGAGAAGGGCCCAGCACACCGCATAAGCTTCCTTCTCCCAGACCACCCAGCCTTGTTCGGTTTCTGATAATTTTTTGGAGGTGTAGGCGCAGAGCGGTAATTGGCCCTTCTCGTTCTGTTGGAGTAACACCACTTCCACTGCTACATCGCTGGCATCAGCTTGAATTACAACTCCCTTCTTTGGGTCTGGGTGTTTTAATATTAGCTCTGCCACGAAAAGCCTCTTTAACTTTTCAAATGCCGCCTGGCACTCCATAGTCCATTTTAGAGGCTGGCTTGTTTTTAATAGGTTTGTGAAAGGTAAGGCAATCGGGGTGAAAGAAGAGATGAATTGCTAGTAGAAATTCGCAAAACCCAGAAAGCTTTGTAGTTGCTTTCTGGTACGGGGCTGCCCATTCCAGAATGGCACGTACCTTTTCCAGATCCATTTCCACCCTGTCATGCAAGATCCGATAGCCCAGGTAATCAATTTTCTACTTATGGAGTTCGTACTTTGATAATTTCACCTAGAGTTTGGCTGCCCAGAGCTTGTTCAGGATCGCCCTGACCAATTTCACGTGTTCGGCTTTCGTTTTGGTGTAGATTGATATATTGTCCAGGTATTGATTCTTGATTCTAACTTCGGTAGTTACACCTCTCGCTGGTCTAGCCTGGAAAATACTTTTCCCTTTGATAGGTGGGCCAGCATATCTTTCTTTTTTCTTTTTTTTTTATTGAAAAGTTTTACAATACATTTTTAAAAAGACAAAACCCCTCCCAACCCCTTCCCCTCTCCCCAAAGCTCCCCAACACCTCCCTCCCCTCCCCCTCCCCCCCTCCCCGACTTCCCAGAGCTCAATACAGGGTATAAATATACAAACAATTATAGTCTACCTTATGCAAACAACAATAAAATACTAAATCTATCGCACTTTAACTCTTATAAACTAACTACAAGCAATTTAAATATCACATCAATACTTATTCAAATGCTAGATGAAACTTTTTAGTCCCATATTTATTCTGGATATAATCAATCCATCTTCTCCACTCCACAATATATCTCTGTTGCGATTGGTCTTTCAAATACGCTGAAATCTTTGCCATTTCCGCCAAATTGGAAACTTTTAAAGTCCATTCTTCTATAGTCGGCAGTTCTTCCTTCTTCCAATATTGCGCTACTAAAAGTCTCGCTGCCGTAATTAAGTTCAACATCAGCTTACTGTCCACAACAGTAGTATCAGTAATAATGCCCAGTAAAAACAATTGCGGACAAAATTTTATCCTTTTCATAAATATCTTTTGCATGTTCCACCAAATTTTAATCCAAAAAGCTTTAACCTTTTTACAAGTCCACCATATATGAAAATACATTGCATCCTCACAACCACACCTCCAACATTTGGGCTGGCAGTTCGGATACATACTTGCTAATTTTTTAGGGTCTAAGTGCCACCTATAAAACATTTTATAAAAATTCTCTCTTAAATTTTGGGCCTGTGTAAATTTTACATTTCTAACCCAAATCTTTTCCCAAGTATCCATTGTAATAACTTCTTGAAAATTCTGAGCCCACTTTATCATACAGTCTTTAACAAGTTCTGTCTCTGAATCAATTTCTATCAATGCAAGATATATCCTTTTAATATGTGCTTGACCTTGATCTCTAATTTGCTTTACCTCCTTAAGTAACACCAGCTGCCTGCAATTAGTGCAGGTTCGCATCCCACCAGGCTCAAGGTTGACTCAGCCTTCCATCCTTCCGAGGTAGGTAAAATGAGGACCCAGATTGTTGGGGGCAATTAAGCTGACTTTGTAATAATGCCGCTTGGGGTGTGTGTGAAAGCCCTAATAAGCAGGCATATACATAGAATGAAGGCTACTGCTAAGTTTGTAAGCCGCCCTGAGTCTTCGGAGAAGGGCGGGATATAAATGGAATAAAAATAAAAATAAATAAAATAAAATCGTTGAAAAACCAATTTTCTGGTCTTCCTTCCACCTGGCCTGTAATTGCCCATACTGAAACCAAGTTTGTACAATCTTTTCTTCTCTTAAAATATTATATGGCTTTAATTGCCATACATTCCTTTCCAATCTTAAAATTTCCTTATATGTAGTCACATCATGTTTAAACCCAACACTTATATTTTCTATTGCGTGTTTCGGTATTGCCCATATGGGTATCTTATAATTCAACTTGTGTCTATACTTTTTCCAAACTCGCAACAGAGCATACCTTAAAATATGTACCTTAAACACATTATCTACCTTCTTATCATACAATAAATATGCATGCCAACCAAATAACAAATCATGGCCTTCAAGATTTAATAATCTCACTTGTGTTAAATTAAACCAATCACTTATCGTTGACAAAACAGCAGCTTCATGATATAGTTTAAAATTAGGCATTTTAAGACCACCTCTTTCACGCGTATCCTGTATAATCTTAAATTTAACTCGTGGCCTTTTCCCTGCCCAAACAAATTTATTAATACCTTTTTGCCATTCCTCCAAGTTTGAATCCTTTTTAGGTATAGGTATCATTTGAAATAAAAATAAAAATTTTGGCAAAACGTTCATTTTCACAGCTGCAATTCTTCCCAATAAAGATAATTGTAATTTTTTCCAACTATCTAATTCTTTTTGAACTTTTCCCCATAACTTTTCATAATTATTTTTATATAACTTTACATTTGAGGGTGATAAATATATCCCCAAATATTTAACCCTTTTAACTATTTCAAATCCCGTTAGCTCTTCTAAGACTGCCTTTCGTGATACTGTCATATTCTTAGACAACATTTTAGTTTTTTGTATATTAACCTTAAATCCAGAAACTTTCCCATATTGCGTTATTATCTCCATCAATTCTACAACTGAATAGTCAGGCTGAGTCACTGTAACAACCAGATCGTCTGCAAACGCCCTCAATCTATAATCCTGATCTCTAATTTGAATTCCCTTAATTTTGTCAGAACCCCGTATTTTAATCAATAATATCTCCAGTGTTAAAACAAATAATAAGGGTGACAACGGGCACCCCTGCCTTGTACCCTTTTCAATGTTACATACTTCCGTCAAACTATTATTAACTATTAGGGCCAGCATATCTTTCATGAGGGGCAAAGGGTCCACATTTTCCACGCATACTGCGTTGGAACCTCTATAGTCCACGCCGAGACGAAGAGACCCGTCTTCTCTCTGAAGAGCAGCCACCTGGGTTCTGGCCGGCTGGATGAATCCGCAGGCCAGATTTTTATCAATGAACTGGCGTAGTTTGGTTAATTCCCTGCGGGTCATTGAATACAACTTTGGCTTTAGTAGCTTAGTCCCTGGGTTGATTTCAGTGGCCCAGTCTGTGGATCAGTGGGGTGGTGGTGGCATTTTCTGACTCGTGTTTTCCCCACCCCAACCTAACACTCCAAGCCTCCCCCTTCCCATCAGAATGGCAGAACCCAAAAATTAAAAAAATGAAATGAATATAGAAGTTGAGGGTCTGAGAGCTGGAGTGGGTGGTTTGGAGGGCATAAATGGGTTCTACCCCCAGTTGACCTTTGGAGCTGCAAGAGGCAGCCATGTCTTTGTAGAGTGGACTCACCCATGTCCTGTACAGCCTCCGCCTCCTTTTAAGGTGGCCCTGTAATACAAGCGAATTTGAGGGCTAATCCACATGGAGCCCCATTTCCATCTGTCCTGTTTGCCCTCGTTCACTCCCTAGAGACTAAAATGGACAATGTGAAATTTGAGCGGGTCACGAACAAGGAGTATATATCGGAGGTGGTGACCCTTTGAGAGCTGTATGCAACGAAATTTCATTTTGATGTATGCCGATTGGTGTACATTCAAAGTGACAATAAAGTTATCATCATTACATTTAAACGACTGATGGGAAGGAAAAGGGAGGCGAAGCGTAAGAGTGGAGGGCAGCTGGGCTAAGAATAACAGATTCTACTCTAGTTTAAAGATTGAGCTTTTTTACTTATTTATGGAAATGTATTATTGGCCACCCAACTTCATGATAAATGGAAGAAAGCCCAGGTTAGGTTTTAATAGCAGAGAATCTCTGCAGCTCAGTTTCGAACTGTGGGGTCCTCGGCGCTCTCTGAGCTTGGCGGTTTTCTTGCATACATTTATTTCGTGACCCAACTAGGTGACACCATCAGTGCTAGAAGGAAGTGGGGTTTGGTTTCTGTTTATGAACAGTAGTTTGCCCTGTCAGTGATTCTGGGGAGACCGGTGTGTGTGTGTGTGTGTGTGTGTGTGTGTGTGTGTGTGTTTCTCTTTGGTGGTTCCTAGATTGAAGTATTGTTTTCTGCTTATTTGTCTGCTTATCTGATGTTGCCTGTCAGAGAGAAGGGGTTTGCTCTGGTGATGTGACCTTGTTGGGTCATGAAACATCTCCAAGTAAACCGCCAAGCTCAGAAAGCACCCAGGACCCCACAATCTGGGTTTTGTTCTGGCCTTCCTGTCCCTTTTTTTAGCGTAGCCCCCCACCCCCCGCCATCAGGAACCTGGGGAAGGAGAGGGCTTACCTCGCATTGAGAGTTTCCTTGAGATTGCCAATGTAAAAGCGGGGATGGCTGGATTTTGGCTAGAGCCAAAGTACCTGGCAGGATCCAGGTTGCCTTCCCAGCTGCAGAGAGTTGGCTTTGCTTTGTGGCTCCCACCAGTGAAGTCTCAGGAGCCTCTGGTCAACAGGGATGGAGAACTTTTGTGTATATAACTTTATTAAAGTTTTGAAGAAGCAAGATAAAAACCAGCAAGAACTAATCGAGTAAAGAAAGAAGAAAAAAGAAAAGAGGAAAAGAAGAGAAAGACAGGGACCAGAGTGCAGGGGAAAAAACCCAACTCTTTGTAAGAGTTATTAAGTACAAATGTAAATTAACCTCTCACTCTCTGATTACTTAACATTTACTTAACATTTTTTTTATCTTCTATTTCTTTCCTAATCATCAATGCCAGGGATGGACAACTTAGAGGAGGAGCTGGCAGCAGCTCTTTCGGATTGGGACCAATCTGGAGAAAGTCTTCCAGTTTCACTTTAAGCTCTGTGTGTTTGTGTGTCTGTGTGTGTCTGTGTGTGTGTGAGATGATTCTTTTGTTCCTGCAATTGTTTGCAGTGTTTTCAAAGCTCAGCCCCCAAATACAGAGCTGCTGACATTTCATAGTCTTTGGAGACATTCTCCCTGAACAAAATGGTTGTAACTTTGAGTAATAGATTCCTCCCAAAATGTCCCAGAGCTGCTGTTCAAAAGATAACTGGACTTTCTTAACATTTTTCCTTGAAAACATTTCCCTTCTCATCCAAGAAGCTTCTTCGGTTCTGAAGCTTCTTGGATGAAAAGCAAAACACATTCAAGGAAGAGAACGAGTCCAGTTGCCTTTTAAACAGACCCCCTTGGAACAACCCTGACCTGCATGCTTGAAGATCTCCATAAACATCCTGAAGAAATGCAGGTTCCGGGTGAGCAGAGTGTTCGAGTCTCAGGTATTGGTGGAGGCGAAATGGGGTCAGCTTAGGAAAACCTCAGAACTGCCTCCCTTTTGGCTAGCCCAGCCCCCCCCCCCAGCCGGCCTGGCATCCCTTGGGCCACCCAACCCCCCTGCCACGGCTCCTCTCTTGTGTCTCCTTAGGACCAGCCTCTGGGGAACTGGCAGATCAAGCGCCAGAATGGAGACGACACCCCCATTTGCTATCGGTTCCCTCCCAAATTCACCTTGAAGGCTGGCCAGCTGGTTACGGTGAGCAGCAGCGGTGGGCTTGGTGGGCAGGAACGGTTGGGGTCCCAGGTCGGGAGAAGCGGCAGGGGGGACGAGGTGCCAGGAGGAGCCCCCCGCCCCTCTGGTTCCTGTGCCAGCCGCAGGGAGCTTCTGTGCCAGGGTGATCAACCTCGTCTCTTCCTCCTCCTCCTGCAAGATCTGGGCTGCTGGCGCGGGGGTGTCCCATAACCCCCCCACGGACATGGTCTGGAAGAACCAAAGCTCCTGGGGTTCCGGCGACAGCTTGCGCACCGCCCTCCTCACCTCCAGCGGGGAGGTAAGGCACCGGCATTCGGGGGCGGGCGGAAGACCCCACGGTGTCTCTCGTTGCAAAGAGCACTGTGGGTGGGCAAAGGGGTAGAGCATTGTTTATTTGTTTAATTAATTTAATTAATCTACCTCTGGGTTGCGCAATTAATCATGCTGTCCAGAGTATCCCAGGGTGGCCTACAAATACAATAAAAACAGAGATAGAAAAACAATTAGAAATATAGGAGGAGTTATAATTACACAAAAATAAATAGCCTATTATGGATGCATAATTGCACAATGGCTGGGGGCTGCTCTCTCTTCTCCTCCCGGTTGCCTCTTTTCCTCATCAGGTGGATGCAGGGCCCCCTCCCCCCAATTTTCTTTCCTAAAAATTCCCCCTTCCCCCAAAATAAATCCTGGAAATCAGGATGATGCCTTTGTGACTCTTCATTCCCATTTAATTCTGAAACAATTCAGAGCCTGTCAAAACAGACAAAGCAAGGGGAGGGGGCGTCACATGGGACCCTAGGGCAGACATGTCAAACACAAGGCCCGGGGGCCAGATCCGGCCCGCGAAGTGGTTTCATGTGGCCCGCGAAGCCATCCTGGAAACAGTGAGGGAACGGCCCCCACTGCCTTGGCCCTGGCCCAGAGACCCTCCTTCTGCCAGAGACCCTCAGATCTGTCCCGCTCCTGCCCAGGCCCCCATAGGCACCCTTGATGTGAACGATGTAGAGCTGGCCACGCCCACCCAGTAGGCCATACGCACTCTACCCACGCCCACCCAGTAGGCCACGCCCACCCAGGCCATACCCACCCGGCCCCCTGAGGGCAACCGCAATGCTGATGTGGCCCTCAATGAAATTGAGTTTGACACCCCTGCCCTAGGGACTAACAAGTCAGGGGTGTGTGTGTCAGTGGATACATCCTGGCACTTTTCTTGGTGCCAGCACGGAAGGGGCCTTCCCTTCCTTGTGTGGGAAACACACTTGGTGTGGCCCGGAGCTTCGCTGAGGCTGGACCTGGGTGCAAGGCGCTCTGCCTGCCTGCCCACTTGCTTCCCTGTCTTCCTTCCTGGCCCAGCTGCTGCCCCCCCAAATCCTGCTGTGCTGGGGTGGCCCAGTATCAGCCCTCCCATTTCTTCTTCTCTCCCTCCCTCCCTCCAGGAGGTGGCCATGCGGAAGCTGGTCCGGTCAGTCATAGTGAATGATGGTGATAAAAAGGAGGACGAGGATGGCAGCAGCCACGGCCAACATCACCATGTGAGTTTGGGGGGATGGGAGGGGGGCATCCGCTTGCTTCTCGGGGGCTGGGTTAGCAAGCACGATGTCATGGTTCCGACAGAGAAAAATAAAGCAGAATTCCAAGGCTTGCAAATTCCTCACAAGAACATGTTTATTAGTTACAAAGTATCGGCACACAAAAAGTGAAACCAAGTCTGAAGATCCAGGCAACAATTCCCCAATACAAAGTTAAGAAATCCCAGCCCTAAAGCTATGCAAGTAACTACGTTCCCCACTGCTTCTTCTCGGCAGGCTTTTTACACAACGCCCAGCCTGCAGTCCCAGGAGCAGCCGATGACCTTGGTTCCCATGGGACAAAAGATTATTTTGACTAGTGAAGCACCTGGCAAACCCCCTCCCTCCGTTCTACGTGGCAACCGAAAATGAGCAGGAATAATGGCTGCAGCCATGCTCCTTTGTAGAGTTGGCTCATGACTCGGCAGCCGTTGGGCTGGCCTTTGAAAATGCAAATGGCTTTAGTTGTGGGGTGAGCGGGGAAGTGTTTCCTGCTTTGAGACTTGTGGGAGAAATTCTTCCTCTGAAGGCATTTGGATTTATTTTTTTTAACCACGTTCTGCAGAGATTCTGTCCTGTTCGTTAGTTTGCAACTAAGATTCAGAAGATAAAAAAGGCCCCGCAAAGAATGACAGTGAAATAATCCTCAGTTGTAACCATTAATTATTCTCAGGTGCACAAATTGAAATATTTATATACAGTACCTCTCCTTGCTTGGTTTGCAAAGAATTTTAGTAAAGCCGGTAATTATTTATGTATCATTTGTTTTATTAATTAAATTTATACGCCATCCATGTCGCTGACTCAAATCAACTCTGGGCGCCTGTCCCTTTGTGTACAGACTAGAGGAAAATAATGTCAGGGGATCTCTGGAATCACAGAATGGAATCTTCCCAAGTATCAAGGGGTACTTAAAAAATATGAAATAAGCATCTCTTAATCAAAACCTGAAATCAGAATAACTGAAGTATTTCCTTTGTGTGTATTGGACGCTTCAGATAATGTTGGAAAGCCTGTTTAGCATTCAACTGGCTAAGGTGCTCGCATTTAACAGGCGTGTAAATTTATTTATTTATTTATTTTATTAGATTTATATACCGCCCTTTCCCAGAGGACTCAGTGCGGTTTACAGGGCATTTTAAAATCATACCAATACAAAATACAAGTTAAAAGACAAATAAAAGATTAAATTATCCCTGAAAATAAAACCCCAGTTAAAATTCTCAGCCTGGGTCAGAGAGCTCAAAGAGCCAAGTCTTCAGGTCTCGGCGGAATGAACGTAGGTCAGGGGCAGTCCTGAGCTCCACGGGCAGCTGGTTCCAGAGGGCAGGCGCACCCACAGAAAAGGCTCTCCCCCTGGGTGTTATCCGCCGGCAATCTTTTACCGGCGGCACCCTGAGAAGACCCTCCGCACAGGACGAAGGGAACTTGATGCTGGCAGCAGGTGTTCCCTTAAATATCCCGGACCCAAGCCATTTAGGGCTTTATAGGTCATCACCAGCACCTTGAATCTCACCCGGAGGGCAACCGGAAGCCAATGCAGCTCGCGGAGTAGAGGTGCTACATGGGAGTATCGGGAGATCCCCATCACAACGCGCGGCCGCATTCTGCACCAGTTGAAGCCTCCGAGTGGTCCTCAAGGGCAGCCCCATGTAGAGAGCATTACAGTAGTCTAACCGGGAGGTCACGAGCGCATGAGTGACTGTGCGTAGGGCATCTCGGTCCAGGTAGGGTCGCAACTGGCGCACCAGGCGAACCTGGGCAAAAGCTCCCCTGGTCACGGCTCCTATATGATCTTCAAAGTTGAGCTGTGAGTCCAGGAGGACGCCCAAGTTGCGAGCCCTATCAACGGAGGGTAACACCTCACCCCCCATCATTAAAGGTGGAATAGTTTGGTTAGCCCGAGATGCCGATACGCAAACCACTCAGTCTTGGCAGGATTGAGACGAAGCCTGTTTCTCCCCATCCAGACCTGGACCACCTCCAGGCAACGGGACATCACGGCGAGGGCATCGCTGGGTTGGTTCGGGGTGGAGAGAAAAAGTTGGGTATCATCAGCGTACTGATGATACCCCACCCCGAAACCACGAATGACCTCGCCCAGCGGCTTCATATAGATGTTGAACAGGAGGGGCGAGAGAACCGACCCCTGAGGGACTCCACAAGTGAGAGGCCTCGGAGCCGACCTCTGCCCTCCTGTCAACACCGACTGCAAGCGGCCCAGGAGGTAGGAGGAGAACCACCGTAAAACGGTGCCTCCCACTCCCAACCCCCTGAGACGCCACAGTAGGATACCATGGTATCTTTACCCTCACTTCCAGTGTGATTCTTTATTTCTGGAATCATTAGAGGTCTTTTCCACACCAGGCTGTTTTATAGGCTTTTAAGCCCCACGGCCAGCCAGTTTCAAGAGGAATCGTGTCCTTGCAAGAGACAAATCGGATGGAAGAGAATGTTTTTAGCTCGGGGTCGAACTGTGGGCTGTCCTTGCCGCTGTCTGGGCTTGGTGGTTTTCTTACAGACGTTTCATCATCCAATTGGGTGACATCTTCAGTGCGCTGATGAAGTTACCTAGGTGGGTAATGAAACGTCTGCAAGAAAACCAGCAAGTTCGCAGGGCACCAAGGACCCCACGGCTATGAACCTAATGTCTCCAGCCCCAGAGGGAGTCCCGGTCCGGACGGTGCCAAGCTTTGCCTCTTACCTTTTCATTTTTGTTTCCAGAGCTGCGGCAGCGGAGATCCAGGCGAGTACAACCTGCGTTCCCGTTCGGTGGTGTGTGGCACGTGTGGGCGGCCAGCAGAGAAGTCATCCGGGGGCACGAATGTGTCCACCACCTCCTCTTCCTCCAGCCTGACCGTCACGCACGGCTACCGCAGTGGGGGCAGCAGCCTCGGGGAGAGCCTCCTGCCGCATTCCTACATCCTGGGCAGCTCTAGCCCACGCCACCAGGTCAGTCGGGGTCGCCCCCGCAGGCATGCATCATCCTGGTGGCTTTGTGGTGGGAGCGAGGGGCCACCCACTCCTCCCCTTGCCGGGAGTGCTGTGTTTTTGTGCTTTAAGATGCCTCCAGGCAGGCAAAGGGTTGGCTGTGGGCATCACAGAGCTTCCTGGCACCTTCTGTGCCACACAGGGCTTACCAGCCAGGGCATTTTGGAAAGCCTGAACAGTGTGCGGGGGGTGGGGGTGGGTGGGCGAGGACCCTGAGAGGTTGCATTCTGGGTCTGCAAAGTTCACATGAGAACAGTTCAACCCCAGTTGGCTTTGTGCCCAGGGCTGTGTGCATTGTCTGGAATGATATAAGGTTTCCTGCTGGAACAGGGGTTGGACTAGAAGACCTCTGAGCTCCCACCCAGCCCTATGTTTCTGTGGAACCCTCTCGGAGGTGGCTGGAACATGGGAGGTACAGTTTGGGTATCCTGTCTCGCCCCCTGTGGAATTGCATGACTTGGGAGGTTCAGACGGCTCCTTGGGGCTGGACACTCCCGTGTTGAGGTTCAGCATGAGGACAGCTGAGTGGGTGGGTGTGTTTGTGTGCACACGGGCGTGCAGTGGGCAGAGCCAGTTGGTGCAGCCAGCACACTGTCTGTTCTCCCAAGCAAATGGAAGTGGAGCTTCGCTGGGCCTGCTCAGTGACCGTCAAAGGTGGGGGACTTTTATGCAGAACATTTTGCACTCTGAAAAGGGGCTGTTCCTCCCCGGCATTCAGGAACTTGTGCAAATGTTGGTCGGGCTAATCAATCTGGGTGCCGAAATGGGGCTGGAGAGCAGTCTGAGCACACACAGGCAGTCTTAGCTGGGGGAGGAGCTGTTTTTCTTCTGGGTCAGGGAGGCCATTGTGTTCCTGCCCCATAAGCAGCCCTGTCCGGGTCTCCCCCATCCTGGTATTTTGAGAAAGGCCCAGTTCTGGATCAGCCCTGAATTTCAGTGCAACGACTTCCCTCCAGAAGATGTGGGTGCTCCATCAATGGAGGCTTTTAAGAAGAGACTGAACAGCCATTTGTCTGGAAGGGTAGAGGGTCTCCTGCCTGAGCAGGGGGTTGGACTAGGTGACCTCTGAGGTCCCTTCCAACTCCGTAATTCTGTATTCTCTCTTTCTCTCCCCATAGGAACCATCAAACTGTAACATCATGTAGTTCTTCGATGTTTCCTGATATGTACACCCAGCCTGCTTGAAGTTTCTCTCCTTTGAGAAAAGCATATTTCAAAAATTTTCTACACAACACTTTATACTTATGCAACACATAACTATATATATAGATATATATATATATAAAAATACACCGAAGAAGCTTCAGGAGTTTTTTTAAGAAGGGGGAAAGTTTTCCTATCACAAAATTTTAAAAGGAGCCCTCCCAAAAAAGAAATGAAGCCCTATAATTTTAATATTTTTTTCTAGTAAGGGGGAGCGTGCAAATGGGAGTGTATGGATACGAGTGTGTGTGTTTCCTTGAATACCAAAGCTTTCGTTTTGAAAAACCAAAAAAATATTTCAAAGTTTTTCTCCTCCCGGGTCAGTGTTTGTCAACCCCATCAACTTTTAAAATGGGTGGACTTCAGCTCCCAGAATTCCCTAGCCAGCCAACATGTTGGAAGTCTGGGAGTTGAAGTCCACCCATCTTAAAGTTGACGAGGTTGAGAAACGTTGCTCTGGGTTAAACTCTCTAAATGTATTGCACTTAACATCTCCCTGTGAGGGTGTTAACCACTAACTAAACTATGGTTAACTCCTTGCCTTGCTCCCCGGCAATCCATGCACTTGAGCAGAAGAGCCCAACTCTCTTGAAGACACTACAAGCCAAGAGTTGGCCTTTGTTTACATTTTGAAAATGGAAGGGAGACTTTCATGCGGAACCCATTTTGGTTCCCAATGATACATGGGGGATGTCCCAGGTTGAACCCAGGTTCTCAACCCTGGCAAGTTTAAGGACATCAACTCCCAGAATAACCCAGCCAGTATGGGGGACGACGGCATCCTGGGAGTTGAAGTCCACCCATTTTAAAATTGCCAAGATGGAGAAACGTGAATTTAACCTCATGTCGGTCCACTCACTCCAGCCCAAATCAGGTTGTTTAATACCTGCATTAAAACACTTTAAGAGATGATAATTCAATAATTATCCTTATTTTAGCCAGGTGTTTCAGAGAAGTCATCTCTGGTTCCATTCAGGATTGCTTTGTGCTTGTTTTCCAATGTGGCCTTTCCCGTCCTCCCTTGTAAGAAGACGAGCGCCTTTAGATGCTTCTTGACCTGCTTCGCTTTAGTGGCTACGCTGATCTCCCCGCCCCTTGCCCAACCCTACCAATGGTGCACGGTGCCTGGGCGTGTCTAGAGTGCCTTGCCTTGGCAGGGGATGCAGAAGTGGGCTGCCTGTGTCCGGCCTAGGAACGCCTGGGCTTCAGACAGCCTTCCAGGGCTCCAGAATGGTGAGGAATGACTTGAGAAAAGTGCCTTCATTTCCCTGCTGTGGGATCCAGTCAGGGGGAGATGTGGGTCTTTGGCCTGCAGCTCCTGCTCCGAGACTGAGCTGTGGGGCGGGGGAGAGGGAGGTGCCAGCTATGCTTTCCAAAACGGGCCCCGCTCTGCTCCACCAGGAGGAGAGGTCCAGGTCTTCTCCTGGTCTCGGAGCAGAGATCAGCAGTCCCGTTTGGTGCCCTGAGGTCCAGGTTAAGTCTGGAGAAAGTAGCTGTTGTACGGGGTTTGGGAGTTGAAGCCCACCATTCTTAAAAGTTGCCCAGATTGAGCAACCCTCGTTAAGGTCATGTTCTTCAACTGGGCGTTAATGGTGGCTGGCCTCCTGACCCATGAATCCGGAGCATGTCTTCGTTGGACGCCTCCCGCCCCAGAGGATCCATTGGTGGGATCCCTGCCTCCCCCCTGCCCCCCATCCTTTTGGACGGGCTGTTCTGGGCCTTCCCCTTTGAGAATTTGCTGGGGAAGGGTAAATCCTCTTGAGGGGGGAGGGACCTGGGGAGGATCGATAATTTTTCCCACTGGCCAGTTGCTGCTTTGGCTTCCTGGGAAGGAGGAAGAGCTGGAGAGTTTCTGGAGAGCCCCCCCATGGCCTCTGCCCCCCCTTCCAGGTATGTCCCATGTGCCTGGTGGGGGCAAGCCTGAACCCCCACCCCACCCCTGTCCTGTTCAGAAAGTTGGCCCAGAATAGACGGTTCTTCCTCCAAGAAGCCCCTTGGAGTAAAAAGCGGCTGCAATTCTTCAACTTCTGCTCTTGCCTCCCACGGGGGTCCCCCCGGCTGCCCTTTTGAGGCAGCACCCCTCTTTCTCCTGCCACTCGTTCCTTTTGCCCTTGGAGGGAGGCAGCCTTTTGAAAGCCCTCTCCTCAGGAACGCTGGCAGGATTCAGCACCCAGGGCTGCTGAGGGGTGCCCTGCCTCCTTCGTGGGGACAACAGCCTGCCTTTAAATTGGGGGGTGGGGAGGAGGGGAGGGCAGCAGCCAAACATAAACCAGCCCGCTGCTTGCTCCTGCCTGGTGCAGATGCTTTCTGACTGAGGGGGGTGGGTCTTCTCTGCTCCACCTGGACCCAAGGCCTCGTCCTCTACTTGCTCGCTCTTTCTCTGTCCTTCTAGGAAAGGGCACCACTGGGAGCAGCTCTTTGGAGAAGGCTCTCCTTTTAATTTGGGGTGCTGTTAATTTGGGGTGTTGTTGGCTGGGTCTGCCAAGGCCTGCTTTGCTGATCTGATGGCAATTGTGCAGTATTTCTGTATTTTCTTAAACCAATATAGTTATACAAAAAGATGGGTGTTGTCTTTCTTTCATCGCGGGGCGGGGGGGCGGGGAGTTGCTTGGCTTGAGGTTCCCACCCCACGTGGATCTCCCCCCAGGGAGGCAGGGTCACTCTGGTGTTTAAGCCACCACGCTGCCTGTGCACACACCACCTGAGCAGTGGGGATGCTGTCTGAGCATGGAGGATGCGACCCATGGAAAAATGCCTCTGGGCTGCAATGGAGCCGGTGGCCTTGTCCTCCAGACTAGGGCAGGAGATGCAGTCAGACTTCAGCCCCCCACAACAGCCCCCCTGCTCTTTGTGGAGGACGCGTCCTCCCAGGCAAGGCCAGGTGGTTGGTGGGAAGACCTGCCAATCGATCCGCAGTGCTGACTCACTTGGAGCCGAAGGAGGCAAGCAAGGTGCTGGGCTCCAGGTGGTCTGCCTGCTTCCATTGCCCACGTCAGATGCTCTGGCTGCAGGAAACCGCAGAAGCTCTCGGTGGCCACCCATTTCCTTGTGGTCTGTGCCGGCCTCTGATGGGAATGGCCCGCAAAGAGGGTCTCCTGCCCTGCCCACGGCGTGGTGGTCCTCGCAAGCACGGACCGCCTGCCCTGCTCTGCAAAGCCCCCCAGGGCAGGACAGGACAAGAAATAAAGGGTGGGAGATCCAGCCTGACACTAAGGCGGCCTTTCCTGCCGGTGAGAACGAGTCTCCTGCGTGAGCGGGGGGCTGGACTAGAAGACCTCCGAAGTCCCTTCCAACTCTGCTACTCTGTAGTCTGTGGCGACAGCCCCTTCCTGCTCCTCGCCCTCCCCTGTTCTCCCCCCAGACCTGCCCCTTGGAAGGAGAG
Organism: Vipera berus; assembly: GCF_964194415.1. NCBI lineage: Eukaryota > Metazoa > Chordata > Lepidosauria > Squamata > Viperidae > Vipera > Vipera berus. The sequence goes on from NC_138219.1 coordinate 1,403,804, forward strand.
GCTGGCTGGAGGTGAGTGAAGGAAGGGGCTGGGCAGGGCTGGGGTGGGGTGGGGGGCACCAGCTTCGAAGCAGCCCCTTAAAGAAGAAGGGAAGGCGGCAGCCGAGGAAGGGGCCCTGCCATGCTGCGGTTTTGCTTTTAAGAGCAACCTTGGATCCCAGCAGCGATAAATCAAGCAGGTGGCCGGGAGACCTTGGTTTTAGGAACCTGCAGCCGACTGTAATTGATCCCACGTGGTGGACTTCAAAAGCAAGGTAATCAACCCAGAGCACTGATAAGAGGAGCTGCTGTGCCGCATAACTGCAAACAATTCCTACAAGGAGAAAATACAGACGTTCTATTCATGTGTGAATTATTTATTAAATTTAGAGTCTGCTCCTCTCTCACTGAGGGACCCTGGGCGGTGTTACAAGTGAAATATTAAAACATAAAAACTATATAAAAATTACACAAGAGGCGAAGACGGTTTAAACTCAGAACTAAAGGCTCCTCTAAAGTCTTAGGGAAGATCTGGAAATAAAAATGATCCACACAGGAATGGGAAATGCAGACTAATATGCTGGAGCTGTTGGTGTCAGAAAAGCTAAAGCGTGAGAGTGGTTGGGCAAAATGTTCAGAATTTTATTTTTTTTAAAAAGGGATTCTTTAGATATGTTCAAAAGAAAACAATTCATAGCTGCTTAATGAAGGCAGCAAAACGTCGCTAGTCATTAATATAAAAAAGCAGATATATTTTACCACCTATTTTGGTTCAATTTTACCCACAAAAAACCTCTGAGAAATTGAAAAATGAGGTTCATCTCAACAAGGAAGTCCAGTCTGAGGATTTTTCTGTGCCACAGTCCCCCTCTCTGCCCAGTCCCCCTCTCTGCCCAGTCCCCCTCACGGCGGGCGCTTCTTGTTATGGGGGATATAATAGGAGAAGGAAGGCGGGTTGGGCATGTTCACCGTCTTGAGTTATTTGCAATAATAAAGCCAGATACAAAGATACCATGACTCTTGAAACAGGCCATTTCACAGGTGGGGGGAGTGCATCTGAGGAAGGGTCCTGGGATCTGGCCAGTCCCCTATGGGTTACCTTGGAGAAATTGGGGGGAGGAGGCAAAGAAGCATCAGGATCTTGCCAAACTGGCATCTTGTTTTTCAATCAGTTTGTGGGAATGTTGGAGACGCTGGTGATTTTGCGGTGTTCAAGCCCTGGTGCATTCCCCACCCCCCATGCTCTTTCTCTCTCACCTGCTCTCCGGTAACTTGATCAAAGTACCCCAGAGTGAAGAACGGAAGGACACATGAAAGGCTCAAAGCTGAACTCCGTACAGGCAGTTTTCAACTTACAACCTTTCTTTCCACTGTTGTTAAGTGAATCACTGCAGTTCTTAAGTTAGCAACATGGTTGTTAAGTGAATCCGGCTTCCCCATTGAATTTGCTTGTCAGAAGGTCTCATAAGGGGATCATGTGACCCCGGGATACTGCAGCCGTCATAGATACGGGTCAGCTGCCAAGGATCTGAATTTTTATCAGGTGACCTATGTGTGTGTGTGTATTGCGTGCTCCAATGGTTGGGTGAAAAATGATCATGTTAGTTTTTTCACTGCTGTTGTAACTTTGGTCACTAAATGAACTGTTATAAGTAGAGGACTGCCTTTCTTTGGTGCGATGGTTTACAAAACAACCTTTTGTTTTACATTTGACAACATTTCAAACCGTTTCTATACTTACAAAATTGTTCTAATCATCAAAAATAAAATCAGTTTCATATTTTTTTTAGTTTTGAGAGAAAAGCCCAGCAGCGATTTCCAAGCTGAAAGAAAGCTAGATAAATTCTTTAGTCAATTTTGCCATTTCTGCAACATCGCTGTGTACCGAATTATCTACACAAAGGCCGGCAATTAAGATAACGTACAAAATGCATTAGGCATCAACCACCGGTATAGGATACAAAACGCCAGCTACTGATGCAGAAGCGATTGCACAAAAACCCAGGCCCGTCGGAAGGCAAACTTTCCATCAGGCAAAAGGGGGTTCTACGGAGGGGCGATAATGCGCTGCTGCCACCCGCCCGCCTCTCCGTTTCAAGCAAGTCTGACCGTTCAAAGGGTCTCCCGGGTATTTCCCACCAGTGGCCACTAGAGGGCAGGAGCCGCCCGTTCTGGACTCCGGGGCGTCTCCTGGAGAAAACTGCTTTGAAGAGCGAGAAAAAAAAGGGAAAGAGGCGTCGAGGTCCCCAAGTCGCGAAGCTGCCGCCTGGGGGATCCTGGGAGTTGGAGTCCATCCCTGTGAAGGTGGCCAAGTCTGAAGTTTGAGGTTTGGGGCCAAGGGGAGCCCCGCCCTTCCCCCGAGGGCGCCGGCCGGGCGCTGGTCCCACCTGCCGGGCGGGGGCGGGGGAGCCTCGGCCGCCCACCGGGCTCCGGAAAGGCCGGGGGGGGGCCCCGCTCCGGACTGGCCCCTTCGCAAGAGCGCCAGACGCCCCCAGCGCCGCGGGGCAGCTCCGCTCCTTCGCCGGGCGGACCCTGCAGCCGCGGGAGCGGGGCGGGCTGCGGCGGGGCTGCTCTCCGCGGGTTGCCAGCCTGGCCGGACCCCTCCGGGCCCCCGGCGCCCCAGGACCGCGGCTCCGGCGAGGCGTCGCAGCCCGGCGGGGCAGCCGCCCCCTCCCCTCCCCTCCCCTCCCCTCCGCCCTGCCCTGGCCGGGCAGCTCACGTGGCGGCGGCGGCGCGCGGGCTGCTGACCCGCCTACCGGCCGCCCGGAGGCGGCGAGAGCGGCGCGGCTGCCCCGGAGGGTCTCCCGGCCGGGAAGCGGCGCGAGGCGAAGGGGGCGGCGGAAGGGCCGGGCCGGCCGGGCGCAGGGCAGCCGGCCACGGGGCGCGGAGGAGCGGCCGCCCGGAGGAGCCCGGAGGAGCCGGAGAGCGTCCGCAGGTGGGGCGGGCCCGGGGCGGCGGGGGGCAAAGGCGGGCCGGGCGCGGGCGAGCGGACGAAACGGCTCCTCCCGCCCGTCCCGTGGCCGGCTTGGGCCGCCGCCGGGAGGACGGGGCGCCGGGGCTCTCCCTGCCGCCGCGCCCCCGAGTCCGGCGACCCCTGGCCCGGCCCGGCTCCCGCGGGGTCCCGGGGGCGGAGCGCCGCCGCCCGACTTCAGCCCGGAGCCGTCGAGGCGAGGCTGAGCAGCCGCGGGGCTCCCGAGCAGCCTGCCCGGCGGACGCGCCGAAGCCTCCGGCCGCCTCGGGCTCGGGCGGACGCGCGGAGCGGGGCGGCGGGCGGCGTTTCTCCGCGGAGCCTCCGCGGTCCCTTCCCTGCCCAGAAGCGCCGTTTGGGGGCGTCTTTGGCGGGGGCGAGGTTTCCCAGAAGAGTCCCTCGAGGCAGCTTTTGGCAGCCTTAAGATGGGTGGGCTTCAACTCCCCGAATCGGTGGTGTGGAAAATGGGCATAATTCTCCGAACTTCAAACTATGGCTATTATAAGTCGAGGACTACCTGTATTTATTTGATTTCCCCCCACACGCACACACGCTTTTATTAGTTTATAAATAAGTTAAGGTGGTGAACATACCTGTTGCTCCTTCCTCTTTCTGTTTTCCCCATCACAACAGCCCTGCGAGGTGGGCTGGGCTGAAAGAGAGAGAGCAATCCAAGGTCACCCAGCTGCCTTTCAGGGCTCACGCGGGACTCAAACTGGCCGCTTGCTGGTTTCTAGGCCTGCGCCTTAACTAGCGCCAGGCCGCCTCCCTTGGGCTGGCGTGTTTTTGTGAAAGGAGTCTTGTGGAAGTTCCTCCAGGAGGTTTTCTACTGCTTTGGCCAGAGCATCTTCCTGACCCAGACCCGACTCTGTCACCGTTCTTGTCCCGAGAAGTCTGTCCTTGTTTCTTACTGCTTGCTGGCAAAGGAAATAAAAGGGTTTGCAGAAAAAATGAATCTGCAGAATTCTGGCCTCCCTCTTTCCACATTTTGAGCAACAGCCCCCCCCCCCAGCCCTCTTGCTATCCTTGACAGAGTTCCAGAGAGTTAATTTTATTTATTTATCTGTAGAATTTATCTACTGGTCAGTCCTTATGGACCCCGGGTAGTTCCTGCTAAACTCTGGTATTTTATATAATGAAAGGGAAACACGCAGAGGAGTTAACATGAATTGCAAATCATCAATTCAAGTTAAATTCACATATGGAATGAATAGAAGTGCTGCCCCCCCCCCCCGCCCCCGGATCAGACCCTCAGTCCAGTTGCCTGATCTCACAAGAGCCAACCAGCTGCCTGAGGGAGCCCACCGCTCTCCCAGCAGGGGGTCTCCTCCTGGGGCAGCCCCACCACCCTCGAGGCTAAAAGCCGTGGATCCCCATGAACCCATCAGGTCCATCTTTGAAGCCAGCCAAGCTGGCAGTAGCCAGCACCTCCCCTCCTGCTAAGACTGAGTTGCTTGGAGATCTCCTTTTTGCCTCCTCTGATTCTTCCAGGATTCCGTTTCATTGGGTGACCTTTGCTTCTGGCCTTTTGGGAAGGGGAGAATAGCTCCTCCGCGTCCCCTTGGTCTACATCAGGGATAATTTTATACACCTGAATCGTGTCCCCCTCCTTCCTCACCTTTCTGGAATAAAAAGCCCCAAAGCCACAGACTTTGCACTCAGGAAACTGCTGCAGCCTCTGGATCGTCTTAGTGAGTGCAAGGAAAGGGACTTTTGCCTGGAGTGGCGGTTCTCTGCCCTGAAACGCTGGCCTTGGGGCGCCCCTCTCCCCCCCCCCCGCCCCCGGAGGCTCTCATTAGCTCTCATGGCCAGTCGGAAGCGCAGCAGTGGCCTTGGCGCACCAGAGGCCAGACTGGTCTAATCCAGAATCCTCCTTGCAACCAGGTCTAGCCGGATGCTGTGATCTGGATGCTCCCCTGAAAGATGAGATCCCCTGGCCAATAGCGTCTTGCAGAGTCTTCTCGTCCACAGTTTCAAAGCTATCTTGTAGTAGGGAGTTCCATAGGTTCGACACAGAGAAGAATGGACTTTTCTTAGTCCAGGGGCCTTTCATCAAGGACAGCTTTGTAATTATCCCGGATCCTTCGCCTTCAGCATGGCCCGATCCCTTTGTAGACCAAGAAAGTTGATCAACTGATTGACAAGAAGGAGGAGGGCTCCCCCCTCCACCCACGGCAGTTGGCACCTTGGCACTTAATGCACACGATGAATCCCGATTCACTGAATCTGAACCCAGGCCCCGGGGCGGTTCTGAATGCCCAGATGCTGCCATCAAAGGTGGAGGGTTGCAAAGGCCTCATTCTGCAATACAGTTTGACCAGTTGCTTAGCAACCATCCAAAGTCATGACGGATCTCCTCCAGGTGCTTATGGCCTGAAGTTCTGACAGCCTTCCCCCGGGGTCACGTGATCACATGCTGGGCCCTCAGCAGCTGCCCCACGGTCAGGGCTGTTTGCAGTGTCCCGTGTTCGTGGGACTGCGTTCTGTGGTTTTTGCCAAAAAACAGCGTTTACCTCTGGTTTCCAGCAAAACCAGCCCAAAGCGAGCAATGGTGTTCGCTTTATGACTGCTGAGAAACGGTTGTAAAATCTTTTGTAACCCGCTTTAGAACAGTCACATCTTATGACTGTAATGGGTAGGCTCCATTACGGTCGTAAGTCCAGGACTCCCTGTATCACCACCCAGTTCCCGGCACGGCTTCTTCCGAATCCTTGTGCCCAAAGCAGAAGGATTAGCTGAGGTCTGCAGGGAACAGAAATGCACTTTTGGCAAGGTCAGGTTGAGACAGGCTGGCCAGTTGCATTGTGCCCCTCTGGATGCCACAGGTGGGAAAGATGGGCAGAAACAAGGCCAGGAGCCTCTGGCCCTGGGTTCAAAGCAAAAACAGGCCCAGGGCGAAAGAGATTGAGAGAGAGAGATTGACGAAGGGAGCGCTTGTTTGCATTCAGCTGTTGCGTCCCCCAAATTGGGGAGGGGTTGGGAGAAAAGTGCTGCTCCAGGTGCTGCTCACCTGAGGTTGGGGAGGAAGAGAGCCAGAGGTGAACCAAGGTGCAGAAATTAGAGGTAGGGGGAGAGTCTCGTCTCAGAGAAGTGGAGCCCCCGGGATGTTGGACCAGCCCATTGTCTTCCACTGGGAAGAATTAGATGGTTTGCAGAAATTCTGGGGCCAAAGCGAATCCACCTCTGGGAAGGGAGAGCTGTGGGGGAAGTTGCAAAATGTGGAGCAGAGACATCTGGGCTTAGGCTCTCGCCTGGCCCGGGTTCTTGTTGGCAGCAGCCGGGTTTTCCCTCCTCCCGCTCCTTCCCCCACAACGCCCCATCTCCACATCTGCTCCCCTCTGCCCCTCCCCCCTCTTCTCCTCCAATGAGACTTCCAAGCTGGCGGCCTCCACAGAAGGAAGGCAGAGGACAGGCCCACCTAGGGTTCCTGCACCCCAAGGGGGTCCTGAAGGATTGGGGGGGGGAGACTAGCCTTCCCTTCTTGGGCTTTCCAGGAAATGGCACTTGGCAAGAAGTGACAGATTTACAGTGTTTCCCCCTAAGCTTCCCCCTGTTAGACTTCAGGGATGAGCAGGAAGTAAGCATTATTTTTTTATTTTTTTATTTTAATTCCATTTATATGGAATAGACTCAGGGCGGCTTACAAGCTTAGCAGTAGCCTTCATTCTATGTATATGCCTGCTTATTAGGGCTTTCACACACCCCCAAGCGGCATTATTACAAAGTCAACTTATTGCCCCCAACAATCTGGGTCCTCATTTTACCTACCTCGGAAGGATGGAAGGCTGAGTCAACCTTGAGCCTGGTGGGATGAGGAAACAAATAGTGGGAAGAGGAAACAAATAGTTCAGAACTGGGGGGGGGGGAGTTTCCTGGGGTTGCATCTTGCCTGCTGATTTATTTGACATAATATGCACAATGAATAATCAGAAATGCTGGACTGGAAGAAGAAGTAGGAGTTGGAATTAAAATTGCTAGGAAATCCATCAACCATCTCAGATGGGAGAATGGTCCCATTTTGAGGGCTGGAAGTGAAGAATTACAGAATAATGGAGCTGGAAGGGACCTTGGAGGTCTTCTAGTCCAACCGCCTGCTCAGGCAGGAGACCCTACACCATTTCAGACAAATGGTTGTCCAATCTCTTATTAAAAACTTGCAGTGTTGGAGCATTCACATCTTCTGGAGGAAAAGCGTTCCGCTCATTTTAATTGTTCTGTCAGGAAATTTCTCCTTCGTTTTAGATTGCTTCTCTCTTTATTTTCCATCTGTTGCTACTTCTCCTGCCCTCAGGTGCACGTAAGAAAGACTTAAGTAAACTGGTTAGAGGTGAAAGAACTCAGACAGACAGAGCGAGCGAGCAACAGGAGAAGTTGAAGCAGTTTCAGCCCAGAGATGCAACCGAAGGGAACCACATCTGCTCCTTGGCAGAAGACCTAAACCAGGGGTAGGCAACCTTGGCTCTTTTATGACTCGTGGACTTCAGCTCCCAGAATTCCTGAGCCAGCTGGCTCAGGAATTCTGGGAGCTGAAGTCCACGAGTCATAAAAGAGCCAAGGTTGCCTACCCCTGACCTAAACTGACTGACTGACTGGCAGAGCAGAGACCTCGCTCTGCTCTGGTGATCCGTCTCCTCCAGACCCTGTAAGCTTTCCATTTGCAATTTGTGAGCTGAAAGATGGGCTGTGGGAAAGGCAGAAGGAATGGAGGCTTCCGAATTGGGGTGCCAAAGAACTTGGTGGAGAATTGCCTGGAGCTCTGAAACAGGAACTCCTCCAAGGGCAGAAGTCCAAGAAGGAAGCCCGGGTTTGGGGGTTCTGGGGAGGGATGCCGAGGCTGGAGAGGAGCAAGGAGGGCAGACGGAGGGCAAGGTGGCCGGTTCCTCACCCAGGACTTGCCAGAACTTAGGCAGTGCGACTGAGAGACCATCCAGGAAGGGATCCCCTCCGACAGGTCACAAAGACTTTGAAATCACCGAATTTGTTTCCCATGTGGAATTAATTTGCTTGCGTAAGAGAATTAATCCATCGCAGGAACCTTGCCATGCAGCCCAAAGTGGTGTAACTGAGACGCAGGCTGCTGTTCTCCGGAATCAGCCGGGCCTAAGAATCGACAGCCCCTTTCTTTGGGATCTCCTCTTTCCAGCTCAGATTCTTCTTTCCTGCATTTGCTCCCCAACTTTTCTGGAGGGAAATGAAGCAGGCAGCGAGATGGGGGTCGAGAGGAAAGTGGGAGGCTGGGCTGAACTGGATGGTTGCCAGGCTGAGAGACTCCTGGTGAAGAAGAAGCGGGGGGGGGGGGGCTTAGGGAGGAAAATCGCCCCTGCGCCATTCTTGGGGAGGGGTGGGTGGGGAACATCCTCCTTCCTTCCAGATGCCCCTGAAGAAAAAAACCCGTCTTTGTGCATAGGAGCCAGCCAGGAGGGGGAGGGGGGTGCAGCATGGCCTCATCCCGGAGAAAGACTTTGATTTTTCTTTGCAAAGAATCTTTTGGAAGCTTTTCTTTCCTCGCCCAAGAAGGGGGCGAGAAGGAGGAAGGGATTTCTTGTTTTCCTGCAGTTGGCGTCTGCCTCTGGATGGGAAAGAGAAGCAAGTAATCAACAGATCACTTGCAGTGGGATTCCTGCTTAACCCAAGCAGTTGATGTGGCCGTGCAGCTTCCCTCTTTGTGCATCGCCTGAAAAGCACAAATGTTATGCGGCTGGTGTGACATGTTGCTGAGTGAATATTTTTGGGTCCACTTGCAGGTGCTCTGCAGGTTGAAGCGATGCCCCCCCCCCCGCGGTTGGGGGGAAACTGACCCATCATGACTGAATTGAAAGGATTTGGCTCCTTGCTTGCTCTGGGTTGTGCTTGTGGGTATTTTCCTATCTGCCTTGTGAATTCAGGCCTCACAGTTTACTATTTGGCTTTCATCTGGCTACAACCAAGGCCACATTTACATAGATAATTAGGTTAATTATCCTTGCCCTGAAGGTTTCTGCTTTTCTCCATAATTCGCAGTTTGCTAATGAATCTCTCGAGTTGTGCTGTTGACGGAGGAGGAGACTTTTTCCTTGTGAAAATTAGGAAATGTTCGCACTATTTCCTTTTCTTTGTTTTTGATCTTGGGCCTGTGTTTTCTTTGCATTTTTGTTTTGCGCTCCTTCAGTGAAGGTTGCTTCATCAAAAAAAAAGGGAAGAATATAGTGAAGATAAACAGCCCACAGGAGGTTGTGGTGCCTGGAGGCGCTCCCAGGCTGAACGAAAGGTTGTGCACAATGGGGACAGGCATATTTGTATGTGCACTAAACACCTCAGTGGCTTTTTCACTAGGGGCCACCCGTGAAAATATCTCTGAAATTCTCTTCTCTTTGGAAAGCCGCTTAGAAAGTTTTCAAAATTAATTTTTAGAATTGGTTTTCAAAACTAGACTGGACAACCTTTTGACCAGGATGGTGTAAGGTCTCTTGCCTTGAGCAGGGGTTGGACTAGAAGACCTCAGGGTCCCTTCTAGCCATAGGATCCTGTGTTCCAAAGTGTTCACTTTTGTCCGACTGAAAGAAAATTTCTTCGGGGTGCTGAAGAACTTGCTGCTGGCTGTAGGACCCCCACCCCCACCAGAATGGCAGACCCCAAAAAACTACATAAGCAAAGACAGAAATAATATGCAAACAAATACATTGGGGGGAGGTATCTGACAGAAAACGGTTAGGAACAAAAAATGGGATTTTTTTTTCTTGTGGCACATAATTCTGTGAAATAATCACCAATTAGAGCTAGCCAGCACTCCATACTGTACTGCCAAGGATCACAGATTGGGATGTGATTAGGGCAGTGTTTGTCAATCTTGGCTAATTGGACTTCTGGGAGTGTGGACTTCAACTCCCAGAATTCCCCAGCCTGCATAGCCTGCCCCCATTCCCCAGGCTGGCTGGGGAATTCTGGGAGTTGAAGTCCACACAATGCAAAGTGGCTGGGATTGAGAAACACCATGTTAGGGTTTACCTAACCGTGGTTAATTGTGATTAGCTAAGAGCAGAGGCTTCCTGACCTCCCTGCTCTGCTCATTGGCCAGACAGGCCACTGTAGGAGGGCTGCTGTGACTAATCAGAGTTTGGGAGGTGTCCTCTGCTGCTCCCTTCATTCTGCGGGGGCCTCTCTTTCTCTTCATCTCTTTTTCTTGGAAGACTGAAGAGGCAAAAACCTGTTTGTCCCATGCAGTTAAGTGGATCCATTTTAACTATTTTAGCCAGTTATGGGTTGCACGTAATCCTTGTTCTCGTGACATATGAACGTCTTCGTTGCCCCAAGCTTCTTGCTTGGACTCCGAGCCAGTAAAGGGCTTCCTGACACTTCTCCAGTGGGTATTGGGTATTGTAGTCCAGATTGTCTGTCCAGAGTCTCATTGCAGTAATCAAAACGTACAGGTAATTCTTAGCATACAACCATTTGTTTAGTGACCATTTGTAGTTATGTCACTGAAGCAAGTGGTTTACCACCAGTCTTTGCACTTATGACCGTCACAATCACGGCCAAAATCTAGGCGTTTGGCAACCAGCAAGATTATTTATTTATTTATAACAGTTGCCGCATCCCCGAGACCCTTGATGGCCTTCCGACAAGCAAAGTCAGTGGGGGAAGCTGGATTTGCTTAATGACCATGTGATTCGTTTGGCGGCTGCAGTAATTTGCTTAGCAACCACGGTATCAAAGGCCATGAAATCAGGCACAACTCGTTTAGCAACCACCTTGCTTAGCAAATGGAAATTTTAGTCCCGATTGTGGTCGTAAGCCGAGGACTCCTGTACCAGGCTTGCATTACTCTGTTCTGTGAAGAACCAGGCAGCCATTTTCACCCCAAACCCAGCAGAATATTAGCAGCTGGGAGGGAAGCCGAGATCCGCCCTGAGACAGTTTTCTTTGCCCTGGGCTGCCCAGAGTCGGGTGGATGCCACGAGGGGGGGACGGGGCCTTCGAGGTGCATAGAATTCAGGGGACATCGATCTGGGTAGCTAGTAAACTAGCATGCATTTATCCAGGATTTATAGAAGAAACCATCGTGGCTGGATCGGGGTGTGTTCGGTTCTGCTGGGCCTGCAATTTCTCTCCGTGGCTGGTCAGTCCCTGATCTGAGTGACGTTTCTTTTACCCTCATTTTGATATTACTGATTTTTAAAAGGGACCTGAAATATATTGCCAAGAGGTGAAATGGGTAATTGGAATGATGGCTGTACGCATAGAATTTGAGGGTCCCCGTGTCTCCCCTCCAGATGCAAACGGTCTGTTTTGGGGGGTCCTGAGTGCTCTCTGAGCTGGGTTGTTTTCTTGCGGATGTTTCATTACCTAAAGTAGGTAACATCATTAGTGCAAAACAACCCAGCTCATTGGGCACCAAGAACCCCTCATTTCTACCTTGAGCTGTGAATATTCTCCCTTATTGGCCTTTGCTCATGCCCGGCCCAGCGCAGTGGGGGCCGGAGTTTCCTCTGGGAGACGCTGCCTGGAAGAACATCTGGCTGCCAGCCGACGTGGCGTGGGGCGGGTGAAGAATTAATGAGGTGCGTGCCGTGTCTTCCTAGGGGCGAGGAGGCCCCTCGTGGGAGGAGGACGGCACCTCCCTGTCGTCCTGCCGGATGCCACATCTGGGCAGGAGCCAGGTGATCCCCAGCCCGGATCCCCGGGATGATCTGGAAGGCAGAGGCTGGACCACTGCTGGAGGTAAAGCGTCGCCATGGCAACCCCCGGATGTTCCCTCGGCATAACTAGCAGGGATGGGCTCCTCGGACAACGGAGGGAGTTTCCTTTGCAGGGCTGTCAGAGCCGGCTGGCTTCCCCCGCGTCCCCGGGAGACGGCGGTGGCCACCGGCCAGAAACCCCTGCCGCCCCTGCCGTCTCATCCCCCCCACCCTATCAGCCCGGATCCGCATCCCACCCAGCTGCCAGGTACAGGTTCTCTCTCTGCTTTTTAAGTAGTTGTAATGAACAATGAAAGGAATTTGGCTGGTTGTGTTTTAAGACATGCGCCAGAGGCAGACAGAATTTTATTTTGTTGTTGTTGTTTTGAAGGGGTTTCTCAGCCATGAAGTGTATCTTTGAGAGCACAAATGCGGGCTTTTTTCTTTTGGGGGGGCATATCTGGAGCTTTAGAAATGAGTTACAATAGCCCGATGAGCAGGAATTCAAATGCACGTGTTTCTTTCCCACACCAGGGAGTTCCCCCACACATTAGTTTGGTTGTTAATTAAGACTGAGGCTCGTGTGTCTTTTTGGGATCGATCCTAGGTGAGATAGCCAGAGCTGAATCTGGAATTGGGGGATAAAGGAAGATGAGGAGCCACTGAATTTGGTAAAAATTCAGGGAGTGGGGTGGGATTGTGTGTGTGTGTGTGTGTGTGTTGGAGGACAGAGACGGTTAATGAAATGCAGTGATGCAACAGGGCGCCTCTCCCCAAATTCGGAGACAGGTATGTGGTCTTTTGCTTGATCCCAGCAGCCTCCTCCTCGCTAAGAGCCGGAGGGTAGAGGGGGAATTGTGGGGAAGGGGCAGTCCTGGCTGAGCCAGAGGCTTTGTCCAGTTGGGAATGGAGGAGTCCAGCTGTTGCGCGGGGGGGGGGAGGCAGGGAAAGGCTGCTGCCTTAATGTATTGAGAAGCCACTGTGCTTAGGTTGGGGGAGGGGGCAAGGAGGCAGAGGAGGGGGGCTGGCCTAGAGGCAGTCCGAAGTGGGCAGGGGCCATTAATAGGGGCCTGGGGTCAAGGGGTCAAGTGGTCTTGAGCCCAAGTAGTCAGATGATCAAGGGAGGGAGGGAAGAAGAAAGGAGAAATGGAAGGAAGGAAGCAAGGAAGGAAGGAAGGAAGGAAGGAAGGAAGGTAGGTGGGGGTCCATGGGGTCAGTGGTCAGTCCCTAGAGTTGCATCCACCCTTGATGCAGCTGCTGCCGCTCAGCCTTTGGCTGCCTCTGGTTAGGGACTGTCTGGTGCTGCTTCTGGGATTCAGAGGGGAGGGCTGGAGAAATGAGGTCTGTCAGCAGTTTCAGGCGCCCCCCCCCGCCCCAAGGCTTCCCCCTTCCTCTACTGTCATGTGTGCCAGAAGAGGCAGCCTTTGCTTCCTCAATTTCATTTTTCAGCTTTGACAGTTTGAATTCTCATCTGTCCCTTGTGCCAGTTCTCTCTCTACATGCGTTGATCAGGAGATTTCCTTCTCACCATGATGGCCATATATTGTACACAACTTAGGTATGATACAAAGAGCACATGTGTCAAAATGTCAGATACACAAAGCAGTCCCCAGCCAGGCACTTCCTAGAAGGGCCGGACTACAAATCCCGTCATAGAATGTCAGCAATTGTGAGTCTGTTAAACCTCACCCGGTGCATTGGTATTTTCCCTGCAATACTCAGGTTTTTGAAATAACGTTTGCAGATTTACCTTAAATGCCAGGCATATTTATTCGTGTTTCGCACAATTTTATCCTTTACTCTCTTTTTTAAGCCAGTTTTTCTAGCATCAGTCTCTCTAGTTAAAGCGTCTCTCTCCATTTTCAGACTGCAGAAAACTGTTCAAAGTTACGACAGCACTGGAAAAAGTCCTCAGACTTACAACTGCTGCAGCATCCCCAGAGTCACGTGATCACCACTTGTGACCTTCCCACCCGGGAATGTTGCAATGTTGGAATCTGGTATCGCTTAATAACCGCAGTGATTCACTTAACAACTATGGCAGTACTCCTAAAATGAAGCCTGACTCACTTAACAACTGCTTTACTTAGCAACGGAAATTCTGTCCCAGCTTCATCACTTCTTCAGGATGGCTTCAGGGGCCGAGAGGAGGCGCGGCAGTGGCCACTTCCTGGTCTGCACAGCATGCAGTGCGCTGATAAAACGGCTTTGGGTTATTTGAGGTCTTACACCTTAAGACCCCGAGTCAGAAAAGGTGGGGGGTCTTGGCAGGCAGCATGGAATGGGAATGCAACCGTCGTGTTTCACTAACCCAGGTTTGGGGGTTTTAATGTGAGGACACCTACAGGTAGACCTTGACTTACAGCCACAAAATTTCAGTTGCTAAGCAAGACAGGTGTTAAGTCAGTTTTGCCCCATTTTACGACCTTTCTTGCTGCAGTTGTTGAGCAAATCACGCAGTTGTTTAGTTAGTCACACGGTTGTTAAGTGAATCCGGCTTCCCCATTGACTTTGCTTGTCAGAAGGCTGCAAAAGGAGATCGCGTGACCCCTGGGAACACTGCAACCGTCATAAATGTGAGCCAGTTGCCTCTGAATTTGGATCACATGATCACGGGGATGCTGCAAGGGTCGTAAGTGTGAGAAACGGTCACAAGTCACTCTTCCCAGTACTATTGTAACTTCGAACGGTCACTAAATGAACTGTTGTAAATTGAGGGCTGCCCGTACTGTTTCAGTAAACCCAGGTTTTGGAGACTAGCATGTTGTGTGAACCCAGGTCCCATCGGCCTAGTTGTCTAGAGGGCTGGTATTTGCAAAAACATCTCCAGGATCCTGAAGTCAGAAGGCCGAAGCTGTGAAGGGATGGTCTTCCTTAGCCAGAGAGGTGACCGGGGGGGGGGGAAGGGGGGGCTTAATTCCGTTGTGGCAAAGTTCCAAGAGGCAACAATGGCTGCCTTTGTGCAGACACCGTTTCTCAGCCAACGGCAAACAGCAGACTGTGAAATCTGCCTGGGATAACCTACTTTCCTGCACCGCCACAAGGAACATTCTGTCTGTTCTGGGGCTCCTCAAAGCCCCCCCCTGCCCCCCCCCAGCCTGGTGTTCCCTCTTGGGACAAGGCGCTCAGCCAGGCAGATCCGTGTGGAGGAAAGCCGAGAGGGGCCGAGCGGATGGATCCACTCCAGAGCAGAATATCTGCTGTCTTTCTTTTCCCTTTTCCCTTATTTCTCCCCCCCGCGCCCCCACTTTTCCCTGGATGACCAGAATCTTTCCTGTAACTTTTATTTAAAGACTTTTTCCCCCCGAAGGAAGATTAAAAACTATGACAAACTAATGCAAAATAAGAAAAAGAAAAGCAAAGAAATCAAAAGAGGAAGCTAAAAATGCAACAAAGGAAAAACCACAAAGATCTTCTTCACAGCAGTTATAATTACAATTACACATTTACCACTTACTCTGTAGTTATAACATACCTCTTTTCTAATTTAGCCTGTCTAATCACCAGAACCATAAATTATAATTTCATTTTTTCCTGTTTCTCGCTAAAATTCTGTAAGTGGTTGCCAGTCAGCAATAAACGTAGATAATGTCTTTTCTCTGATCAAATAAGTCAATTTAGTCACCTCAGCAGGTCCCGTTTTCTTCTTTAGCCATCCCTCCATTGTGGATCAATGCCGAATCTTTCTATTTTTGTGCATACAATAATCTTGCTGCAGTAACCATGTACAGAAACAATCTTTCACAAATCTTCTCAAGCTGACTATCCATAACTCCCAAGAACAACAAAAATCCAGGGATTGGAAATTGGAATAGAGACAGTCCTCAATTTATGATCATGCATTTAACAACAGTTTGGAGTTTAATAATAATAATAATAATAATAATAATAATAATAATAATAATAATAATAAGTTGGAAGGGACCTTGGAGGTCATCTAGTCCAACCCCCTGCTCAGGCAAGAAACCCTATACCATTTCAGACAAATGGCTGTCCAGTCTCTTCTTAAAAACTTCCAGTGTTGGACCATTCACCACCTCTGGAGGCAGGTTGTTCCACTGATTAATTGTTCTCACTGTCAGGAAGTTTCTCCTTAGTTCTAGGTTGCTTCTCTCCTTGACTAGTTTCCATCCGTTGCTTCTTGTCCTGCTTTCAGGTGCTTTGGAGAATAGCTTGACTCCCTCTTCTTTGGGGCAGCCCCTGAGATATTGGAAGGCTGCTATCCTGTCTCCCCTCATCCTTCTCTTCATTAAACTAGACAGACCCAATTCCTGCAACCATTCTTCATATGTTTTAGGCGCCAGTCCCCCGATCATCTTTGTTGCCCTTCTCTGCACTCTTTCCAGAGTCTCAACATCTTTTTTACATCGTGGTGACCAAAACTGGATGCAGTATTCCAGGTGTGGCCTTACCAAAGCATTGTAAAGTGGTATTAGTACTTCACGTGATACTGATGACCTATTGTGGTATCATTTCCTTGGTCACTCAGTTTGGAAGCCTGAGAGTTAATTTGCCTAAGACTTTGATACTGGAATTTGTGCCCCAAATAAGAACAAAATATTGCTTTATAAATGTCTTATGGCGGGTTTAATAGGTTTTGCTCAAGAAAATTCGTGTTTGATGATGGATTGGAATGGAGTGATCTCCCCACAACTGAACAGAACTTCTGAGAAAAATATTAAAATCACCCAAGGCAAATTTAAAAAATGTCTTTGATTTGGTGGGCAATTTAGGACCAGTTGATACATGAAGACAAAAAAATGGCAATTCAGAAGAGCATACCTGCTTTTCTGAAAGACAGAGATCCCTTTCAAGAACAGACCTGATTTGAATTTCAAAGACCTTGGCTACTAGGCTTTCTAAGGTAGACATATTATAGATATAGTATGTTTAGGTGTGTGTCATGTACGTGTTTCACTTTGAGAGCGGGCAACTAAATTTCATTTTTGATGTGTGCCATTGTGCCCACAGTAAAAACAGACAATAAAGGTTATGTTATTACCCAAGGTGTTTTTAGATCGTAGTCCCGTAAGTTTGATTCATAAAAGGAAGCCTAATTCTTTTAGATGGAAACTAAAGGGAAAGTTGCTAGAAAAAGAAGCAATAGTGGAGGATTGTAAAAAGAAAAGAATTTTCTGAAGATAAATGTAAAGACACTGATTTAAAGATGGTTTGGGATGCAAGTAACGCTTTTATTAGAGATTATTATACAACACAATAGTGAACTTAAAAAGAAGAGTCAAGAAAAGACACAAGCAATCTTGAGAAATTGAAAAAAGAAAAAAAATTAAAGATGTTTCCAGAGAAGATAAATATTCCTCAACAAATTTTTAAGAGAAATGAAAATAACCATTTATGTAAAGCAAAAAATGTTTGATTTTGTAAATAAACTAGGAAAGTGGCTAGCATATAAATTGCAAAAAGAGAAAGAAAAGAAAATATTGAAATTACAAGAGGGAGATAGTATATTAATGGATAATTGACAAGCATAAACAACCAGATCCTCATATCTAGATATCAAACTAGCTACTTTATTGTTCTATGCCTATTTCACAGGAATCTTCTCAGACTGGCGGTTTGAATCTGGGCCAGATTCGATAAGATGCAAGATCCTCAGAGAGGGTTGGACCTTGCTCTCTTGTGCCTATGTAATGATTCCAGGCTAATTCCCCACTTGACGCCTTCCCCTGGCTTAACCAGTCTCTCTCCAACAAAATGCAGCCGTAGAAAAAGCATTTCATTGATATTACAATTTGTATAAAGAAAGTGACATCTGTATAGAGAAAAACAGATAACTATAAGAAAACAAAAATTGTTGAAAATTACAGAGGAGCTGAGATAGTTTATGGGGTTTGGAAAATCCTGTGTTGGCTGGGGAAATCTGGGAGTTGAAGTCCACACATCTTCAAGTGGCCAAGGCTGGGATACACTGCTTTGAAGGGAATTGAAAGATTAGTGGGGAAATCAGAAGAACAGCAGGTTTCAAGATTAATAAACAGCAGACAAAGGTGTTAACAAAAAATATAAAATTAGAAGATCCAACAGGAAGACCGGACTCTAATGCTCTGAACCTTCCTCCTGAAATTATTGTCATGTGGATTTCCCCTTGCATTTTAGCAGCTTTTGCTCTTTCTGCTGCAGTTTTTTCCTTCCGTGCAAAGGAATGGAAAGTGGCAGCAAAGCACTCTTGCCTTTAAATCTGGAATTAATTTGAGAAACCTTCCAAGTCGGATCAAAATCCTGGAATGTGGAGGGGGAGGAACAGTTGGGAAATCTGGCTGACCCCCAAGCCACCACCACATTTGTTCCTCTCTCCCATCCTCTTTTATGTGCACAGCGTGGCTAAGAATTGCAAGTAAACAATACCGTAATTTACTAAAAGCCTGCGCACACACCAACGGGTATTTTCAGATGGTGCATTTGGCAGGGGAAGGTCCAAATCGTGCATGGACCTTCCTGAGGATCATCTCCAGTGCCAGCAGGTTGGAAAGAAATGACCTCCTCGCTTCCTGGAACTCTGTGTCTTTACTTCCTGACCTTCATTTGCAGTTTATTCCTTATTAGGCCTTTTTATTAGCACTTTGGACCCTTTCTATAGAAAATGGAAATAGAACATGCAGTTAAATTAATGGATTGCCCCTTGATTCCCAGGGGTCTTGGGTCTGTGGTTCCTGGGTAGGCAAGAAACTACAATTAACTGGTCTTCTGCTCCAACCCTCTGATCAATCTGGAGAACCCATTCCAGTCTTTTCTTGAAAGCCTCCAGTGATGGAGCACCCACAACATCTGAAGGCAGAAGGAGAAAGAGGAGGAGGAGGAGGAGGGGGGTCCTCGGTGGTCTTTGAGCTTGGTTTTCGTGCAGCTGTTTCATGACCCAACTAGGTAACATCATCAGTGCTAGAAGGGTGTGGGGTTTGCTGTCATTTAGATACTACTGGCTTGCCCTGTTTGTTGGTGGGAATATTCCTGGTGGTTCATAGAATCCTAAGGCTGGAAGGGACCTTGGAGGTCTTCTAGACCAACCCCATCTCCAATCAGGAATTGTTATTGTTATTTTTATTTATTTATTTTATTACATTTATATACCGCCCTTTCCTGAAGGACTCAGGGCGGTTTACAGGGTGATTAAAAACAAAAATACAAAAGTTAAAAACAATTTAAAAAATTATATCCGTCCCTGAACAAATAAAACCCGTTAAAATTAAAATTATAATTATACTGGCTGCATTGGTTGATTGTTCTCACTGTCAAAAGATTTCTCTCTTTTGAACCTCTCCTTGATCAGTTTCCATCTGTTGTTCCTTGTCTGGCCTGACCCCCTCTTCTCCGTGGCAGCCTCTGAGCAGAGGGGTGGATAGCAGTAAACTCTTCCTGGGCCTGGAGAAGCAGGGAGGGGGGTGGGGGCTCCCATGCAGCTGGAGGCCAGCGGCTGCTACAGGTTTGGGCAATGGAGAAAAGGGCCTGGAAGCTCTCCTTGCGCCTCCCTCCTCTTTTTCTTCCTTTCCAGCCGTTTTCATGCAATTTGCTTATCCGCCGGGCACAAACAAAGAGCGGCTTGCAGCGCCAGCGGGCTCAGAAACTCCCCATTGTTTGCAAAGGGAGGGGAGCTTAAGAACCAGGAGAGGCAGAAAGGAAAGTCGCGTGACAAAAAGAATTCCAACTTTGACAAATCCCAAGACATCGGCAAGGGGTGCCAAAGCTGGATTGCCCCAGTGGGTGGAGGGCGTGAAATGCCCTGGCTGAGTTTCAGGCATTTTTTTTATGCTCTCTTTTATTTCCAGAAAAAGGCCTCTGGGTCCCGCCCCACCCCCCATTTCTGGAAAAGTTTTTTGTGCCCCCTCCCCCAAAAGACAAGAAGACGCTGAAAGGGTCAGTGGCCCCACAGGGAAGCAGTTTCACCCGGTGTGTGTGTGTGTGTGTGTGTGTGTGTGTGTGTGTCCTGAATGGTGACTGGATACCCCACCAGGGCAGCTAATCTGGAAATGGCAAGGCTGCCCACTGTGCATGATGGGCAGAGGAACGAACTGCCTGGTGACATGTAAGTTTGACAGGTAGGCAGGCTGGTTGGTAGGCAGGTAGAGGGATAAATAAGTAGAGATGGACAGACAGCTAGACAGACACAGACAGACGGGAGAATATTTGTAGCTCTAGATTGAAATAAGGGGTCCTCAGTGCTCTCTGAGCTTGGTTGTTTTCTTGCAGACATTTCATGGCCCAATTAGGTGACATCATCCGTGCTAGATGATGTCCTAGCACTAATGATGTTATCTGTTTGGATAACGAAAGGTCTGCAAGAAAACAACCAAGCTCAGAGAGGAACAGATAGATAACTAGGGGCTGGATCAGTAAATACAGGTGGGAGATGGGTGGATGAGTAAAAAGATAAATGAAAGATAGATGGATGGACAGATAGATGAGTATGGATAGGTAGATAGATGGAAGATGGATGGATAAAAGATACATGAAAGATAGATGGATGGACGGACAGATGGATAGATATACAGATGCAGGAAAATCCAGGATGCCAAAGGAGCTTGGAATCCGTTGGGTGACCTCCTATTGCAGTTGACCACCAGGGTATCTGAGGACGGAGTGGACCTTTAGATCGTAGGCTCCCTAAGACTTGAGCCAGGGGAAGGGACCGAGAAGCAGATGCACATGCAGCCACTTGAAGAAGTCATGAGGTTGGGCTGGGCCGCTCCTGTCCTGGCCAAATCCTAGGAGATGACCAGGCTGGGTCTGAGGGAGGGAGGGAGGGAAAGGTCAAGTGTGTCATCAGCCATGAGTCCCTTCGCACCCACAAGAGATCTAAATCCAACCCACCTCGAGGTCCGTTGACTCTTACCTGCCACCAGTTTGCGTTGACCAGATTCTGGTAGAGAGCTTTATTTCATTTGAACGGACAGGCTGCTTTCGATCCCAGGCAGCTGAACGTGGCTTTAAGCTGCTGACCTGCATCTTGGGCATGAGAAGAAAGCAGCACCCCAGGAGGGCTCCTTTGGGGCACAGCTTGGGGGGGGGAGTCCTTCCTGAAAACCAGGCTCCCATCTCTGGCTGCTGCTGCTGTTGGGTGCTGATGTCACAGATGCGGGGGCTTAGTCACCTGGGCAGAGCTGGGGGGGCATCTAGCTCTTGACAGGGCAGGGAAAGAGGTGGCCTGAGCTGGGGCTACAGAGAAGGGAGGGGCCCCATCAAGAGGGGCTCAGGAGGGGGTCCTTCAGCCCAAAACAGGGTAGCTTCTGCCTTTGGGACTGGCCTGACCCCAACCCAGCTCCCTCCAGCTGTGGGGGAACTGCATGTCCCCAGCCTGCCTGAGTAGAAGAATTGGGAAGACCCTCCGGCCATCGGGCTTTGTGCTTTGAAAATATTTGCCTCTGCATCTGCTCCCAGATGTGCGTGGTTGATTGGGTTGAAAGTGCCCAAGATCGACTTTGGGTAGCCTTCCCTCTGGGAGCATGGGGAAGGGGCTTGTAAACTGATCGGATGGTGTGGGGAGGGGGTCTCCCTGCCCCTTTCTTGGACACTGCCCCAAGCCCCGGCCTTCCCCAAAGGGGAGGGAGAAAGGGCAGCGGGTTTTCCCTCAGGACAAGGGAAACTCCTAGGCAGATGCTGATTTCTTGATTTCTTTTATTTATTTATTTTTATTTTTATTTTAATCCCATTTATATCCCGCCCTTTTCCGAAGACTCAGGGCGACTTACAATTTATTTCTTTATCAAATTTATTTGCTGTCCATCCCATTTCAAAGCGACTCTCTTACTTCTTGTTATAGGTGGTCCTTGACTTACAACCCCAGTGGGGATCAGAATTTCTGTTGCCAAGCAAAGCAGTCGTCGTGTGAATTTTATGACCCAAATATATGACCTTTTTTGTGAAGCCCCTTCCCCCATGGTGATCACGTGACCCCAGGATGCTGCTGCTGCCCCCGCCCCCAATACATGCCCCAATTCTGATCACGTGACCATGGGGGAAATGCTACGACGGTTGTAACTGTGAGGACCAGTCATAAATCGCCCTTTTTCAGTGCAGTTGTAACTTTGAACAGTCACTAAATGAACGGTTGTAAATCGGGGACTGTAATTCATTTCTGTTTTTCTAACCTAAGGGATCAAAATCAAATGAAAAACTTAACAATGGAGATGACAAAGAAGCATCTTTCTCTCTCGCAGGTCCCACTGAGGCCTTTGGGGCTGTTTTGCCTGACCGCGTCTCCCGGGGTCCCCACTGGATCGCTGACCTGGATGAACTGACCCTAAGAGGTAAATAAAACCGGGGGGGGGGGGAGGAAAGGGAGAGGTTGCATTGAGGGGGGGTCCTTGTCTTCTGAAGGATAATGAGCACTTCCATTTTCACTTCTAATGGTGGGGGGGGGTAAAGGACACAGTAGTTTTCGTACAAGTAGTTTTCGACTTGTGATCAAAATTGAGCCCAAAATTTCTGTTGCTAAGCAAGACAGTTGTTAAGTGAGTTTGGCTGCGTTTTGCGACCTTTGTTCCTTTGCCGGAGTTGCTAAGTGGAATCACTGCAGTTGTGAAATTAGTCACAGGGTGGTTAAGCGAATCTGGCTTCCCCATTGAGTTGGCTAGTCAGAAGGTCACCAAAGGGAATCACCTGACCCAGGGCACGGCGACCGTCATAAGTATGAATTAGGTGCCATGTGTCTGATCACATGACCAAGGGGATGCTGCAATGGTGGTCACTGGGAAAAATGGCCATAAGTCACTTTGAAAAATGGCCATAAGTCACTTTTTCAGAGCTGCTGTAACTTTGGTCACTAAACAAATGATTTTAAGTTGAGGCCTACCTATATATACAATTAGTGTGTGTGTGTGTGTCTGTGTGTCTGTGTAAAAAAATACGTTGGACAAATCTGCCCTGGCGAAGCGGATGTGAAGCCCAATGCTTGTGTGAGCCAGGATTACTCAGCCCTTCAAGGATGAAATGAGCTCCCTCCATTGGATCTGTTATCCCCCCTTTGCTCGCCCACCCCAGACCTTAGATGGGGGGCTTCAGTCTGCCTGGCAGGGCCCAGGACAACCCACGGAGACCCAGGAGGTCTGGGTGGGCTTCTCCTCCCATGAGGCTGCAGGGAAGGGGGGCCTGGGAGAGGCGTGGGGCTGCCCGGCCCCCCCTCCCTGTGGGGTGCGGACCCGAGAGAGTCTGCTGGAGACAGCCTGGATGTGTCTGTACTCGCCGCCTGCCTCCCTTCACCAGGGCGGCCAGGAAGCTGGGTGGACTTTCAGGTTTGCTGAAAGCAGCCTGCTCTCTTCGGCAGGGCCTCTGCCAACCCAGAGCCAGGGGGGTCTGTCTGCCGTGGGGCTGCGGGGCTGGGGGGCCTCGGCTCCCTCCCCCCCACCAGGAGCCCTTCCTGCTCCTCAGAAAGATGCCCCGGAGGCCAGACAGGTAAGGCTTCCTCTTGCGGCCACCCACCGGATGGGGAGCGGGGTGGGGGGGAAGGGTGGCACACTCCTGGTGGATGCTGTGGGACAGTGGGGGTGCTTTTGACCTTTGGAGTGGGGGCTTCAAGCAAGGAAAGGAAAATACCGCCCCTGGGACCTGATCTGGGGCTCAAGGGGGGAGTCTGTGTCCTCCCTCTCCTTGTCTCACTTTTCCGAGTCTTTCAAGCTCACCGCATGATTATTTTTGCACGGAAGCTGGGTGTATTTTTGTACCAGCCGCTTTATGTGACTTTGAGTAACCTGGGTAGGTTCTGCGGAGTGTCTCCCCCGACGGGGGTTGCTTGGATGCCTTTTTGAGTACCATTTTCCTCTTGGCGTGTGTTATTTATGATGGTGAACTACGTGAAAACAACTGGACACCTGCAGAGGAAGGGAGGGAGGTTGAGGGGGCGGCCAAAGGGACGGGATGTTGTCTGAACTGATGACTGGAAGCCCTCGTGGACTCCTTGCAGGGAACACGGTGCTCTGTGATTGGACTAGAACAGGGGTAGGCAACCTCGGCTCTTTTATGACTCATGGACTTCAACTCCCAGAATTCCTCAGCCAGCATGGGGGAACTATGGCCTCTTCATGACTTGGGACTTCAACTCCCAGAATTCCTCAGCCAGGATGGCTCAGCTTGGAAACCTCTCCCTTTCCCCTCAGCACAGCTGACTCAGGAATTCTGGGAGTTGAAGTCCACGAGTCATAAAAGAGCCGAGGTTGCCTACCCCTAGACTAGAATAACAGATTATAAAGAAAATGTAAACAATATTGTAACCGTAAAGTGTTTATTTTATATTTATACTTACAACTGCTATAAAAGGACATAGAAAGTTGCTTCTTTATTATCTTTGCTCCTTCCCTCCCTTTTTTCTTTTTCTTTTCTTCTTTTCTTTCTCCTTTCTAATCAGTACAATAGTAGAATTTAGATCACGTCATCGCAGGGATCCCGTGATGGTCATAAGCGCAAGGACTGATCAATGAGTCACTTTTTTCACTGCTTTGAATGTAACTTTGAACAGTCAGTAAATGAATGGTTGTAAGTCGAGGACTACCTCCAATGCTTTCTACTTTGTCCCTCCCTCCAGCCTTGTGAGATTGTTTTGATTCACTCCAGTCGACTGACTCTCTCCTTTGAGTCTCCTGCAGGTTTGATAAGCATTTCCCTAAACTCTGCGTCCAAAGCCTGGATAAAAATATTGCCGGGTCCAGGACGGAACTGCTGGTGGTCAGGCTCCGGGCCTCTGATCCTGCCCAGCGTGGCACCATTGATTGACACCCCTTTGAGCCCAGTTTTTAAGGCAGCTATGCATTGACCTGATTATTAATGAAGCCCACGCTGAAATAGAACGTGAGGGGATATTTTGCTGAAATCACTTCTCTAACGAAACAGAAAGCAAGATAGGTCTGAGGCACTTCCGCTATCGATAAGGGAAATTACCCAAGGTCCAGGCTGACTTCTGGTCACGACTGCATCACTTTCAAGTTATGCTTAGTTCCAAAATTTCCTCGGGTCTCCGGAGCAGACCGAGTGGTTTGCAAACAAGGGCACCTGCAAATTGGATTACCGCTTGTCTGAAATGGTATAGGGCAGGGCTAGGCAACCTCGGCTCTTTTATGACTCGTGGACTTCAACTCCCAGAATTCCAGAGCCAGCCTGGCTCAGCTGGGAAACCTATCCCTTTCCCCTCAGCGTGGTTGGCTCAGGAATTCTGGGAGTTGAAGTCCACGAGTCATCAAAGAGCCCAGGTTGCCTACCCCTGGTATAGGGCTTCCTGCTTGAGCAGGAGGTTGGACTAGAAGACCTCCAAGGTCCCTTCCAACTCTGTTCTTCTGTTCTGCTCTGCAGGGTTCTGAGGAGATCTGGTAGTACCACCCCAGGGCACCTCAGAGAGGTTTTCCACGCAGCCCACTGAAGCCAGTATTGACATGGCTGCCCATACGGCATTCTTGCCCTTTGTCTTGGAGAGCAATTGATTGGGAGAATGCAGGAAGACGGGAGAAACGGCTGAATGGAACCAGGGCGAGAGGAGAGGAGGGAAAAATCATGAAATTCACTGCTTCCCCATGTAGGCATCCGTGGGACCTCCGCCTGCCTCCCTGGGTGGGATGGGGGTCCCCACCTCAGCTAATGAAAGGCGAGAGCAGGTGGACCATCCCATCTCCATTTCAGAGATTAAAAAAGTCAACACCAAGCCACTCCCCAAACTATAAATAATCGCCCACCCCCTGAAGACATCCAGCACCTGGGCGTGAAGTCTTCTTGAATGGGGAGAGTAAAAAACAAAAGTGGGGGGCTGCTTTCTCCTCTGGGAACAAGCGAATAAGGACTAGACTAAGTGGTCTTCATGTCCTCACAGTGGAGTCCTTCTCTCCTGTAGATTTAAATTCATTTCTTGACCGTGTTGCTCTCGATCATAAACTTCTGTTAGGACCTCTATAAAACTTTCTACTATCTTCTGGTGGAATTATTTTTGTTGGAGATGCTCAACCCTTAATTAATTAATTATATTATATTATATTCTCTTAATTCTATTTCTCTGTTCCACACCAGCATTAGAATAAAATAATAGAATAGAATAGAATAGAATAGAATAGAATAGAATAGAATAGAATAGAATAGAATAGAATAGAATAGAATAGAATAGAGCTGGAAGGGACCTTGGAGGTCTTCTAGTCCAGCCCCCTGCTCTAGCAGAAGAACCTATACCATCTCAGACAAGTGACTGTCCAGTCTCTTCTTTAAAATTTCCAGTGATGGAGCGCCCACGATTTCTGGAGGCAAACTGTTCCACTGGTTGATTGTCCTCAGTGCCAGGAAGTTTCTCCTTAATTCCAGGTTGCTTCTCTCTTTGGTCAGTTTCCAACCATTGTTTCTTGTCCTATCCTCTGGTGCTTTGGTGAATAAGGTGACCCCCTCTTCTTTGTGGCAGCCCCTCAAATACTGGAAGACTGCTATCATGTCACCCCTAGTTCTTCTTTTCTTCAGACTGGCCAAACCCAAGTTCCGCAGCCGTTCTTCATACGTTTTAGTCTCCAGGCCTTTGATCATCTTAGTAGCTCTTCTCTGAATTTTTTCCAAACTCTCAACATCTTTTTTTGTCATATGGTGACCAAAATTGGCTGCAATATTCTAGGTGTGGTCTTACAAGGGTTTTATAAAGCAGTACTAATACTTCATGTGATCTTGATTCTATGCCTCTGCTTATACAGCCAAGGATTGTATTAGCATTTTTGGCTGCTGCCGCACACGGCTGGCTCAGGGTCAAGTGATCGTCCACTGGGACTCCAAGGTCCCTCTCACAGTTCCTGTTTTTGAGCCAGGTCTCACCCAGTCTGTACTTGTACCTTTGATTTTTCCTGCCTAAATGTAAGACTTTGCTTTTCTCCACATTGAAACACATTTTGATGGATAGGGCCCATTATTTGAGTTTGTCGAGATGTTTTTGGATCCCGAGTTTGTCTTCTGGGGTGTTGGCTACTCCTGACAGTTTGCCGCCTTCTCTGACCGGCCAGAATGCCTGTTCTCTTCCTTTTGAGCAGAGATCAGAAGAGATCCTCTCGGTATACCCGGGTGGCCTCATCCCTTCTGCAGCTCCATCCGACCTTGGCCCTTCTCCCGGCCTCTGTTTTTTCTCCCTTGTCTGCTGCTCCATTTTTAGCAGGTCCTTATTTGTCAACTCCCCTCAATCTTGAATTCCTTTCACTTTTCCTGCCATGGGATCCCTCCTTACTGCTGCTGCTCCCAGCTGAGTAAACCTGTTTTGTTGAAAATCCAGGATAGGCCCTTGACACGGTTGGGTTTCAGTTTCTCTTAAAATCAAGACCTGCTGCATGCCAGGACCATCTCTTTCCTCTCCCGTTCTTGTCTTTATCCACCTCTTCTGTTTAATCGGAGTAATTGAAGTCACTCTGTGGCTTCAAGCTTCACTGGAAGGTCTGCAGTTTGCAAGAGGACCTTAGGAAGACACCCGGGCTGGGCAGGTGAGAAAAGACACTGTGGTGTCCCTCCATTTATTTTAATCCAGATGTTGTCCATCACACGGCCAAACTCCTTCATTTTGGATTTCTGGACAAAAACGAGTATTTTTACCAGAGATTTCAGCTCCCCTCTTTCTGATGGCCTCCAAGGCCCTTTCCAACGCGTGCTCTCCTGCTTCTGTTCCATCTTTGGTGGTTCTGTTCCCACCCAGGGAGTGATCCCACCAGACCCCCCTTTTCACCTCTGAGGTCCTACTAGCCTTTTCCTGCAAAGAGTGGCACTCCTGTGATTTACTTCCCTACGCTGAGCGTGGCTATAAGACAATGATGTCAGTAACACGACTTAAATTTCCAGTTCTAGGTTTAACCATTTTTTTCTGTCTCTCACGTAACCAGAAGGATTGATAATTTGAGATGTTAGGACTATCCCCAAAACTTTTCGGGGTGTTGTTTCTCCTCCTTAGAGGCCAAAGCACCCAGATCCCATTCGGTCCCCTTCGCCAGCCCTTGGCAGACCCTTTATAAACCTGGCTGGCTCCTTTTAACCACCGGCTTGGCATGGTGGGCCACGCAGTGGTCGAAGGCAGCCTTCTGCGCCCCCCCTCCCCAAAGTAGTCCTTTGATGGCTTGAAGTAGGGCTTGGATGGTCCTCGGCTTACAACCACAACTGAGGCCAGAACTTCTGTTGCTCAGCAAGGTGGTCAGTAAGTGAGTTGCGCTCAATTTTATGACTTTTTTTTGCAACAGTCATGAAGCAAATCACTACGGCTGTTAAGTGAATCACACAGTCACTAAGTAAATCCAGCTTCGCCCATTAACTCGGCTCACCAGGAGCCCCCTGGGAAGGCCACAGTTGTCGATTGTGTGAGCCCGGGATGTTGCGGTTATCCTAAATAGCTGCCATGGTCCCCCAGTGCAGGAACCAGGAAACCACCAGGATGCGGCGATGGTCAGAAGCGGGAGCGGCCGTAAGTCCCTTTTTTCAGCATCTTGAAACAGTTGCTAAAAGAAGGGTCATAAGTCGAGGATTGGTTGTATTGATAATCTGTAATAAAAAGGAGATCTTTCGGTGAAGTAGATGCAATCCTTAACTTCCCTAACCTCTTGCCTTTTCCGTTCCTTTCTGCACAGAGCAGGCAGGGGTGGATTCTGGAGCCGTAATAAGCAATTCTGAAATGAACTTCTTCAGAAACGGGCTTTGTTGTGATCCCTGAGATTTCCAGGCCAGCAAAAAGAGTTGCAGTCAGGCCAGGTTTCCCCCCCCCCTTTTCTGAAGAACATTTTGCCTGGAACATAGACCTGGAACGTTTAACTGATCCCAGATTCCTGGGAAATGCAGGTGTGATTTTTTACATCAGAGATCTGTTTCTTTGACTTCTCTTCCTAACCATCTGCCAGACACAGGCCCAGTTTGGATGCCTCCCCCCCCACCTTCCTACACGCCTTTTCCCCGATTCTACCATTGCGGTCCATCTGTGTGGTGGTTTTGTGATTGCTAAACAGATGGCGGGAAAATATGGATAGGTTGGCTTCCACTTCTCTCCGGGCACAGCTCTCACCGTGTGGATGCTTGAGAGATGCCAAATCAGACAGAAACACACACCTGCTGTTCTGCCTGTTCCTGGAAAGGGCGGTGGGGATTTTGTACATCGGAGGGGGTTTCCTTCAAATAAAGATTTGGGGAACCTTAAAACCTCAGTTTTGTCCCTGTTGCTATTCTTCAGTGTCTTTAAACAGACATCCTGATGCCTTTAAAGCAATGCTTCTCTTAAAGCAATTTTGGCCATTTTCAGACGTGTGGACTTCAACTCCCAGAATTCCCCAGCCATCTGAAGTTGAAGTCCACATCTGAAAATGGCTGAAATTGAGAAGCAATGCTCTGAAAACCACAGATGCCAACTACCAAAAGCCCTGGCCACCGTGGAAGTGTGGCTCAGGCATCGTGGGAGTTGCAATAGCAAGCTCCAGAAAGCACCGGTTTTTTCCTGACTGAAATCGCTTAGAGCACCTTTTCCCCTTTCTTCCTCCTGACTGCTGTTCTCTTTTCTGCTTATTGCCTCTGCCTGTTCTGGATCCGCTGCCGGGCTGAACTTTGAGCTGCAATAAAGTTGTGATCACAAGATGAATTTCTGAGCGGGCAGAAGCAGCTGGGCTTACCTCCCATGCTCTCTCTGCAAAGAACCTTCTTTCTTTGCTAATGTGGAGGATTTTGAGCAGGATCACGAGGGCGGAGGCCAAGGAAACATGCCCGAGAAAGGAATCAGCCAGGGAGGGGCTGGGGAGACTCATTCTGGCTCACGGACAGGTACGCTGTTCCCTGCAAGGGAGGCCAGAGTGATTCCTTTTTCGGTCAACTCTTTGCTGATTCACTGGCTTGGAACTCAGCAGGGCAGCCCAAAGTGACTTTGGGAATGATGAAGTCTCCGGGTCAGGCAGACTCTGCTAAAGTGCTGGTGGTGGGGAGAGAAGGACCACCAGGAATAAGCAGAATAGATAGCGTTTGAGTAGATAATGTGGAATAACGGAGTTGGAAGGGATCATGGAGGTCTTCTAGGTCATGAAGGAGACCCTATACCATTCTGGACAAATGCCAGTCCAGTCTCTTCTTTTCAAAGCCTCCAGTGATGCAGCATCCACAACTTCTGGAGGGAAGCCGTTCCACTGATTAATTATTCTCACTGTCAGGAAATTTCTCCTTAATTCCAAGTCGCTTCTCTCCTTGATGAGTTTCCATCCATTTTTTCCCGTCTTGTCTTCTGGTGCTTTGGAGAATAGGCAAACTCCCTCTTTTTTGTGGCACCCCTTAGATCAGGCATGTCAAACCAGTGACGTCATGTGTTGTCCCGCGACTTTTCCCCCATTGTCGGCAATGGGGTGGGTGCGGTTTCGGCATGATGCATCTGGCCCATAGGCCGGCAGTTTGACATGCCTGCCTTAGATATTGGAAGACTGCTATCACGTCACCCCCAGTCCTTCTCCTTGCTAGACTGGACATACCCAGTTCCTGCCGCTGTTCATCGTACCCTTTAGCCTCCAGACCCCTTTGTTTGAAATGGGTTTGGTGCCTGGAGACCCTCCGAGGGGTCCCTCAACCTTGGCTGCTTTAAAATGCATGGACTTAAACTCCCAGATTTCCCCAGCCACTTTGGACAGTCACTATACAAAGGGCTGTAAGTCGAGGACCACCTGTCACTGAATTCACTAAATGCAGAACAGCAACAGCACTTGCACTTATTTGCCGCTTCACACTGCTTTACAGCCCTCTCTAAGCTCTTTACAGAGTCAGCATATTGCATCCCTCCCCCCAGCAATCTGGGCCCTCACTTTACCAACCTTGTAAGGATGGGAGGCTGGGTCAACCTGGAGCCGGTCAGGATCGAACTGCCCAATTGCTGGCAGTCAGCAGAATTTGCCTGCAGTCCTGCATTCTAAGCACGGTGCCCCCAGGGCTCCCGTCTGCAGACTCGGAAGCCATAGAATTTTCTGCTCTGCAACTTTTAAATTCTCTTCCAACTTGACAGTTGATGACGGTCACAAAAGACGTGTGGACGTTGCCAGCCCGTTGTGAAATGCTTTGCACGTGAGGGCAAACCTTGGCAAGAGAAAGCGGCGTGTAGTGAGTGTCCTTGCAAACACTTGTGCCTCTTTGGAAACCATCCCGAGCAATTAGGGCCCACCTCAGTCTGGAGGGGGCTCAAGGCCCAGCTGCCAACTTTTCAGTGGGGTTGCTGTGGTGGCTTCCACCCCAGAAGGGTCAGCCAGGCCAGGAAGCAGAGGTGGCCGCCTTATCGCCCCTCATGTGCTCCGTGCGCCTGCGGTCAGTGTTAGCAGCAGCCAAAGCGCTGGAAAAGAGGCCGGTGTGTGATGCTTAGGACAACTTGGCACAGGTTTCTGGAGCTTGGTTTGTGGTGTGTCTTTCCTGTTCCGAGGCAGGGAGAAAAGAATTAAAGCAAACGCAGGACAAAGAGGAAACGATCGGAGCCTGCTCTTTTTATGCCCATAAATTTCAGATAGGCAGCAGACGGAGACCACGCTGTGTGCATCTCCTGATGATAGGCAGCTGGCTTTATAAAAGAGCAATAAATAGCAATTAGGGCAGTGTTGGTCCATGGGGGTGGGGTGGGGAAATCCAAAATTCATAAGTCATTTCTTTAGAGTGAGGGTGGACACCTATGGCAATTTTAACAACTTTATCAATTTAATTTAAGGACAAACCATTTCCACAACAGCAAACTATATTAATCAGCAAAACCCCAAATCAAGAATCTTCTTTTTCCTCTCTCAAGCACAAAGTTCAGAAGCGATTTCCAAGTAGAAACAAAACGGAATATATTGCTTTCTCTAAGTATAAAACGGTCGGTGTGGCTGTCTAGCTCCATCTCTTTTCCCATCCAGTCTTCCATGGTGGGGGTTGACGTATCTTTCCATTTCTGTCCATGCTCAAGAGAGATCTGTGGGGGTTCGTGTAGCGGCTGAGAAGAATCTCTGGAGGGACCGTCCACCCCGCCTCGCTCCCTCTTGTCAGGAAGGAGGCTTGGTCAACCTTATCAAAGTGCAAGTTCACGACCTTCACCACATTCCTTCACCTGGCAAATCTAATCCCTTTGTCAAAGGAAGCAAGGAGGTTAATGTGGCAGGTGTTATTTTTAACAGCCCCGTGTCACCTGCCTTTCTAAGTGCTTCCACGCCCGACTGATTGAGGATTTCCCCAGGCACTGGTGTCACTTGTGCCAATCTGAAGTTTCCTGGGTCCCCTTTGGAAAGACAGGAAGGAAGTTGCTTGTCTCCAGTCTTCTGTGACTTCCCTTGAACTTCAGGAATTCTCCAAAATTACAGCTGCTGGCTCGGAGGACGCATCTGCTGGATTCTTTATTTCTCTATGGGATGTGACCTTTTTTGGCCAGGTTGACTTTAATTAATGCAGTGCAGCTGGATGGATGCCGCTCAGCCTTCTCCTGCCTGGTGCCACCATTTTCTGCTAGTAGACTGGTGTTTCCTTGATTTGCCTTTTCTTCGGCCTGCGCTGTCCCCACCAAACCTTATTTGCTATTGTTTGTGTTTGTTACAAGCCACGACTCAAGTGAAGCCTTACCCTTCCTGGTCCCATCCTGGGCTGTTTCTGCTTTTTGTTTCTCGTTTTCTCAGAAAGCTCTTTATGCAACCAGCTCCCAGTTTGTCAGCCTCCCATTCCTGAACACCTTAGCTGCCTCGTTTGTGACGGTTTCATCCATAGCTTTCGCTTGGTCAGGGGACCTGTGGTGGGCATTCAAAACAGTGTCATTATTGGGGGGTTTTTCCCCCCCTTAATTTCCACAGTGTTGAGGGATGACCTTGGTGGGCGTGAATCATTTTCCACATAGAATCCTAGAGCTGGACGGGACCTTGGAGGTCATCTAGTCCAACCCCCTGCTCAAGACAAGGGATCTTATTATGCCACGCCCCTTTCCTTTCCTTAGTTACAGATTATATCCTTCTAGTATTTTACTCCAGGGTGAGTTCCATCAGTTATTGTCAGTAATAGCAGTGTCATATTTGCCTGCCTACAGTGAGACTTCGAGATTGTTTGTTCCTCATCTGTGGTTTCCTATTGGCTTTTTAGCTCTGGGGGGCCTCTTGCTGTGTTCTTGAGCACTTCTTCCTTTTTACAACTTCCTTGTAAGGTTTGCTGCTTTGTTCCTTTCTAAGCGTTTGCCAACTCTGGTCAGTGAATTAGCAGGTGGCCCTGCGGAATCTCGCAGACTGCCAGGCTTTCAGTGTTCTGTAAGTCAGCCTGTGAAATTACTCTTACGTTGGGTGTGTGTGTGTGTTCTGTGTCTGTGGCAGATATCAGAGCAGGACCGTTGGGTCAGACGCTCACAATGGGACGTTGACGTGAGTTCTGCACTGGGGTGGATCTTGGAATGAGTGTAAAGAGGAGACAGCCAGGTGGAAGATCAGCTCAGATGATGGAGCCAACTCAAGCAGCATTTCTCAAACTTGGAAATTTTAAGATGGCTTAAAAACCAAACTGATGCTTTCAAGGGATTGCAGGCAGGAATGACCAAGCTCCTTTAAAAAAAAAACCCGAAGCAGTTTGCAATCCTCACCTTGTTTTGCACTGTTGCTTCAAAAAGACCTCACTTCCCCGTTTTTTTCTGGTGTAAAAAAAAATCAGTCAGTTGCGTAAAGTTTTGTTCCAAAGATGTTCAGAGGCTTGAGAAAGAGAGACAGGTGTCACGAGCAATTTGGCTAACGGTGGAGTTACACACCGTTGAAACAACAATGCAGTGATTCTTGTACAGATGTTTTCCATCTGGAGAGGCAGAAAAGGGTTTGCAAAGCTCCTTGGACTACGCAGCCATAGCCCCCTCCCCGAATGCTCCTCAGGAAGAGCTTGCAACTCTCTGGGGCTGGCCCAGAGCCCTCCCACCCCCTTGCAGGCTGGCTTCAGAGTGCGGAGGTGCCTTCCAGCAGAGGTGGGCCCATGCCAGCTTCTCAAGCCTCTGCCCTCAACTTGAACCAGTAGCTTCTCCTTCCTCATTTCTCCAAAGCATCTCACGAGAAGCCACAAGGAAGGACCAACGGCTCAAACCTGTCGTCTCAGCCACTTCTGCTCCAGACAAGAGGGCAGCCCTGGATTGCCAAAGCAGGCCCTTCTAAACATCCGTTTTCTCCTCCTCTCCCTCTTCCTCCATTTCGTAACAGCTGCGCAGTCGGGACCAGGCCCTCTCCAGCTCCTTCAGCCTTCTTGGTGACGGCCTGCTGTGAACAGCCATGAAACCAGGCAGGTTCCCCTGCCTCCTGGGATGCCTTCTGATGGCTGCGGCCAGCATGGGCAGCAACGTGGTGCCTAGAATGACCTTTCAGAGAGGTAAGGAGCCACAGCGCAGGACGGTGCCCGGGGGGGACATCCCTTGGAGGCCCCCGGGCAGGCTGACACGGGGGCTGAGAGTGGCACTTCCCACCCCCAGGTTGCACCTTCGCGATTCAAAGTACGTTTCACCGCGTCCCATTAAAGGCGACACAGCTATTCGCACAATGGGTGTGGTGCAGCGGCCACGCTGTTTGTTTGTTTTATTATTCATTAAGTTTATATGCCGCCCGTTTCATTTGTCAGGCGACTCTGCCTGGTTTTCAGAAAGAAGAATGCGTTAAAAGTTTATAAAAATGAACAGAGATTGAACAGTTATATTTAATTATAACAATTAAATAAGGACCGGAATTGGGATCCAGGCTTCCCTGGCTAAGTAAGGCGATTGCAGAACGTTTGTCACGGTTGTTAGGCAAACCCCTGCAGTTCTTAAGTGAATCATGTAGTCATTAAACGAATCTGGGTCCCCCCATTGACTTTGCTTGTCAGAGGTTGGGAGGGATGGCGATCACGGGACCCTGCAGCCGTTGTAAACAGTGCCCAAACTTCGACTGTCTTACTGTAGGTTATGCTGCAGTGGCCATAAATGCTTCAAGGGTTGGTCATAAATAACTTTTCCCTAAGTTTGAAAAGCCACCAAACAAAATGGTTATAAGTCAAAGACGTACCATTTGCCCAGCTAGGAAAAGGAGGGGAAGTGAGGCCAGAACGTCTACATCTTGGACCCTCTTCCTTCCTCCTTAGAACTGGCTCTGCTGAGGGTGAAGCTCTTCCAAAGTGCCTTTGGCTGGGCCCGTTCTCTCCTCCGTAAATCATTTCACGTTGAATTGCTTCCGCTGGCTTGCTAGGATTTTGTTTTCTTTATTTTTCATTACCACTCTTGTAATTTACCCTTTGTGTATTGTGGCTTTGATTAGCTGTGGGTTGTTTTTATTTATCTATGTTCATCCACCTCTTAACGGATGTGAATGTTTGTTGCTGCTGTTGTTCTGTAAACTGTAGTGAGCCTCTGTGAATTCAGGCGCATCTAACTGGAGTGAATCAATAAAGAATACACCAAAAATCAGCTATACTCGACGAAAGGCACCTGGTTAGCACTTGCTGCCTCTCTCGCCCTCAGGAAAACTGGAGCCATATTTAAGGCTAATAGGATATTTAGACCCCTTTTCAAGTGTGTGAGAACTCCTTAGCGGCATTTCCTGCAGCATGTTAGAGCATGTTTGATTGTAAAATGACGAATCTTCTGGTAGAAATCTTTGCTTTTCTGAAAGTGAGAGGAGATGCACTGGAAAAAAAATCACACAGAAGTGATTGAGGTTGGAGTGCAAAGCCGACACTCAAGCAGGAGAACCTTTGCCATCTCAAAGACAAGTGACTGTCCAGTCTCTTCTTAAAAATCTCCAGTGATGGAGCACCCACGATTTCTGGAGGCCAGCTGTTCCACTGGTTGATTGTCCTCACTGTCAGAAAGTTTCTCCTTAATTCCAGGTTGCTTCTTTCTTTGGTCAGTTTCCAACCATTATTTCTTGTCCTTCCCTCTGGCGCTTTGGAGAATAACGTGAGCCCCTCTTCTTTGTGGCAGCCCCTCAAATACTGGAACACTGCTATCATGTCACCCCTGTTTCTTCTTTTCTTTGGACTAGCCAAACCCAAGTCCTACAGCAGTTCTTTGTATATTTTATCTCCAGGCCTTGGATCATCTTAGCTGCTCTTCTCTGAATTTTTTCCAAGCTCTCAACATCTTTTTTGTGATATGGTGACCAAAAGTGGCTGCAGTATTCCAAGTGTGATCTTACTAGGGTTTTATAAAGCGGTACTAATACTTTGCGTGATCTTGATTCTATGCCTCTGCTTATTCGGCCCAGGATTGTGTTAGCTTTTTTAGCTGCTGCCGCACACGGCTGGCTGATGGTCAAGTGATCGTCCACTAGGACTCCAAGGTCCCTCTCACAGTTGCTGTTTTTAAGCCAGTAATAATGACGATGCTATCTTTTCAGTCGAGTCCGACTCTTGTCGATTCTCTGGGCCGGGGTTTGTGTGTGTCTCTCCATCTCTTCCGATCTTTCCCGGCTTCCATGAAATGTTTTCTCTGCTCTGGCTGGGGTCGGCCTTGAGGGCATCTGGCCACCATCGGCCTAGTTTCCTTTTGCCTCTGAGTCTTCCCAACAGAATTGCTTTCTGCAGGGAATTCCCCCGCGTGACATGGCCAAGGAAAGGGAGACGCAGTTTTGTGACTTTAAAATAATAATTATAGCAATAGCAATAATAGGCGCTTGGGTGCAATCCCAACACAACTGGAGCACCCCTTGAGCACCATCGGCATGGATAAAATCCCCATCAGTCAATGGCAAAGGGCTTCTTTGCTTGGAGTAGCTTCCATCCTGTGACAATGAGAGCTTTAACACTACCCAACGTCAACATCAAAGATTGACATTTGGCTGGAATAGCAGAGGGTCTCCTGCCTGAGGAGGGGGTCAGACTAGATCCCTTCCAGCTCTCTTTGGTGTTCTGTATCTGCCTGTCCCAAGTCCTTGAGAAAGACTGGATAAAAATACCACAACCAGCCGGAACCAAATCCAGCTGGCTGGCTGGCTGATGAGCGATAATCCTAGGGGTCTCGGCTGAGAGTTCAACCCACCCTGGGCCCTGATTGTTTTCTTTACTGGTGGAAGAAGAACGGTTTTTCTTCAGCCCCGTGCTTGTTTAGACATGGTTTGTATATTGATTTGACCAACCAGGTTTGTTTGTTACATTTTATTTGGCACCCATATTTGCCCTGGGACTACTTTGGGCGGCAGGGCTGACTGGGGGATTCTGGGAGTTTGAAGTCCACAAGTCATTACGTTGAAACAAGGCTTTGGTCAACAGCACCAGTTGGGGAATTCTGGGAATTTTAGCCATCTTAAAGTGGCCTTAAGAGATGCTCAGAAACCCAGGAAACACCCCTCTTTGTTATGCTGGTTGGGGGACCTCTCTGGAGCAAGCGCTTGGTTGTGTCTTACACGCACACGGTTTTAGCCTTTGTTTGGGGTTCATTTGCTTCGTTCCCCTCTTTTGCCTGCCTGGGAGCGAGGCCCGGTTTTCCACCTTCAGAGCCTCTGGGCTGCCACCCATTCACGGCCGGCTGAAAGGCCTGATGTTTTCCCCCTAAAGCTGCTGGCAAATTTGGCAGCTGTTTAACTTCCGGCCGAGCAAGACACCAGCTGCCACACGAAGGTGGGGTGGCTGCTCTAGAATGGGGGGAACCAGGCACCCCAGATTTTGCAAGAGAAGAAACGGGTGCCCAAGGCTTACAACGAGTTACAATGAACCTGCACAGTTGCGCAAAGCAGGCTACTTCCTGGGGAGGGGGGGTTGATGCCCCCCATTTGCCCACCCCCGCTCCAAGCCTGCCTTCTTTTCTCCTCCAGGTGACCCCAGTCGCGAGGTCGGCACCTTCAGCCAGGAGGGGGTCCTCAACTATGACACCTTCCTGCTGAGTGCCGACGGCGCAACTCTCTACGTGGGAGGGAGGGACGCCATCCTCGCCCTCAGCATCAGAAGCGCCCCCATCAGCCTGAAGGGGAAGGTGAGTGGAAGAGGGGGGGCTTGAGGGGTGGAGCCAGGAGGCTGGGGGGGCATGCAAGCTGGGGGGAGACTCCATGTTCTGCCCGGAGTCCATTTCCTCTTTGGAGGGGGGAGAGCGGATCCTGGCCTGGCGGTTAAGCCAATGGACCAGAAAGCAGGAGAGCGGAAGATCTAGTCCCACTTTAGCCACGAAAGCCGGCTGGGTGACCTTGGGCCAGTCCCTCTCTCTCTCTCTCAGCCCAGCCCACCTCACTGGGTTGTTGTTGTGGAGAAAATAGGAGGGAAGAGTATTAGATACGTTTGCCACTGAGTTATTTATCAAAAAAATAAAGGTGGGATCCAAATACACCAATAAATATGCCTGTGTTTCTCCTTAATTCCTCCCTTCCCCTGACTGTGGGTTCAAAGACCAAACGGAGGTCTTTCAGGAGCTGCTGATCCAACATCTGGATGGAGAAAGACAAGTCTTTGACAATCCTATCTACTATTTATTTATTAGATTTATTGGCCGCCCATCTTACCATGGGGTAACTCTAGGTAAAGGTTCCCCCGCACATGCGTGCTAGTCGTTTCCGACTCTAGGGGCCGGTGCTCATCTCCGTTTCAAAGCCGAAGAGCCGGCACTTGTCCGAGGACGTCTCCGTGGTCATGTGGCCGGCATGACTAGACTCCAAAGGCGCATGGAACGCTGTTACCTTCCCACCGGAGTGGTCCCTACTTGCATTTTTATGTGCTTTCGAACTGCTAGGTTGGCAGAAGCTGGGATGAGTAACAGGCGCTCACTGTGTTACACGGCACTCGGGATTTGACCCGCCAAACTGCCGATCTTCTGATCAACAAGCTCAGCGTCCTAACCCGCTGAGCCACCGCGTCCCTGGGGTAACTCTGGGCAGTATTAAAATCCTATAAGGGGCAGAATTAGTGACTGGCACTGAGCAGGCAGGAAGTCCTGGGGTCCCTGCCTCCCCTCCGTCTCCAGGAACTTCGCCTCAACGTTTCTGAACCGGCCCATGTCTGGTTTTCTTTCCTTCTTTTAGAAACGGAAATGTGAGTTCTGCCACTTTGGGGTTTTTCTTTGCTTCAAAGTGGAGCTGCTAAGGCTGGCTGACATCCTGTTTTGGAAAGTGGCAAAGAGACCCAGCTGCCAAGTTTGCAAATATAATTTGGTAGAGAAAAGTTTGCTTGAAAATGTGTGGATTTCAAGTGCCAGAATTCCCCAGCCAGCTTAGGCTGACTGGGGGATCCTGGGAATTGAAGTCCAGCTATCTTAAAGTTGCAGAGGTGGAGAAACAATGGTGCCAATGGACTTTCTTTTTTCAGAAAAACTTTTAACAGAATAACAGAATAAAAGAATAACAGTTGGAAGGGACCTTGGAGGTCTTCTAGTCTAACCCCTGCTTGAGCAGCAGACCCTATACCAGGGGTAGGCAACCTTGGCTCTTTTATGACTCGTGGACTTCAACTCCCAGAATTCCTGAGCCAGCCATGCTGGCTCATGAATTCTGGGAGTTGAAGTCCACAAGTCATAAAAGAGCCAAGGTTGCCTACCCCTGCCCTATACCATTCCAGACAAATGGATGTCCAGTTTCTTCTTTAAAACCTCCAGTGATGGTGCAGCCACAACTTCAGAAGGCAAGCTGAAGTTGTGGGTGTTCCAAACCCTCTGGGCAGATCAGGGAAGAGGGAACCACGAACACCACCCATTCTGTGTCTCTTTTCCAGCCACTTTCTCTGGAAAATCGTCCCATTTTTCCTGCAGCAGGTGGTACCTCTTTGAGGTTAAAGGAGGATCTTTGCTGTCTTCTGTGTCGGTTCCACTGATGATATAATCATGGCATCCCTTCTGAAGGAAAGGGGCAGGGGGTGGACTAGAACAGGGCTCCCCAACTCCCCGTCCATAGACTGGCACCGGTCCACGGCATGCCAGAAACCGGGCCATGCAAAGAAGCGAAGCCCCATTTGCGGGATGCAGGCAGCACACAAAACCAGCCCCCCCCCCCCGGTCTGCAGAAAAACCTCTCTCCACGGAACCGATTCCTGGTACCCCAAAGGTCGGAGACCGCTGGGCTAGAAGACCTCCAAGAATAACTCGGTTCTTCCATTAAATGCTTTCAGTCTTGCAAGATTCTGCTTATGTGACCTGATATAAAGGCAGACCTAGTGTCCGTTACTGTGCTTCTTCTCTGGGCTAACACTCAGCACCCCCTCTCCCACCCCCACCCCGACTGGTGTTCATCCCCCACATCCAGCCCCCTCCAAGACCGAACTCTCTCGTTTATTTATTTACCATATGGCATATATTGTGCAAGGAATGCGGTGGCTCAGTGAGTTTGTCGATCAGAAGGTCGGCAGTTTGGCGGGTCGAATCCCGAGTGCCGCATAACAGAGTGAGTGCCTGTTACTCATCCCAGCTTCTGCCAACCTAGCAGTTCGAAAGCACGTAAAAATGCAAGTAGAAAAATAGGGACCACTACGGTGGGAAGGTCACAGCGTTCCGTGTGCCTTTGGCGTCTAGTCATGCCGGCCACGTGACCACGGAGACGTCCTCGGACAAGCGCTGGCTCTTCGGCTTTGAAACGGAGACGAGCACCGGCCCCTAGAGTCGGAAACGACTAGCACGCACGTGCGGGGGAACCTTTACCTTTATATATTGTACATGGACTTGCAATATATGTTAATATTTCATCTAAATTTAAAAAAAAAACACCACCCAATAAAATACGAAAACAATCTATGTTCAAATACCAGTGTCTCTAGGCCATTTAACCATTAAAGTGCAGCATCATTTATGTTTTAAAAAAAGAAAGTAATCGGACCGGTATAAGCCCTGGGCTTATAACTTCCTCATAACTCAGCCGGTTGCTGACGAGGAAGGCCGGCACGGCGGGCTTTTGCTTTCTGCTTCCTCCCCTCTGCCTCACGCTCTGCTGCTTCTCCTTTCCCAGATCCCCTGGAGCCCCAGCCCGGGAAAGAAGAGGGAGTGCGTCTTCAAGAAGAGAAGCAACGAGGTGAGCGCGGCTGGCCTTCGTCCCTTTCCGGAAGTAGCTTCGTGGGTGCCTTCCCCTGGCGGATTGAGTTGTAAACTTACAAGCCCAGGCAGTCTTCAAGTTACGACTCTGCCCATTACAGTCGTAGGTCATAAGTACAGGTCGTCCTCGACACAGGACCATAGTAGAGCCCCAAATTCCCGTTGCTAAGCAAGACAGTTGTTTTGCCCCGTTTTATAAGCTTTCTTGCTGCAGTTCTTAAGTAGCCCGGTTGTTAAGCAGATCCGGCTTCTTCCCCACTGACTTTGCTTGTCAGAAGGTCTCCAAAGGGGATCACGTGACCCTCAGTTGCCCGGGGTTCGAATTTTGATCACCTATCCATCGGGAGGCTGCAACCGTCACAAATGGGGAAAGCGGATCCTAAGTCGCTTTTTCAGTGCCGTTGTAACTTCAGATGGTCACTAAATGAATTGTTCTTAGTCGAGGACTGTCTGTACTTTACAACTTTTTTTGCGGCAGTCATTAAGCGAATGTGACAGTTGTAAATGTGAAATGCCACACTTGAACCTGTACCCCTGTTGCTCACTATGGCTGGAAGTGCCAATTTTCAGCTAAACCGCTGTAAAATGTGTGACGGTTGGGGGCCCGGCCATCAAGGATTTTAGTAAGTCCCCTTTTAGGGTAGGTCGTAATTTTGAACAGTTGCTAAGCAACCGGTTGTAAGTCAAGGACTAATCGTAGGCTGGTTTGAAAACCTCTTCCCCTTAAAAAAACATTTAGCGTATTACAAACCAAGTTTAATGTTAGTCCCAGGTCTTCAGTTCACCTGAATGTGTGTTGTAGATCAGGGGTCTCCAACCTTGGCAACTCCCAGGAGTTGAAGTCCACAAGTCTTAAAGTTGCCAAGGTTGAGGACCCCTGTTGTAGATCATCTTTTCACGATCAGGCGTCCCTGGAGGTGTCTGGACTTCATTCCCCACAATTCCAAAACCCACATTGTCTTTCTTGAGCATTCTGGGAATTCCTGAGCATTCCGGCCCATCTCTGGGTCCTTTGATAACACGGAGATTCTGCTTTCCAGGCTAGTCCAGTATTTCTCAAGCCTGAAGATGTGTGGACTTCAACTCCCAGAATTCCCCAGCCAGCCTTGTGTTGAAGCCCCCACACATCTCTGAGTTGCTGAGATTGAGAAACTCTGGTTTATGTGAAGGTTGTGATTAAAGATCTTATTAATCTAGGGTGTAGCCTGCACCTTTGCCTCAAGGAGCACTAAATTTAGATTCTGAAAAATCACCTTTTGTTTATGATACTTGATCCTTTCCTGCTCCTCCTCCTTCCTCCTCCCCATTACTATAGAAGATTGAGGATTTTGGATTCTAAAAAAGCGGCTTTCATGTGCTCAGGAAAGATAAATTCAGGAAATGATAGAAGTGAAAAGCTAAATGGAAGATCTGGGGGATTTTTTGCATATTTCCTGTTCTCTGGATCAGTTCTGCTTCTTAAATACCGGTTCTCATGTGTTTGTGGGGATGCTGAGCAAAATTTAAATGGGAACTGACTCCCCCCCCCTTCTCCTTCTGCAGACGGAATGCTTCAACTTCATCCGCATCCTCGTTCAGCTGAACGA
Source organism: Vipera berus (assembly GCF_964194415.1). NCBI lineage: Eukaryota > Metazoa > Chordata > Lepidosauria > Squamata > Viperidae > Vipera > Vipera berus. The sequence goes on from NC_138219.1 coordinate 1,445,857, forward strand.
GACCCACCTTTACACCTGTGGGACCTACGCCTTCAGCCCCACCTGCGCCTACATCGTGAGTTTCCGGAAAGCAGATTAATGAATCGATTAACTTGCAAAGGCAGCCCCCTGCAAAGCATTTTATTATTTTTTCCCCCCACAAATAAGGGCATAACAGATCCAGAGTGGAAGGCCGAGGGATTGTTTTTCTGGAGAAGGGTTTTCTGTCTTACCCCACAGATGGTTTCCCCAAACGGGACATCCTTGAAATGCAAAAAATGTTTTTGTTGCTTGGCCTTGCATTCCCTCCAGTATTACTAATTATGAGCACAAATCTGTTGCATTCCTCGGCAGAGGGCAAAGTTTGAAAGCAGGGTTATGTCAGGCCAGGAATGTGCACTTCTGTGGCGTCATTCTGTCCTTTTATTTATTTTTATTTATTAGATTTTTATACTGCCTTTATTACTTTATAAAGGCAGCAAGCATACCTAATATTCCTTCTTCCTCCTATTTTCTCGACAACAACAACCCTGTGAGGTGGGTTGGGCTGAGAGAGGGACCGGCCCAAAGTCAGCCAGCTGGCTTTCACGTCTAAAGCGGGACTAGAACTCACCGGTGCCTGGTTTCTAGGCCAGCATCTTCACTCCACAGTCAACTGGCACGCCAGGGGCTTTGTTCCGGGGCCAAGGAGCGGGTTTCGGCCCTTGGCTGCTCTTGGGACACTTCGTCTTCTTAAGAACACCAAGTCCACGAGGCTGATCATTGGATCATTAGGAGATCCGAGTTTCAAGACGTTGCCAGTGTGTGATTGTGAGGGGGGGCCGCCCCCACCCCCGCCCCCGCGTTTAGGCTGTTTTGCAGGTTAATTGTGAAAAAAGTATAATAATAAACTGAAACACAGAGGGTCCTTGACTTATGACCACAACGGAGCCCAACATTTCCGTTGCTAAGCCAGATAGTTGATAATTGAATTTTGCACCGTGCCATGACCTTTTCCGCCACAGTTGTTAAATGAATCACTGCGGTTGTTAAGTGAATGATGCCCTCATTAAGCCCGTGTGGCTTCCCTGTGGACTTTGCTGGTCAGAGGGTCGCCAGAGGGGGTTTTTGTGACCTTGGGGACCCTGTGACCGTCATAAATAGGAGCGTTGCCGAGGCTTCGGATTTTGATCACGTGAGCGTCATGAAGTGTGAAAACTGGCCAGAAGTCACTTTTTTCAGTGCTGTTACAACTTTGAATGGCCACGATGATGGTTAAGTCGAGGACTCTCTGTGGGCCCGGGGGGGGGGCTCTGTGGAAGGCAGGCTGGGTCTCCCCTCCCTGTTTGGGGGGGCAGTTTTCCTTCACTGCCTCGTCTTCTTCTCTTGCCTGGCCAGGATGTGGAGAACTTCACCCTGGTGGCCGATGCCAGAGGGCAGCCCCTCCTGCAGGAAGGCAAAGGGCTCTGCCCCTTCGACCCGCGGCACCAGAACACGGCGCTCATTGTGGGTGAGCAGAGCTGGGGGTTCTGGCGGGAGCCGGGGGGGGGAGATCCACTTCTCACAGCTCCGCCTAGGACAGTCATGGCGAGCCTTTTAGAGAGCGAGTGCCCAAACTGCAAAGCAAAACCGACTTATGTATCGTCGAGTGCTGGGTGGGCGTGGCCCATTGGGTGGGCGTGGCCCACTGGGTGGGCGTGGCTGCGGTGGTAACGGCAGACTGGGCGGGACTAAAAAGTTCAATCAATTCCAACTTTGCGAGATCTTTTTTTTTCCCCATGAGAAGTTGAAATTGATTGAACCTTTTTTTTGCACATGGCAGAGTCCTAAAGTACAAAGGTTTTATAAAACCCAGCTGAAGGCCTAGGACTGGGGCGAAGGCGTGCGTGCCCTGCAGCGTAGGGGATTCTGGGGGGTGTAGTCCAGTCAGTAGGATGGGCAGGCTGTCATGGTAGAAACTGACCTGGATTTGTGGCCTCCGCAGGGGCGACTATGCCGTAGATCAGAGGCCTGCTCTTCGCCTGGCCTGTTCTTGTGGGGAGGGCAGATCTCGGGTTTCTGGACCCAGCAGGTCCTTATTGCAAGCCACAGCAGGCAGAGGCTAGTTAGTTAGTTAGTTAGTTGACTTTATTTCTTAAAAAAGATATTGACCACCCATCTTACCAGAGGGTAACTCTGGGTGCCTTGCAATACTAAAAGGATAGCACTGTTTGCAGGCTTTGGAGTCAACTGTGAGCCATCAGTGAGACGGGTGGGGGGCAGAGGCAGAGAGGAGACGAAGACAAAGATGGCGATCCCGCCATCAGGTTCAGAGTCCTAAGATGGAGCCTTGGATTGGGGACCCTCTATTCATGCCCCACATGTTTACAGAATAATTGAATAACAGAGTTGGAAGGGACCTTGGAGGTTTTCTAGTCCAACCCCTGCTCAAGTAGGAGACCTTATTGGATCCTGGATAAATGGCTGTCCAGTCTCTTCTTAGAAACCTCCAGTGTTAGAGCACCCACAATTTTTGAAGGCAGGCTGCTCCACTGGTTGATTGTTCTCACTGTCCCAGGTTGCTTCTCTGCTTGATTAGTTTCCATCCGTTGCTTCTTGTCCTGCCTTGAGGTGCTTTGGAAAATAGGTGGACCCCCCCTCTTCTTGTGGCAGCCCCTCAAATACTGGAATACGGCTGTGGTGACACCCCTAGTCCTTCTCCTCATTAGACTAGACATTCCTAGTTCCCGCAACTGTTCTTCGTATGTTTTAGCCTCCAGTCCCCTAATCCCCCGTTTGAATAGTTTCTTTTACCAGCTGCTACTACTGTGTTTCGTTTTTTCTTACTGTTATTTATAATCCTTTATTGTCAAGTTTAATAGGCTTCTACTTAACTCTTTCTCTCAGTAACCTAATTATGGGTTTCATTTGCAAGTTTTGTCATTTTATTTATTCATTTATTAAATTTATATGCCCCGCCACCTCACTTTCCAGCGGCTCTTGGGAGTTTATCCTTTAAAAAAAAAGGCTTCGGGTTTTGAAAGCCGCCCTGTTTGCATTCAGATGAGGTTTGGCGGTGACGAACAGCAGGCGAAGGGCTTGCTGGGGGGCCCACCTCACGTTCTGCTTCCCCCTCACCCAGACGGAGAGCTCTACACAGGCACCATGAACAACTTCCAGGGCAATGAGCCGGTCATCTCTCGAACCCTGGGCAGCCGGACGGTTCTGAAGACTGACGGCTTCCTCTCCTGGCTGCAGGGTGAGGGCAGAGGCGGGGGTGGGGGTGGGGGGGGAAGAGGGGGAGGGGGAGGGGGGCTTAGCTCCTCCCACGGTTGCCTCCATCCTTTGGGGACTGGCCGTTGTCTTGGCAACCAAGACCTGGTGGGTACCAGTAGAAATGCGTCTCCTAAGCAACGTACGTGTGTGTGTGTGTGTGTGTGTGTGTGTGTGTGTGTGTGTGTGTGTAGATACTCAATCATCTAAGTTGTGGTTGTCCCAAAGGTGCTTTTTCCAAAAAAGGCAACTGGGCTTTCTTGGTGTGTTTTTTTTCCTTGAAAACATTTCGCTTTTCATCCAAGAAACTTCTTCATTTTTGAAGAACTGGAAAAACAAGAAAAACGGCGAAAGTCCAGTTGCCTTTCGGAAAAGCACCTTTGGGATGCTTGTGTGTGTGTGTCTGTGTGTGTGTGTGAGATGGGATGTGATGGAGGAGAAGCTGACTCCCGTCTTTTGCACAGACGACGCTGTGTTCGTGGCCTCGTTCCACGTCCCGGGACCCCCAGATGACGAAAAGATCTATTTCTTCTTTGAAGAGACGGCGAAGGAGTTCGATTTCTTTGAGAAGCTGACCGTGTCCCGCGTTGCCCGGGTCTGCAAGGTGAGAGGCTTCCGCCATCCCAGCAGAGGAGGCTGAGGCTTGAGATCGAGGTTTGATAGGCACCACCCGAAAAAGCGAAAGCATCTTTAGGCTAAACATGGCAGCCGGGGGAATTCTGGGAGTCGGGCCTCTCCCGCCTTCAAGTGGCCAAGTTTGAGAAACTGTAGTAGGAACAGAATCATCTTGTGGACTTACGTCTGGCCTTGATGTCGTATCTCCTGCTCAAACCGATCAAGTCTAGTTTAGGCCTAAGAGGATGGCTTAATCCCCACAGACCACTAAGAGAGGACCACGAGTCCCACCACACCTCGAACCCCAAACAGACCGTTTTGTTTCTGCCACGCGGTATGAATCCAGCCAAGGCCAGCTGGGGCGCTGGTCCCTGAGTGGGTCTTTTCTGCTCCCTCTTTCTCTGCAGAACGACGTCGGAGGAGACAAGGTCCTCCAGAAGAAGTGGACCACCTTCCTCAAGGCTCAGCTCTCTTGCAGCCAGCCGGGGCTCTTCCCCCACACCGTCCTCCAGCACGTCTTCGCTCTCCCGCAGCCGAACGGCGGAACCCTCTTTTATGGGGTCTTTGCTTCTCAGTGGTAAGAGGTGGAGTGGTTTGCACGGGGGGGGGGCAGAGATGGCTCTCGGCACCCAGCCCGGACTCTGCAGCCTCCAACCTCGGCAACTTTGCAACACGCTGGCTGAGGAATTCTGGGAGTTGCTGGGGTTGGAGACCCCGGCGATAAAGAGCCGGAGCGTGCGCAGAGGGCTGTGGATGGCTGAGCTGCAGCTGGCCTGTCCATTCCCCACAGGCAGACCGGGAGCTCCGGCAGCTCCGCCGTCTGCGCCTTCAGCCTGGACGCCATCCAGAAGGCCTTTGATGGGAAGTACAAGGAGCTGAACAAGGACTGCTCCCGCTGGATGACCTACAGTGGCCCCGCCACGGAGCCCCGGCCTGGCAGCGTGAGTGTGCCACCCCCTGCCCCCTTTTTGCAACGCTGCTGGCAAACGCAGACTCGGCAAAGGTTTTGGAGCATCTCTGGGGGAGAGGGATGGTGTGGCATGTGGTGACCTGCTCCAGACCTTCCAGAACCTTCCAGCAAAATTGAGGCATGGGTGCCCCTCCTGATTGTTTTTCACACGTGGTCTTTCCTTCAGTGTTCTGTGGGGCCCTCTTCCGATAAAGCCCTGACCTTCATGAAGGACCACTTCTTGATGGATGAGAAGGTGGCCCCTATCCACAACCAGCCTCTGCTGGTGAAGGAGGATGTGAAGTACACCCGCATCGCAGTGCACCAAGCGCAGAAGGCCTGCGGGGCTGCCTGCACTGTTCTGTTCCTGGGTACAGGTAGGGCTCCCCCCACCCAGAATAGCAGAATAACAGTTGGAAGGGACCTTGGAGGTCTTCCAGACCAACCCCCTGCTCAAGCAGGGCACCCTTTGTAATGTCTAGTCCCGTGGTGGAGAACCTATGGCACGCATGCCATAGGTGGCATGCGGAGCCCTCTCTGGGCACGCACGCCGTTGCCCCAGTCCTAGGCCTTCAGCTGGGTTTTATAAAACTTTTTCGCTTTAGGTTTCTGCTGCCATGTGCAAAAAAAAAAAAGGTTCAATCAATCAATTTCAACTTCTTGCAGGAAAAAAAAGATCTCACAAAGTTGGAATTGATTGATTGAACATTTTAGTCCCACCCAGTCTGCCATGACCACTGAAGCCACGCCCACCCAATGGGCCATGCCACCCAATGGGCCACACCCATCCAATGGGCCACGCCTACCTGACACCCATCGATACATAAGTGGGTTTTGGGTTGCAGTTTGCACCCTCGGTCTCTGAAAGGTTCGCCATCCCTGGTCTAGTCTCTTCTTGAAATTTTCCAGTGATGGAGCGCCCACGATTTCTGGGGCTAAGCTGTTCCACTGGTTAACTGTCAGGAAGTTTCTCCTTAATTCCAGGTGGCTTTTCTCCTTGATTAATTTCCACCCATTGCTTCTTGTCTTGCCTTCTGATGCTTTGGAAAATAGCAATAACACTTAGACTTATATACCGCTTCACAGTGCTTTTACAGCCCTCTCTAAGCGGTTTACAGAGTCAGCACATTGCTGGCTCCTCATTTTACCGACCTCGGAAGGATGGAAGAGCTGCTGAGCTGGTGAGACTCGAACTGCCAAACTGCTGGCAGCCGGCAGAAGTAGCTGCAGTCCTGCATTCTAACCACTGCGCCACCACGGCTCATAGGTTGATTCCCTCTTCTGTGGGGCAGCCCCCCAGATGTTGGAAGGCTGTAGCCGTATCATACCCTGGTCTAATGCTGAAGCATGGTTTGAGCCATCCCCCCCTCTTGGGGGGCAAGAGTTCAGGGTAGGGGGGTTTTGCAACTTTTATATAAAAAAATCAACTAAAAATTAAAAACAAGAAAATTATTATAAGGGTAGGGAAAAGATAGCTAAAATAAGAAACAGCTACGTCTGCCATGGGTAGGGGGTTGGGCTAGGTCAGGGTTAGGCGACCTTGGCTCTTTTATGACTTGTGGCTGGCTGAGGAATTCTGGGCGTTGAAGTCCACGAGTCATAAAAGAGCCAAGGTTGCCTACCCCTGGGCTAGGTTGTAAAATGGGGCAAAACTCACTTAACAGCTATCTTGGTTAGCAGCAGAAATTTTGGGGTCAGTTGTGGTTTTAAGCCAGGGACTACCTCAATTATTCTCCCAACTATTGTTTGGAAATCTCTCGTTGGAAAATCTGTTGGTTAACTCTTCTTTGCTCGGGATTCAGCCTTGGGTTGGTTGTGGGGAGGCTGAGTAGGACCCCCCCCCGGCCCCCTCCTCTGGCGGGCGGCCCCCAATCTCTGCTTGTCCCCTGCAGACAGCGGCTCTCTGCACAAAGCGGTGGTGGTCGGCAACGAAGCCCACATTGTGGAGGAGATGCAGCTCTTGGAGAAGCCGGAACCCATCCAGAACCTCCTGCTTGTGCCCGAGAAGGTGGGCCTTCATGGGGGGCACGTTATCAGCGGGGGAGGGTGGTGTTTTCAATTTGGGGGGGAGGGAGCTCTGCTGGGACCCCCTTTTCTGGCCCAACTCTCCCTCCGAGGGTCTCGGTCAGAGCAGTTGGCTGGGGGGTAAGCCTAAACCAGAATCTGAGATAAATGGGGGCCAGTTGATAATCCTGACTGAGGTTGTGGGAACGTCCCACAAACTCTACATCACGTTGTGCCAGAAGGCCCCCTCGAAAGGTTCCCCTGGACCCCTGCAGGAAATGCATCATCTTAGTCCAGCGGCTAAGTGATCTCGGTATCCGGCTGTGGGGTTGGTCACTCCAGTAACTGGTCCTGTGCGATTCAAGCCCGTACATAATTTTATTCCTCACTCATGCGGTGTGTTTTTAAAATAATTCAGTGCTCCGACGTTCTGTATTTTGATACACATCTTATATGCTGTTTTTGTGAATTGTTTATGCATTAATGCTGCATTCTGTTATATACATAGCATGTGAGATGGCACTGCCAACAGCTGTGTGTGCACAAACACACACACACTTACTACACGGCCAAATTTGGGTGCTCGTCAACCGGCCCGCAATTGCAGCTGTTTGCAGCATCCTGCAATCACGTGAACCTGATTTACAATGGTTTTTTTTGCTGGAAACCAGATTTAATTTCTGATTTCTGGCCCAAAAAAAGCCCATCGTGTACAATGACTTCGCTTAATGGCCCTGGTGTTTGCTTCGTGGCAGTGTCTGCTTAATAATTGTGGCACAAAAAAGGTTATAAAATTGGGAACAGTCACATGACGACCTGCTTCACAGTCAGCACCACCTACGGCAGTAATTCCAGGCCCAGTTATGGTTATAAGTCATGGACTGCCTGTATTTCCTCTGGAATGCCACATCTGGAACGGCTGAAATGGCCTCCGGTTTGGGAGGATCAATTTGCAGGAGCTCTGGAACTGCCCCAGCCCAGCAGGATCCAAAGGAGGGACGGAATATTTTGATTCCTCTGCATGACTCTGTCGCCCGGGCCAAAGGTGTCTAAAGGGGGACTCGTGGCAACTGGACCAATCTTTGCTAATCCGAGACGTTTAACTGCCCGTCCAAGCAACTTCACCAGTCAGAGCGAAATTAGTTAGGCAGAGAGTCGTGGGAATGGACCAACTTTTGCCCCATCAACTTCAGGGGCTTCTCCCCAAAAGGGGTTGCGATATGTGCATGAAGACGTCCAATTTCGCTCTGACTGATGAAACGTCCCAGATTAACAAAGATTGGTCCAGTTGCCACGAATCCACCTTTAGGCACATTTCTCTGCCAAGTTTTCCCAAACGAGTCTCTGCTCTCCTGCTTCCACCTCCTTCCATTCGTGCTGCTCTTTGCTTTTCCGCCTCGGCCACAACCAGAAGAGAGGATTTCCTACTTTTTCGGCTGCCCCCTGGCCCTTGGAGATCTCGGCTGCGCTTGGAGACTCCGGCTTCCTTTGCTCATTCCGAGCTCTCGCTTTCTCCACGCTGGCGTTGCTGGTGGGGATTGTTTCTTCGGCTTCCGAGGGGAAACTGCAGGAAATCTGCCCACCAAAATTTCAGCCCCAAGAGGGCTGGGCTGGCTTGGAGGTTTCCCAGCTGCCCCCCCAGCTCAGGCGGAGCCATGCCAGGGGGGCAGCCCACACAGGCAGCCTCCCAGCAGTCGTTGACTTGAAACTCCTCCGTGCTGAAGCAGTCTGGAAACAGAGCCACTGACCGCCACCAGCAACACCGGGCAAAATGGTGCTTTTTCCCAGAAAAGGGACAGTTAAAAATAGCTAGTGTATCCTAGCCGCTCTCTTTCATTTTGTTCTCTCGTTTATTTCTTATTTCTTTATTCTTTATTTCTTCTATCCAAGAAGCCTTCAGACCGAGGTTTGCACAATACAGGCAGTCTTCTTTTTTTTTATTATTGAAAAGTTTTAACATACAATTTTTCCCTTAGAAAATCCCCCCTCCCCCACCCTTCTCCCTCCCCCCCTTCCTCCCCCCTCCCCCCCTCCCCCCCCGACTTCCCAGAGCTAAATACAAGGTATGTATAAAAAAAAACAATCATAAACAACCATATATTAACAACCATAAACTCTAAAATCTATCACTCTCTAGCTTATATAGGATAAAACAAACCTTAGTAATATTAAATATATATATAAAAAAAAACTAATATAGAAAAAGAAACAAAGAAAAAAGCCTTATTCAAATATAAAACTTCTTAACCCTATACTTATTCTGGATAAACTCAAACCATTCTCTCCCTTCCATAATATAGCGTTCCTGCAAGTAATCTTGCAAATAGGCCGAAATCTTCGCCATTTCAACCAAGTCGGAAACCTCTAAAGCCCACTCTTCTATGGTCGGCAGTTCCTCTTTCCAGTACTAACCTATCAAAAGTCTTGCTGCCGTAATTAAATTCAACATCAACTTAGTATGTTCCACCAAACTTTTATCCAAAAAGCCTTAACCTTTTTACAAGTCCACCATATATAAAAATATATTACGTCTTCATCACCGCACCTCCAACATTTAGGCTAATGATTCAGATACATACTTAGCTTTTTAAAATCTAAATACCATCTATAAAACATTTTGTAAAAATTCTCTCTTAGATTTCAAACTTGTTTAAATTTTACATTCCTCACCCAAATCTTTTCCCACCTCCCACTACTTGGCTGTAAGTACGTTGTGAAAGTTCCATAGACTTCTGCTGTTCTTGTTCTTTTATCTTTTTTGATCGTTTTAAAGCAGCACGCGTCACCCTCTGTTCTCTAGGATCATCCAAAAGTGTTATAACTTGATCTCCTCCAGCACCATTCTCCTCTGTCTGTCCATCTTCAGCCTCTTGATGTTCTCCTTCTCCAGATCCCTTTGCAGCTTCCAGAAGTGTTAATGGGGTTGCTTTTAAAACATTATTGTAAAAATCACGCGCTTGCATCACAGTAACCAGACGGTACCTTTTACCTTCATGCATCACCATCAACCCAGCTGGGATCTCCCATCTGAACCTTATATCTCGTTGCTTGAGCTCTTGCACAAGAAATGTAAAATCCTTCCTTCTCCTTAAAATCTTTGGAGGAATTTCTTTTAGAACCAGAACTTCTTGATCAGCAATCACGACTTTAGTATCATAGGCAGCTTGTATAACTTCATCTCTAATTTCCCTTTTTGCAAAATAAACCACCACATCTCTAGGCAACTTTCTCTGTCTAGCAATCCATGAATTCACACGAAACACTTTATCCATGCCTCCTTTTATTTCGGATGCTGGCTGATTCAATACCACTTCAAGAGCCTCAGAAACCAGCTGCTTTAGATCTTCCTTAATATTCTCCTTTAAACCTCTGATTCTAATGGCAAACTGCATCTGGAAATATTGAGCAAGACTCAATTCTCTATCCATTTTGTCTCTTAAATCTTCATTCTCCAATACTTTTGCTTCTAATATGGCATTTTTTTGAGTCAAATCTTCCACTTTTTCATCCAAATCTTCCACACATTCAGCCACTTTATACACTGAAGACAAAATGTCTACCTTCATCACCCTGAACTTCTGTTCCATCCTCTCCTCCATTCTCTCCTCCAACTTCTTCAATTTCTCCTCCATCTGTGCAAATTTATCACCAATTGATTGATTAATTGATTCCAAAAGTACCTGGGCATGTTTATCCAAAGCATCTCGTAAATCCTTCAGTGTCAATACATCAGGAGGGTGCAACGCCTGTAATGATGATTGTTGCACCGGAGAAGATCCACCACTCCGAAGAGTTTTAGGGGGAGGTTTAGCCGCCATCTTTAACTTTCAATTGTGACGCACTTTCACTTAAAGTTTAAAAAAGTCCATCAAGCTCGAGAGTAAAATAAAATAATCCTCTTCACCTTTTCCTCTTGTACCGCTCTGCCTGCTCCTTTTAATCCATAGTCCTTCCTTCAGGCAGGGGTGGTCGCAGACGCCTGGCTCTGCTCCATGAAATCAGGAGCAGAGGCGCTGGCCAGCTGGGAGCGACCCAGGCTACGGGGGAGTTCGATCCTTCAGCCGCCCAAGCTGCAAGCTCAGGCGGCCCCGGAGAACTCGACCCCTACCTGGGGCCTCACCCCCTCCTCTTCTCCCGAGGAGGGGGCTTCAAATTCGCCCGAACAGCTGATCGGCGCTGTTTCGGGCGAAAAAACACTCAGCTGAGCCGCGGGCAGCCCGGGAAGGCTGTCTCCGTCGCCGCGGAGCCACCGGAAATCAATACAGGCAGTCTTCAACTTACAACAGAACATTTAGTGGCCATTCAAAGTTACAACGGCATGAAAAAAGTGATTCAGAACCGTTTTTCACACAACCGTTACAGCAAAATGATCAAATTTCAGACATTTGGCAACTGACTCACATTTACGACGGTTGCCTTGTCCCGGGGCCACGTGGTCCCCTTCTGCAAAGTCAATGGGGGAAGCCAGAGTCACTTAGCAACCTTGTTACTAACCTAACTGCAGTGATTCACTTAACAACTGTGGCAAGAAAGGTCGTAAAATGGGGCAAAACCCATGTAACAACTGTCTCAGTTAACAACAGAAATTTTGGGCTCCGTTGTCATCGTAAGTCGAGGACTACCTGTGTGCAGGTTCATTAAACGTACCTGAATTCATGAGATAAAATGGTGAGATAATCGTAATTCAAAGAATTGAAATTAAGTTACCGATTCCCTGAAGGAAGGAAGATTCCATTTTTGCCAGAATGGATTTTCCTTTTCCTGAAAAACCCAGTGCCCAACCCCTCTTCCTCCTTCCCTAGGGCACCCTGTACGTGGGCTATTCCAAAGGGATTTTAGAAGTCCCGGTGGCCAACTGCAGTGTCTACGCCACCTGTGCCAGCTGCCTGTTGGCACGCGATCCCTACTGTGCCTGGGACGGGCACGTGTGCCGAGCGGTTTGGGAGGACACCAGCAACAGGTGAGCAACGGCGGGAGGGAAGCACCCCTACGAGAGGAGAGAAGAGGAGTGTGTGTGTGTGTGTGTGTGTGTGTGTGTGTGTGTGTGTTCTACATCAGGGGTCTCCAACCTTGGCAAGTTTACCATTTGGTGGGCTTCAGCTCAAAGAAGTTGAAGTCCACAAGGCTGCTGGCTGGCTGAGGAATTCTGGGAGTTGAAGTCCACAGCTCATAAAGCTGCCACAGTTGGTGAGCCCTGTTGTACAAGATTCCCAAGGTTTGTGTTGATTTGGATCCACTTGATTTCCCTGTCCTTGAAATTACTGGGCAGCGGATATCATCACTGGAGAATGTCCATTTTTCTCTTTTTAGGATTTTGCCATGGTGGTCTTCCTTCTGAAGCATCTATTTACTTATATACCTAGTTAGAAAGGGACGCGGTGGCTCAGTGGGTTAGGACGCTGAGCTTGTCGATCAGAAGGTTGGCAGTTTGGCGGGTCGAATCCCGAGTGCCGCATAACGGAGTGAGCGCCTGTTACTCGTCCCAGCTTCTGCCTACCTAGCAGTTCGAAAGCACGTAAAAAATGCAAGTAGAAAAATAGGGACCACTACGGTGGGAAGGTAACAGCATTCCATGCGCCTTTGGCGTCTAGTCATGCTGGCCACATGACCACGGAGACGTCCTCGGACAAGCGCTGGCTCTTCGGCTTTGAAACGGAGATGAGCACCGGCCCCTAGAGTCGGAAACGACTAGCACGCATGTGCAGGGGAACCTTTACCTTTTACCTTTATCTAGTTAAAAAGTGCCCATCTGCCTTGTAGAGAGACTCTGGGTGGTGTTCAAATGCAGGCTAGCTGCTAAGCACCCAAAAGGCAATTAAACAACCGATTAGGCATTGACAAGTCACGTGACCGCAATTTACAGTGTTTTGTCCTGGAAACTGGCATCTGCTTCCAGTTTCAGACAAAAGACCCATTGCAGACAATGGATTCCAGAAAAAGTAAAAAAAAATGGGTGCAGTCATGTAGTGACCTGCTTAATGATTGGCATGACGCATGACTGTAATTCTGGGCTCAGTTACAGTTATATAAGTCGAGGACTTGCCTCCAGAAGTTGTGGGTGCTCCAACATTGGAGATTTTCAAGAAGAGACCGGACAGCCATTTGTCTGAAACGGTTTAGGGTTTCCTGCTTGAGCAGGGGGTTGGATTAGATGACCTCCAAGGTCCCTTCCAACTCTGTCATTCTCTATTCAATATTCCATGCTACTGTGCTTTGTGGGGATAACAGACAGGCTTTGATGGGCACAACCTGAAAATGGCTTGGAGGGGGCCTCCGTGTCTGGATATGGGGCAAACTATAGGGCAGGCTGTCCATTGAGGCTCATTGTGTGACTGCCCAAGTGTTGCCTGCTCACAGCTAGTGGTTGTGCAGAGGAGGCCTTGCTGTGACTCAGGTTCTCTCCCCTCCCTCCCTCCCTCCCTCCCTTCCTTCTTTTCTTCCAGGACTGGCTGGCTGCAGGACGTTGAGCACGGGAGAGCTGAGGCTGCATGCCAGCGCCAAAGTGGGAAGGGGCGAGCCATGCCAAGGTCGAGGAACGACTCTGATGGAGTCTCGCTGAAAGGTTGAGTTCCGGCAGCAGCAGCAGCAGCAGCTATGGCTTTTCGCTCAGGCAGGCCCAGTCGGCCTTGTGGGTCAAGGCTGCCCCAGTGGTTGCGCCTGCCCTGGGTCCTCGTGGGAGGGGCAAGGGAGGGAGGGCTGGGCCAGGGAAGAGGGTTTGGCCCCAAGGTCAAAGGGGCTGTTAGGCCCTAGCTCTCTTGTACTCTCAAGACAAAAGAGTTTGTCTCACTCTGTGCCAGTTGTTTTTGCATCTCACAGTTGTGCCGGTCAGGTGTCCAGCAGCGGGGAAGGGAGTTGGGGCCCTCTTTTTCCCCTTTGGCTGAACCTGTGATTTGAGTGTCAGTCTCTTAGGGTGCGGAGACACAGAGTTTTTTTTTAAGTTGTGAGCTTTCACACCACCCACCGAAAGGGCTCCACGGAGCAAGGAGCTAGTTTTCTCCCCTCGGCAAGCAGAATGACACCTCCATTCCTACTTTCCTTCCTTGCAGTGTTGACCGGGCCATTCAACTCCATTGTGCGGCTGCCCTGCCCGCAGGTCTCTGCCCTGGCCAACTACTCCTGGACCTACCCGGAGGGCAGCTTCTCATCACAGGAGGGGCTGATAATCCGGGAGCACGCTGGCCTGCTTGTGTTCGTGCGCAGCCACACGCTGGGTGAGTACGCCTGCTGGGCCAGTGAGAATGGCTACCGGCACCGAGTGGCCTGGTACGACGTTCATAGTGACCTCCCCATGGACGGTGTCAGCAGCCCCAAGGGCAGCCCGGAGCACCAGGCAGTGCCCGTTGGGGAATTGCGTTCTTACTGGTTCCAGTTTGTGACGGTGACAGTCCTGCTCTCCATGACTTTGGCGGTGGCCATGGCGCTGGGCTTCTTCTCATACCACGACAAGCTGAAGGCTAAAACGAAAGTGCAGGGTTGCAGCATTCCCGAGTCCAGCCGGACTCCGGGGCAGGACAAGGCCCCCCTCAACAGCAGCCAGAGCCCCCCAGGAGACAGGGACTACCAGGCCGCCGAGGGGACCAAATCCTGCTGCGTTCAGGTGGAAGGGGGCAGCCGAGACGTCGACACAGAGAACAACCGCCTGAACTGCCCCTTGATGGACGGGGAGGAGGCCCGAGTCACGGCAGCCCTGGAGGCCATTTAGCTCGGGTTTTGCCGGGAGAACTTGGCGGACTCTCGAACGAGCACAAAACACCTCGCACGGTTGTAGTGCAGTTCCCAAACACCGCTAGAAGACAGCTGGTCGCCTTGTGGGGCCCATTTTTAAATGATGTTCTTGGTTGTGTTCTGTACGACTCCACACCACCTGCAAAAGTGATAACAGGGGATCTGAGGGGGTTCCTTCCTCTCCCACCTCCTTTGTTCCTGTCCTCTACTCCATCTGCAACTCCATCTGCTTCCCTGCAGCCCAATCTGCAAATATTTGCAGGTATCTGGAGGAAAAACATGGCTGCTCTTCGGAGTGTTCTCGTTTGGAGATGCGGGCAGCCATGCCCCTCGGCCTCGGGTGGCGACCTCCCCCTCCAGATGTGCTGGGCTTTGGGGAGCTTCAGGGGGACGGGGGTGGGTTTCTGGGTGGGTTTCTTTTCAGAGAGAGAATTGGATGCTCAGGTGGGTGACAGGTGCTGCATCTGTTTTCCTGAGCAATGTGGCTCAAATTTGGCAACTTGAAGATGGGTGGAATTCTGGGAGTTGAAGTCCACCCATCTTCAATTTGCTGAGGCTGAGAAACACTGCCCCGGGGTAATCTTAGCCACTCCGTGCATTGTGAGAATCACTAGAAGTTTATTTTGACTGCAGCAACAGTTTTATTTTTGTCCTCCTCCGCTGTCATGTTCTGCCTTTTGTTTAGTGGTTCTGTTTTGGGGCCAAAGGTCCTAAGTGAGTCCATCCCATTCATCCCCCCCCCCAGTTCCCCTTGCCCTAGAAGCGCCTCGTGGCCCCCTTTGGCCTCTCACTCTGCATTCACACATAACCTTGGCAGCCGCCAAGCTCAGAGCCTTGATGTTTCCAAGATGAAAGCTAGTTTGCCCGAAGGCAAAGTGCTTTGCTTCTCTGTTCCTCTTGGACCCTTCCTAGTATTTTTAAGTTTTGAGAATTTGGATTTTAAATGGTTTCCTTTGCACCGGTTATGCCATTCCCAGATTAGGCTTTCCTCCAGCTTGGCAGTGGTGGTTTCCTGCCGCATTTTAATCTGTGCCTTGCCCAGTGGTTTTGAGTGGTGGGCATCAGAGGATGGGCAGAAGCCATTGGCTGCAAGAAAATCTCAATTTTGTACCAAAGGGGCTTTAGTGGATCTATCCAGCCTCACTTACAAGAGGTTGCTTGCGGCCCCCATATTTCCCCCCACACACACCTTCTTTTCATTGTGCAGCTTCTCCAGAATACTTGCTGGGCCTGGGGGTCGGGGGAGAGATGGCACAGCTACATGGGACATTTTTTAAGGCATTACTCTGGGAGCTAGGATTAATCTGTGCCTAGATCAGTGCTTTTCAATCTCTGTGACTTTCAGATGGGTGGACTTCAATTCCCAGAATTCCCCAGCTAGGTGGCTGAGGAATTCTGAGAGTTGAAGTCCACCCATCTTAAAGTCACAGAGCTGGAGAAACACCAATTGCTATTTCAAATGCTTGCAGCTGCTGCCCTCTGGTGAATAAAATGACAATTGCACCCCACCAGTTCTTTGGTCCCTGCCCCGCACTAGAGAATTTTACTGCTTGGTCCCCACCGAGGGCACACAGAATGTATTATTTCTAGTGTTTACAATCCATAACATTTATTGTTGGTTTCAGTTAAGTGTTATTTGAGTGGAAGATTCTTGGGAACCCCTTCAAGGTTGTAGAATGGGTGGGAGGGAAGGGGCCTTCACCCTTGAAAGGTGTTTCAGAAAATATTCTGCGAGGACAATTGCAAAAAACACAAAACTGGTTTGTATCTCATCTACTTAAAGAGTTACCCTTAAAAATGTGAGGTGTGAAGAGGACCCGGGTTGCAAAAGCAAAAAGGCCAGGTAGATCGGCTGCCCCGGGTCCGTATTAAACACTTGGTGTGTGCATGTCTGTGTGTGTGTGTTTCTCCTCTCTCGGTGAGCAAGAGAGGTGTTGTCTTTAATTGTGGTATTGGAGCAGCATGTCTCTTCCGAACAACAAAGTTGGTAATCCGTTTCAGTTAAAGAAATTATCGGTATTTTCACTGGCCTGTTTGCCACCCATTTTGGGAAGGGGAAAGAGCATATGGAAGGAAAGGGGCTTTTAAGAAGGGGTCAGATGGTACAAAGAAGGGAAGGGATCTAAAGAAATGGGCGAGAGCTTCTCCTTTACCCCAGTCAGCGAAGGAAGGGCAGCCTGGGAACAATTGCAAAATGAGAAGGGAGTCGTCTGGTGGCAGAGAGATGCTGGGTTTCAGCCGGCAGATTTAAAACTACCTGCTGCTAATCAAAAATGTTTAAAACGAAGGTGGCTGGTTCTCCTGCCTCTCAAACGTTTGGGTGCAAGAAGTCGGAAGATCTTGTCCCTTTGTGGGCTGGAGAAGGAAAAGGATGTTGCAAGGAGCTGAAAATAGTTTGCACAGTGCACAAATATGTTTTATTCCACGATGGTTTCTGATCAAAGAGGCTGGAAGATATTTGATGTACAAACACCTCCCTGACACTTGTGGTCAGAGAAGGAAGGAAGAGTAGTTGCACTGTGGCAGAGCTCCTTCATCAAATGCAGGGTTTTTAAAAAGTGCCAATTTTCAGCTCAATTCCATAGGAAAAAAGTGCACATTCATTCATGACTGGCTGTTCGTTGCAATGTTGTTCCTAACCTTTTTCTTCTCTTTTCCTAAAAGAAAAAAAAGATGTAAATCATTGTGTTTATACAAACTATTTTTATTAAAAAGTGTTATGTGGTTGTCTGATGGCTACTTGTGGACTGATGGTCTCTGAAGCGTTGCTACCTTGGGGCCCAGCAGGCACAAAATGTTCCCCGCAAAAGAGGCAGAAGACGTTTTCCTGAGGAATTGCCAGTTAAAATCCAGAATGGCCTCCCAAAGAGGTGCTAAATAGTGGATGGGGAGAAAATTCAACATTTCCAAAGAGAAACATTTCTTATTAATTAAATCTATATGGTGCCCAACTCACTGTTACAGTAAATGGTTCACAGTATAATAAAAAGATAATACAAAACAATTAAAAATTAAGAAAGACTAATAAGCTAGAAATTGGCGACACATCACCCTGATGTCAGTGCTCAACAAGCCCCACCCCTGGAACTCAGTGGGCAGGACTTCCGCAATTGAGGGAGGGGTGTTTCACAGGCTTCAGGTGCCGACATTGCCCATTGCCCTTGTGTGGTCTTCTTTTCTGCCCAAGCACCAGGGAAGGATGTTGGTTTCTTAGAAGGATGCCAATTGTCCACTCCTTCCATGAAATATTTCTCCAACTTACAATTGAGCCCAAAATTTGTTGCTAAGTGAGACAGTTGTTAAGTGAAATTTGCCCCATTTTATGGTGTTTCTTGCAGTTGTTAAGTGAATCACTGTACTTGTTACTAAGATGGTTGTTAAATGAATCTGGCTTCCCCATTGACTTTGTTAGGTCACAAAAGGGGATCCTATGACCCTGAGACGCTGCTACCGTCACGTGGCCGACCATCTTTTGAGTTTTGATCATGTGACCGTGGGGTGTGTGTGTGATGTGCTGCAACAGTCATAAATGACCATGTCACTTTTTTCCACTGTCCTCGTAAGTCGAGGACCACCTATCACGCTTTTGGCTGAACTGAAAGCAACGCTCTTCTTCCTCCATCAGCCCCTGGAAGTGAGCTGGGCTGAGAGACGGGCCCGGAGGCGCTCAGCCGCCTCCCTCGCCCCATTGGGAAATCTATTTCTCGGGGCTGGAGGGTTTCACGGGCGCCCCTTAGCCGGGCTGCCCGTGGGCTTCCGTATGCGCGTGCGCGGCGGCCATGTTCCTCCAGGGCAAACAGTCGGGCAGCCCGACCCGGTTGAAATGTAGATCGTTTCCCTCCTTCCCTCCGGGCAGCTTTCCAAGCCCATATTGCTGGCGGGGCTGATGGGACCGGTAGTCCAGCGAAGGGAGCAAGAACTTCTCGGCCCGTTTTCCTCGCCGCTTTCCCTCCCGCGCCTCTTCCCGCTTGCGTTTAGTGACGCCATTCGCGCGCCGGAAGTGCCGCTCGCCTTCCGCCGGCCATCTTTGTCCAGGGCAGCCGAGCAGGAAGCCGGGCGGGAGCGCGATTGCCCTGCTCTAAAGTGGCGACGGCGGCGGCGGCGAGGAGAAGCAAGAGGAGGAGGAGGAGGAGGAGGAGGAAGAGCAGGGCGGCGGCGGCGTCTGTGTCTGTCGGGGCCCCGCAGGGCGAGCTGAGCCGGAGCGCTGGCCGGGCCGGGAGGAGAGCGCGGCCTCCGGGCAGGTGGGTGGCCGGGACCGCCGGGACGAGACCCCAGGCGGACCCCCGCCAGGAGAGGCCGGTCGGCCCGGGAGGGCGGCGGGGCTGCCGCTCTGCGGAGGAGGACGGGCCGGCGGGGGGGGGAGGGGGGAGTCCCGAGGCCCTTGGCCCGGAGGCCGACACGTGTCTCCGCTGTCACGTGGGGAGCCCCGCGTGGCCGGTGGGAGCGGCGCTTCTTCCTCCTCGGCTGCCTCGCTGGGCCCCTTCGCTGGGGGGGGAGGGGGATTATGCCCCCCCCGCGATCAGGGACGGCCCGCGGCCTCTTTGCGTCCAGGATGGAGGCCTGAAGCGGCTGCTGGCCTTCCCGCCGGCTTCCTCGGCCGCTGTTCGTCCGGTGCGGAGAGCAGGTCAGGCTGAAATCCGGCTGCGGCTCTTCTCTCTACAATCCCCCCCCCGGTCCTCGTCCTTGGCTTTTCCTCCTCGGGCGGACAAAAGGCCGGCCTGGTTGGCCGAAGAAGCAGGTCCGGTGAAGTGCGGAGGGAAGAAGGCGCCCTTCCAGGAGAATCTGGGTTTCTTCGGCCAACAGCCGGTCGCTTAGCTTTTGGGCTGTTGGGCTTTTAAATGGGACATAATCTTATGCAGAATGGACTCGGGAGGCCGGTGTGTGGTGTAGTTGGTTCGCATGGTGTGGTGGGATGGAGGGTTTGTTGTCACTGTGTGTTGGGGGGAGAGAGCAGGGGGGGGAGGCTCAGCTAATCTCAATGTACACATGTTGTACTTTGACAATAAAGGTTTATTATTATTATTATTATTTAGCCTGGACCAGGGGTAGGCAACCTCGGCTCTTCTATGACTCATGGACTTCAACTCCCAGAATTCCTGAGTCAGCTGACTCAGGAATTCTGGGGGTTGAAGTCCATGAGTCATAGAAGAGCCGAGGTTGCCTACCCCTGGCCTGGACAGAGCTCCTGCAATCGCGGATAGACACAGGCTTGCTTTCAATAAAGCACCAGCAAATACATACCGATAGTTCTCGACTTGCAACTACGACAGAGCCCAAAATTTCTGTTACTAAATGAGACAATTGTCAACTGAACTTTGCCCCGTTTTACAACCTCTCTTGCCACGGTGGTTAAGTGAATCGCTGCGGTGGTTCAGTTAGCAACCTGGTTGTTAAATGAAGCTGGCTTCCCCATTGACTGCTGGTCAGAAGGTGGCAAAAAGGGGAATCACGTGACCCTGGGATCGCAGATACATGCCACTTGACATGAATTTTGATCATGTGACCATGGGGGACGCTGCAGCGGTCGTAAATAAAACGGCACTTTTTTTCACTGGCATTGTAACTTTGAACGGGCACTGAATGAACTCTTGTAAGTCCATCACTGCCTGTATAATATATAGAGTAGGCGATGTCACCTACAAAAAACCCCAGCACCTAATTCGCAGAAAGAAATGGGAGCGTGCTAATATAACGATTTAAAATCTGACACTTCTATCAACCAATAAACTATGGGGGAAATAGATGGTGGAAAGATTTCTCTCCTAATGTTACAAGGATGCCTCAGGTAGTATGGTTGCTGGAGGGTGTGATGGGTGGCATATTAATTTAATAATTATAATTTAATAATAATAAATGTGGAAGAGTAAAGGGCCAAAAAGCCTTGAAGCAGTGTATGTATACTATTGGTTTGTTTGTTTAATTGTAAGTTAATAAACTCCCAAACTTAGGATGATGCTAAAGCAGGTGTCCAACCTTGGCAACTTTAAGACTTGTGGACTTCGACCCCCAGAATTCCCTAGCAGCCACCAGGGCCGGATGGGGAATTCTGAGTGTTGAGGTCCACAGTCTTAAAGTTTCCACGGTTGGACACCCTGGGCTAGGCATTATACAAAAGCAACCAGTGCAATAATAACAATAATATGCAAAGAAATACAAGGTATAGTTTTCAATAAGAAAGCGTAAATAAATAATGCAGCACTCGGGTCCCAAAGAGGAAAGCCTGACTTACAGCCACAAGATGCATGGAAACTCCCGTTGCCAGGAGAAACGAGCTGTTCCAGTGGGGAGGACAGCCCCCCTCTGTGAATGCCCATTTTAGGCCGTTTCTCTTCACCCACCCCTCCTTGTTTATTTATTATTTATTCAATTTCTATAACTGCTCATTTCAGTCAATGACTCTGGGCAGCTCTGGTTATCCTCTTAAGACCTCTTAGTATGGTCAGGAACCCTTTCAACTTACCAGGCCTTATCCTTCTTGTGGAGGCTGGTGGTGCCTGTCATCCCCATCGCCATGAGGAAGTGATCATCCCCAGTGAGGGACTGATGGAAACGCCCTGCAACACATCGTCTTTCATCTGACCCAGGGAACGAGCCAGTGGATCGGTTCCATGAAGATCACCCCCCTTTTTAGAGGCTTGCAAATGCCTCCTTCAGAACTGTTGGCTTCCAACTAAAAAGCCACTTTCTTGCATGGTTGTCTTTGTCTCCCTCCCTCCCTTCCTGTGTCTCTCCATCTTCTCTCTCTCCCCCCTCCCCGTGTCTCTCTCCTCTCTATCTCTCCCTCCCCCTCCCTTCCTGTGTCTCTCCATCTTCTCTCTCTCCCGCCC
The DNA here is from genome assembly GCF_964194415.1 of Vipera berus. Taxonomy (NCBI): domain Eukaryota; kingdom Metazoa; phylum Chordata; class Lepidosauria; order Squamata; family Viperidae; genus Vipera; species Vipera berus. The sequence goes on from NC_138219.1 coordinate 1,467,187, forward strand.
GTGTCCCCCCCCTCTCCAATCTAATCTCTCTAATTTATCAAGTCTATCTGATCTTTCTAATCTGATAGGACAGCCTGGGGCACTTCCTTGCATGGCACTTGTTGTTTTTTATTTATTTCTTGTACTATTTTTACAAATAACTCAGGGCAGCAAATGTGTGCCTATTTTCCCCACCACAGCAACCCTATGAGGTGGGCTGGGCTGAGAAGGAGAGTGGCTCAAAGTCTCCCAGCTGGATTTCATGGTTAAGGCGGGATTAGAATTCGCCACCTCCCTCTTTCTCCTCCTCCTTTGGGGAGGGCTTCAGTTTGGTGGGTATCTTTGGCCTTCTTGACTTAGCCACTAGATTCAGATTTTTCTCCTGAACACATTTTCCTTAAAAGAACGTTCTTGCAGACCAGAGTATTTCGTGCATGCAAAATTGCTGCATCTCTTGGCAGATTAATTATCAGGCCTTAGGTTGACTCCAGTGTGCTTGTGAGGGGTGTGTGTGTGCGCACGTGAGTGAGATCAGGGAACCTTGCAGGTGAAGAGTTTCACATCAGTCGCAACATTTCTCAGGAAAGAAGCCTGAGACTTGATAGTTGACGGAGCTGGACTGGCTACCTGTCCAACCCCCTGGAAAGCTTGTGTGGCTCTTTCGTGATTTAAGAGGCAAAGGCAGAAGTTTCCTTCCCCCTCTCACAGAGCGTCCCGTTTGCCCTTCTGGTTGTTTTCAAGCCTTGGACTTTGTGGGAAGGCATGACCTTGATCTGTTCAGTTGAGCAGTGTCAGAAATAAATACCCAGACTCGGTGTGAAATCTGCACAGCAAGATTTCTTTCACAGATATTTCACTTAAAAGCCAAAATTACTCACCCTCCAGAAGTTAAGCATTACAGGTTACGCGTGTGTGTTCATTACACCGTTCCCTGTTAGAGTAGGCAGTGTTGTGCGGAGCGTGTAAAGAGTTACACAGGAAGCCCTCGACAGAATTGCTGTTACTAGACAGTTGTTAAGTGAGTTCTCCCTCATTTTGCAATCTTCCTTGCCACAGTTGTTAAGTGAATCCCTGCAGTTACGTTAGTCGCATGGTTGTTAAGCGAATCCAGCTCCCCCATTGACTTCGCTTGTCAGAAGGTCGCAAAAGGGGATCACGTGACCCTGGGACGCTGCGACTGTCATAAATATTGCCGAGTGTCTGAATTTGGATCACGTGACCATGGGGATGCTGCAACGGTCGCGAGTGAAAAAGTCATTAAGTCATAAATCACTTTTTAGCGCCATTGTAACTTCAAACGGTCATTTAACGAACTGTTGTAAGTCGAGGACTACCTGTATTGTAGTTAGTAATATAATAATATAGCCAGGAAGGGTTAGAAGCAAGCTGAGACTTTGAGGACCATTCTCTCTTTTCCTGTTCACGCTTGAAATACAATCTTAACCCTTATTTTGCAGGAGGGTGATGTCTTGAAGAGAAGAATCTGCAAAGTCGACAAGGAATCGGAAGCCAGCATGAGGAAGATCACCTGGATCCACAGCAAATCCACAGATCTTCACCGGCGACGTGTTCACTGACGGTACTGCTGAGCCTCAATTTAGTGAGTTGTTGAGGTTGAGGTTGTTGCCTTCGGGAGTTCGCTTGCCCCCGTGGGTGCTGCCCAGAGCCTCGTAGGGCAGGCTTTCTCCACCTTGGCAACTTTCAGCTACGTGGACTTCAGCTCCCAGAATTCCCCAACCCGTCAGTGCGTTTTTGCTCACACGGTTTCCCATTTAGCAACCACTTTGCTTAGCAGCAGAGTTGCCAATCCCAATTACGGTTGTTAAGCGAGGACTACCTACAATTGAAATTACCGGCCCCATCTGTCCACCTGATAGAGGGGAATATTTGTAGCTCAGGGTTGAGAGTCCTTGGGCTCTTTGAGCTTGACTGCTTTGCGCTGGGGGTGTCCCCCAGTTTGGGGAATGAACTGTCTGCAGGAAAACAGCCAGGCTTAAGAGAGCACCAAGGACCTCTCTCTCCTCCGAGAGCCAGGGAGTCCGGGATCTCTGTGGACGGTGGCCTTTCAGCCTGGCCCCATCGGGGTCTCTGCTTGAGCAGTCTATGGGGCCAGGGGTCAGGCCCCAAGAAGGACACGTGGAGTTACTCATGAGCGGTTTCCTTTACTGCCCCTCACCTGTAGACAGAATCTTGCAAAACCAAAGCAAGTGTTTGCATCACTCTAGATCAGGGGTCTGGGGAATTCTGGGAGTTGAAGTCCACAAGTATGAAAGTTGCCAAGACTCTTGCTCTAAATATACCCTGGGAATCGCGAGGGAGGAGCCCTCTTAACTCTCTTCCTTTCCCACCAGGCATTCTTAGCTGCCTCTTCTGCTCTGGGAATCCAGGCTACGTCCCACCGCCCCAGGCTTGCTGTGGACGGCTCAGTCTCGATCTGGGAGATGCCAGGTAAGCTGAGGCGCTCGTGACCCGCTTGCTCCTTTGCAGGAGGCCCCCAGCCATGGAGGACAAGCGCAACATCCAGATCATCGAGTGGGAACACCTGGACAAGAAGAAGTTCTACGTCTTCGGGGTGTGCATGACGATGATAATCCGCATCAGCGTCTACCCTTTCACCCTGATACGGACACGGCTGCAGGTCCAGAGGGGGAAGAGTCTCTACAACGGGACCTTTGACGCCTTTGTCAAAATCCTGCGGGCCGAAGGGGCGGCCGGGCTCTATCGGGGCTTCCTGGTCAACACCTTCACCCTCATCTCCGGTCAGTGTTACGTGACCACCTACGAGCTGACCCGCAAGTACGTCTCGCAGTACAGCAGCAGCAACACCATCAAGTCGCTGGTGGCCGGCGGCTCGGCCTCCCTGGTGGCCCAGAGCATCACCGTGCCCATCGACGTGATCTCCCAGCACCTGATGACGCAGCGCCTGGACAACAGCATGGGCCGTTTCCGAGTGCAGGCCCACCAGGGCAAGCGGTTCCCCGTCTTCGGCCCAACCCGGGACATCATTGCCCAGATCTTCAAGGCCGACGGGCTGAGGGGCTTCTACAGGGGCTACGTGGCCTCCCTCCTTACCTACATTCCCAACAGCGCTGTCTGGTGGCCCTTCTACCACTTTTACGCAGGTAGGAGAGAGCAGAGGTGGGTGGTTCTCCTGCAGATGTTTCATTACCCAAACTAGGTAACATCATCAATGCTAGAAGGGGGTGGGGATAGTAGAGAGGAGGAGGAGGGCGGGGTCTGTGGGCTGCTCTCTGAGCTTGGTTGTTTCATGACCCAGCTAGGGAACCTCATCAGTGTGGAGGAGGAAGAGCACCGTGGGGTCCTTGGTGCTCTCTTGAGTTTGGTTGTTTTCTTGCAGACATGACCCAAACTAGATAACTCTAGATCAGTGCTAGAAGAAGTGGGGTTTGCAGGGAGGAGGAAGAGGTGGGGGGGGGCAGGTTCGCCTCCTGCCTTAGGCCAGCTGAGATCAGTTACTATCAAGTGCCAGGGAAGTCGGGAGATCCGGGCGGTTCAAATGAACATAAAGCTTGGCTGCAAGCTCACGCTCTCTACAAGAATCTGGCCAACTAACGGTCAACGCAAACTGGCGGCAGGTAAGAGTCAACGGAACTCGAGGTGGGCTGGACTTAGATCTCTTGTGGGCGCAAAGGGACTCGTGGCTGATGGCCCGCTTGGCCCTTCCCTCCCTCCCTCCCTCCCTCGAACCCAGCCTGCCGTCACTCAGCCCTAAGGAGCAAAGTGCCATTATTATAGACTGTCTGGGACCCCACTGACTGGAAGGCAGAGAGAGCGTGAGGATTGAACGAGTAATTCCACAATATAAGCTTTGGCTTAAGACATCCTTTGTGTGGGGCATGAATGCATCTGAGGAAAAGCCCCCCCACCAAGCTGAAAGCTGCCCTTTTAAATGCCTTCGGCTTGCAATGGGCCAACTTATCCTTGAGAGGAGCACCCCCGTACAAGAACTGCAGGGGGCTGTGCACAGAAGACCCTCCTCTCCCAAGGCCTGCCTGGCAGAGATTATGGGCTGGGGACAGGGCCTGCCACCTTCTCGGAGAGAGGGGCCATTCTCCAGATGGGAAGCCCTCCAGGGCTGGGGGTCACTAATGAGCAGCCACCCCAAGATGCTTGCAGACCCTCGGATTCACCAGACATCATCTGCACGGCCCCCGCTGCCTATTTGTCTGTGTGTCAGGTTAGCCTGCAACATCTCGGTGGAGTCTGCCTCGGATACAAAAATCTTAGATCACAGAGAAAGGAGCCTTGGGCAGGGGGTTGGACTACAAGACCTCTAAAGTCCCAGCCCTAGGATTCTATGATTACAAATAGTGGGGCATTGCGGAATCAGTAGCACAGGTTGTCCTTGACGTATGACCATAATTGAGTCCAACAATTTTGTTGTTCAGTGAGGCGGTTGTTAAGTGAATTTTGGCCCATTTTATGACCTTTCTTGCCACAGTTGTTAAGTGAGTCACTGTGGTTGTTCAGTTAATAACACGGTTGTTAAGTGAATCTGGCTTACGCATTGACTTTGCTTGTCAGAAGGTCACAAAAGGGGACGCTGCAGCCGTCATAAATATGAGTCAGTTGCCAAGTGCCTGAATTTTGGACACGTGGCCAGGGGGAGGCTGCAATGGTTGCAAATATGAAATTGATCCTACGTCACTTTTTTCAGTTCCGTTGTAACTTTGAATGGTCACTAAATGGACTGCTGTAAGTCAAGGATTACTTGTATTGTTTTATATCCCCCGTATGGAAGAAATTTCAGGACTTAGACAGTTCTGGCCTTTCTTTAGGAACTGGGAATGTTTTACTGTCTGCAGAAGCACCTCTGCGCAGTCGCATTAAGTCCCACCATACCTGGAAGGGAAGTCCAGATTGGGGGGAAACTCCCCTGGATTTTCCCAGGAGACCAAAGCCTTTAACACTGGATTCCCAGCACCTCCCAGTGTGGATACTTCCAGCCCACCCAGTGTGGGTCCCCAGCAGCTTTCCAGTCCCTGACCCGGTTCCCCTGCCTGTTTGCAGAACAGCTCTCCAGCCTGACCCCCAAGGACTGCCCCCACCTGCTCCTCCAAGCCATCTCCGGCCCCATGGCGGCTGCCACCGCTTCCACCCTGACCAACCCTATGGACGTCATCCGGGCACGGGTGCAGGTAAGTGCCTCCGTGGCCTGAACCTGCTTCCTGGGTTTTGTAACTTTGACGGGCCGTAAGCCGAGGACCCCTTGTGTCAGGAATTCTGATCCTCAGAAGTGGGGCTTGTCTTTTCTCCCCGCAGGTGGGGGGCAAGACCTCCATCATCCTGACCTTCAAGCAGCTGATCGCTGAGGAGGGTCCCTGGGGGCTCACCAAAGGCCTTTCCGCTCGCATCATCTCGGCCACCCCCTCCACCATCGTCATCGTGGTCGGCTACGAGACGCTGAAGAAGCTCAGCCTGCGTCCGGAGCTGGTGGACTCCCGGCACTGGTAGAGAAGGGGGAAGGGGGCTTTCTGACACCCCTTGGGCCATCGGCACGGTTGAGAAAGATGGCCGAACAGCTGCACCGTTTCCTTGACAAGGCATTACTGCACGATCCCCGCTACGGATTCTGCTCCGAAACCGCCATCCTGACCCAGCGCTAATCTGGTCCCGCCGGAGGATCGCCACGTGTCCCGGAAAAAGTGGCTCGGACTTCCTCTGGCGTGTCTCCTTAGTGCCCCTTTTTATTTTTATTTTATTTTTTAAAAAAAGGTATCGGTTGAAGCGAAGCCATTTTTTTCTTCCTCAAGGAGGTTTGGATTTTTTTGTATTTTGCCGGAATTCCTGCATTATTGGGAGAATCACTTTTCCTCATGTCCTGCTGCTTGGAAAGGACCCATCGGGCACAGCAACACACACACCGTGGGCACAGCCACACACATCACGTTGGAAAGCGGTAATGCGGTCTAGAAAATTCTTCGCCTTCGGATGCTTCCGAAAAGGTTTTTTTACAAAAAAACCCCCCACAAAAACAACTGAATATTTGGGGAAGAAGGGGATGTACCAAACACCAGGAATTATTTTTTTATAGCTTTTCTTTCTTTCAGAACTTGATGTGATCTGTACATAGAGATTTCTTCTTATTTTGTATAAACTTGGAAGCCGTCTTTTTGGTCTTCCGTCTCTGAAGAGTAGGGTTTTTGTTTATATGTTTCTAATATGTGTCAACGGTGATGGAAGTTCCCTTCTGGTCTGTACAGTTGTGGTGCCCAACTGCGTTTGTGTGTGTGTGTGTGTGTGTGTGTGTGTGTGTGTGTGTGTGTGAGAGAGAGAGAGAGAGAGAGAGAGAGAGAGAGAGAGAGAGAGTGCTCCTGGGCAGGGGGATTAAAACCCACCCAGGGAGAGATGTGCACTTTATCCTCTTGGATTTCCCTCGTGTGAGTGTAGACCAGGGGTAGGCAACCTCGGCTCTTTTATGACTCATGAATTCTGGGAGTTGAAGTCCATGAGTCATAAAAGAGCCGAGGTTGCCTACCCCTGGTGTAGACAAAAGAAGAAGAAAAAAATAACCAGATCCCTCTTGTCATAGTCTCCTCCTTACCCTGTGCACACAGAGAAATGTGATGGTTGTTGATTGGGGGCTTCATTTGAAAGGCAAGGCTGGAAAAAAATCTAGGATAATGCTACTTTTGATCTGTCTGAATCACTGAATGAATATTTCATTTAACGGGAATGGAAGGAAGGAAGGAAGGGATCTGGGTTTGTTAGGAAGAGAGGTTTTTTGAAGCCTAGTTCCGAGGGAAGAGCTGGTGCTGCCTTGGGATGGGCTCCATTGTGCAGCCTTTCCCAATGCCCAGCAGCCTCCATCGACTCCGTCCTGCCCTCTCGCCACCGTTTTTATGCTGCCCCTCTGGTGCTGACTCTTCTCTTCGCCCCGAACGCGGGTACAAAAAGCTGAGAAGGCAGAGAGAGGCTGCAGTGGCCGGTCTGCAAGTAAACTCACTTGCTTTAAAATTAAGTATTTGGTGGTGACGGGGTGGGTGGGAGGGATTAGAAGCAGTGCCAGTGAGGTGTTATTCTCTCCACTTTGGAGAGCTTTTTTCTCAGCAAGCAGCTTTTAACATCTAACGGTTTATTTCTGCCCTAATCGTGGGCTGCAAAGGACCTCTAAACCAGGGGTAGGCAACCTTGGCTCTTTTATGACTTGTGGACTTCAACTCCCAGAATTCCTGAGCCAGCATGGCTAAGCATGGAAGCCTCTCCCTTCCCCTCAGCATAGCTGATTCAGGAATTCTGGGAGTTGAAGTCCATGAGCCATAAAAGAGCCGAGGTTGCCTACCCCTGCGGTCTAAACCCTTAAATGTGGGTAACTTTCAGCTGCTTGGGGAAGGCTAGGAGTTGAAGTCTGCCTTTTTTAAAAGTTGCCCAGGTGGAACAATCCTTCTGGGTCAGGGGTCTGCAAACTTGGCAATTTAAGGCTTGTGGGCTTCAGGTCCCAGAATTCCTCAGCCAGCTGTCCTAGACAAAGTGTATGTTGTGGAGCACACGGTCAGCACACCACAGCCACCTGCCTGCCACCACCAAGGCTCTCTCATGAAAACAACCCCCTCCCCAAATTCAAGCAAGTGTCTTGGGCTCTCTTTTACCTAAAGCGGTGTTTCTCAGCCTCAGTAACTTTAAGATGGGTGGGCTTCCAACCCCCAGCTGGCTGAGGAATTCTGGGAGTCAAAAGTCTACCCATTTCAAAGTTGCTGAGGTTGAGAGATCCTGGAAAAGGATGATGGGAGGTGAGTCCTAGAGAGAGAGGTGGTTGGCAATTTCATAGGGCTAGGAATTTGGGGGTGGGTGGGGAAAATGTTCCCCGGAGTACACTTCTCACGGGCCCCAAATCAGCCCTCCGTGGAAGCAAACTGGACCTATGCAATTTTTAGCCCTTACTAGCTTTGCCCAGCTTAGTTTCTTTTGGATATCCTAAGACAGGGGTAGGCAACCTTGGCTCTTTTATGACTCATGGACTTCAACTCCCAGAATTCCTGAGCCAGCATGGGGGAACTATGGTCCCATTCATGACTGGTGGACTTCAACTCCCAGAATTCCTGAGCCAGCATGGCTCAGCTTGGAAGCCTCTCCCTTTCCCCTCAGTGTGGCTGGCTCAGGAATTCTGGGAGTTGAAGTCCACAAGTCACAAAAGAGCCAAGGTTGCCTACCCCGTCCTAAGATTTCTCAATGTTAGTTTATTTTCAACAGGAGAGCATTTCTCCAGATGTGCCACATCTGGCCTTGAATGCACGCTTCAAGCTCAGCCTCGATGAAGGCTGTGGGGTTGCTGGTGGCCTTTGGTGGAGGTGGTTGATGGGGTGGCCAAAGGAGACTTCCACCCTCTCCACAGAAGACCTCACAACTCTACCTCAATGCAGTTGTGCCATAGCCAAGAAAAATAAGGTAAATTTGGTTGAATGTAAAGTGAATCCCCCCCTGAAAACTCCTTTGAGCTGCTGAAACAGAATCTGTAAATCTGTTATGAGCTGGTTTTTTCCCCCCTGACTTGCTAAAATACCAAGATTGTGAGCTTAAGAAGCACGGGCTACCCCTAGTGTTGACGGACAAGGCTCTCTGCAAAACAAAATGTGAGAACATTTTGTGAGACTGGAGCAGGGCCTGGAGGAGAGGGGTTAGCTGCCTCCTGCAGCCAAATGGTGATAAAAATGCTTGTCACCTCAGCAAGAGAAAGGGCAGAATTCCCTCGACCCTGCCTCCTGCCGAAATTGTCCGTAATGGATGAGCTTACTGGATATTTAGCACTATTCCAAGCATCACTTTTAATCACTACTGAACTGAGATTTCATTCCATTCCTTAGCCAGACCAGTTAATTCTCAGGCATGGCAAGTTTCCGCTGGGTGGACTTCAACTTCCAGAGAGACTGGAGAGAGCGTAGCTGGCTGGGGAACTCTGGGAGCTGAAACTTGCCATGCTTGAGAAACACCCTTTTGGACATCTTTCTTTTATGTAATGGTACTCTGATTTAATAGGTTTCTGATTCAAATTATCGAGAATCGGTAGGGAGCACTGCTGAAGTATTCTCAGGAAGCTGAAGCTATTATCTAAATCAGGAGTCTCCAAACTTGGCAACTTTAAGACTTGTGGACTTCAACTCCCAGAATTTCCCAGCCGGCATGGCCAGCTGGGGAATTCTGGGAGTTGAAGTCTTCAAAGTGGCCATGCTGGCTGGGGAATTCTGGCAGTTGAAGTCCACAAGTCTTAAAGTTGCCAAGTTTGGAGAATCCCTGACCTAAACCATGCCACATAGACTTTTTAGGGGGGTGGGCAGATGGGGGGAATAAGGCTGAGAGGAAATCACCCAGAGCATCCTAAAATAAGGATTCTTTTATTGTCCACCTGAGAGTTAATTCCGAGGGTCTCTAATATGGTGCCTGCCTTTTCAGTATGGAGTTTGAATGTATTTCTGTACAGTACATTAAAGCTGGTTTCAATTTTGCACTGTAAGAAGTCTTTAAAAAAGTGTAATTAAAGTTTTTATTATTTATTTGATCTTTTTTTGTGGAGGGCTTTCGTTTGTGCAGTTAAGGTGAGGAGAACTGGCAGGCATTGTCTTAGGATGTTCCCAGGAGTCCCCCAGGGAGAGGGGAACCAGCATTCAGGAGAATGAATGAACATGGATTTTAAGAAAAGAAAAAGCATTATTTTACTATTTGTGACATACCTGGAAAAGAAACCAAGCAGGTGATTCCAAAACTACAGACACAAGTAATTTAAAAGTAGATTTTGTTGCACATACAGCCTTCATCAAAAAGGGAAATGTGTGGGGGTTTTAAATGGGATTTTATTACCTGGTGGATTTCTAATATTCTGTAAGCTGCCTGAAGTCACCTATGTGTGAGTTGGGCAGCTATATAAATTTGTTTAATAAATAAAATGCTCAGACGTGACACGAGGATGAGTCTCAGCCCTTGAATGCATGAAGAGAATTCCTGAAGAGAATTTACAGTTCAGCACATTTTGTGGCGCACACCCTGCTTCTCGCTCACAATCACTGTTTACAGGACACAATGATCCATCTTGCACATTTTGTAATGGCCATAGACTTCCACTATTTTGACATTTATCAATTTCCCCTCCTTTTGACGGAATTCACATTGATTCCAATGTTTTAATCCTAAGCAATACAGATGTACTAGTTCAAATTATTGGCCTTTAAATCCATTCATTTTAAGCCATTTTCTTGCAACTGTTGTTTTGGACCCGATAGTGTAGAAGGAGAAGCCCCTTTGAAATGACTGATAAGCCCTCAGCAGCCAACCCTGGCTGCCTCCATGTTTTGCATTACCATATCCATCATCCCCAAACATAAGCGGTGGTTGTGCTGCTGGGAGTTATTTTTTTCTGTGAGCACACTGGCACACATTAAAGGTGAAATTCCGTTGCCTGCTCTCAAAAGAGAGTATATATCTACCCATACACATACAAATATATAGCTACGGACCTTCTGCATCTCCTCCCAGAAGGTAACAAGGAGAATCAGTCATGGAGAGGATGTGTAGTGTCCCAGATAATCTTACGGACCCTGCTCAAGCAATGCTTAACATGCCATGTCCTGGATAGAAGGGAATGAACTGCCAATAATCTTTGCTGCCATCCTCACCACTCTGCACCGCCTTCCTGTGAAGCAGGGATGCTTCCAAACTAGACTGTAATGCAGTATGACAGGATGCTTCCGATGGTCCCTCTGTAGAAAGCGGTCAGGACAGGGGAAGGAAGATGAGCTTTTCTCACGTGACGCAGAAAATGCAGGCGCTGCTGTGCCCGCTTCACCAGTGTCTTGCTGTTGAGCGACCAAGTTAGTTATCCAGAACATCTGGAGAACAAAATGTTCTCACAGCACCAGCACAACCACCACTTCCACACATGTAGCAGTTCTGAGCATGTTATTACAGCTGGTAAGGAAATCTTGATTTTGCAAAGCATGTTTTGCAAAGCATAATCTCCATTCCAGATCAGAGGTTCTCCAAATAGTACCAGGACCCTCAGTACAAAAAATGGAAGTTTTAAGTTGAATTGAATACTTTATTTGGCCAAGACACACAAGGAATTTGCCTCTGGTATGGAAGCACTCGATACACATGCAAAGCAAGATGAAGAATAATGATACCTATAAAAGGGGAAAGTAAAGAAGATAATACAATGATAAATAATGCTACAGCCCTGTTTATGTAACCCTCTTGTTAATAAAGGAAATGAGAGATCCTGCGTGTAGCAGGGCACTACATTAACTCCCAGCTGGTGAATATATAGGCACTGGCATATGCGATAGCTTGCAAGGTATCCTTGTTTGCGTTAGTGTTTCCCAATCTTGGACGCTTGAAGAAGGGTGAACTTCAACTCCCACAATTCCTCAATAGCCAAGTGCGGCGGGCTTCCTGCTTTCCTGAGGGGCGGGGCTGCCCAAGCCACGTGACTGCTGCACGCGGGCGAGCCGGGCGGCCGACGCCAATTAGGGGCCGCGGGGCCGCGACTAGGCGGGGCCTCGCCTGGTTTGGATAAACTGCTTTTGGCGGGAAGAAGATGGCGGCGGTGGCGGCGAAGGAGGAGGAGAAGGAGAAAGAAAGCCGCGCTCCGGCCGTGGCCCCTCAGGGTAAAGTCGGCCGCGAGCAGACCCTGGACTGCGTGGTCAGTCAGTTCCTGCAGGCGCTGGACGCCGACGGGTAAAAGGGGCGAGCCGGGCGGGGATGATGGGTAATTTGTCTTGTGGACTTCAACTCCCAGAATTCCTGAGCCAGCAAAGCTGCCTCAGGAATTCTGGGAGTTGCTGTCCACAGGTGGTCCAGTTGCCATAGTTGCCTACCCGCGCTGTAAAGGAATGACGTAACCATGAATTTGGGATTAGTTTCCCCCCCCATTCCTGCTTGGAGCCGTGTGGACTTCAACTCCCAGAATCCCCCAGCCAGGAGTCCCCAAAGGGGTCCCTATCAAGCCCCAAGCGCCAATGGGGGGATCCAAGGGGTCAATCAGCCTTTTTTGGGGTGGGGGTCAGTAAATGGTGGAGGATCTTTGGGGGGCTGGTCCTGGGAGAGGGGGCCAGGCGGGGCGGGGCGGTCAGCCCGCCAGCAGGAACCGCCTGGAGATGGTGGAGCCGAGTTGGTGTTACTGGAGCTTGAGTTCATTGGGGAATTATTATTAGAGTGTGAGTGGTGGTATTCTTAGGGTCGGCTGCACAGCCAGCGGATGTTTGGAAGGAATTTGTCCTGTTGAATTCCTCCCAAGGGAGGGGCAGGAACCCAAATCCTTAAATTTAAGCCATCTTGAGATCCTGGCAATGGATCTTTCTGCTGTGGGAAGTCAGCTCCCCAGAGAAGGAAATATTAAAAGGGCAGAAAAATATATTTCCTCAAAGGATCTTGAAGGGGCAGGAAAGCATGCCCAGTTTTCTTAATAGCCCCAGGTCTCCCTGCCCCAAGCAGGGACCAGCTCTACAGAGATGCAGATGTAAATCCAGGCAGCTAGGAGATTAAAGTCTACGTACCCCATTCCAAACTCTAAGAGTTATCAGCCCCAGCCCCAGGGAAGCAGGATATGACCTTTGGACATAATAGGATTAACCCAGGGGTAGGCAACCTCTGCTCTTTTATGACTTGTGGACTTCAACTCCCAGAATTCCTCAGCCAGCATGGGGGAACTATGACCCCTTCATGACTTGTGGACTTCAACTCCCCGAATTCCTGAGCAAGCATGGCTCAGCTTAAAAACCTCTCCCTTTCCCCTCAGCATGGCTAGCTCAGGAATTCTGGGAGTTGAAGTCCACGAGTCACAAAAGAGCCAAGGTTGCCTACCTCTGGATTAACCCATCACCATCAGAATATCAGGAAGGAACACTCAGACTCCGGTCAAAGTTCATGCCACAGGAACAACTCCAAACAAAAGGCTCCAGAGGGTATAAAAACCCACTCCCTACATGTGTTCACTCTCTTTTCTGCCAGAGCCATCTTCCTGTCTGGCTCTCCTCTTCAATAAACTACAACATTCTTCCTAAAGCAGTCACCATGTTTATTCCCAGCTTGGACTGAACCACGATGAAGACTTTTCTTCCAACACTGCTTAATTGACTTTGCCTGGATTTTCATCACAAGTAACCCAGTCTTGTATCATGGCAGGTTTGGCCACACAATGATTGCAATCAAAGGGGTATTTTACTCCTATTTTGAGATCCCCAACATTTTCATTTAGCTATAATTCCGAGATGTTGCTCGGAAACTAGTCAGAAACTCCAAAAAAGGGATTTTCTGCATTCTTTAGTGAAGGCTGCATTGCTGGGATGAAAGGATTAGAAAATGAAAGACAGTCCAGTTAAAATTCAAGATTCCTCTCTAAGATTGTTTCCCCCCTTCAATATTTCAGACTATCCAGGAAGTGAGAATATGGTATTAATAGGGCTTCCTGCCTGAGCAGGGGGTTGGACTAGAAGACCTCCAAGGTGCCTTCCAATTCTATTATTCTGGTAATATTCTGCTAGACGTGGATGTTTGATGGCGTTAAAAGCCTTGTTGCAGGATATAAAATTATTATTCTTATGGTTGGTCACACAGCCAGATGTTTTAGACTGGTTTGGGCATTTTTGTCCATCTCTTGAATCCTTTCCAAGGACTTGGGATAGGCAGATGTTGCTTGATGGTGTTAAAATTCTTGTTGCAGGATAGATGATGATGATTGATTGCATAGACCTGGGAGAGGCAGATGTGACTGATGGTGTTGAAAATTGTGTTGCAGGATATAAGGTTATTGTTGATTGCATAGTCAGCCAGATATTGGTATAGTTTTGCATTTTTGTCCACCTACTGAATCCTTCCAAGGACCTAGGATAGACAGATGTTGTTCTTTGATGGTTTGCTTGTTTATTCGTGTCAGAAGCTTCACAATTAAAGCATACTGCATGACATAAAATTTAAGATACAAGATTAAAATATGTACAGTTGACTAGATCTTCTTTGATGGTGTTAAAGGCCTTGTTGCAGGATGCAAGCTGTTTCTGCCTTTTGCAATTGACAGATTGGGATTTTTGTCAGTGCTGATGCTACAAATGTGTTGGGATTGCACCCAAGGCGCCTTTCACTATTACCCCTACCTTTGCTTTCTTTTGCCACAGTTGTTCTATTATTTGTATTATGTTATCTTCTCCCGTTTTTTCTTTTCTCTTCCGCTGTCCCCGTCCTGTATCCAGACAGTTTGGCCTTTCTTATCAACAGTTCTTAAAGTCTGGGCTGATATGTGGCAGGTGCCGGTCTATTTGAATTCTAAAGTCCCAGAGCATTTTCGCTTCTTCATTTTCTATTACTTTATTTTGCCCTATTATCCTTGTTTGCAGTACTATTAGTTAAAATAGTCTTTATTAAATTACTTTCATGTAATAAATGTTTGGGGCTTGACGAACAATCCGGAACTTCATGAAAAGGCCAGTGAATTGAAGAATTTGGAGATCTTTGGTTCAGCCGCTCCGTGCATTACAGAAAACCTACGCCTTTGACTCAGGTGTCATTTGGAAAAGGTGCGACCAGAGTAAATATTGATGAGTCCCAAACAGGTTTTGTTCTTCAGGAGGTTTTCTGCATATGAGAAAGGTAGAGGGGGATGTTGGCCACCAAGTAGACTTCATCCAACAAATAAGGTTTAGCATTATAGGAATCCTTTTGTGTTTTATAAAACTGATTGGCAGTTTCCCTTTTTTGTCCCTAGATGTCGCTTTTTCACCAAGTGCTACAGCTGCCTCTACAAAGCACATCCTGAATTCACAAAATGTGTTTATAATCAGTTCATATGCCATTTGCAAAATTCTGTACAGGTAAGTCCCAGAACATGGACAATTGCCTTTTTTCTTTTTCTTTTTCAGGCTAGCTGGCAGTGGTTAATTAGAAGCAAAGATTCTCAGTTTGCAAAAAATGATTTGGGGAATTGGAGACTAAAATATACGAAGAGTGGTTGCAGAAATTGGGTTTGTCTAGTTTAATGAAAAGAAGGATCAGGGGTCACGTGATCGCAGTCTTCCAATATTTAAGGGGCTTCTACAAAGAAGAGAGGGTTGACCTATTTTCCAAAGCACCTAAAGGTAAGCGCAAGAAGCAGTGAGTGAAAGCTTATCAAAGAGAGAAGCAACCTAGAACTAAGGAGAAATTTTCTGACAGGGAGAACAATTAACCAGTGGAACAACCTGCCTCCAGAAGTTATCGGTGCTGTAATTTTGGAGGTCTCTAAGAAAAAAATTAGACAGCCACTTGTCTGAAATGGAATGGGGTTTTCTGCCTGAGCAGCGGTAAAAGACCTCCCAGATTCCTTCCAGCTGCTCCGCTGGTTGACAGCTCTTCCTAACCAGATGTTCCTCTTAATATCTAACCTGAATCTTTGCCAACAATTTCAATCCATCAATTCCGTTGCCCTCCAGGACAACCAAGGGGAGGTCCCTTCCTTCCTCTGTTACAGACAAATATATTTTAGAAAGGGAGATTCTGGGTTCTTTGCCTTTACCAGACCGTGGGTTCCCCCCCCCCTGATAATATTTAGTTTATTTAAGGAAAGCTAAAGTACAGAACAAAAGGGACGCGGTGGCTCAGTGGGTTAGGACGCTGAGCTTGTCGATCAGAAGGTCGGCAGTTTGGCGGGTCGAATCCCGAGTGCCGCGTAACACAGTTGAGCGCCTGTTACGCGTCCCAGCTTCTGCCAACCTAGCAGTTCGAAAGCACGTAAAAATGCAAGTAGAAAAATAGGGACCACTACGGTGGGAAGGTAATAGAGTTCCGTGCTCCTTTGGCGTCTAGTCATGCCAGCCACGTGGCTCTTCGGCTTTGAAACGGAGATGAGCACCGGCTCCTAGAGTCGGAAACGACTAGCATGCGTGTGCGGGGGAACCTTTACCTTTACCTTTAAAATACAGAACACCAGAAAAAAAAGAACACAAAAAACATTAAAAAGAAAAAAGTGTCTCAGAAAAAAAAGACTAACACATATACACATAACATCCTCCCTAGCTGGATGCTGATTAATATAATACAACAATTAATTTCTTTCCCCTTAGTAAACAGGCCAAAAGAATTTTAAGCTATTCTACTAGATCTGTTTACAAATTGTTAGCCCATTGTCTATATGCTATGTTAGTAACAAAATAGTTAACAGGAAAAACAGTAGTAGTAAGTATTATATAAAAGTCTAAAACTAGTAAAATTAATGACAACTGCTAGGAGCCCCTGCAGTTTTTACTCCGTTAATCGTTGCCGACTCTAGGGGGCAGCGCTCATCTCCATTTCAAGGCCATTGAGCCAGCGCTGTCCGAAGACGTTGCCCTGGTCACGTGACCAGCGTGACGTCACGGAGCACTGTTACCTACCCACTGTAGTGGTGCCTGTTTACATACCTTGCATTTGCACGCATTCAGACTGCTAGGTTGGCAGGAACTAAGGGGAGGATAGGAGCTCACCCAATTGGGTGGTGCTTGGGTGTCAAACCTGGGCTGTCGGCTTTCCAGTCAACAAGCCCAGCATCCTAACCGCTGCTCCACCCCCATAATAATCCAGACCCTGGTTTTAATCTTCTGGTCTTTCAGAGATATCATTGGGCTTATACTGTATTTTAGAAAATGTTTTATTCAAATGTTTGGTTTTGTTTTTTTTTACAAACGGGCTAGTTTGGAAAGCTCTTTTAATTACCCATTTAAACCATGGCATTCTTACGTATAGAGTTTACCAGGATTAATTTAGGGTTTCCAACAGCACCAAGATGTATTATGTGAGAGGTTTAATTTGATGAATAATAACTCTACTCTTAAAATTGATGGTAAAACTTTTTTCTGGAAAGAATGGGTGCAAAGGAATGTAATTACGCTAGCTCCATTGTTGCTTAATTATAACTAAAACTTCTCAGCAAGTACAGCCTTCTTTAAACCCTCAGTTCAGTTAAAATATGTTTTGACAATTTAATATGGAGCTAGCGCTTTATTTATTTATTTATTAAATTTTTATACCGCCCTTCTCCCGAAGGACTCAGGGCGGTGTACAGGGCAATAAATATTAAAAAACAAAGTATAAAAGTTAAACAATTAAATAATTTATGCCCGATATATACAATAGTTAAAACCATATTAAAAACCCAACCCCAAACCCATCAGACCAGGCCGGATTACTCAAATAAATAGGTTTTTAGATCCCGCCGGAAGGAGCGAAGGTCGGGGGCCATCCGGAGCTCAACCGGCAAGCGGTTCCACAGGTCTGGTGCGCCCACAGAGAACGCCCTCCCCCTGGGGGCCACCAGTCGACATTCTCTGATCGGAGGCACCCTGAGGAGGCCCTCTCTGTGGGAGCGCACTGGACGGAGGGAAGTTGACGCCGGCAGCAGGTGCTGCCATAGGTAATCCGGACCCATGCCATGTAGGGCTTTGTAGGTCATTACTAGCACCTTGAATCTCACCCGGAGGGCAACCGGCAGCCAATGCAGCTCGCGGAGCAAAGGTGTAACATGGGAGTATCGGGAGACCCAACACAACTCGCGCGGCTGCATTCTGCACCAGTTGGAGCCTCCGAGTGGTCTTCAAGGGCAGCCCCATGTAGAGAGCATTACAGTAGTCCAAACGAGAGGTCACGAGCGCATGAGTGACTGTACGCAAGGCATCCCGGTCCAGATAGGGCCGCAACTGGCGCACCAGGCGAACCTGGGCAAAGGCCCCCCTAGTCACAGCTCCTATATGATCTTCTAGAGAGAGCTGTCTAGGAGGACCCCCAAGTTGCACGCCCTATCTACGGGGGGCAATAGCAATAGCTTTAGCACCTTCTAAAGTAACTGATTATTAATGCACAAGATTTCAGTTTTAGAATCTATACCTACTTGCACATTTTGTGAAAAGTTAAAGAAATTTCAAAACATCAAAAAAGAAATATACAATAATTTTGGAATCAAGAACTGGAAATTCCAGTCCTTCCAAACCAATAGACTCAAGTCTTAAAGATTATTAAGTTTAGATCCTGTGATTTAAAGTTGAATTAATCTTCCAAAATATTGTTTTTCATATTTATAGGACACCATCTAAAAACATTTGCAAAGGATGGATTGCTAACTTATTTGTGTTGGCATTGCAAAAAATTTGAGGGATCTTCAACCCATATTTTATGGTCAGGTTCCTCTTGATGTTCCTTTTGGAG
The DNA here is from genome assembly GCF_964194415.1 of Vipera berus. NCBI lineage: Eukaryota > Metazoa > Chordata > Lepidosauria > Squamata > Viperidae > Vipera > Vipera berus. Next base: position 1,485,319 of record NC_138219.1, read on the forward strand.
CAATGTTATATGCTGACAGATGTGTATTGTATTAAATGAGATATCTGCTACTTGGAACTTACCATGATCTGAAGAAATATATTTTTATACTCTAGGAATACCACAAATTATTTGAGAAAATGGAATATTCCTGTCAATCGGAAAATGCACATTATCTCTCCCTTTGGGAAAAAAAATTATTGGACAGTTTGGGGAATATCGAAAGCTTATTTTTCTGAGGTTAAGCAGCTGGAAGCCCTCGGCTTTTCCTGCTTTGCTGTGCCTGCTCTTCTCTTTGAGAAGTGGCAAGCCCTCCCTTTAGTAGCATTTCCTGTTACTCAAAAAGCATTTGAGGTTTTGATCCCTTTTATTCATGTACTTATTGGTTTTATTGTGGCATTTGTTATATGGACAGTCTGCGCGCTTGCAATTCCCACCCGGTGTGGCTTCCTTCGCGGGGCCCATTTCACTCGTTGGATCCATGCCTCACAAAGTGTTTACACCACTCCCGTTGGCTGCATTACATAACTATAAAAGGTAAAGGTAAAGGTTCCCCCGCACATGCGTGCTAGTCGTTTCCGACTCTAGGGGCCGGTGCTCATCTCCGTTTCAAAGCCGAAGAGCCAGCGCTTGTCCAAGGACGTCTCCGTGGTCATGTGGCCGGCATGACTAGACGCCACAGGCGCACAGAACGCTGTTACCTTCCCACCGTAGTGGTCCCTATTTTTCTACTTGCATTTTTACGTGCTTTCGAACTGCTAGGTTGGCAGAAGCTGGGACGAGTAACAGGCGCTCACTCTGTTACGCGGCACTCGGGATTCGACCCGCCAAACTGCCGACCTTCCGATCGACAAGCTCAGCGTCCTAACCCACTGAGCCACCGCGTCCCTTTACATACATAACTATACTCTGCATTTTTAATTTTTATTATTATTTTTAAAAATAGCTCCTTCCTCCTGTTTCCCCCCACAACGGCAGCCCTATGAGATGAGTTGGGCTGAAAGAGAGGGACTGGCCCGGAGTCACCCTGCCGGCTTCCATGCCTAAGGCGGAACTAGAACTCCCGGTCTCCCGCTTTCTGCCGTGCTGCCTTGACCCACCAGGCCAGATCGGCTCCCGGGCCCATTCTCTGGCTATTAATGTTGTGCAAGGCGACCCAGGCAGCCGTTCTGCCTCGCGCCACTCGGGTGCCTCTGTTTCCGCAGGAAGAGGTTCAGGCCCTGAAGGAGGAAGGGAACCTGCCGGTGCTGCTCGACTCCCTGGATACGCTTGAGAGAGCAGCGGAGGGCAAGGAAGGCCCTGCATGGTGAGGCTCCTTTGCATCCTCGGGAATCAGCGATTCAGCAGCCCAGCGACTGCAGTCTGTCCTCACAGTGCCAAGGAAACGCCCCTTCTTGCCGCCCTCTCTTTCTGGGCTTGGGCACTGTGCCTCGGAGGCCAGCCACCTTGTGCCCCTGCTGCAAAATGGTGGGTGGGAGCTTTTCGGGGGGGCCTCCCCTCCCAGGAGAGTGGATGGTGCCGGTCAGCCTGCCTCCGGGCCGCTCCTGACACGTGCCTTGTCTCTGAATCCAGGCGCCCAAGTGGCCTCCCCGAGGAAGACGCTGGCAGGGTGGTCGTGCCCTACCTTCTCAAGCAGCGCAAACTCCTCCAGAAATCCCTGAAGGAAAAGCAGGAAAGCAACTCGCAGCTGGCAGCTGCTGTGCTGGCCGGTCGGCAGCGGATTGCAGCGCTGCAGGCGCAGGTCCACCAGCAGAGGGAGGAGTGGCAGGTGGGTGCTGCCGTGACCGGAAATCGGCGGGGTCACACTTGGAGATCGAGAATCAGATTAAAAGAGGGGCCCTTGAAATACAGGTAGTCCTTGACTTATGTCCGTTTGCTTAGTGACCTTTCGAAGTATAACAACATTGAAAAAAGGGACTTACGACCGTTTTTCACACTTAGGACTGTCGCAGCATCCCTGCAGTCACATTGGACACTTGGCAACTGGCATGCACTTATTGCAGAGTCCTGGGGTCACAATGATCAGCATTTGTATCCTTCCCAACTGTCTTCAGACAAGCAAAGTCAGTGGGGGAAGCCGGATTCGCTTAACAACCGCATGATTCACTTAACATTTGCAGTAATTTGCTTATTGTGGCAAAAAGATTATAAAAATGCTGCAAAACTCACTGAACAACTGCCTTACTTAGCAATGGAAATTTTGGGCTCCATTGTGGTCATAAGTCGAGGACTACCTGCATGGCCAGATGAATCAAAAAGAGAGATCTAAATTCAGATCCAAACTGAGGAAGAACAAAAATTAAAACAGTTTATTAAATAGAAATGATTTTTTTAGCATTTGTGACTAGCACAAGAAGAGACCAGCCTGTCCGTAGAGCAGGGATGTCCAACCTGGCAACTTTAAGACTTGTGAACTAACTCCCAGAATTCCCCAGCCAGCTGGGAGTTGAAGTCCACAGGTCTTTTTAAAAAAATATATTTTAATGATTTTTTAAAGATAATCTTTAGTGTTTGGTAAACAACATGTCTGGTTCATATATTTATCAACAGTAATAATTTCTGTGATTCCATAATCAACATACTAGCTAGTGATACATTTCTTTGATCTTCTCTTCTTCCAATAGTATTCTCCTTTTACCAACATTGAGCAAATACAGTTCTTAGTACTATCCATACATGCAAAGTTGAATATAAACATTTTCCTAGTATTTATACAAATAACAATAGCGTCAGTGTGTAACATCTTTTCTAATCAGCTTATGTTTCAATTGTATTTGCAAAGGGTCATCTTATTAAATCACTATAGGTCCTGTTTTCAGAGTTCTTATTTAAGCTTAATTTCCCCTCAGTATTCAAAACATTCTTGTCAGTTATGATTTTCTCAAGATTAATTACATTTAAATATCCAAACATTTCGCTCACATAAGCCATCCCAGTATTTTTACATTTCCCATATCATAAAAAGTACTATACTACTTATAAATCACATTCCTGTTACTGTAGGACCCATTTATATGCAAAAATTTATTCTTTTAACCATATTCAAACAAGTGTTTAGTCATACAGTATTCCCATCTGGTAAGTCAAATCATCTGATCTCTTAAATCTAACTAGCCTTCTTTTGCCAAATAACTTTCCTATCAGTGTATTCAGCTTGCCAGGGGATTCTTCCTGTGTTTTGATGAATGTTGTTAGGAATGGGAAAGACAAATTTGGTGGGGTGTTTTTCAGCTGGAGTTTCACCCATTTATATTAGGGAACTTCCACTTTCTTTCTCCCTCAATATCTCTTCATTTTTTGTCTCCCAGACTCTAGTGGTTCTCCTGGCAGCTCTATAATCCATTTTATCGGATCTTCTTTTTTATCCTCAGGTTTGTTTTGAAGTCCTGAAAAATAAAATGCCTTTTCTGTTTACAATATTATAACAGATTCTTTGCCGATTTTTCTTTGCCTGTGCTAAGCTGAGATTCTCTTTCTTTGAAGCCTCCACCTTTGAGTCACTTTCCTCTGATTTGTGTTCTGTTGTTTGATTTGTTTGTTCATTCTTTATCATCATTTTCTGAGAGATTTTTTAAATTGTGAGCTTAGGTTAAAGATGTGCTCATTTATTTCATCTAAATTATTTTTAATCTCAACATGATTTGGAACAGTTTTCATTTGAATTAGTTGCAACATAGCATGCATTTCCTCCTGGAAGATATTTGCCTTGTGTTGAAGTATTACTCCTGCAGGTCTCTGATGTTCCAGGCTGGGTACTTTGGAAGAAGATATTGGGTGCGGTTTCCTACCAGTATTATGCAACATCCATTCTATCTCCCCCCTCCAAATAATCGTTCACTGGTAGCATAATCCTCATATATTAGCTTTATCAAACCAACCAAACTTAAGATCCAAACAAAGTCTTGAGTCCACCACTAAAAGCAATATTTTATAACACTTCTGCTCAGGGGTCCTACAGTTATCAAGCAGCCAAAACTGCAGTCCAAAATGTTCGCCTATGAGCAATCCAGCAGCTTCCCCTCTAGAAGAGTAGCCAAAGTCAAGGTTTTTCTTTCTCTGCAAAGAATTCTTCAGCTTAAAAATCACAGCTTAGTAAGTGTTTATAATCTAAGACGGTCAGCAGTTTTTATAACAATTGTAGTTCTCTCTCTATAGTAGTAGATAGCCCATTATATTTTCTTTCCTCTGTTCCTTATTTAGCCAAAAGTCACTGAGGATCAAAGGGACAAGTTGTTCCCTATTTCTGGGCATCTTGCCAGTTTCTGAGCCAAGGCAGCTGTAGTTTTATATTGTGATCCACCAACTTAAAACATAAATTTTTTTTCTTGTAATTTCATCAGTATTCTTTCAAATGGAGAACAATTTCCATAATTTTCAGGTTTATCCAGACTGTAGCTTTATATTAATTCCATTTCAATGTATTTATTTCCCCCATAAAAATTAGACGCCTTCTATGGAAGCGTGGGGCTGCTATCCTTCTTGCTTTCGGAGGATTTTTTTTTTTTGCTTCTTGGGGATCTTTTCCAGAAAATCAGTTGCAAGATAGAAGAGAGAAGATAGATATTCTCACCCAGTTCCAAACACGGGCTTCAGTCTGTTCTAGTTAGTGCTTTTGGACTTCGGCTGTCGGTAGCTTGGACTAGTCACCAAAGTGCAGCTAGCCTTTCTCCTATTGGTTTGGATGGCTTCCCCGGATCAAGCAGATCGACCGCCATCTTTCTGTGATCAACGGGGGGGGGGAGCACTCCTTCATCGTCTCTTTGGGGCGACTTTAGACCCATTTAGGGTCCCCTGGCAGGACGAAACCAGCTGTGAGGTGCGGAGCTCCACAATCCCTTGGCCGTATCACTAAGACGCAAAACTGGAAGGCTTGCAATCCACAGGTCTTAAAGTTGCTCCGGTTGGAGACCCCTCTGCCTTACAGGATGCTGATCTCCCTCAGACCCGCTCTGGTGTCCTCTAGCAAGGGCAGCAGGACGCAAACACACCTCAGTGCAGGTAGTCTTTGACGTATGACCACAATTGGGCCTGGGAAACATGTTGTTAAGTGGTGCGATCATTAAATGAGGCATTACATGACCTTTTTGCCACTGTCATTAAGTGTGACATCATTTGACCATGACTTCCGAGCTCCTGCTGGCTTCTCCACTGACTTTGTTGGAAGCCAGTTGGAAAGGTTGCAGATGTGGCCCTGGGACATGGCAGCCATCATATATACCTACTGATTGCCATGTCTACCAGTTGTGATCGGGTGGCCACAGGGATGCTGCGACGGTCAGAAGGACAAGGACTTGTCATAAGTCACTTTTTTCAGCACTGTTGTGACTTTGAAAGGTTACTAAATGAATGGTCGTAAATCAAGGACACTTGATTTAGGTATTGGCAGTTCTTCCAGCAGGATTTCACAGGGAAGGACCTCCGACTGAACCTGGAAGGGCCCTGGAAGACCGCATCTGCAGGCAGGACAAGAAGCAGCGGAGGGACACTAAGCAAGGAGAGAAGCAATTTAGAACTAGGAGAAGTTTCCCGACAGTGGGAACAGTTAATCCGTGGAATGGCTTCCCTGCAGAAGTTGTGGGTGCTCCATCAGTGGAAGCTTTTAAGAAGAGACTGGACAGCCACTTGTCTGGAATGGTCTAGGGCAGGCGTGTCAAACTGCCAGGCCGCGGGCCAGATGCGTCACACCGAAACCGGGCCCACCCCATTGCCAGCAGTGGGGAAAAAGTCCCGATACGTTGCCCGACGTCATGTGATGTCGCGAGCTTGACATGCCTGCTATAGGGTCTCCTGCCTGGGCAGGGGGTTGGACTAGAAGACCTCCGAGGTCCCGCCCAACTCTGTTACTCTGAAAAGAATCCCACATTGTGGTAGCCCATCTCTTCTCTGCAGACCCTCTTGAGCCATATTTCTGAACCTCAAGTGACTTTTAAGAGGAGTGGACGTGTCTCCCAGAAGTCCCCACGGTGGCTGGGGGATTCTGGGAGTTGAAGTCCACCCCTCAAAGTCGCAGAGGTTAGGCAACAGCGCTGTGGAGTGAGGGAGGCTGTTTCCTCTTACTCAAAGGCCGTTCTAGCCGGGGACTTACCTCTTCTACCCTCCTTAGGGAATCGCTGTCCATGGCCGGAAGATGATGGAGACCTTTGAGGAGCTCTGCTGAGGAGGCCCGGCTGCTTTCTGTGGCCCAGGACGTGAGGGAGACCTCGGAGAGCCTGCCAGATTCCCAGAGCAGCCAGTCTCCCCCTCAGCTTGGCTGGGGTGGGAAGCTGGGGAAGGGGTGCATGTGACTGTGTACTGATTGAAGTATTGCAGCTCCTGCTTTGTCTTTGTTTCACTCAGAATATGAATTTTGCACGCTCTCTTGTTTGACAGCTGTGAACTTGTACGAATGCAGCCGTTGGACAGCCAAATAACACAGTCAGACAATGAGTGTTTTGCTTTGGGTATACTATAGAATTCCTCCTTGAAATTTGGAGATTGCATCTAGATTTGTGCTAGCCGAGGAATTGTGGGAATTGAAGTCCGGAACTCTTAAAAGTTGCCAGTTGTTGAAAAATTACTGGACTAGATGGTCTCCAAGCTCCCTTCCGCTCTTCATCACCTTTTCTGACATCTGAAGAGTTGCATCTCGCCCACAGCCGTCTTTCCAGGTTCAACCAGCTTTTACAGCCCCTTGATGAGCTTTTATTTTTAGATTCCTGGTCATCTCGCCCTTTTCCAAATTCTTCCCACGTCTCTGAACAAGGAGGCCTGACTTTTCAGGTCTGGGAAGCGTGGAAGAGATTTTGGTAGAAGAAGACCTGCCTGTCTCTCCTGCAGAGTTCTTCATGCAGCTCTTCAGGGTTTTATTTTATTTATCAAATTTATTTGCTGTCCGTCTCACAGCTTAGGAGACTCTGAGCGGCTTGTTATAATAATGGGAGAGGAACACCCCCGAGGCCAGGAATGGCGAACCTTTTAGAGATCGAGTGCCCAAACGGCAACCCAAAACCCACTTATGTACTGCTGGGTGGGCGTGGCCCACTGGGTGGGCGTGGCCACGGGGGTAACGGCAGAGTGGGTGGGACTAAAAAGTTCAATCAATCAATTCCAACTTTGCAAGATCTTTCCCCCCCCCCCCGCAAGAAGTTGAAATTGATTGATTGAACCTTTTTTTTTGTTTTTTGCACGTGGAGGCCTAAACTTAAAAGGTTTTATAAAACCCAGCTTGTGAAGGCCTAGGACTGGGGCGATGGTGCACCTGCCCACAGAGAGGGCTCTGCGTGCCACCTGTGGCATGCATGCCATAGGTTCGCCACCACGGGCCTAGGCCCAGACAAAGCTCCCAAGAGCTTCTGGATCTGGGTCCTAGATGCCCCCCCCCCCCCCCCCGTTTTGCTCTGATGCAGAGAGACCTCTTGGAGCCAGGAAGGGACAGCCGCAAGGCTCCTCACAGACAGACCAGGGAAAGCGGGCGCTTCCTCCTCTGTCTCCCAAACATCTGCTTTGGATAAGAAACCGGTTTGGGAGGAAGGCCGGCCCCGCTCAGCACTGTAAACACACAAGCCTGGAGGTCACGATGAATGTGCCGTGAGATGCCAAGGCAGAATTGCTGGCCGGCCCACACCCGGTTTCCTGGGGCTGGAGAGAGACGCTCCCTCCGTCTTTCTGGCTGGGGGTCTCCAAGTCGGGGCGCTGTTGGGGTCTTGCTGAACAAGTGAGTTGGTGCTGCTTCTCCAGGAAGACCCCCTACGGCGGATTGAAGTTCCTCACTAACGCAAAGACGTTGCATACCGCTGGCCTCTTTCCAGACATTAGCTCGAGACCCCGAACTTTGCATGGTATAGAGATTTCTCTGTTTGCAAGCTCTCCTAATTCAAATTTTGCATCTCCCCTTTCCTCCAGTTTCCTCACAAATCTATATTTTGGTGTCAGATCCCCACATCTGAGAACCACTGAATTAATAATCTTACAACAGGCTGGATTCACATATTAGCTAAGCCCTAAAAAGAATAACTGCAGTTAATGCAAATCAACACATCTGCATGCGACTGCTAAATATTGAATACACTTGTTGAACCAAAGACTCCAGCAGCCACAGCTCTATAAAATGCGCAAAGAATTGTCTGCTTCCTTGGGAAATCATCTTCATGGCTATGAGTTGCAGCCACCTATATTTTGTTTAAATATAATAACCACCTGATGGTAAACCTGTACAAGAGGGGAACAGTCTGCTCTTGTCCTGAAGGCAGAAGAGGAAGCAATGGATAGAAACCTATCAAGGAGAGAAGCAACCTAGAACTAAGGAATTTCCTGACAGTCAGTGGAACAGCTTGCCTCTAGAAGCTGTGGCTGCTCCATCACTGGAGGCTTTTAAGAAGAGACTGGACAGCCATTTGTCTGCAATGGTTTAAGGTCTCCTGCCTTGACTAGGGGCTTGGACTAGATGAGGACCCAGATTGTTGGGGGCAATAAGCTGACTTTGTAATAATGCTGCTTGGGGGGGGGGGCTGAAAGCCCTAATAAGCAGGCATATACATAGAATGAAGGCTATTGCTAAGCACATTTGATTTGTGCTTAGATTGTAAGCCGCCCTGTGTCTTCGGAGAAGGGCGGGATATAAATGGGATTAAAATAAAAAATAAAAATAGACCTCCAAGCCCCCTTCCAACTGCTGTTCTGCATTCTGTGCCCAAGGCCCCTGGGGGTCATGCCAGGCCAGTTGAGTTCAGCGGCAGACAAGCCGTTAAGGGCTCTTTCAGGCTCCTTCACTTGCGTGTTTAAAGCCTCTCCTACCTTAGCTTGGCTGTTTGATTACACTTCTTTTAAATCGCTACCTTTTGCTTCAATAATTCCGAACGGTTTACATTTCAGTTCCCAGGCTGCGAAGGCGGCACCTTCATTAGGACAGCTGAAGTTGTACCAAATTGTTGTTTTTGAGTTTTGAGAATCCTCCTTCAGGCTGGGAGGGGAACAGTGCCACGTCTGTCTCGAGCGACATGTCGGGTGGACTGAAGCGCAGGCTGGGCATTGTATTAGGCTGGCTTGGCCCCGCTCGCTAGGCCAGGATAAAGCGGGGTCAGGAAATTCATACTTATACATCTCCGTTTGTGTTTGGCGTCTTGCAACTCAGCCAGAGCCCCGGGGTGAATGGGAGGCCCTGGAACGAGTAACTTCCAGCTGTCCAAGTCCACCCTCTCATTATTCCTGGTATCCCAGGTTTGAAGCGGAGGGAAAGAGGCACACGTGGCATTCAGGGCCGCAAAGCATCTCGGGCACCGGCTGGTGCAAAGAGGTCCACACCCCACGGAGTTTCCTCTCCCCGGATCTGGAAGGCTTCCCAGGGCTTGAGTTCAGCCGTGCGGCAGCCCCAGGCAGGAGGCCTGGTGGGAAAGGGCGGAAGAAGCGGGGATTTAAATCACAGGCTTTCCTCACTTTGGCCCGGCTTCTTATCATCCGCACCGGCAGGGCAAACCATGCCATTTGCTGCTAATCACAGCCCTGGGCCTCCTCCTGGCCTCAGCCCCGTCCAGTGTCTTTGGCCAAAACCCAGCCCCCCCCAATTCTCTGGGGACCGCTTCCCATGAAAACTTGTGCCGCAGTGAAACACTAAGAGCAGGGGGCGGGGGGTCTCCGCTGTCCTGCAGGTAAACTGCAGCAGCTTCCAGATGAGACGGACGCAGCTTTAGAGGATGGGAGCGTGCTAGAAAGATGGCAACGTGTCAGGTTGCCGCAACAGTCTGGATAAAGAGTACTGAGAACTGAGCACCAGTAGTCCTCAACATATGACCAAAACTGAGCCCGAAATTTCTGTTGCTAAGCGAGACATTTCTTAAGGGAGTTTGCCCCATTTTACGACCTTTCTTGCCACCGCTGTTAAGTGAATCGTTGCAGTTAAGTTAGTAAAATGGTTGTTAAGTGAATCTGGCTTCCCTATTGACTTTGCTTTTCAGAAGGTCGCAAAAGGGGGGGATCAAGTGACCCCGGGAGAGACCGCAACCGTCATAAATATGAGTCAGTTGCCAAGGGGCTAAATTTTGATCACACGATCACGAGGATGCTGCAATGATCAGAAGCGTGAAAAACAGTTATAAGTCAGCACCATTGTAACTTTGAGCAGTCACTAAATGAACTGTTGTAAGTCAAGGACTAGCTGTACTTGAAGATTGCCTCAGTGGTCGCCCCTCCGCATTCCACCATCAGAGGCAAGAACCGCTGTCTGTCTCTAGTTTTCGTTCTAGTACTGTTTTTAATAATATTCTAATCTGTATGGTTTTAGGCTGTTAATGTTTTAATTGTTTTGTTTTATAACATAAGTAAATAAATGAGTAATTAAGTAAGTTTGGATGGCCAGCAGAGATGCCATCACAGGAGCGATGGGTGCCTGAAGGACCAGGATGGGCAAAATCTTTTTCATAGCACATAATCAATCAATCAAATCAATCAATCAACAGGGATGCCTGATAAAACAAAGGCAGCAATTTAAAAGGAAATTTGGTTTGTTTGCCTGAGACCAATTCTTTCAAAAAGAAAAATACCAAACAACTAAAATCCATTAAAAGGGCACAGAATGAAATTGCAGCAGTGCCCAAATCCACACAGTAAGATATTAAAAATGGTCAATAAGGTCAAAACTGATGTTGGAAAATTCCCAGCTTAGCCCCCCCAAAAGAAGCCAACCGGTCCAGCCTGGGGTGAGTTTGAACCCTTCAGCTTTCTTGGGTTTCTGTGCAAAACCCGGCTTGGAAGAACTTGGGAAGGAAGCCAGGGAGGGGAAGGGGCCAGCTGGCTCTTGCCAGGCAGTGGGGAAGGCAAGGGAACTGGCTTGCCGGGGATCTGCCGGCCTCTGAGCCAGGACAGCCACGGGAGACTGTCAGGAGGGCGGCTCTGATGGGGGAATTGAAGCCCCCTCACGGCACACAGTTTGTGCAGGCTGGCTGGCTGGCAGGGGAATCCTGGGAGTCGAAGTCCCAAAGTCGCCAAGGGTGGAGAGTCCTGTTCCAGGCAGCCTTTCTCGACTTTGGCATCTTTAAGCTGGGTGAATTGCTGCAATGAAAACCATCCCAGCTTTACGTGCCCTCTTGCGCTCCACTCAGGGCGCCCCCCCCAACAAACTGCTCGGAGCCCCGCCAGACCCCCCCCAAGAGTCTACCCAAACGAGCTTGGCGGAGCCCCCCCTCTTTTCCAGCCTCCCCTGGCCCGGAGCCTGGCAGGCTTCCCGGGAGCCGGCGGAGGCGGCGGAGGCGGCGACGCCCCCCCTTCTGTGCCAAAGCCGGCGCGGGGGAGTATAAAGGGGGCGCCGGGCCGGCCGGGGCGAGAGAAGCGCCCGGAGCAGCCCAGCCTCGCCATGAAGGCCCTTCTGCTGGCCGCCCTCTGCGCCCTGGCCGCCCTCTGCCTCGCCCGCCCAGGTAAGGGAGGGGGTCGGCGGGCAGCGGAGCCCCGTCGCGCTCCGCCGAGGGTCTCCGGTGCCCCGGGAGGGAAGGGGGCTGCGGGCTGCCTGCCGCCTCCGGCCTCGCCTCCTTCCCCGAGCCAGCGACTGATGCGCCCTCGCGCCCTCCTCCTTTGCAGGGGACGCCGCCGACGCCCGCAGCGCCGCCGGGTCGCCCAGGTCGGAAGGTGAGTGCCCGCCGCCCCTCAAGGCCCCCCTCGCCGCGCCCCCTCCCCAGGAGGCGCCTCGGAGCGCCTCGGCCCTTCGCGCTCAAGAGCAGCGTTTCCCAACCTTAGGAACTTGAAGATGCGTGGACTTCAACTCCCAGAATTCCCCAGCCAGCTATGCTGGCTGGGGAATTCTGGGAGTTGAAGTCCACGCATCTTCAAGTTCCTAAGGTTGGGAAACGCTGCTCAAGAGCACCGTTTGAGGCTGCCTTCTCGGCTGGAGCCCGGCCGCTGCCCTGAGCAAGTGCTTGGCATTAGGGGCTGGTGGGGAACGTCCTGGGTGCCTTTTCTTCTGCTTTGCGGGAAGGATTTAGAGGGCATGGTCCCCTCTTCTTTCTGTTCACACCATGAGGACTAGAATCCTGCAGTGCACTTCCAAATTGGAAGCAGCGTTTCCCAACTGCCCTTCCTGAGCCCCTCTTCTAAACATCCCCTCCTTCCCTGCAGCTTTCGTCTCCAAGCGTGTGGGGGCTGAAATTGTGAAGCGACAGAAGAGGAACTACAACAGGTACAGAGAAAGCGGGCGCTCGCCATGGGCTAGCAGCCGATCCATCCCATCCCTGAATTTTCCCTGGGGTATTCGGTCTGCAGCTCCCTAAGTTCCCAGCCCCCCCCCCCCCCACCGCAGTTGGACTCATTTCCAGATTGCTGAGAGAAGCCCCAACCTTGGGGGGGAACATCAGAAACTTGGAGTTGAAAAGACTTGAGGCCATCTAGTCTCAACTGCCACCCAGAGAGGAATCCTGATTAAAAGCCAGACTCTGATTTGCAAGAAACTTTGGCTGAGATTCTCAAAGTAGCTGAGTTCAGGAAATGTGGGAGGGGGTGGCAAAATGGGGGGAAATCTCCCCCCTCTTACCCAGAGAACCAGGGCCCCTTCATTGCGGCCCCTGAAGTGAAGGCCTAGCCCCTTATTCCCAAGGGCCACAGGGACTGAGCTGACTACCAAGCACCGTTTGCACCCCGCAAAGTCACCGTCCTTCGTCCATTCCCTGGGGGAGGAGGCTGTGACCAACTGGGGTTTCTGGTCTCAAGAAAGCAGGAGAGACCTCGGGAGGTCCTGGAGGAAATCTGGGTGATGCAGAGGCTGGTTTTGGAAGGGAGAGAGAGAGAGAACAGAATAGCACAGTTGCAAGGGGCTTTGGAGGTCTTCTAGTCCAACCCCCTGCTCAACCAGGAGACGCCATGGTACTTTGGACAAATGGTGGCCCAATCTCTTCTTAAAAACCTCCAGTGATGGAGCACCCACAACTCTGGGAGGAAGGCTGATCTATCTCTTCTCTCCCCACCCCTTCTCTCTCTCTCTCTCTCTCTCTCTCTCTCTCTCTCTCTCTCCATCCATCTTCATCTGTCTATCCATCTTTCTATCTATCTATCTATCTATCTATATCCGATTATCTATCCATCTGTCTATCTATCTATCTATCTATCTATCTATCTATCTATCTATCTATCTATCTATCTATCTATCTATCTATCTATCATCTATCTCTATTTTTATATCTCTCTATATCTCCATATCTCCATGTCTATCATCTATCATCTAATTATCATCTATCTTATCTATGTATATATCCTATCCATCTCATAAAACCTGGAAGGGACCTTGGAGGTCTTCTAGCCCAACCCCCTGCTCAGGCAGGAGTCCCCATACCACTTCAGACAGGTGACTGTCTAGTCTCTTCTTAAAAGCCTCCAGTGATGAAGATATCAGGGCAGAAAGATGGAGAATTGGAGCCAGAGATGAGCTGGAGAAGAGAGGGGCAGATGGCCGGGCTGGCCTCGAGGAAGGCTCTTGGGCAATCTTCCTCAAACTTGGCAACTTTAATTCTGGGAATTGGAGTCCACACTTCTTAAAAGTTGCCAGGCTTGAGGAACTCTGCTCTTAGGAGTCATATCACAGACCCCCTAAGCAGGGGAAGCAGCTGGGGGACACACAAAGGGGCTGCAGAGGAGATGTCCTCTCCCATCAATAGGAGAGGACATTGCCTCCGTCCCCCCCCGGGGGGGTCCCCACTCGCTTGCTCGCCTCCCCGCCTTCCACCGTGGAGTGACCCAGCCCTGTCCCAGCGAAGCCCACCAAGGACTCCCCTAATCGCCCTCCCTGTTGCTTCCTCTGCAGTGGCTACGATGCTGCCGGGGCTGCCCCCCAAGTGGCCGTGAACCCCTTCGAGGCCCAGCGGGAGGTCTGCGAGCTCAGCCCCGCCTGTGACGAGTTGGCCGACCAGATCGGCTTCCAGGAAGCTTACCGGCAGTTCTACGGGCCCATCTAGTCCGCCGGCGGTTCTGCAGCCCCCGGAGGACTGGGGCAGGTGACCCCTCCCCTCCCTCCCCCCCCAGTTGAAGCTGCTTGTAACTTTGCTCTCTCTGTAAGAGGCTTGGGGAAATTTGTACTTTTATGTTCTAGAAAAAAAATAAAGGGAAAAAAAACCAGGAACTGCTGCGGGTTATTTCACTGGACGCAGCAGACGGACTTTTCTGCGGCGGAGAGGGGGTGTCACCCAATGGCTCCCCACGAGGGGGGGTCACTCTGCCTTTCCGCCCTTTATAGCCACCCCAAATGAGGAAAGCACGAAGACTTCCGTGACCCCAAAGCCTAAAAGCCCACCTCCCCAGAGAAATCTCAAATGCCTTCTTTCTGTCGTTTGTTGTCAGCCATTCGGTCGTGCCCGGCCTGCGGCCACTCTGTGGATCAGCCGTCTCCATGCCCCTCTGCCTCACTTCGCCTCCTTCAGATCCGCCCTGGTCATCACGGGGCCGTCCTTTGTAGTGTCCAGCCAGCGGGCATTGGGGGGCTCTCCTCCCATCATGATGGACTTTTCGAGTGAGTCAGCTCTCATGACACGGCCAAAGTAGGACAGCCTCTGTCGGGCGATCATGGCTTCCAGACACTGCAGTTCTTAACAGAATAACAGAGATGGAAGGGTCCTTGGAGGTCTTCTAGTCCATCCCCCTGCTCAAACAGGAGACCCTAGACCCTTCCGGGCAAATCTCTTCTTAAAAGCCGCCAGGGATGGAGCACCCACAACTTCTGGAGGGAAGTTGTTTTGCTGATTAATTGTTCTCACTGCCAGGAAATTCCTCCTTAGTTCCAGGTTGCTTGTCTCCGTCTGATGAGCTTCCCTCTGTTGCTTCTTCAGGGTCTTCTGATCTTAGGGCTGCAGTCACCATGTAGGCAGCAGTGGGCATTTGGGGTCCTCACATTCTGTCCCCTCTTCCCACAAAGGGGCATTGGGGGGACTTCCCTACCACCAAGGTGGTTGCTAGGGGCATCTGGCGGGCACAGCGCTAAGGAACCCATGGAGTCCCAGGCTGCGTGCTCAAATGCTAATACAGGTAGTCCTCGACTTACAGCCAGTTGTGGAAGCAACTGTTCAAACTTATGACAGACCCTCCTGGGCTACTTAGAACCTGGATTTCAAACTCCAATTCCCCTCCCCCACGGTCATGTGATCACATTTTGGCCACTGGCAAAAGGCGCCCATTTATGGCCATTTACAGTGTCCCCTGGTCATCTGATGGCAATTTACGACATTTGTTCCTGGAAACTGGCTTTACTTCTGATTTCTGGCAAAAAAAAAATGCCCACTACAGACAATGACTGCCACATTCACTTAATGACCACGTCGGTTTATTTAATAACTGCTGCAAAAAAGTCATAAAATTAGGTGCAGCCAGGTGATGACCTGCTTAATGACCAGCACGACTTACAACAAAGTTCCAGACTGAATTACAGTTGTCAATCAAGGACTATTTGTAATGCACTAAAAACCAACACACAAAAGCCAATTAGGCGAAGTATTATGCAAAAACAGTGATTCTGATGGCTGAGATTACCTGCTAGCTGAAGGGTGGAAGAATCCACTTGCAAAGCCCTCTAACATAAGATGGTCCCACCTGCAATTATGCAGACTGTAAGACGAAAAGCATCTTTCACTGACTGGTTTGAGCTTTTCCACAAATAGGGTTGAGGGAACTTCTGAACACTTCCGAGGCTGGTCCCTTTTCTATTGCTGCTCACCTTTTGACAGCCTTAACTGAGATTAGGCAACTGACCTTCTGTCGTGACTTCCTAAATAGTTGGACACTTCTTGTTCTTCTGCTACCGCAGGAAATTGGGGAGGGAAGACCCTTTATTAGACTGCTAACATTTCTAAGCAGGAGGAACTTGTAAATCCAAGATAACAGAACAGGATAACCGAATTGAAAGAAATCTTCTAGTCCAGCCCCCTGCTAGGGAGGAAACCCACTAACATTTCAGCCAAGTGGCTGTCCAGTCTCTTCCTAAAAACCTCCAGTGATGGATGTTATGTATATAGATGTATATAGTTGGGTGACCATATGAGCAGTGGCCACTGACACCACCAGGTGGCGCTATACTGTGACTGGATTGGCTGGCTCGCCGACGGTGGGAAATTCAGTCAAAGGGATTGTCCTGAGGTGTACCTGGCCAGGTATATAAGGGATTCAGGCAGCCTTTTGTTCAGTTCAGTCTGACCACAATAAAGAGCTAAAATGCTGCACTCATCTGCCTGGCGTCTTTTCCATGCGGTCCACGCGGTCCAAAACCCATACACAATAATGGAGGCCCCACAACTTCCGTCCGAGGGCAAGTTGTTCCACTGATTAATTGTCCTCACTGTCAGGAAGTTTCTCCTTAATTCCAAGTTGCTTCTCTCTTTGATTAGTTTCCATCCCTTGTTTCTTGACTTGCCTTCTGGTGCTTTGGAGAATAGCTTGGCCCAAACTCTTCTTTGCGGCAGCCCCTATCCGATGCTGACCACAGATCTTGCCTTGCATACCAAATTCCAGAACTGAGATTTGCTGCTTTTCTAAAACAGAGGAGAGGGAGGAGGAGGAGGAGAAAAACATTTGGATAGTGGATGTGGCAGTACCTGGAGACAGCAGCATAGAAGAGAAAGAACTAGAGAAGATAACAAAATACAAAGACCTACGAATAGAAATAGAACTATGGTGGGAAAAGAAAGCAAAGATAATCCCCAAAGTCCTAGGTGCCTTGGGTGCAATTCAAAAACAACTGGAGCACCACCAGAATTACGTCGGTCAATTTAGCGGGGACAGCTTCCATCCCGCGACAAGACCTCTAACAGCATCAAACGTCTTCATCTGCCTATCCCAGGTCCTTGGGAAGGACTCGACAGGTGGACAAAAATGCCAGATCCAGTCTGAACATCTGGATGACTGGGCAAATGATGGTGGTGGTGGTGGTGGTGATGATGATGATTGAGTATCTGGCTTAGAGCAAGAACAAGCTGGGTTGTGTTTCAGAAAAGAAAAACCAGAGTTAGGACACCAGAGGATGTGGGAATGCTTGGCAGAAGCTGTGTAAATGTTTATTTCTTTGCTCATATGGGAAGCCTCCTCCTCGCAGCTCTTTGGGCTCATCCTTCCCACCCAGGCGGCTGCTGCAGTGGAGCAGGAAGGCTTTCTGCATTCGGCCGGGCTGCTTGGGCGGTGATGGGCAAAGGGGGGGCTGGAATCCGCTGATGCCTGGCCAGGCGTTTGCTCAGCAATAGGATGAAGAGAACAACGATGCCAGCAAACATAGAAAGACCCACTGGGATTAATCTGGACACCACCTCTATTATGTTCATGTATCTCTGATGTCCTGGGAAAAAAGCAGAAGGTGTATTAATCACTCTTGCACAAACAGGATAATTGCGTGAAACCTTTCATTTCTATGCTCAAATTGGGTTCAGTTTTAGGGAGGCCTGACTTATGCAAGCAAATCACCACGAGTGAGTTGAGCAGCCCTATAAAGTTTCTTAATAACCAATTGTTACTAACAATCAGGGCTTTTTTCTCATAGAACGCTCAGAACGGAGTTCCGGCACCTTTTTTGGATAGAACCTTGGAGGGTAGGCAAGGCGGGTTGTATGACATGTGTGAGTTCCGGCACCTTTTTCTTTTACAAAAAAAGCACTGCTAACAATGTATTATTATTTATTAACAGTTCCTAATCGTAAATAAAATATTTGCTAAAGTGAACCAAACCAGTGTAAACCTGATGAAAAATATGGCAATTTTTCTTAAATTCACCTTTACCCAGACCAAGATGACACAGCTTTTGGAAATCAGAGAAGGAAACACATTGAGTCCCCAGCTCCACCTCCCCTTCCAGAAACTGCCTCCTCTATGTGTCTGTGGAGATTCTCAATCATTCCGATCATGGTTGTCTCAAAGATGTTCATACAGGTTGTCCCTGAAGAAGCTTCTTGGATGAGAAGTGGAATGTTTTCAAGGGGAAAAAAACCAAGAAAGTCCAATTGCCTTTTGAAAAAGCACCTTTGGGACCGGTGGCCTCCTCCATAATTTATGACTTGAGTAGAAGGAAATGCTACATTGCTATGGGGATGTGGTTCATTGGCCAACCACAACCATTGTATTCCACAGTCATTGTGGAGAGCTACTCCTTCCTCAAAGCGCATCCAAGGTTAACCCTTTTCAGCTTTCGCCCCAGCCAGCCCCCATAAAAACACCTTAAGAAGTTGCACTCACTTGGACACGCTTCTCTGAGTGTCATAGTTTTGGATACCTTGCTAACAGGGTTTTTCGCCTTGCAGCTGACCTCCTGGTCGAAGACTTCTTGGTTGGTGTAATTGACGGTAAGCAAATTCTCACGGGTGACCTGAGACATGATCTCCTCTGCCACAAACCACTGCAGCTCCAGCTGGTCCTTCCATCCCTCCGCAGAGCAGTTCAACTGCAACAATTTTGTCCGACCTCTATTGATTGTGCACTTGACGGACAGGTCCTTGCGCTGCAAGCGTTCTGAGCAGGAGATAGAAAGGACAGGAGGGGTGAAGGACAGGAAGCGAAAGGGCGTGGAGCTGGAAGAAAAATTTGAAATGAAAGAAAATCCTCCCACCAAGAGTGGCTTAAGAGAGGATATTCTTAGGGCCTTGAGGCCTCTAACCCAGAAGAAGGAAGCCATCGCTGCTGCTGCTGCTGCTGCTGCTTCCGCCCTGACCCCACGACACTGTGCTTCCTGTAGACTGTGCGCAAGACAACCTGGTTAACCTAATCAGAATAACAGAATAACAAAGCTAGAAGGGACCTTAGAGGTTTCTAGTCCAACCCTCTATTCAAGCAGGAGACCCTGTACCACTTCAGACAAGTGGCTGTCCAATCTTTTCTTAAAAGCCTCCAGTGGTGGAGCACCTACAACTTCTGAAGGCAAGCTGTTCCACTAATTAATTGCTAGGAATTTTCTCCTTAATTCCAGGTTGCTTCTCTCCTTGATTAGTTTCCATCCATTATTTCTTGTCCTGCCCTCTGGTACTTTGGAGAACAGGTAGAAACCCCCCCCCCCACTTCTTTGTGGCATCCCCTTAGATGTTGGAAGACTGTCATGTCACCCCTAGTCCTTCTTCTCACTATAGACTAAAGGTAAAGGTAAAGGTAAAGGTTCCCCCGCACGTGCGTGCTAGTCGTTTTCGACTCTAGGGGCCGGTGCTCATCTCCGTTTCAAAGCCGAAGAGCCAGCGCTTGTCCGAGGACGTCTCCGTGGTCATGTGGCCGGCATGACTAGACGCCAAAGGCGCACGGAACGCTGTTACCTTCCCACCGTAGTGGTCCCTATTTTTCTACTTGCATTTTTACATGCTTTCGAACTGCTAGGTGGGCAGAAGCTGGGACGAGTAACAGGCGCTCACTCTGTTACGCGGTGCTCGGGATTCGACCCGCCAAACTGCCGAACTTCTGATCGACAAGCTCAGTGTCCTAACCCACTGAGCCACCGCGTCCCTTCACTATAGACTAGCCATGCCCAATTCCTGCAACCGTTCTTCGTATGTCTTCCTCTTTGTTGCTCTTCTCTGCACTTGTGTGTCTGCAACACTTACTATAAACTTTCAGGTCAAAGTGCTCGTTGATTGACTCTGAAGTTGTTAAAACGATGTTTGCCGTATATCTTTTCATGTCCTCTTGGCCTAGATGGCTGAGCCGCAGGTTCCGGCAGTCCTCGGTGGAGATCACACGCTCCTTAAACTCTGCGAGGGGTATGAGAAGTTGGCAGGGCTTCCCGGGGGCCACCAGGGCGAGGGTCTTGAACCTGCCGTTTCTCTCACTCCTGCTCCAGGAAATGATGGCAAATGGTTTCGATTCCTTGATCTGGAAAGTGACGGATTCACCCAGAACGCCATTCAGTTGCACGGCAGAGGTTCCTGTGAGATCAGAGAGAAGACAAAAAGCTTCAGAAGCAAAAGGCGGCACACTGTCCAAGCCAACTTGGTTTATGGTTTTTTTCATTGGACACTTCAAAGAAAATGCATGCACAAATACAAAGGACAATGTGAAAAAAAGAATAAAAGAACACAAGACAAACGAAAAACCAAGGATTTTAAAGGTTGTGGAGGTTATGGCTTTTTAACATGTCATCAATTAGTTGTAAATAGTTAAATATATTGTATCTCATATTAGAAAATTAAGGACCACTCTTAAACTAAGAATGGATATCAGCAAGAATCTATGCTGATTTTGGATATTTAATTTATATCCCACCTTTATTATTTTTACGAATAGCTCAAGATGGCAAACACACTTAATACTCTTCCTATTTTCCCCACAACAACCCTGTTGGGTGGGTTGGGCTGAGAGAGAGTGACTGGCCCAAAGTCAGCCAGCCACTTTCGTGTGTGAGGTGGGGCTAGAACTTGCAGTCTCTTGGTTTCTAGTCGGGCGCCTTCACTGCTAGACCAAACTGACTCTTGTAAAATTGAAATGGAGGTTCTCTGTATATATAACCCCAAATTTTGGATGTGGTACCAATTAGGTATCATGTAAAAGAATATTATAGCTTAAGAAATGTCCAGTTTGAGGTAGATTTAACTTTTAAGGCAGGAAGTTCTTTGAAGCATAGAAGCATTTTCCAACCATCTGGTTAGCCATTCATTCACAGAAGGGATTAAGTGTTGTTTCTAACAAAATTCATATAGTGTCCTTCCAACAATTAGCACATATAAAGGTAGTTCTGCATACTCTGAGGAGATAAACAGTTTGGTAAAACTGAATAGCATAGGTCCATGGTGGCGAACCTTTGGCATGCATGCCACAGGTGGCACGCAGAGCCCTCTCTGTGGGCACACGCGCCGTCACCCCAGTCCTAGGCCTTCAGCTGGGTTTTATAAAATCTTTTCGCTTAAGCCTCTGCTGCCATATGCAAAAAAAAGGTTCAGTCAATCAATTTCAACTTCTTGCGAGAAAAAAAAAGTTCTCACAAAGTTGGAATTGATTGATTTAACTTTTTAGTCCCACCCAGTCTGCCGTTACCACTGCAGCCACGCCCACCCAATGGGCCATGCCCACCAATTGGCCACACCCACCCAAACGCCACACCCATGTGGCATCCAATGATACATAAGTGGGTTTTGGGTTGCAGTTTGGGCACTCGGTCCCTAAAAGGTTCGCCATCACTGGCATAAGTTGACATTGGAATCCAACTTTTCGGACTTGTTTCATTCTAGTAGGAATTATTTCCCACAATTGTTTTGCTGTAGAGCATTGTCCCCAAGTATGGAATCCTGCTTGCCCTTACAGGCAGCAAGCTAGTTCTGAGCCTCGACTGGGAGGCAACGTAGAAGGGCCAAACTCCCCCCCCACCTCCCCCACCCCCAAATGCCTGTCAAACCAAAACCATCGCAGAGGTTACCAGCTTGGAAGTAAAGAAGCAGCAGTGTCAGCCAGAAAGCACCCTTGTGTCGCATGCCAGGCACTTTCCTGCTTGACTTCCAGCAAGGCAAGACCTGGTCCCTGCCACTGGTGGCTCCCCCACTTGGCTGAGACCTCACAATCAGGTGACTCAGTCTGTATCGTATGCAAATCACTTACCTGGAGGGGGGAAAGGTTAAGCTTCCCAGCCCCAAATTTGCTTCTGGGAGTTTCAGCTTCTTTGGAAAGTTTGAATGAATTTTGCAGGCCAATTTTTTCAAGGCTCAGCTTCATGCCTTGCTTGTTCAGGGAAGACTGGCATTGCCTTCCCTCTGGCAGTTTCTTTCTTCAACTGGTATAAAGCTTCCCAGAGGAAATATTTTGGTTGGAACTGTTGTCCCAAAGGTGCTTTTTCAGGAGGCAACTGGACTTTCTTTGTTTTTCCTTGAAGACGTTTTGCTTTTCATCCAAGAAGCTTCTTCCGTTCTGGCTGAAGAATGGAAGGATTTATATTCCTTGCAGTCATCTGGTCATTAGCACTCTTTCTGAGGGTCGTTGAGGCCACTTGGAGGTTCATCTGTGCCCTCGGGGGCCTGAATCAGAGTGCAAATGGGCCCTGAGCCTTCTTGGAACTGCTGAAAGGGCTGTGTTGCGACAGTCCTGGATGACTGAGAATCTCCATAGGGGACCATGTTTACTGCAGTGAGAAGAAGACAGCCGAAGGGCTCCTTCCTTCAGTGGGGGCTGTGCAGAGGCCACGTTGCAGCCCCCTCCCTTCCGTGGGGCTTTCAGGAGCCTCCCCTACTTGGGCTGGCAGGGAGAAAGTCTGGAAATCACAGCCCGGCTGCGACCTGGGTGGGAGTCAATGGTGGGAGTTTTGTGGACAGCTCATGCCCAGCTGAAGTGCCACGACGGTTGGTGCGCGTGACTTTGGGAGACGGAGGGAGAGATGGTGCCCAGGGAGCTGTCAGATAAGAGAGGGCTCGGCCCACCCCTGGAGAGGATGTTGAAGAAAACTCCAGGCAGGGAGAGGGATTTCTGCTTAATGCATTTCCTCTCGGGCAAGGATGCGAAAAGGACCTCTCAGATGCTTCCAAGCTGGTCTTTCTTTGGGGTCCAAAGGCCGCCTTTGAGGGTCTTTTATAGGTCCTTTCCTTGCTTCACCTCTTCAAATAACAGAACAACATAGTTGGAAGGTACCTTGGAGGTCTTCTAGTCCAACTCACTGAACAAGACCATATACCAGTCCAATCTCGTCTTGAAGACCTCCAGTGATGGAGCACCCACAACTTCTGGAAGGAAGCTCTTCATTGGTTAATTGTTCTCGCTGTCAGGAAATTTCTCCTTTGTTCCAGGTTGCTTCTCTCCTTGATTAGTTTTCATCCGTTGCTTCTCGTCCTAACCCCGGGTGATTTGGAGAATAGGTGGACCCCCCTCTTCTTTATGACATCTCCTTAAATGTTGGAACACTATCATGTCACCCCTAGTCCTTCTTTCCATTCAACCAGACATGCCCAATTTCAGTAACTGCTCTTCTTTAGCCTCCAGTCCCCTAATCATCTTTGTTGCTCTTCTCTATACTCTTTGTAGAATCTCAACAACTTTTTTCTATCATAGTGATCAAAACTTGATGCAGTTTTCCAAGTGTGGCTGCACTAAGGCTTTGTAAAGTGGTGCTGACATTTCATGTGATCTTGATTCTATCCCTCTGTTAATGCAGCCCAGGAGTGTGTTGGCCTTTTTGGTGACTGCAGCCCACTGCTGGCTCATATTCAAGTGATTGTCCACTAAGGCTGCAAGATCCCTCTCACAGTTACTGATCACTGACCCTCATCTTGATGCCCAAGAACTATCTGTCTTTTTGTGGTCTTTATCAACTCTAAATAAAATCTAAAAACAACAACAACACTTTGGTACTTTATTCATGTCTTTGGAGATGGAATCCAGTAACATATCCCGGGTTTCTACAGATGCTGGACTTTCTAGGAGCATAAATTGGAAAGTTGTAAAGAACCATAAGGATCATCCAGTCTAATCCCCTGCAATATGCTCAAAAACCAGTTCCACCATTCCAGGACCCCCGTCTTTCCCTATTGACCTTGCACTTTCCACCCTGGTTGAGGGGAAGAAAATAAATTAGTGCCAGCAAGCAACAGAACATCGGCCCGTCTCCAGCTCAGGCAGGGAGGTGGGCGGCTTCTTCACACCTTCCTCTGAGAGCGCAGACCAGGGACGGCTAAACTTTTGGAGACCGAGTGCCCAAACTGCAACCCAAAACCCACTTTTTTATCGCTGGGTGCCAGGTGGGCGTGGCCTACTGGGTGGGTGTGGCTGTGGTGGTCTTGGAAGATTGGGTGGGTGTGGTCACCACAATGTCGCTCATGGGGAGGGACCCCCGTGGGGGGCAGCTGGTTGAAGAGGGACAGTTGCCACCTCCAAGCCATGGCGCAGGTGCCCACAAGGAGGGCTGTGAGTGCCGCCTCTGGCACCCCGGCCATCGGTTCGCCACCACTGGCGTAGACATAAACCAGGCACTGAGGTTACATGGGTTCTGGCAGGGGCATCACTTGGGGTCCCAGTTGAAAGGGTCAGCCTCATGGCAGAAAGAGGCTAGCTCCCAGGGGTACTTGAAGTGACCCCCGTCCGGTGTCCTCCGTGGGGGACACTTTGGGTGACCTGTTCATCCTGAGCCTTGGTGGAGCTTTGGACCTCTCTGGTGGGGCAGGTTTTACTTTTGACTCCAAGGGAAGGACTTAGCTCCTACAGAATCCATTTGTACCCCTGTTGCTTCTGTGTTCTGTACCAGCCTACTACCGGCCCTGCAGAAAAGGCAGGGACAACCCCTTTACAAAAAGGCAAGAGGCTGGAACTAAGCCTGCCAAATTTATTGACACAAAACAGGGCAAACAGAGCAAAACAAAAACACGAACCATGAAACAGGAGCTATTCAAACGGTTGCCTTCAGCAAACCAGCCCTCCCACACATTCCCCTTTTAAACAGTTCAGGGCGTGGCTTCTCTCTGCCTCCTTCCGAGGTGCCCCATTGCCTTCCTCTGTTTACTCCTGATTGACTGCCTCCTGCATCGGGCGTCCTTGAACAGGGCCAGCTGTGGGTCATCATCCAGGCTGTCAGGCTCACACAGCTGGGTCTGCGTAGTAACCAGATGAGAGGGGCCTGGTTGAGGGCTCTGCGAAGCCTCAGGGCTGTCCTCTGCAGGCTCTCCAACACCCTCCTCCTCCTCCTCTGAATCGTCCGACTCAACTGCCGAACCCACAGGCTGACCCTGAATCACAACATTCTGTAAGAAAGAAAGACCATCGCCTAGAGCAGACATGTCAAACACAAGGCCCGGGGGCCGGATCCGGCCTGTGAAGTGGTTTCATGCGGCCCGCGAAGCCATCCTGGAAACAGTGAGGGAACGGCCCCCACTGCCTTGGCCCTGGCCCAGAGACCCTCAGATCTGTCCCACTCCTGCCCAGGCCCCCATAGGCACCCTTGATGCGAACGATGTAGAGCTGGCCATGCCCACCCAGTAGGCCATATGTGCTCTAGCCACGCCCACCCAGTATGCCACGCCCACCCTGGCCACACCCACCCGGCCCCCTGAGGGCAACCGCAATGCTGATGCGGCCCTCCATGAAATTGAGCTTGACACCCCTGGCCTAGAGAGACACCCACCACCTCTGCTATCCTGGAGCGATGTTGTCCTTTCTCAAAAAAGGTTTTCCTGGAATGTGAAGTTCAGAAATGGGATGTTTGGAGGACCTCTTTTGACCCAACTTCTTCTCTGTCTTCTCTTTGGCCTTGCAGGAGCTTCTGGAGCAGAAAAACTGGATGGACATTGGGATGGCTTACCATATTCAAAGTGAAGACTAATTTATCATTTGTATCAATTTCCTGGAGTAAAATTGTTGGCAGCAAGTCTGAAAACATTGCTCTGGTGACCTTTGGGGAGCCCTGTGGCCTCCTGGCCCCCCTCTCAGCCTATGAAAAGAGAGGGAACATCTCCAAGGACTGCAGAGAATTGCATCTCGACCAATTAGAGAAAGAGGACGCTGGCAGAAATCATTTCACAAAACAATACAGCTGTGAATGAGTCCTTTGATCTGAGAGCGAGGGTTGTGATTGTGGCCGTCTTCAATCCAGGGAGGATAATTTGCAAAAGTAGGATAGGGTGGGAAGTTCAAAAGAAACCTAAGGGAAAGTTCTTTTATTGCTTTCTGGAAGTTTTGAAATCTGGATGACTCTTTTCTTTAAATGTGTGTCACTGGCTTTCCAATGGGCTTTACCCAAGTGGAAATGAGGAGAAATAGCAAAATTATGCTTCAATGTGTAATCATTTTAATGCTTTAATGCTTTGGGATTTTGATGTTTATAAACTTTTGAGTTATTTGAGAAGTTGATTTGCAAAAACATATCTGTTCTTTTTCTGTAGCGTGTATTCTTTCCATAAAGGAATGTTCATTTTTCTTTAAAAAAGACTTTGCATCTTTCCTTTCTGCAAATCCAATAACTGACTTGTGAAGCAGCTTTCACAAGAGATCGATGGAACGTTAGGGTGCTTCCAAGTGAAATAGGCAGAATGCAGAGATGCAGTCATTATGAAGCTTTATTCATCGACAGGTTATATAAAAAGAGCTATATGGCATGGAAGCATCCATGCTTGTAAGATAGAGAATGCATGCGAGAGAATAGAAAGAGAAGCAGAACTAGAAGCTAGAAGCAGCCCCTGGGCAGAGGTATTTATGGGGGGTCTCGGCCCCTCCCTAGCCATAAAACTCTCTCGCCAATGGGGCTGCTGCAGGGGAGCAAAGAAGCCTCTTTGCTCCATCTGATGACCTATTTGGGGAACTGCCATGGCTGGCACAAAACATGTAACAATTCCCCTTCTTGCCAGCCAATGACAGGGACCAGTGAATGTGTGTGAGGGGGCGAGCAGGTGTCATAGACATGTATAAAAACATTCAGAAGGCCAAACACAAACGCTTACACAGAAGGTTGTGCCGGTCAATGGGAACAGGTTTGGTGAACAGATCAGCTATCTGGTCAACTGTATTACAGTGCTCTACACGTATAAAACCCTCTTTGGCAAGCTGTCTGACATTTTTATAGCGTATGTCTATGTGGCGAGATCTAGAGCCTACTGCATAAGCCCCCGAGATTGCAATGGCGGCCGTGTTGTCCTCTAGAATTTGGATGGGCAGAGGAGGAGCTGCCCAGATGCTCGTTATCAGCTCATTGAACCAAGTCAAATCATTGGCCGTGTCTGACAGGCTGGCAAATTCAGCCTCGGCCGTGGAGCAAGAAACAAATTTTTGCTGCCTAACATGCCAATGTATTGGGCAGCCATTTAGCAATATGAGGAAACCAGAAGTGCTCCGCCTACTTTTGGAGTCACCGGCCCAGTCTGCGTCTGAGTAAGCGGAGAGCTGGGCCGTCTTCCCCTTCTCTGGTTCCAGCACAAGGAGGGCATCGGTCGTGCCCCTGAGGTACCTAAGTACCCTCTTAACGGCAGTCCAGTGGAATTCCTTTGGGTGTTCCACATGCCTGGACAATAGATTTACAGCTAAAGCTATGTCAGGCCTGCTCCAATTGCTGATATATAGCAAGGAGCCAATCACAGATCTGTAAAGCGTATTATCTGTGAACTCAGGACCGTCCTTGTGAGTATGGTTGTAAAAGTCGCTTTGCATTGGGCTATGCGTGGGATTAGATTCTGCCATTTTGCATTTGGCCAATAACTCCTCTATCTTTTCTTTTTGAGATAGAGCGAACCCCCCCTTAGTGGCCAAAATATGCACACCCAAGTACTTATCAACCCGCCCCAAAGATTTCAAAGTGAACTTTTCTTCCAGGGCCTTGGCAAATTCATCACACCCTTCCTTGTCAGGTCCTACATATAGTAGGTCATCCACATAAACTAACACCCTTTCTGTGGTACCCTTTGAGTTGCGTGTGAAAACACATTCATCTGCACGGGATGCAGTGAAACCAACTCGTTCTAAACTTTTTCTAAGGCAGTCATACCATAATTTCCCTGACTGCTTGAGACCATATAACCCTTTGTGAAGTAACCATGTATTTTCCCCTTCTTGCTGGTAGCCAGGAGGGGCCTTCACGTAGATCTGCCGGTCCAATTTGGCGTGGAGGTAAGCCGTCTGGATGTCGAATTGGAAGACTTCCTCCCCCAGAGCAGCTGCAGTCACGAGGGCGGTCTTGACGCTCTCTGCCCGGACAGTTGGAGAGTATGTCTCGCCATAGTCTTCCATATAGCGTTGGGCGAATCCCTGAGCTACCAAACGGGCCTTATACAGGTAGAGGCCATTGGCAAGTGGTTTTGCCTTGTAAACCCACCTTGTGCCAATGACTTTCCTCTCCTTTGGAGGTTGCTGGGGGGTGAAGACCTTGAGTTGTTTTAAGCTCTGCATTTCCTTCTCCATCGCGAGCTGCCATTTCTCCTGTTCTTCGATGGGCAGCTCCTGGATGTCAGAGAAGGATTTTGGGGTGACCACAACGCTGTTAACAGACGCGATGTGCCCAATGTCAATTCTCTTTGGCGGGATGCCTTTGTTGGACCGCTTTGACCTCCTTACCTTCTGCCACTCACCGCCTTTTTCTTCCGTGGGTTTCTGAGGCGTTGCTGGGGAACTGGACGGCTCATCCTCCCCATCTGAACCAGGTGGGATGACATCTTCGTCTTGTTCCACACTTTCGTCGGTGGCAGGGTATGTGGACGTCTCAGGTGATGTTGTAGTCGGTGTGCCCTTGTTGGGACGGTTGATATATGGGCTCAGATCATTGGAGTGTATCTGGGCCCAATTGGAGTCCTCTTCGAAGGAGGCAGATTGGGAAGTCACAATCCTGCCCCCTTCTCCCAGGAAACGGTAGGCCTTGGAGCCAGGAGCGTAGCCCAAGAACCTCAGTCTCTGGGAGACAGATCTCCCCTTCTTCCGCAGCTGCTTGGGGATGTGAACCCATGCATATGACCCAAACACACGTAAATGTCCAAGATTTGGTTTCCTACCATGAACTAGGAAATATGGGGTCTGGTTCACAACACTGCTCCAAGTGCGGTTTAAGGTATAATTGGCGTATTTTACCGCTTCTGCCCAGTATGATTCTGCGACCCCTGCGTCTGCAATCAGACTACGCATCATAGTTTGTAGGACTCCATTTCTTTTCTCTGCTACACCATTCTGAGCGGGGGTGAAAGGCGCGGTAAGAAAATGGCGGATGCCCTTACGCTTTACCCAGTCCTGGAATTTTCGGGACATGAACTCAGCCCCGCGGTCGCTCTGCAGTTGTGCAATCTTGGTTTTATACTGGGTCTCTACAAAGTTGTAGAGTGATTTTATGGCATCAAAGGCTTCAGATTTTTCTGTGAGGATATACACATGGCCGTACCGTGAAAAATCATCAACTGCAGTGAGAAAATACTGACTTTTCCCTAGGGATGGTGTGAAAGGCCCGACCAAATCAACATGAACTAGTTGATATGGGAATTGGGTCTTACGCAGTGATGTTTTTGGAATAGGCGCAGCCTTCCTCTTTGACTTCTTACAGATTGCACAGTCCAGGAACACCTCACAATCTTTGAGCTGGACTCCCTCAGCAAACTCTCCCGTCTTTTTAACCACAGGGAAGCTTGCATGACCTAATCTTCGGTGCAAAATATGGGCACACTTATCGTGGAGTGGCTTCCCGACTGACACCCTCTTGGCTTTGGTAGCCTTGAGCGGTGCTTCAGGTGACACCTGAGGTTGGGATTTCTTATCCACACTGCCTTGCTGTGGGGGCTTGGATGCAACCGCTTCACCCTTGCGGTCGTTAAGCAGCCTTGGGGTTGTCTGTGAGGCCCCTTCTAAGGGGGAGAAATATGGCAAATCATCTATGATGGCTATATTTCCAATGACTCTCTGGTCCCGGGTGACATGACCTCCCCCTTTGCGAAATAAAACTTCCACCCTGTCATCGTCGCATAACTTGATAATGCTCAACAGGTTGTTGGCAATAGAGGGCGCGTGTAAGACACCTTCAACTTTTCCAAGCCCGGGTAGAGAAACCGTGCCCTCCCCAATAACCAAAGCTTTATCACCGTTGGCCACCTTGACAGATGAGTTAATTTTCTTTAACCTTTTAAAACCTTGACTCATATTGGTAATGTGAGAAGAAGCTCCAGAGTCCAGTAACCATAAGTCAGTGGAGCTATCAGCTCTTGTGGTGGGGGCACAGGTAGACACAAGATTGTTAGTACTTTTGGCCCCGCCACGGCCCCTTCCTTGTCCCTTGCCCCTACCTTGATTGGGACCACGCTTGGGGCCTTGTTGAAAATGGGGGCAGTCCTTCTTGAGGTGCCCCTCAGAGCCACAGGTGAAACACTTGAGCAGAGCATTAACCCGCTCTGAGTTGCGGTGTCGTGTGCTGGCTGGCTGGCTGGTGGCTCTGTTGTATTCTCCCGTATGTCTACGTCTGCTATCTTCGTCAATGAGTCTGCCCTCGAGATAGGACAGAGGCATGGGTCCATCCCTGCCCCCTTCCAGGGAAATAATAAAATTGTTCCAACTTTTGTCCAGGGAAGCCACGATAACTGCAACCAAGTTCTCTTCAGGTATTCGGTAATTTTTGGACATTAGTTGCGCCCTGAGGGATTTTAATTTTCCAAGATGTTCTGCCATGCTGGCCCCAAATCTGAGTCTTGTGTTGTAAAACTCAGTTGTGAGTCTGGTGAGAGAACCCATGCTCTTGCTGTTGAATAAATTGTACAATAAGCGCCAAACTGCGCAAGCTGTGAGTCCATCTGGAATGCTAGGGAACAAATTATCATCGATGGAACCCATCAGAGTAGAAAAAGTCTGTCTATGAAGCCACTCTTCTCGTGAGCTCCACGGGAAAGGTGGTGGGTTCATGGCCATTTCAAGAATCCCATCCTTTAATAGACATACCTGCAAATTTCTATTCCAACTGTGGTAGTTCTCACCCCCAATTTTCAGTTTTTCAAAGTTGGGATTCAACGTGGACGCAGCCAGAAACGTTTTATCCCATTCCTCCAGCATCTGGGAGGTTGGCATTGAAAAAAATGGTAAAGGTACCCCTCTAGTGGGCGTTGGTGGTATATTTCTCTGATTTTCAGATGGCCCCCCTTCTGGGTTAAAAAGCCCGTACTGGGCATGTCCGGAAAACATGTGATCAGGGGGTGGGCGGAGCCCAAGATTGCCGGCCGGCACTTGGTTTTGAAAATGCTCTGGAAATCCTTCCTGGAGCCCCCCCGGCCCTGGGTTGCCTTGAGAAGCCCATCGCTGTTCCTGAAGACCTTGGGGATGGCTAAAGCCGATGCTGGAGGAGGGGGCCAACCCCCCCCCCGAAGGCCAAGTAAGGAGAGCGCCTGGGCGGGGGCGAAGGGAAGGCTGGGGGCCCCGGAGAGAGGGTTGGGGGCCTTGGGGGGTAATGGGCAGTCTTATAGCCATCATAGGTCACGAGGGTTTCTGCTGGAGAGAGCCCAGGAGTTTGCATGTTGCTATGGCTGGATGCCAGGGGTTGCTGGGCCTCCAGACTTAGTTGAGGCCTTTCTTTGTTAGAAAATGTGGGCGCACAGGGGGCCGCCATCTTGCTTCCTGTGCCGGACCATGCGGTCTCCCTGGGCGGAGCCATCTTGTTTCCTGTTGCCCCAGGAAGCTGTAGGTCACAGTTAGGCAGGGGATTTCGCGCCGAAAGCCCTGGGGTCCCGGGGTTACTCAGGGTGGCAGGCGCCATATTGAGGAGCCTCGTGGTGGCTGAGGGGGGGCTTACCCGGCATCCATAGTCCTTCTGCACTGATGTCCTTCGTGGAGAGGCTTGTGGGGTCTCCTGTACTTCAAGGAGTTTTAGAAGCAGTTCCTTGCATTCCGGTGTAGACATTTGATCCACGCGTTGCTTGCGTTGGGCCCGGAGCGCTTCTGCTGCATCTTGACAGTCTTGGGTGGACTGTAAAACTTCCAAGCTTCCCTCTGTGGCGTTCAGAAGGAAGCCATCTGGGCTCTCACCTGGAGCGGGGCTTGCTTCAGGGGTTAGAGCTGTTGATCTTGATTGAAGACTCCTGGTCACAATCTGCGATTTCCGGCCATCCATTTCAGTTTCAAATCTAGGCATTAGCTGCAGGCTTTGGAAGCGTTCCCTTTAACCATCCTCTCTGCTACCAACTTGTGAAGCAGCTTTCACAAGAGATCGATGGAACGTTAGGGTGCTTCCAAGTGAAATAGGCAGAATGCAGAGATGCAGTCATTATGAAGCTTTATTCATCGACAGGTTATATAAAAAGAGCTATATGGCATGGAAGCATCCATGCTTGTAAGATAGAGAATGCATGCGAGAGAATAGAAAGAGAAGCAGAACTAGAAGCTAGAAGCAGCCCCTGGGCAGAGGTATTTATGGGGGGTCTCGGCCCCTCCCTAGCCATAAAACTCTCTCGCCAATAGGGCTGCTGCAGGGGAGCAAAGAAGCCTCTTTGCTCCATCTGATGACCTATTTGGGGAACTGCCATGGCTGGCACAAAACATGTAACATGACACTCCTTCCCTTCAGCACATGACTCTCCCCTAACGCCAGTCAGCTGTTTCTCTGTCTTCTGTGTAATAGGAACTTGTTAGCAAGGTAGAAACACAGAGGGAATGGTACTGAAGGGGGCAACTTTGAAGGACTCAGTTCTCAGTACACTTTCTCAAAACCTCTATGACAGAGGCCCCCAACCTTTTGGGCACCAGGGACCGGTTCCGTGGAGAAAGGTTTTTCTGTGGACCGGAGAGTGTGCATGGTTTTGTGTGCTGACTGCATCCCACAGATGGGGCTTTGCTTGTTTGTGCGGCCTGGTTGCTGGCATGCCATGGCCTGGTACCAGTCCACAGACCGGGGGTTGGGGACCCCTGCTCTATGGCAACGCAACTGGAGTGATTTGTAGCCTGCTTGGATGAAATTAGGCTGTTTATGCATGAAAAGGGGCAAGAATATTCACAGCTCACTGATATGGACTGGCTTACCAACCTCATATTTTTACAGACTTTACATACTACTTCAGTCTGCTGAACAAACAGTTACAAGCTGCAGGGGAAACATCAGAAGGGATGTTTTGAGAGAAAACTGCAGGTTTTTGAAAGAGACCTTGAAAGTGAGCAGCTGAAATATTTTCCTAGTCTAAAAGTTCTACAACATTTGCAGACAAGCCTACAAGCCATCAGGAAATCTACAAGGAATTTTTTAGCATTGTAACAGCTGCAAAGGTAAATTTTAGTAACAGATTTTCACAGATCCGTAAGATGGAGACAACCCTGTGTTTTCTTGAGGAACTTGATCTTTCCTGCTTAGAGTGGTTAGATTTAGGAAATCTGGAAATGGAGCTATTGGAATTTCAAGAAAATACTATCTGAAAAAAAAAATTCTGTGACCTGCGTGAAACACTAGAGAAGATGGAAGGGATGACAAAGGACAGCACAGTTAGTTCTGAGAATGAAATCCTCAAAGTGTGGAATTCTCTGCCAGATAATTTTAAATCCATGAAAGCACTTGGGATTGCTTTCCTCACTTGGTTTGGATCATCTTACGTTTGTGAGCAGCTGTTTTCAGCTTTGAATTATATCAAATCTGACACCAGAAGTAGACTAACAGATGACCTGAGTGCTACATGTGTTGCTCTCAAACTTACAAACTATGAGCCAAGGGTAGATAAATTATCAGCAGGCGTACAACAGCAAAAATCACATTAATTCTTTAAAAGCATGCCAAATGCAAACTTTTACTTTTCAATAAAAACTTGTTTTCTTCCCAACTTCCTTCTAGCTGCAGGTTAAATATGTAAAGACCACAAAAGAAAAAGCTTGGCTTTCTCTCATTTTAATTCAGAAGGAAGAAAAAGGGGGATGGGGGGGTTGTTTCAAAGGAAGGGAAAGAGGGGCTGGGGAAGCACAGCAGGAGAACGGCGATGGCGCAAGGCTTCTGGCTATGCAGGGAGGCATTGGGGGACGTTCTTTTTAAAAGAGCAAAACGAGGCCAAAAGTAAAAATCCTTCACTCACTCCATCTCCCCAAAACACGATAAGAGAGCTTTCAATGATACAAACTGGTTTTGTCAGCCAGTTACAAATCCATATGGTGGTGATGCTGTCTATCATACATTGTTCTATCTTACCAAGAGGTAGGTTGCGATCTACTTTATCAAATGCCTTACCCCAAAAAAATGTCTACAGCATTTTGCTAGTCCATAATTTACTTACTTTGTCAAAGAGGAAAATACATTTTGTCTGGTGTGATCTGAATCTCTTGGCATCTTCAGTTCCATATCAAAGACAAAGAGTCCTTCATTGCAGATAGATCTGAAATTTAGTAACTCTCAATCTCATAGTAATGCAAGAAACACATCTCCTGAATATGAGGATGAGCATTAACAAGCTCATTCTTAGAATATTATGGGATGCTATGAAATATTACATGTTACAAAAAAGAAACATACACAATATTTTTAAAAGGAAAATGATTTCCGTTTTATTGAAAGAATATATGCTACAGAAGAAAACAGGAAAGGTTTGTTGACTATCAAGCTCCTGAACAACCGTAAAGTTTACAAAGATTAAAATCTCAAAAGCATTAAAAAGTAAAGCATCATTGATTATTCCCTGCCCCCTAGTTGCATGTGTAAAGCCTATTAGAAACTCCATAACAAATTCACTGATAAGAGTCACCGAGATTTAAAAAGTTTACAAACTTCTGAAAAGCATTAAGATAAATTTTCCTTCAATTTCTTTCAAATTTATCTCTTTATCCTACTTGAGTAATTATCCCTCGTGGATTGAAGATGGCCACAATCATACCTTTGTTCTTTTGTGGCCAAATCTTCTCCATGTCTCACCTTTCAACTCCTGAATGTAGAATTCTTTATTGGCCAAGTCTGATTGGACACACAAGAGATTTGTCTCTGGTGCAGAAGTTCTCGGTGTACACACATAGCGATAGGTCATAGTTCATAAATCAGAGTTGCAATTAATAATAGGATACAAACAACACTTTGTATCAGCAGGTCCTTGGGCAATCTGAGCTTTTTGAGTTGACGCAGGAAGAACTTTCTTTGTTATACCTTTTTAATGATGGTTCTAATGTTCTAACCCTAACTCCTGAATATTAAATAGAGAAGTAAATGTGGTGCTGGGAGGGGGTGTTCTTTGGGGGCCAGATAAGGCAGAAGTGAAAGCAGTTGCAGAAAAGCAATAGGGACCACCCTTCAAGAACCTCCCACTAGCCAGATTGGTAA
Source organism: Vipera berus (assembly GCF_964194415.1). Classification (NCBI taxonomy): domain Eukaryota; kingdom Metazoa; phylum Chordata; class Lepidosauria; order Squamata; family Viperidae; genus Vipera; species Vipera berus. The sequence goes on from NC_138219.1 coordinate 1,519,868, forward strand.
TTGCCTTCATTGGGTTATCCACCGAAGCTCCCTTGTCCCAAAGAACCTTCTTAAAAGCCACTGAGGAAGACCATAGTCATCTGGAAGGGGAGGGCAGGAGGAAGACTCATATCAGGCATCCGTCAGTGAGATCTAATGTGGTCTTGGTAGCCAGGATGTGATGGTTGCCTCCTCCGGGAGGCTGTGAGGAATCGGACCAGAAGCCTTCCTCCTCCTCCATCTGCAGGGAACAAAACAAAGGCCACGGCTGAGCTTTAGGAGACAGAAGGTGCCAGAAGGCAGAGGTCCAAGGGTGCGAACTGGAGTGGGTCAGTGGGGGCAAAAAAAGAAGAGCTTGGTTGCAGAATAATTAATTAAATCAGTGTCTTCCTATTAATATAAAACCTATGTTGACTCTAAAGGATGACTTTGTGTCAACTGCTGTACATGGCAAATTTGGCTGAGATGATAGAGGCTTTGTGTTGTGGAGGGATCAATCTAAAGCTCTAGATCCTGAGAAATATAGAAGATTTTCTCTGCTCTTGGGTGAATCCCAGGTCTACTGGTTGGCCAGAGTGACCAGGGAGATCCAACATATCTGGATGCAGGTGGTGATAAATGCATCGTTCATTGAAGAGATGCTCTCCAACCTTCTTTTTTGAAGATGCTGAGATGCTGGTTGGACCATGATCAGAGAAGCCCTGGATGGAGTAGACTATCAGACCCTTTGAGTAAAGATTAAGAGTGGGTGTGGGACTGAAAGCACACTAGTCACATATTGATGACTTTGGTGGGACCAGAATGGATGGAGACCAACTATCCTGGTTCTCCTGGAACTCTCAGCATCTTCAATTCCATTGTCTAGACTGTCTTCCTGGACTGACCAAAAGGCAGTGTGGAATCAGTTTTATTGATATTAGGAAATTAGACATACAATACGTGGTCTGATCCTGATCTCTGGGCTTCATAATGTCTGCCTGGAATGAACCCATGGACCTCTGCATTTAGCTCAGATAATTAGATAGGGACTATTAGTTTTCAGAGCTGTCCATGTCCTGGTGGTCAATGGTTCTGCAGCAAGGCAGACATAGAATGTGTCAGGTATCTCTTCCTCTGGATAACCCTTAATCTCCTGCATGGCAGGAGGAGCAGGAAAAGAGAAGGGAAGGGTTGGTTTCCTCAGAGATCATCCATACCTCTTCTGAATTTCATCATGAACAGGAACCCTGCAGAGCCAGGAACGAGAAGACTTCCCATCATGCTAACGAACACCTTGGCCCAGTGAGGCAGCCCAGAGAGGTCATCAGCCTGTCCTGAAAAAAGAGCAGCAGACTCTGTTAATCCTTTCAGCAGACCCCAGAGGATCGCCAGTGCCTGGCCCCATCACAGCAGAAGAGCCCACAGCCCCAGGCAGATGACCAACACCTGGAATCCAACCCCCGAATCTATCCAACAACCACAGCAGGTGTCACTTTGGTGCTTTCTCAGCCTGGTTGTTCTCTTGTAGACTTTTCATTACCAAACTAATTAATGAAATCAGTGCACTGTTGTTGTTGCCTAGTTTGTATAATGAAACATATTGAAGATGTTATCTAGTATGGGTTATGAAACATCTACAAGAAAACCACAAAGCTCAGAGAGCAACGAGGACCCATCATTTCAACCCTGAGCTACAAATATTCTTTATTAATGTGCCTCCCTTCTGCTGATCATAGACCAGCTGAAGCTCCTGCATAGTCTACAAAGGCTGGTCCCAACATACAGTAAGGCAGTTCAGCATGTGTGACTGTGGAAGGGAAAAGTCTGATTGTCACACAAGATGGATCTGTGCTAAAGTGGGTGGAGCTTCTTCTGTCACAGAGACAAGATGCGCCCTGAATAAGAGTTTTATTGAGTGCTGAGTTAGTGTTCAGATTCAGCCACTTCTTCATCATTAATACTTACAATAATAATAATAATAATAGAATAGAGCTGGAAGGGACCTTGGAGGTCTTCTAGTCCAGCCCCCTGCTCAAGCAGGAGAACCTACCATCTCAGACAAGTGACTGTCTAGCCTCTTTTAAAAAATCTCCAGTGATGCAGCGCCCACGATTTCTGGAGGCCAGCTGTTCCACTGGTTAATTGTCCTCACTGTCAGGAACTTTCTCCTTAATTCCAGGTTGCTTCTCTCCTTGATTAGTTCCCATCTGTTGTTTCTTGTCCTTCCCTCTGGTGCTTCGGGGAATAATGTGACCCCCTCTTCTTGGTGGCAGCCCCTCAAATACTGGACTATTGATATCGTGTCTCCCCTATTTCTTCTTTTCTTTAGACTAGTCAAACCCAAGTCCTGCAGCCGTTCTTCGTATGTTTTAGCCTCCAGGCCTTGGATCACCTTTTTGACATGAAGCCTCTGCTATGGGAATCTAAAGACCAACATGCACCTCAATTTTCTTTACAACATGAGACAAAATAGATTCTAAGAATATTGTCAGTGATTCTGGATAGTAGAGTTTAATGTCCCTAATCCATATCTTTTCTGCCAATCATGGTTCTATGCCTCTCCCTCACTGTGTCACTCCATCTCTTCCAATCCAGCAGAATCAACCTGCTTGGAGTCAATTTGAGAATGTGATATGATGGGAGCAGGAGGTGAACCAGTTCCGTTGAGTCCTTGGCCCATCCAGAGCTGGTTGTGTCCTGGGAACATATGATAGTTGTTTAAATTGCTGTTACTGTTCTTGTTTTCCCCTTCATGGATTACTGCCTTGCATAAGGGGCTTGCATAATTCAATGAAGCTATGAGCTATGCTGTGCAGGGCCACCCAAGACGGAAAGGTCATAGCAGAGAGTTCTGACAAAACGTGATCCACTGGAGAAGGAAATGGCAAACCACTCCAGTATCTTTGCCATGAAAACCCTATGGACAGTACCAAAAGGCAAAAAGATATGACACTGGAAGATGAGCCATTCAGGTCGGAAGGAGTCCAATATGCTACTGGGGAAAGAGCAGAGGGCTAGTACTAGTAGCGCCAGAAAGAATGAAGCGACTGGGCCAAAGCCGAAAGGACGCTCAGCTGTGGATGTGTCTGGTGGTGAAAGGAAAGTCCGATGCTGTAAGGATTTTCTCTCCATAGGAACCTGGAATGTAAGATCCATGAATCAAGGAAAGCTGGACATGGTCAAACAAGAGATGACAAGACTGAACATCGACATCTTAGGTATCAGCGAACTAAAATGGACAGGAATGGGTGAATTTAATTCAGATGACCATCAGGTATACTACTGCGGGCAAGAATCCCTCAGAAGAAATGGAGTAGCCTTCATAGTCAATAAAAGAGTAGGAAAAGCAATACTGGAATACAATCCTCAAAATGACAGAATGATCTCAGTTCGAATCCAAGGCAAACCATTCAATATTACAGTAGTCCAAGTCTATGCCCCAACCAAGAGGATGAAATTGACCAGTTCTATGAAGCCCTACAGCACCTTATAGAACTAACACCAAAAATGATGTTCTTATCATCATGGGGGTTGGAATTTATTTTATTTTTTGTATTTTAATCCCAATGCTAAAGTAGGAAGCCAAAAGATAAGCGGAATAACAGGCAAGTTTGGCCTTGGAGTACAAAATGAAGCAGGGCACAGGTTGTTAGAATTTTGTCAAGAGAATATGATGGTCATAGCAAACACTCTTTTCCAACAACCCAAGAGACGGCTTTACACATGGACATCACCAGACGGTCAACACAGAAATCAGATTGACTATATGCTCTGCAGCCAAAGATGGAGAAGCTCTATACAATCAGTAAAAACAAGACCAGGAGCTGACTGTGGCTCAGACCATGAGCTTCTCATTGCAAAGTTTAGGCTTAAACTGAAGAAAGTAGGGGAAAGCTCTAGGCCACTCAGGTATGAATTAAATCATATCCCTGTTAAATATACAGTAGAGGTGACAAATAGATTTAAGGAATTAGATTTGATAGACAGAGTGCCTGAAGAGCTACGGACAGAGGTTCACAACATTGTACAACAGGTAGCATCCAAAACCATCCCAAAGAAAAAGAAATGCAAGAAAGCAAAATGGCTGTCTGAGGAAGCTTTGCAAATAGCTGAGGAAAGGAGGGAAGCAAAAGGCAAGGGAGAAAAAGAAAGATATGCCCAATTGAATGCAGAATTCCAGAGAATAGCTAGAAGAGATAAGAATGCCTTCTTAAATGAACAATGCAAAGAAATAGAAGAAAACAATAGAATAGGGAGGACCAGAGATCTTTTCAAGAAAATTGGAGAGATGAAGGGAACGTTTCATGCAAAAATGGGCATGATAAAGGACCAAAACGGCAGGGACCTAACAGAGGCAGAAGAGATTAAGAAGAGGTGGCAAAATTACACAGAAGAACTATACAAGAATGAGCTTAACGTCCCTGATAATCACAATGAGGTTGTCACTGACCTTGAGCCAGACATCCTAGAATGTGAAATGAAGTGGGCCTTAGAAAAGCTGAGCAACAACAAAGCTAGTGGAGGTGACAGTATTCCAGCTGAGCTATTCAAAATCTTAAAAGACGATGCAGTAAAAGTGCTACACTCAATTTGCCAGCAAATTTGGAAAACTCAACAGTGGCCACAGGATTGGAAAAGATCAGTTTACATTCCAATTCCAAAGAAAGGCAGTGCCAAAGAATGTTCAAACTATCGCACCATTGCACTCATTTCTCATGCTAGTAAAGTTATGCTTAAAATCCTACAAGCTAGACTCCAGCAGTATGTGGATCGAGAACTACCAGAAGTACAGGCAGGATTTCGAAGAGGCAGAGGAACTAGAGATCAAATTGCCAACATACGCTGGATCATGGAGAAAGCTAGAGAGTTCCAGAAAAACATCTACTTCTGCTTCATTGACTATGCTAAAGCCTTTGATTGTGTGGATCATAACAAACTGTGGCAAGTCCTTAAAGAGATGGGCATACCAGACCATCTTATCTGTCTCTTGAGAAACCTATATGCGGGCCAAGAAGCAACAGTGAGAACTGGACACGGAACCACTGATTGGTTCAAAATTGGGAAAGGAGTCTGGCAAGGCTGTATACTGTTGCCCTGCCTATTTAACTTATATGCAGAGCACATCATGAGAAAGGCAGGGCTAGATGAATCAAAAATTGGAATTAAGATTGCCGGAAGAAATATCAACAACCTAAGATATGCAGATGATACCACTCTAATGGCAGAAAGTGAAGAAGAACTAAAGAGCCTCTTGTTGCAGGTGAAGAAGGAGAGTGCAAAAGTTGGGTTGAAACTAAACATTAAGAAAACGAAGATCATGGCATCTGGCCCTCTCAATTCCTGGCACATAGATGGGGAAGAAATGGAGGTAGTGACAGATTTTATTTTCCTGGGCTCCAAGATCACTGCAGATGGAGACTGTAGCCAAGAAATTAAAAGACACTTGCTCCTCGGGAGGAAAGCCATGGCAAATCTAGACAGCACACTAAAAAGCAGAGACATCACCCTGTCAACAAAAGTGCGTATAGTCAAGGCTATGGTCTTCCCAGTTGCAATGTATGGCAGTGAAAGTTGGGCCATAAGAAAGGCTGAGCGTCAAAGAATTGAGGCCTTTGAGCTATGGTGCTGGAGAAGACTCCTGCGAGTCCCTTGGAGTGCAAGGCGATCGAACCGGTCAGTCCTAGAGGAGATCAATCCTGACTGCTCTTTAGAAGGCCAGATCCTGAAGCTAAAACTCCAATACTTTGGCCACCTAATGAGAAGGAAGGACTCACTGGAGAAGAGCCTAATGCTCGGAAAGGTTGAGGGCGAGAGAAGAAGGGGACGACAGAGAATGAGGTGGCTGGATGGAGTCACTGAAGCAGTAGGCGTGAGCTTAAATGGACTCCAGAAGATGGTAGAGGACAGGAAGGCCTGGAGGAACATTGTCCATAGGGTCGCGATGGGTCGGACACGACTTCGCAGCTAACAACAACTGTTCTTGTTTTACTTTGATTACTGGTTGTGTATTTTGTTTTGTATTGTTTTTGTTTTTAACTGCTGTTAGGCAATCAGAATCATCACAATATGATAACTATAACTTAAATTCAATAAACAAATACATTTTTATTCTTCTGGATTTGCTTGCAGGCCAAAACCTTTTGATCACCCATGGTCCTTCTGCACAAATAACCATCAGATGTTCTAGTTTCTCCAGGACCTTATCTCTCCCAACTAAATGTCAGCTTCATTCAGAATACAGAATAACAGGATTGGAAGGTCTTCTAGTACATCCCGTTGCCCAGGCAACCTTGGTTCTTTGATGACTTGTAGACTTGAACTCCCAGAATTACTGAGCCAGCATGGGGGAACTATGGCCCCTTCATGACTCGTGGACTTCAACTGCCAGAATTCCTGAGCCAGCATGGGGAATTATGGCCCCTTCATGACTTGTGGACTTCAACTCTCAGAATTCCTGAGCCAGCATGGCTCAGCATGGAAACCTCTCCATGGCTCAGGAATTCTGGGAGTTGAAGTCCACGAGTCATAAAAGAGCCAAGGTTGCCTACCCCTGGCCTATACCATTCCACACAAATGACTGTCCAGTCTCTTCTTGGAAGCCACCATTGATGGAGGGAATGAACCTCTGGAGGGAAGCCATTCCACTGATTAATTGTTCTCACTGTCACAAAATTTCTCCTTAGTTCTAGACTGGAACTCTCCTTGATAAATTTCCATCTGTTACTTATTACTTACAGCTTTGGTTCCATTGCCTCTTTCAAGGAGAGAAAAACTTACCAACACAAACTTGCTTTATGGAGACCGTCCTGAATGCCTTGCTAACCCGGTTTTCTGCTGTGCAGGTGACATTGAGATCATGATCTCGGAAGTTGACCTTGATCATAGAATTCTGAACGGTGGGTTCCATATTCTGGACACCTGAGGTCCATCTGAAATCCACCCCGTCTTCCCAGATCTCTGTAGAGCAATGCAGCCACCAAGCTCTATTTCCATTCTCATCCGGAGTGCAGGTCACTCTCAGTGGAAAGTCTGGCAAATGCCCTGAGCAGGAGATGCAGAAACACCATTTGTGCAAGACCAGAAAATCACAGAGGCCAAAGAAGAAGGACAAGCAGCAACAACTGTTCCTCTGTCCTAGTCCTTTTAGACCTCTCAGCGGCTTTCGATACCATCGACCATGGTATCCTACTGCGGCGTCTCAGGGGGTTGGGAGTGAGAGGCACTGTTTTACGGTAGTTCTCCTCCTACCTCCTGGGATGCTCGCAGTCGGTGTTGACGGGAGGGCAGAGGTCCGCCCCGAGGTCTCTCGCTTGTGGAGTCCCTCAGGGGTTGGTCCTCTCTCCCATCTTGTTCAACATCTACATGAAACCGCTAGGCGAGCTCATTTGTGGCTTCGGGGCGGGGTATCATCAGTACGCTGATGATACCTAACTTTTTCTTTCTACCCCGAACCAACCCAGTGATGCACTCGACGTGATGTCCCGTTGCCTGGAGGCGGTCTGGGTTTGGATGGGGAGAAACAGGCTTCGTCTCAATCCCGCCAAGACTGAGTGGCTGTACATACTGGCATCTTGGGTTAGCCAGGTTGTTCCATCATTAATGATGGGGGGTGAGGTGTTACCCCCCCCCCGTCGATAGGGCTTGCAACTTGGGCATCCTCTTGGATTCATGGCTCAATTTTGAAGACCATATAGGAGCCGTGACCAGGGGGGGCTTTTGCCCAGCTTCGCCTGGTGCGCCAGTTGCGGCCCTATCTGGACCGAGATGTCCTACGCATAGTCACCCATGCGCTCATGACCTCCTGGTTAGACTACTGCAATGCTCTTTACATGGGGCTGCCCTTGAGGAACACTCGGAGGCTTCAACTGGTGCAGAATGCAGCCGCGTGAGTTGTTATGGGGGTTTCCCGATACTCCCGTGTAACACCTCTTCTCCGTGAGCTGCATTGGCTTCCGGTTGCCCTCCTGGTGAGATTCAAGGTGCTGGTAATGACCTATAAAGCCCTAAATGGCTTGGGTCAGGATTATCTAAGGCAGGGGTCTTCAAACTTGGCCCTTTTATGACTGGTGGACCTCAATTCCCAGAATTCCTCAGCCAGCATTCCTGGCTGAGGAATTCTGGGAGTTGAAGCCCACCAGTCATAAAAGGGCCAAGTTTGAAGACCCCTGATCTAAGGGAACACCTGCTGCCGGCATCAACTTCCCATCCTGTGCGCTCCCACAGGGAGGGCCTTCTCAGGGTACCGCCGGTTAAGGAATGCCGGCGGGTTATTCCCAGGGGAAGGGCGTTCTCTGTGGGCCCTATGGAACCACCTTCCCACGGAACTCAGGACTGCCCCCGACCTTCGCTCATTTCGCTGGGACTTGAAAACCTGGTTCTTTGAACTGTTTGGCCCAGACTGATGGGTTTTAATTTAATTTAATTTAATTGGGTTTTAGTTTAACTTCAGGGATTGTAATTTAATTAATAGTTTTAACTGATTTTAATTTGTATACTATGTATTTTAATTTTCCCTGTAAACCGCCCTGAGTCCTACGGGAATAGGGCGGTATATAAATTTAAATAATAAATAAATAATAAATAAACTGAGACTCAATGGTTTTGCTTGGATTAGAGCATGGAAAATATGTGTCACTCATTTCTGTCACAACAATTCCACAACCCCCCTCACCCTTTCTCAAATATGACACCCATTGTGAAGGTTAGAGGCCCACCGTGGTAGAAGACGGCAGGCATCCCTCATCCTTTGCCGTCCACCAAGTCCTTGAACTCCATCTCATGTGGAAGATGGTGGTCAGGCTTCAACAGGGAGAGAAATGGTGACATTTGCTCTCTCTCTCTCTCTCTCTCTCTCTCTCTCTCTCTCTCTCTCTCTCTCTCTCTCTGTGTGTGTGTGTGTGTGTGTGTGAGAGAGAGAGAGAGAGAGAGAGAGAGAGAGAGAGAGAGAGAGAGAGGCTAGACCTGATCAGGACACCTTGAACCAATATGCACTGCTAACATGGACAAAACTCTGCACAAAATCTAAAGAACCGAACACGCCTGGACAGAAATCCAAATGCAGGGAGCAGCAGGTGAAAATCTCTGGGCTGATTCAGAAACTGAGTCTCTGCAGAAAATGTACACCCAAAGCCCCCTCCAGACAAGCCCCCCCCCTGATTATGGGTAAAGTAGGCGGGCCAGGAATTTCCTGACAGGGCTGAGATACTTACTATAAACTCTCAGTTCAAAGAACTGCTTTACCAGCATCTTGTTTTGTGAAATGATTACTGCAGTGTATCTACCAGCATCCTCTTTCTCTAGTTGGCTGAGCTGTAATCCCCTGCAGTCCTCGGAGATTTTCACTCGCTTCTGAAAGTCTTGGAGGGGGACCTGGAGGCCACATGACTTCTTCCCAAAGGTCACCACAGAAATATTTCTAGACCTGCTGCCAACAATTTTAGTCCAGGAAATCGTTACAAATGGTGTAGAGGTCTTCACTTGGAACGTGACAGACTTCCCCTGAACACCATCCAGTTCTTCTGCTCCAGAAGCTCCTGTGAGGCCAGAGAGAGGAATCCTTCAAAATTAGGTCACAAGAGACTCTCCAAACATCCCATTTTTGTGCCTCAGATTCCCAGAAGAACTTTTCTGAAGAATTGCTCCAAGATAGAGTACGTGGCAGGTGATGGTCTTTCCTTCTTAGGGAAGCATGAGGAGTTCAAATGTCCTATGTGGGAGCTAAGACCTTCCCTTGTGGTTCAAAAAGAGGATCTGACCTGGAAGAGAGACCCCAAGCTCCACCAAGCCTCAGGTCACCTGAAGGACTCATCTGGGGGACACCTGTCATCCAAAGTACCAGTACTTCTGGTGCTCTGCCACCAAGCTGATCCCTTCAATTGGAAACCCCCGTGATGTTCCTATTATTTTTGCTGTCTTGAATCTAATTTTTCCCCTCGACCAGGGTGGAAGGAACCAGGCCAATGGGGAAAGGTGAGGATACTTGAATGGTTTAACTAGTTGTCCTGCGTACTGCAGAGGGTTGGACTAGACAAACTTGTGGTCCTTTCCATCTCTACAATTTTATGTTCCTAGAAAGTCCAGCCTCTGGAGAAACCCAGCCCTTGTCCCTGGATTGTAGCTCCAAAGACACAATTATGCACCAAAGAGCTTCTTAGATTTTTTTAGAGTTATGTAGAGTTTACGAAGACCACAATGACACAGATAGTTGTTGGGCATAAAGATGAGGGTTAGGATTCAAAGAGACCAGGTGAATCAAGGAAGATAGAAAGAACACTCAAAGGTGGCCATTGGATTGTTGTTGCAACCCAACCCCATGGTTCTCCTGCACAAATAAGCATGAAAAGCCCACCCCCTTTTTCCAGAGATAATCCTTGAAATATTGGAAGGCTGCTATCAGGTCTTACCTAACCGTTCTCTTTGTTAGGCTAGACATTACCTAGTTCCCTTAACCATTCTTTGTATGTTTTAGCCTCCAGACCTTTGATCACTTTTTTTGACTATGGGAATCTAAAGATCAACATGCACCTCAATTTTCTTTACAACATGAGACAAAATAGATTCTAAGAATATTGTCAGTGATTCTGGATAGTAGAGTTTAATGTCCCTAATCCATATCTTTTCTGCCAATCATGGTTCTATGCCTCTCCCTCACTGTGTCACTCCATCTCTTCCAATCCAGCAGAATCAACCTGCTTGGAGTCAATTTGAGAATGTGATCTGATGGGAGCAGGAGGTGAACCAGTTCCGTTGAGTCCTTGGCCCATCCAGAGCTGGTTGTGTCCTGGGAACATATGATAGTTGTTTTAATTGCTGTTACTGTTCTTGCTTTACTTTGATTACTGGTTGTGTATTTTGTTTTGTATTGTTTTTGTTTTTAACTGCTGTTAGGCAATCAGAATCATCACAATATGATAACTATAACTTAAATTCAATAAACAAATACATTTTTATTCTTCTGGATTTGCTTGCAGGCCAAAACCTTTTGATTGCTCATGGTCCTTCTGCACAAATAACCATCAGAGGTTCATTCAGAATACAGAATAACAGGATTGGAAGGTCTTCTAGTACATCCCGTTGCCCAGGGCCTAGGCCAGGGGTAGGCAACCTTGGTTCTTTGATGACTCGTGGACTTCAACTCCTAGAATTACTGAGCCAGCATGGGGGAACTATGGCCCCTTCATGACTCATGGACTTCAACTCCCAGAATCCCTGAGCCAGCATGGGGGAACTATGGCCCCTTCATGACTCGTGGACTTCAACTCCCAGAATTCCTCAGCCTGCACGGCTCAGCTTGGAAACCTCTCCCTTTCCCCTCAGCGTGGCTGGCTCAGGAATTCTGGGAGTTGAAGTCCAGGTGTTATGTATGCAGGCACCTGCATAGCAACAGCCACCAGGGGGCGTTGGCCTGAACGGTTTTGGCGGGAAACCCAGTTTCGGCGGGAAACCTAGGTCCAACCCCATTGGCTGTCCGCTTACCTGGCTAGGTATTTAAGGAGGCCAGGTAAACCTCACTCCCTAGTACGCTACCCCCTTTCCAATAAAGAGCTGAACACGTACTCTGGCTGGCGTCTCTTCCTTGCGTCGGACCCACTACACAATAGTGGCGATGAAGGTGGGATTGCTGCCGACAAGGAGCTGAAGTCACTGGGGGAACGCTCCGCGAGCTGAAGGCAAAGGCATTTTCCCTCCTTCTTCCCCCCCCCACGACTGCCAGCCGACCGGACCGCGCCGGTCATCTCATCCGCAACTCAAGACCCGAACCAACACCGTGATGGCAAGAGCCGGACAACCCCGCGAATTCGACACCCGCCACCCCGAGACATGGGCCCGTTACCTGGCTCATGCTGAACTGTACATGCGGTTCAATCAGATCTCGGAGGACGGCGCGAAGGTGGCAGCCCTGCTCTGCATTGGGGGACCAGCACTCCTGGAGATCGCCACGAACCTGTTCGCCCTGGAGGCCATCAACACCGTCGCGTACTGGGACCTTGTGGCCAAGCTCAACGCCAACTTCAGGCCCCGGCGCTCCAAAGTGGCCGCAAGGTCGCAGTTCGAAAAAAGGGACCAGCGCCCCAACGAGTTCAGTGCCGAATTCCTCACCACCCTACGAGAAGCCGCCATCGCCTGCAGGTTTTCAAACTTGGAGGAGCGGCTATGGGACCGGCTGATTTGCGGCCTATGAGACAGGCGGCTGCAAGAGCGCCTATTCGAGAGAGAGGAGGTTTCGCTCCAGGAAGCCGAGGACGCCATCGTGGCCCACGAAGCGGCCTGCGGGGCCATCCAAGCAGTCCAGGAGACCTGGACCGGCAGCCAGGTGGCCAGCATCCACCGGCAGGTCGCCACAGCCAAGGACGACCAGAGCATCGACCTCCTCCAGCGGAAGTGGACCCCCGACCAGTGAGCCAGACGCCCAGACAAGCCCAGGCCTCCCAGCAATGCCGCCAACCCTCAGAAGTGTGCAGGGTGTGGTGGGAACCACGTGCGCAGCCTCTGTAAGTTTCAGTCGGCCACGTGTCGGGCCTGCAAGAAAACAGGCCACATAGCTGCGGTCTGTTGTAGCCGCCACCCCCGAGAGGAGATCCACGAGCTGCAACTGGAGGAATTGCCGTTCGAAGGTACTGGGGCCCCGACCAAAACGCGAATTGGCTATGTTGAGAGCCGGCTGGCCATTAACCACACGGGTAGCTGCCGGCTGCTCAAACCCAAAATTAGACTAACAATCCGCTTGCAAGGCGTCCCTTGCAGCATGGAGCTTGACTCTGGATCAGTGGTCTCGATCATTTCAGACGAGACCCTTAACTACATAAATAGCCGGAGCAAGCAGCGGATTAAATTACGGCCTACAAATTTAACCCTGACCGATTTTCAGAATTCGCCGGTCAAGGTAAAGGGGGAGGCTACCGTCTCGGTGGGGTTTAAGGGTCACGAAAAGCACCTGGAGGTTGTAGTGGTAGAAGGCCAGAGAGCCAGCCTGGTCAGCCTAGACTGGTTCGAGGCCCTAGGAATCACAGTCTCCGGGATCCACCGGATCCAGGGGGACTCTGTCAAGGCCGTCTGCAAGGAGTTAGCAGACGTCTTCGATGGGACACTGGGCAGGTACACAGGGCCCCCCATATCGTTCAACCTTAACTTGAATGTTCCCCCCGTTAGGGTCCGGCCGTGGCGAGTTCCCTTCGCGCTCAAACACAAAATCAAGCACGAACTGGATAAGCTGGTGGCCCAGGGAATCCTAGAGCCCATAGATGGGGGGGAGTGGGAAACCCCAATTGTCACCCCCCTCAAATCCAACGGGGAAATAAGGATCTGCGCCGACTACAAGTGTTCGGTGAACTGCGCCCTGAACCTGCACGCTTACCCGGTCCCCACAGTCAGCCACGTTCTCGCTTCCCTCCAAGGCGGCACCATCTTTGCAAGGCTCGATCTTGCACAGGCGTACCAGCAACTCACGATTACTAGGGCAACAGCTGACATTCAAACCATAGTAACACACAGGGGAGCGTTCCGGGTGAACAGGCTGCAGTTTGGGGTCAGCGTTGCTCCTGGCATTTTCCAGGAAGTTATGGAGAAGACACTCAGGGGCATTCCAGGAGTCTGCCCCTATTTCGATGACATCCTGATTGCAGGAGCATCAGCAGAAGAGCTAGCAGGTAGGCTCAGGGAGGTACTGTCCAGGCTGCGTACAGCTGGCCTCAAACTCAAGAGGGAGAAATGCAGCATAGGTGCTCCCTCCACAGAATTCTTGGGATTCAGGGTAGATGCCAGGGGAATCCACCCCACTGGGTCTAAGGTGAGGGCCATCAAACTAGCACCCACACCCAAGAACAAGGCGGAGCTACAGGCATTCCTGGGCCTGTTGAACTTCTACCACGCATTGCTTCCACACAAGGCAGCCATTGCAGAGCCACTCCACAGGCTACTGGACAAGCAGGCAGCATGGGTCTGGACTCTCGCCCACTATCAAAGCTTCAGGGCTTTAAAGGCACTACTGTCGGATAAGTCCACAGTAACCCATTTCATCGAGACAAAGCCCATATGCATCACATGTGATGCATCCCCTTATGGTGTGGGCACAGTACTCAGTCACCTCGAGCCCAATGGGGCGCAAATTCCCATAGCCTACTATTCCAGGATGCTGTCTGGAGCAGAAAGAAACTACGCCCAAATCGACAGGGAAGCCCTGGCAATCGTGGCAGGAATCAAAAAATTCCACGATTATCTGTAGGGCAGGGAGTTCACTGTCTACACGGACCACAAACCACTCCTAGGTCTGTTCACAATGGACAGGCAGACGTCCCAAATTCTGTCCCCCAGAATGCTCCGGTGGTCCATCTTCCTTGCAGCCTACAATTGCAAGCTGGTGCACAAGCCAGGGAGGGAGATGGGCCATGCAGACAGTCTAAATAGGCTACCCATAGACACCCCTGATCCAGACCCGGCACCAGCAACACAGATCCTAGCCCTGCAGGAGCTACCAGAATGCCCGCTCCACGCCAAGGACATTGCCAGCAACACAGCCACCGACAACATCATGAGCAGGGTAAACGCATGGGTTTGCACGGGGTGGCAGGACAAGTCTCCGGGGCCTGAGTTCCAGGCCTATTTCACCAGGCGCAACGAGCTCTCCACACACAGGGGTTGCCTCCTCTGGGGAAGCAGGGTCATCATTCCCACCACAGTCCGGGGCAAGGTATTGGACTCCTTACATGAGGGACACGCGGAGGTGGTTAGGATGAAGGCACTGGCCAGAAGCTACCTCTGGTGGCCAGGGCTGGACAAGGACATTGAGGTACAGGTCAGGGCCTGTTACACATGCCAGAGATCCAGGCCAGAAATGCCACATGGACCAGTACACAGGTGGGAGGCCACATACACACTCTGGTCCCGCATCCACATTGACTATGCAGGGCCATTTCAGGGCCAACTGTTCTTAGTAGTAGTGGACAGCCACTCCAAGTGGCTGGAGGTAGTCCCTGTTCCCAACATGACCTCGGGTAGGACAATCCAGGTGCTCAGAGCTCTCTTTGCCACACACGGCCTCCCCGAGGTAATTGTGTCTGATAACGGGCCTCAGTTTACCGCTAATGATTTCCAGGCGTTCTTGAAGGCAAACTGGATTAGGCACGCCACCTCTGCGCCCTTCCATCCATCGACCAATGGTCAAGCTGAACGGATGGTAAGGACGACCAAAGACGCACTCCGGCGCATCATTAGCGGAGACTGGCATCACAGACTGGCAAAATTCCTACTCGCCCAACACAATACACCATGTGTTGCTACCGGAAAGAGCCCAGCAGAACTTCGATGGGGACGTCGTCTCATCACTAAGCTGGACCGTTTACACCCAGACCAAGTAGCAGCTGAGACAGATAGGCCACCACCACCACCACCACCATCATCATCATCATTATCATCATCATCATCATCACCATCGTCACCAGCACACAGGGTTCTCAACGTGGGGGACCTGGTCTGGGCAAGGAACTACGGGGCAGGGCATCCATGGGTTCCGGGGACAGTGGTTGAGAAAACTGGATCCCTCTCTTACATCGTGGGGGTGGAGGGGGACAGACACATAAAGCGACACATCGACCAGCGCAGAGGAAGGGTCCCTGAGTGCACCACATATGCCCAAAAGGAAAGCCACACACCAGGAGAGTTCAGCCCAACTGGAAACAATACAGAACAGGAACCAGAGGAGGAGGGCCTCCTGAACCCAGCTCTGCTCAACCCAGCACAGAGGCCTCAAGAACCGGCTGTCCAAGCCCAGGGCCAAGCCACGCCCAGACGGTCCAACCGGCCCCACAGGACACCTGCCTACTTGGCGGACTATGTGTGCAAGTGACCACCACACAGTTGCCTTGCATTTGACACACAGTGTATATAGTTATGTAGTTAGTTGCAAATTGTTTATCGTTGTTATGTGGTTCTTCTCTAAGGGGGGAGGGGTGTTATGTATGCAGGCACCTGCATAGCAACAGCCACCAGGGGGCGTTGGCCTGAACGGTTTTGGCAGGAAACCTAGTTTCGGCGGGAAACCTAGGTCCAACCCCATTGGCTGTCCGCTTACCTGGCTAGGTATTTAAGGAGGCCAGGTAACACTCACTCCCTAGTACGCTACCCCCTTTCCAATAAACAGCTGAACACGTACTCCGGCTGGCGTCTCTTCCTTGCGTCGGACCCACTACACAATACCAGGAGTCATAAAAGAGCCAAGGTTGCGTACCCCTGGCCTATACCATTCCACACAAATGACTGTCCAGTCTCTTCTTGGAGGCCACCATTGATGGAGGGAATGAACCTCTGGAGGGAAGCCATTCCACTGATTAATTGTTCTCACTGTCACAAAATTTCTCCTTAGTTCTAGACTGGAACTCTCCTTGATAAATTTCCATCTGTTACTTATTACTTACAACTTTGGTTCCATTGCCTCTTTCAAGGAGAGAAAAACTTACCAAGACAAACTTGCTTTAAGGAGACCGTCCTGGATGCCTTGCTAACCCGGTTTTCTGCTGTGCAGGTGAAATTGAGATCACGATCTCGGAAGTTGACCTTGATCATAGAATTCCGAAGGGTGGGATCCATGTTGTGGACACCTGAGGTCCATCTGAAATCCACCCCGTCTTCCCAGATCTCTGTAGAGCAATTCAGCCACCAAGCTCCATTTCCACCCTCATCTGGAGTGCAGGTCACTCTCAGCGGAAAGTCCGGCAAATGCCCTGAGCAGGAGATGCAGAAACACCATTTGTGAAAGACCAGAAAATCACAGAGGCCAAAGAAGAAGGACAAGCAGCAACAACTGAGACTCAATGGTTTTGCTTGAATTAGAGCATGGAAAATATGTGTCACTCATTTCTGTCACAACAATTCTCAAATATGACACCCAATGTGAAGGTTAGAGGCCCACTGTGGTAGAAGACGGCAGGCATCCCTCATCCTTTGCCATCCACCAAGTCCCAGAGCTCCACTTCTAAGCCACAGTAAAAATGCAAGTCCTGAGCTGTGCCAAAACATCTCGTGTGGAAGATGGTGGCCAGGCTTGAACAGCTCTCTCTCTCTCTCTCTCTCTCTCTCTCTCTCTCTCTCTCTCTCTCTCTCTCTCTCTCTCTCTCTCTCTCTCTCTCTCTCTCTCTCTCTCTCTCTGTGTGTGTGTGTCTGTGTGTGTGTGTGTGTGTGAGAGAGAGAGAGAGAGAGAGAGAGAGAGGCTAGACTTGATCAGGACACCTTGAAACAATATGAACTGCTAACATGGACAAAACTCTGCACAAAATCTAAAGAACCGAACACGCCTGGACAGAAATCCAAATGCAGGGAGCAGCAGGTGAAAATCTCTGGGCTGATTCAGAAACTGAGTCTCTGCAGAAAATGTACACCCAAAGCCCCCTCCAGACAAGCCCCCCCCATGATTATGGGTAAAGGAGGCGGGCCAGGAATTTCCTGACAGGGCTGAGATACTTACTATAAACTCTCAGTTCAAAGAACTGCTTTACCAGCATCTTGTTTTGTGAAATGATTACTGCAGTGTATCTACCAGCATCCTCTTTCTCTAGTTGGCTGAGCTGTAATCCCCTGCAGTCCTCGGAGATTTTCACTCGCTTCTGAAAGTCTTGGAGGGGGACCTGGAGGCCACATGACTTCTTCCCAAAGGTCACCACAGAAATATTTCTAGACCTGCTGCCAACAATTTTAGTCCAGGAAATCGTTACAAATGGTGTAGAGGTCTTCACTTGGAACGTGACAGACTTCCCCTGAACACCATCCAGTTCTTCTGCTCCAGAAGCTCCTGTGAGGCCAGAGAGAAGAATCCTTCAAAATTAGGTCACAAGAGACTCTCCAAACATCCCATTTTTGTGCCTCAGATTCCCAGAAGAACTTTTCTGAAGAAAAGTTAGATAGAGTAGGTGGAAGGAACCAGGCCAATGGGGAAAGGTGAGGATACTTGAATGGTTTAACTAGTTGTCCTGCGTACTGCAGAGGGTTGGACTAGACAAACTTGTGGTCCTTTCCATCTCTACAATTTTATGTTCCTAGAAAGTCCAGCCTCTGGAGAAACCCAGCCCTTGTCCCTGGATTGTAGCTCCAAAGACACAATTATGCACCAAAGAGCTTCTTAGATTTTTTTAGAGTTATGTAAAGTTTACGAAGGGACGTGGTGGCTCAGTGGGTTAGGACGCTGAGCTTCTCAATCAGAAGATCGGCAGTTTGGCGGGTCGAATCCCGAGTGCCGCGAAGCAGAGTGAGCGCCTGTTACTCGTCCCAGCTTCTGCCAACCTAGCAGTTCGAAAGCACGTAAAAATGCAAGTAGTAAAACAGGGACCACTACAGTGGGAAGGTAACAGCGTTCCGTGCGCCTTTGGCGTCTAATCATGCCGGCCACATGACCACAGAGACGTCCTCGGACAAGCGCTGGCTCTTCGGCTTTGAAACGGAGATGAGCACCGGCCCCTAGAGTCGGAAACGACTAGCACGCATGTGCAGGGGAACCTTTACCTTTACCTTTAGAGTTTACGAAGACCACAATGACACAGATAGTTGTTGGGCATAAAGATGAGGGTTAGGATTCAAAGAGACCAGGTGAATCAAGGAAGATAGAAAGAACACTCAAAGGTGGCCATTGGATTGTTGTTGCAACCCAACCCCATGGTTCTCCTGCACAAATAAGCATGGAAAGCCCACCCCCTTTTTCCAGAGATAATTCTTGAAATATTGGAAGGCTACTATCAGGTCTTACCTAACCGTTCTCTTTGGTAGGCTAGACATTACCTAGTTCTCTTAACCATTCTTCATAGGTTTTAGCCTACAGACCATTTATCATCTTTGTTGATCTTCTCTGCACTCTTTGTAGAGTCTCAATATCTTTTTTGTATTTTGTGACCAAAACTGCACATATATGGTCTCACCAGTTCAGTATAAAGTGGTACTAATGCTTCAAGTGATTTTGAAACTATAGCTCGCTTGATGCAACCTAGGATTGCATTAGCTTTTTTGGCTGCTGCAGCACACCTCTGGCTCATCCTTAAGTGGTTGTCCCCACTAGGACACCTAGATTCCTCTCACAGGGATTATTTTTTGAGAACTTGAATTATTGTTATATTTTGGTCTGAAATTGGTCTTTTTGTCCTGTTAATTTAGACTATACTGTTGCAACATATCAAATCCATATGAAACGTTTCTTATGTTTTGCAAAGAAAACTGGTAAAAACATGGACTTCTGCTAAAATTTGTAATTTCAATATTATTTGTCTTTTTCTGGAGTTCTTCTCTAATCTATTCCAGTAAGGATCTTACCTGGATTCAAGGAAACAAACCATGTTTTAGCTCCAAATTTCAATCCTGGTTTGAAACTGCATTTGAAGCTAGAAATACAGTAAGAAAAATGCAACTTACCAGCTCCTAAGAGAAAGATTGATAACCACAATCTGAGCATGCTCTTCCATGAGATGTCAGTGGCTGGCATTTCAACAAGAAGTAAAGTGAAGTGAAGTCTAATTTCTGCAAAATATAAGTAGTTAATTTGCGTAATGTTCTAATGAGGAACTATATAGTACTCAAAGAGCTATAGGCTCTCTTTCCTTCAATGCTTTCAGTGCAATGGAGTTAAGGTCTAACTCTACAGTGGAAAAGAGATTGCAACTGCAAAATTATCTAAAAGAATTCTTGCAACATGTACATATATATATTTATGTGTGTGTGTGTGTGCGTGTGTGTATGTGTTTGTATATGTATGTATATGTATATGTATATGTATATGTATATGTGTGTGTATATATATATGAGAGACC
This sequence comes from Vipera berus, assembly GCF_964194415.1. Classification (NCBI taxonomy): domain Eukaryota; kingdom Metazoa; phylum Chordata; class Lepidosauria; order Squamata; family Viperidae; genus Vipera; species Vipera berus. Next base: position 1,539,604 of record NC_138219.1, read on the forward strand.
AGAGACCAGGAGACAGGTGCAGTGAATCACATCTTGGTTGATTGACAGCACTGGATGCAAAAATGGGCCTCAAGATTCTAAAAATCCACAGCTACCTCTCTGTTTGCCCAAGCATCCTTCAGAATGATGAGGGCTGCCTCCAGAAGCAGTGAATGCTCCAATGCTGGAAGTTTTTAAGAAAAGACTGGACAGCCTTTTGTCCAAAATGGTATAGGGTTTCCTGCCTCAGCAGGGGGTTGGACTAGATGACCTTCAAGGTCCCTTCCAACTTTATTATTATTATAACACTTTTATTCATAAAAGAAACTCAATCAACTGAACACTCAAATTGACTGGCACTAATGGTTGACACGGGTTGCTGCCAGCACCCAAGGTATCAACTAGGTATCTCCTTCCGAGTAGCACAGGTTTTTATAGCTTTGCTGGAGTTATTGCAGAAAGCTGCAATTTCTTGATGTATTTTGCTAGATTTTTGGACATAGTTCTCAGTGCCCCAATGACAATGGGTGTCACTGTTACATGTTTCATCCATAATCGTGCAGTTTCGATGGCCAGGTCGTGGTATTTCATAATTTTTCCCAGTTCTTTTTCTTTGACTCTGGCATCTCCTGGTACAGCGATATCAATCAGCTGTACGCTTCGGTTCTCTACAACTGTAATATCTGGCGTGTTGTGTTCCAAATGGTGATCTGTCTATATTTGGAAGTCCCACAAGATCTTCACCTTATTATTATTATTGTTGTTGTTGTTATATTATCTTCTGGTGTGTTAATTGGACTCTAGAAGGTCATTGTTCCTTTCTTCTCACCTCTGCCCTGGTCAGACCCTGTTTGGTGTCCAGTTCTGGACACAGCAGTTCCAAAAGGAAAGAAATCAATTTGCGTAGATTGTGAAGAAGCCACGATGGTGAAGGCTCAAGAAACAAAGCTCTTAATAACCTGAGCATCTACAGAACAGGTGACCAAGAGGAGATATAATGATAATGATAACTTTATTGTCACTTTGAATGTACACCAATCGGCATACATCAAAATGAAATTTCGTTGCATACAGCTCTCAAAGGGTCACCACCTCTGATATATACTCCTTGTTCGTGGCCCGCTGAAATTTCACATTGTCCATTTTAGTCTCTAGGGAGTGAACGATGGCAAACAGGACAGATGGAAATGGGGCTTGTATTCTGACAACCTCGCCTTCTTTCCTTTTTCTGATCCTGACTCTTCCACCCTTTCCTTAAAGAGGCCTTGCTTCTTTTCGCCCCTGGAGCACGCTGCCGCCGCCACCAACTCCTCCAAAAGCCTCTCTCTCTTCCTCTGGGCCTGCCCACAGCCTCATCCAGTTCCTTCGCTCCATAAGCTCCAGGTCCTCTCTGCCTCCTCTGGAAACAGCCCTGATTTGCAATACAATCCATCACTGGGCCAGCAGTCAGATCTTGCTGCTGGCAGAACAAATTCAAACAGCGCCAACGACTTTTAACGGTCTCACCAACAGTTCCAAAACAACTAGAAACTCGCCATGCCAGCAAAGATTGTCGGTCGTATGTCGTATGTTGCCTTAGTTCCACCATGTTGCTCAAACACATTAAATCTTCCTGATCATGTGGCCTATAGCCCTTACTATCCCTCCCAAAACTATTCGCCTTCAAGAGCCAATGCAGCCGCAGCCATTCCAGGCGCCGCCATCTTAGAACATCTTAGAACATATGACAGCAACCTTCCAAGATCTGAAGAAATGAAGAAAAACTGTGGACTTATTTTCTGTTGCTCCAGGGTTAGGAAAAGAAGAGATGGGCCAGACCTACAAGAAAGGAGATTAAAGGTAGACTTCAGAAGAAACTGCCTCACTGGACAAACTGTGAGTCAGTGCAACAGACTGCCACAGGAAGCCCTGAGTTCTCTTCCATTGGAGGTCTTCACCCAGAGCATGGACCTCTATCAGGAACGGTTTAAGAGATCCTACATGGATCAGAGGACTAGACTAGTTTAGTATTTCTCAAATCTGGCAACTTGAATATGGGAGGACACATAGTGCTGGCTGGGGATTTCTGGGAGTTGAAGACCACAAATTGCCAATATTGAGACCCTCTGGATTAGATGATTGCAACCTCAAGATTCCATGAATAGCCTTCCTTACTCAGTTTCATACTGAAAACAACCCCCTCGCAAGCCAATTGTTTTTGTCTGGTCAACATAATTCCTGGCAGGTTGGCTCTCCATGTTGGCTACTTTGCCCAGTCCTGCTAGGCAGCTGCCTGGCCAGGGTAGCAGGTTCAGATGTGCCTCTCCCAGCAGCAACATGTTGTATTACGAGTTTTCTGTGTCCCACATGAGGAAGGATGGTGGTGCTCCTTCTACAGAAAGGAAGTTTCCTCTTTGCAAAAAGCCTTGTGGTCATACAAGGAGGAAGAGGTTATACCCCATGGGAAATGCCCAGTGTTGGGTCTGAGTGACCACCGGAGCGCTTGACTGGCAGAACTGGTAATGCCCGGGATTTGAGAGCAAGGCCTGTCTCACCACAACTTCCACCTGCAAATTCAGGACTTGTAAAGAAGGAGCCCTCTATGGATGAACACCTGTGTTTTGGGGTTCACAATTCCACTCCAAAACAGGTGAATCTCAGTCCCCGAGTCCAGTTTCCTTCTGACCCACAGGAGCCCACATTCATTTGATCTCTTGTAATCCCTTCCTCTCCAGTGTTTCTACTTTGCAAGGGGAAGGAAAAAAATGGGTCAGGCACAGGAGAGATTGACTAAAGAGACGACTTTTTTTTTTCTTTTTCTAGACATAGTAATACTGGACCTAGTGTGAGAACCAAGGTTATTGTTGTGTATGCCACATTAACACCAGGTGGCATCAGTCAGGCGACCCGATTGGTCACCCTGTCCGGCGAGAAATATAGGACATCAGGTTGGATGTCTCCTGGCTGGCAGGAGATTAGAGCAAACGGGTTGGTCGACTGTGGGGTTTGGGCAATCTATAAGAGGGCACCTGGGGGGAAAGTTCACCCAGTTCCATGCAGTTAACAATAAAGGTATAAACTCTACGTGTCGTCTCCTGGTCATTACACACGGTACCCACACAATATAACAGTTATTGAAATAAGAGATGATAAAGAATTGGCGGGCTGGAGAGCTGGAGGGGAAGCCCATGCTTCAAACTAATTGGGGAATGTGATTTATGACTGTTAACTGGAGGAGGGAAATGAGCTTTGATACTATGTGCTCAGGGGAGGGAAACACAGTTTATGGCTTCGATTATGTTAGTGCCGATGCTATGCTACTCAAATAAAGATTCTTTAAAGTAAACAATGCCTCAAAGTTCTTTGAAGAGTTTCATCTGTCGGAACCATGACAATATGTTTTTGATGTGTATTCTGTATTTTGTGCTTGTTTATTCCTGCGGTGGCTCAGTGGGTTAGGATGCTGAGCTTGTCGATCAGAAGGTCGACAGCTTGGTGGGTCGAATCCCGAGTGCCGCGTAGCAGAGTGAGCGCCTGTTACTCGTCCCAGCTTCTGCCAACCTAGCAGTTCGAAAGCACGTAAAAATGCAAGTAGAAAAATAGGGACCACTACGGTGGGAAGGTAACAGCGTTCCGTGCGCCTTTGGCGTCTAGTCATGCCGGCCACATGACTATGGAGACATCCTCGGACAAGCGCTGGCTCTTCGGCTTTGAAACAGAGATGAGCACTGGCCCCTAGAGTCGGAAACGACTAGCACGCATGTGCGGGGGAACCTTTACCTTTACCTATTCCCTTGCAACTCTCTCCTCTCCAAATTCTCTGCTGTGCAAGGGAGCAGGGAAAGAAAAATTCTGATCAGGCGCAAGAGAATGCATACTGCCTATAATGGTGATCACTTTACTTAGGACACTGGGAAGAAATTGGTATTTTCTCTTCTGTTGTGGATTGTACGTGTTTGTATTGCTTGGCTTGGATCTTCTGGATTTGGTCAGTAGGAGTGGTGAAGGTCGATTGTTCCTCTCATTTTGCCTTTCTGGGAAGCCTGGACAGAACTGGACTGGGCCCTCTTTCAAGAGGGGAGAGTTCGCAGAACACAGCTTGAGATCTTTTTCTATCCCATCATAGGAATGCAAATTCTCAGCTGTGCCAAATGAAGTAGCTGAAGGACCACTCGGGACGACAGGCTAGTACTAACAGAATTTATTTAGAGCAAGACAAAACATAGAATAACCTTGCCGGCTTTTATAGCCGGCAGCTGTCAGCGAGGGCCAATCAGGAGTGTTTCTTTTGGCGCCGCGTCAATCCGGACCAATCCGCGTCGTCTTCTCTTTGACAGCTAGGCTTCCGCATGGTCCGGTGTTTTGACAGCCGCGAGCTGTCAGTGGCTGCGCCTGCGCTGTGCGGGGGAACTTTGACAGCTGTCAAAGTTCCCGCGTGTTCTGTCAGATTTGCTTTTCCTCACGTAACCCGTTTAAACACATTTAACTTAACTGTTTACATATATAATACACCCCTTACCCCTCCCCTGGATCGTTTTCTCCCCCTCTGTCGTTGGAACCTGCCCACTGGTAGTCCTTTAGGTAGGTGGGGGCCCTTCGGTTTCTGGTGGAACGACGTAGAAGTGGGGCGTTGTCAGGGTCTGCCGGCTGCGCGTATCCTTGTTCCTCTTCCTCTTGGTTCGTTGGTATTTCTGGAAGGGTTTGCAGGTCGAGTTCCGCCGTTTGGGGGTCTGGTGTGTGTGGCGGTTGTCTGAGTCTGAGTTGGTCGATATGGCGGCGTAGGTTGCCCTGAGTCTGTGTGGAAATTAGGTAAGAAATGGGTCCTGTTTGTTGTAGCACTGTCCCTTGGACCCATTTGTTTTTATCAGAGTAAGATCGTGCCCATATCATTTGCCCTGGCTTGAATGTGCGGATGGGGGGGGTTTGTTCGTGTTCTTCCGGATATGTGTCAGGATGCAGTCTGTCAAGCCGTGTTATCAGCCTCCTTCCCCATCTTAGCTCCGCTGGTGATTTGCCAGTTGTTGTGCATGGGGTTGCGTGTTGTGCCATTAGGAATTGGCTGAGTCGCCTTTGCCAATTCCCTTTGACGAACTTTTTTAAAGCTTCTTTTGTGGAGCGTACCATAATTTCAGCCATCCCGTTACTTGATGGGTGGAAGGGCGCAGACGTGACCAGCCTAATACAATTCTTCATAGCGAATATCTGAAATTCACGAGAAGTGAATTGAGGGCCATTGTCTGAAACTATGGTGTCTGGGAGGCCGTGTGTGGCGAATATTTTTCTTAGGGCTTGTATAGTGGCTCCTGACGTTGTTTTCTTAAGGGGGGTGACTTCTAACCATTTAGAATAACTGTCCACTACAATTAGGAAACTCTGTCCCTGGATAGGTCCAGCAAAGTCTAAATGTATACGTGACCATGGGTTTTTTGTTGTTTCCCATTTGTGGATTGGTGCCTGGGGTGGCTCGTTCCGGGTCGCTTGACAGGTATAGCACCCTCCCACATATCTTTCTATCTCTTTATCTATGCCCGGCCACCAGACATAACTTCTAGCCATTGCCTTCATTTTGACAATGCCTGGATGTCCTTCATGTAAAATGTGTAATGTTTGGCTTATGTTCTTTTCTGGTATTATTACTCTATTCCCCCACAGTAGGCATCCCCTATGAGTGGATATTTCATTTTTTCTGCTAACATATGGCTGGAATTGGGGGTGTGGGTTTTGTGCTGGCCACCCTGTTGTGGCCCATTTAAGGATTCTGCTAAGTATTTTGTCTTTAGCTGAATTCTTGGCTATAATGTTTGCTGACAGAGGACAATCTGGAAGCTGAGAGATTGCTAGAATCAGTCCAGCTGGGGCTGGGTCTGAGTCCTTGCTTTGAATGGGCAGTCTGTTAAGGCAGTCTGCGTGTCCTAATTCCTTCCCCGGTTTGTGTATTAACTGATAGGAATAGGCTGATAAGAATGTGGACCACCGTAGTATTCTCGGCGAGAGAATCTGTGGTGTAGTTTTATTCCACGTGAATATGCCCAGAAGGGGTTTGTGATCTGTAAATATAGTAAAGGGCCTCCCATAAAGGTAGTCGTGAAATTTTTTAACCCCAGCGACTATTGCTAGGGCTTCTCTGTCTATGTGTGCGTAATTCCTTTCTGCTTTAGACAGAGTGCGGGAATAGAAAGCTATGGGTTTTTGTGTACCATCCTTGAATAAGTGACTTAACACTGCCCCGATTCCGTAGGGAGAGGCATCGCAAGCGATGCATATTGGGGTGTCTTCTCTGAAAAGGGTGATCGTTGAGCTGTGGCAAATAATCTTTTTTAATGATTGGAAACTATTCTCATGTATTTTGGTCCAGGACCAAGCAGTTCCCTTGTCTAGGAGCCTATGCAGAGGCTCCGCGATAGTGGCTTTATGGGGAAGGAAGGCGTGGTAAAAGTTTAATAATCCTAAAAAAGCTTGGAGTTCTTGTTTATTCTTTGGGCTTGGTGCTGTTTGAATAGCCCTTAGTTTTTCTGTGGTGGGGTGGATGCCTTGGCCATCTATTTTGTACCCTAGGAATTCTGTGGATGTGACTCCGATAGAGCACTTTTCCCGTTTCAGTTTGAGGCCGGCTTCTCTGAGCCGGCTCAGCACAGCTGACAGCCTGTCAGCTAAATTTGCTTCGTTTTCTCCGGCGATGAGAACATCGTCAAAATAGGGGCAGACCCCGGGTATTCCTTTCAGGGTTTTCTCCATGATACCCTGAAAAATACCCGGGGCCGCCGATATGCCGAATTGGAGCCTTTTCACTTTAAAAGCACCACGGTGGGTGACAATTGTCTGGGCTTCCGCCGTGTCATTAGTGACAGGCAGTTGCAAATACGCCTGCGTGAGATCAAGTTTGGCAAAAATGGCGCCAGAGCGGATAGAAGCAAATACGTCCCTTACTGCTGGCACCGGGTAAGCGTGGGGACTGAGGGCTAGGTTGAGGGTCGCTTTATAGTCCGCACATAATCTCACTTCCCCGTTAGGTTTAATTGGGGTGACTATAGGGGTCTCCCAGCTTCCCCCTTCCGTTGGTTCGAGCACCCCGAGACCTATGAGGCGATCGAGTTCGTTTTCAATTTTTTCCTTAAGGGCAAAGGGTACTCTCCTAGCTCTTATCTTAATTGGTTGGATTGCTGGGTTTAACTGTAAGGAGATGGGGGGACCGGTGTATTTCCCTAACGTGCCATCGAAGACGTCTGCATACTTGTTGCAAACGGCTTCTAGGCTGGGTGCCTGAATTGTATTTACCCCGGTTATGGCGATTCCCAGCGGCCCGAACCAGTTTAACCCTATCAAGTTGGTGCGGTTTCCTGGCGTAACTAGGACTTCTAAGGGACCCTTGAACTCCTTGTACTGCACGGTAACCTTAGCCTTCCCTTTCAGAGGAATGGGGGTTTTCTGGAAGTCTGCTAGGTGGACCTGGGTTTGCCTCAGAGGAATTCTTTCCTTTCCCTGTTGACAGATCTCCTGATAAGTTTTCAGCGAAATTAAGGAGACTGCTGACCCCGAATCCACTTCCATGAGGCAGGGCACCCCCTGAATTCTTACCCTGATCTTAACCTTAGAGCTTAAACTGTTTACCCTGTCAATTGTTTCTACCAGGGGCCCTGGCGGGGTTTCTCTGCTGGCCTGGGTAGCTGGCCTACCTGGGGAGTTTGCCTCCAAGTCATTGATGTTGTCACGGCCCTTGCTGCGGCACACCGGTTTGATGTGGCCGGTCTTCCCGCAATTGTGGCACTTAGCGTTCCTAAACCGGCAGCTTCCCCTGGCATGGTTGCCCCCGTAGCTGGCACAGGCGGCCCGTTGCTCGTAACGCGACGGTGGCGGAGGGGGGTTCCTGGACCTTCGGCGATCCGAAGTGTCACCTCTCCTTGGTTGCCTGCGTTCCATTCTGCGTTGCAGGGCTTCTCCGTCGGTGAAATCCACCGACTCATCGCTGTCGCTGAGGGTGGCGCTTTCTTGGAAGATGGTCGCAGGGCTCTCTGGGGTCGTGGTAGTCGGCTTCTTCTTGTGGCTGTGCTCGTAGGCCATAATTTCTCTGGTCAGCTCTGCCAGGCTCATGTCGGGTTTGGATGTCAGCTTCTTCTGCAGCCTCTCGTCCCTCAACCCGATCACCACCTGGTCTCTGATGCGGTCCTCCATGTCGGGGAAGCTGCAGTTCCGCGCGGCGTGTCTGACCCCAGCGATGAACTCGTTGGCGGGCTCGTCTGACCGCTGTTTCTTCTGGGCGAATTGGACCCGCCAGTACAGTTCTGAGTGAGCCGGCATATAGTACTTGCTCAGCTGGTCCACCAGGTCCGCGTAGGAGACCTCGGTGATGGGCACCGGGCTGAACAGGCCCACGGCAGCATCATACACTGGAGGTCCGCTGATGTATAGTAGAGCAGCGGCCTTTGCTCTGTCGTCAGTGATTTTACTGACGAGGAGGAATCCCTCGACCTGTCCTAGGTGTGATTGCCATCTCTCGGGATGGCGGGTATCGAATTCCCTCACACGCCCGAAGTTTGCCATGTCGTCCGGTCCTGGGTCGCTCCTGTGGAAGTTAAAACTTCCAGTGACAGCTCTTGCCGGGAACTCTCTTCCTCGGCCGTGACTTCAGCTCAGGAACTCTCTTCCTTGGCTGTGACTTCAGCTCCGGAGCGATCCCACCTTCGTCGCCAGTGAAGTAGCCGAAGGACCACTCGGGACGACAGGCTAGTACTAACAGAATTTATTTAGAGCAAGACAAAACATAGAATAACCTTGCCGGCTTTTATAGCCGGCAGCTGTCAGCGAGGGCCAATCAGGAGTGTTTCTTTTGGCGCCGCGTCAATCCGGACCAATCCGCGTCGTCTTCTCTTTGACAGCTAGGCTTCCGCATGGTCCGGTGTTTTGACAGCCGCGAGCTGTCAGTGGCTGCGCCTGCGCTGTGCGGGGGAACTTTGACAGCTGTCAAAGTTCCCGCGTGTTCTCCTGTCAGATTTGCTTTTCCTCACGTAACCCGTTTAAACACATTTAACTTAACTGTTTACATATATAATACACCAAAGCTCCTGGCATGGAAGACAGTGGGAAGGGTGGAACAGGGAGGAAAATGGTGGTATTTTGTGGTGATTATAATCCGCCTTTCTGGAGAACCAGCCTCAAAGCACACCGGCTATCCAATCTGGGAACCCACTTGGCCTGGCCCAGTACAGCCTTGTGCCCCATGGAGAGGGAAACCTGGAGACAGCTAGCATAATGCCTGGCATGCCAGCTCTCTACTTTGGCTCCTTTGTCAGTCCTGCCTTCATGCCAGGACAGTAGGAGTTTGAAAGCAGCGCCAGACATGTCCCCTACAGCGGTGTCTTGTGTGGTACCTGTTCTGTGTGCCAGATGAGGAAGTACGATGGACCCCTTCTGCAGAAAGGAAGTTTCTGCTTGGCAAGTGGTCTTGTGGTTCGACAAGGAGGAAGAGGTGAGCCCCGTTGGAAATGCCCGTCGTTGGGTCTGAGTGGCCACCAGAGTGCTCACAGGCAGAGCAAGTCTGTGGCAATGCCCTGGAGACAAAAATAAATTATACCTACCAACCTACCAAAAACATAACTGTAAAAGACGGACTAGAAATAAAAGTTAAAATAAGCAAAAAAAAAAATATGGTAAGAGAACACCTGTCCGATCTTGACGAACATAAATCACCAGCATCTGACGGACTACACCCCAGAGTTCTGAAGGAGCTGGCAGATGTCATCTCACAACCATTGCACCGTATCTTTCAAAAATCCTGGCACCCGGGGAAATACCTGAGGATTGGAAAAGGGCGGATGTGGTTCCCATCTTCAAAAAAAGGAGAGAGAAAAAAAACAGACCCAGGAAACTACAGACCAATCAGCCTGGCATCAATACCTGGGAAGATCCTGGAAAAGATAATAGAAAAACAGATCTATGAACATCTTAAAATGTAATAAGTAAAAGTCAGCCTGGGTTTGTTAAAAACAGAGCATGCCAAACCAATCTTATTTCATTCTTTGACAAAGTAATTAGGGTTAGGGAGGGGGGAGGGTCAGGCCCGGCAGAATGAGAGGAAGATCCTACCGGACCTGTCTCAGTCTTGGTTGGCCGATGGCCGCGGCAATATGGGGGCCAGGGAGAATCTTGGGACCCAGGGGGATGGGGTAGGAATACCGATCCCCACGGTGATTGGGAATGGCGGCAGATGGATAAGCAGAGGGCCATATCGTAATTTGAGATCACGCCCCCGCTATTTTCGAGCTGTGGTGCGCTCCAACCCTCTGGCTCTCACCTGCTGTCCTGGGGAAGGGGGAGGGCAGACACCTGAGCTCAGACTGATCTATTTTAATGCCAGGTCTGTTGTGAATAAAGCTCCCCTCATCCATGATTTGATCGAGGAGGAAGACGCAGACCTGCCGTGCATCACGGAAACTTGGTTGGGCCCGGAGGGAGGGGTCCCTCTGATTGATTTATGCCCTCCAGGTTTCCGTGTGCTGCATCAACCTCGGGCTCAGGGTAGGGGAGGTGGCGTGGCGGTCGTTATCAGAGAGACCCTCCGCCCATGGGAGACCACTGCCCCTCAGATAGACGGATGTGAATCCCTCCTCTTAAGGTGGGGTCCTGGTGGTCAGCTGGGCCTACTGCTGGTATACCTCTCTCCAAGGTGCGTAGCAACGGCTCTACCCAGGCTACTTGACGCCTTCTCAGGATTGGCGGTTGAATTTCCCAGACTTATGGTTCTGGGAGACTTTAATCTGCCTTCCCTGGGCAGTGCATCGGAGGTGGCCCAAGAGTTCATGGCTTCCATGACGGCCATGGACCTGACCCAAATTATTCAGGACCCGACTCACGAGGGGGGAAACACACCTGATCTTATTTTTATCTCTGGACAGTGGCTTAATGGGCTGGGTGGGGTTACTCCAACATCTCAACCCCTTTCATGGACAGACCATTATCTCCTGCGGTTGGGCCTCCGTCACGTCACCCCCCGCTGTCAGGAGGCAGAACCGACCAGATGGTTTCGCCCCAGACGCCTGATGGACCCAGATAAGTTCCAGATGGCGCTTGGATTGATCCCTACCTCCCTCTCCCACAGCCCGGTCGAGTCCTTAGTTAATGCCTGGCAACAGGCTGCTTCGGAGGCTCTCGACCACGTTGTGCCTTTGCGGCCTCTGACCCGGCGCAGGTCCCGACTCGCTCCTTGGTTCTCCAAGGACATGCGGGAGATGAAACGCCGGAGAAGGGGCCTAGAGAGCATTTGGAGAACCAGTCGGTCCGAGTCTGACCGAACACAGTTAAGATCCTTTTCTAGATCTTATCTTGTGGCAATGGAGGTGGCAAAGCACGCTTACTTTAACTCCCTCATTGCGTCCACAGATAACCGCCCAGCCGCCCTGTTTAGAGTGGTCCACTCCCTTTTAAATCAAGGGACGGGAGAGGACCCCTTATGAGGACGGGCCGAGGAATTTAATAAATATCTGGTGGACAAAATTGCTCAGATTCGGGCTGGTCTGGACTCTGACTGGGCAGTATCTGATGAGAGGAAAACGATGAGTTTGGCCGAGAACATTTGGGAAGAGTTTGATCCTGTGACTCTGGATGAAGTGGACAGGATCATGGGGAAATTAAGTGCCGCCACGTGTTTGTTGGACCCGTGTCCCTCGTGGCTGGTCTATGCATCTCGGGAGGTTACACGAGGCTGGCTCCTAGCAGTTATCAATGCCTCACTGAGTGAAGGGTACTTCCCTGCCACCTTGAAAGAGGCGATAGTAAGGCCCCTCCTTAAGAAACCTGCATTGGATCCAGCTATTTTAAACAACTTTCGTCCTGTCTCCAACCTTTGCTTTCTTGCGAAGGTCGTTGAGAGCAGCTCCCTTTGGTCCTGGAGGAAACTGAGTATCTGGATCCGTACCAATCGGGTTTCAGGCCCGGGTATAGCATGGAGACGGCATTGGTCGCGCTGGTGAATGATCTCTGGCGGGCCCAAGATAGGGGTTGTTCCTCTGTCCTGGTCCTATTAGATCTCTCAGCGGCTTTTGATACCATCGACCACGGTATCTTGCTGCGTCGTCTTGAGGAGTTGGGAGTGGGAGGCACCGTTCTGCGGTGGTTCTCCTCCTACCTCTCGGGCCGTTCGCAGACGATGTTGGCAGGGGGGCAGAGGTCAACCTCTAAGCCCCTTAGTTGTGGGGTGCCTCAGGGGTCGGTGCTCTCGCCCCTCCTGTTCAACATCTATATGAAGCCGCTGGGAGAGAACATCTGTGGCTTCGGGGTGAGGTATCATCAATATGCTGATGATACCCAGCTTTTCATCTCCACCCCAAACCAACCCAGTGATGCCCTCGATGTGATGTCCCGTTGCCTGGAAGCGGTACAGATTTGGATGGGAAAGAACAGGCTCCGGCTCAACCCGGCCAAGACTGAGTGGCTTTATGTACCGACATCTTCTTTAGTCCAAGAGATGTTACCTCCTATTGATAGAGCACGCAATCTAGGCGTCCTCCTGGATTCATGACTCAGTTTTGAAGAGCATATTGGAGTCGTGGCTAGGGGGACATTTGCCCAGATTCGCCTGGTACACCAGTTGCGCCTCTTTCTAGACCGAGATGCCCTACGTACAGTCACCCACGCACTCGTTACCTCCCGTATAGACTACTGCAATGCTCTCTACATGGGGCTGCCCTTGAAGACCACCCGGAGGCTTCAACTGGTGCAGAGTGCAGCTGCACGGGTAGTGATGGGAGCACCCCGATACTCCCATATTACACCCCTCCTACGTGAGCTGCATTGGCTACCGGTTGCCCTCCGGGTGAGATTTAAGGTGCTGGTTCTTACCTTTAAAGCCCTACATGGCTTAGGTCCGGGATACTTGCAGGACCATCTGCTGCCGGGAACGAATTCCCATCGCCCAGTACGCTCACACAGAGAAGGCCTCCTCAGAGTACCATCGGCTAGACAATGTCGGCTGGCGACCCCCAGGGGAAGAGCCTTCTCTGTGGGAGCGCCAGCCCTGTGGAACCAGCTCCCCCCTGAGCTTCGGATGGCCCCAGATCTCCAGTCCTTTCGCCGCGGCCTCAAAACACTCCTTTTCCACCTGGCTGACCTGGACTGACAGGGATTTTAATTATGTTTACAATTTTTAACTCTAATCTTTAATTTATTTTAATTTTTAATTTTTATTTATTGTACAGAGACCTTTAATTTTGTTGTTGTTAGCCGCCCTGAGTCCTTCGGGAGATAGGGCGGGATATAAGTCCCATTAATAAATAAAATAAATAAATAAATAAATAAATAAATTAAATTAGTAGACCAGGAACATGCTGTGGACGTAGTAATCTTAGACTTCAGCAAGGCATTCGACAAAGTAGATCACAACCTACTTCTTGGTAAGCTAAAATAAAGTGGGACAGACAGCATCACCATTAGATGATGGTCTTACACTTACACTAAGTCTTACACTTAGGCAAGAAAAAGCAAAAGTACACATATAGATTGGGTGAAACCAGGCTTAATAGCAGTTAACTGTGAGAGGGATCTTGGAATCTTAGAGAACAATCAAACATGATGCAGCAGTGTGCAGCAGCAGCCAAAAAAGCCAATGCAATCCTAGGTTGCATTAACAGAGAGATTCAATCAAGATCACGTGAGGTACTAACACCGCTCTATAAAGCCTTAGTAAGACCACACTTAGAATACTGGACCCAGTTTTGGTCACCACGTTATAAAAATGTGCGGGAAAAAAAGTGCAGAGAAGAGCAACAAAGACGATCAGGGGACTGGATGCTAAAACATACGAAGAATGGTTGCAAGAAGTGGGCATGGCCAGTCTAGGGAAGAGAAGGACCAGGGGAGACACGACAGCAATGATCCAATATCTGAGGGGCTGCCACAGAGAGGAGGGGGCAGCCTATTTTCCAAAGCAGCTAAAGGCCAGACATGGAATAACGGATGGAAACTGATCAAGGAGAGATTCAACCTAGAAATAAGGAGAGATTTTTCTGACAGGGAGAATCCGTGACCAAGGAACAGTTTCCCTTCAGATGTTGTGGGAGCTTCATCACTGGAGGCTTTCAAGAAGAGACCGGACTGCCACCTGTCAGAAATAGTGTGCGGTCTCCTGCTTGGGTGGGGGATTGGACTAGATGACCTATAAGGTCCCTTCCAACTCTGTTACTCTGCTAAAGCTGTTAACTAAAGGTCTCAACATCATTTTTGGGGTATGGTGACTAAAATTGGTTGCAGTATTCTAGGTTTCACTTCACATGATCTTGATTCAATCCCTCTGTTAATGCAACTTAGGACTGCATTGGCTTTTTTGGCTGTTGTAGCACATTGCTGGCTACTTGAAGACATTTTGCTTCTCATCCAAGAAGCTTCCTCAGTTCTGCTCTTGGAGCTTCTTGGCTTCAGAAGTGAAACATCTTCAAGAAAAAACAAAGCCCAGTTGCAGGACTCAGAATCAGAATAACAGAGTTGGAAAGGACTTTGTAGGTCATCTACTCTAGTCCAACCCCCCACCCTAGCAGGAGACCCTACACCATTTCTGACACGTGGCAGTCCAGTCTCTTCTTAAAAACCTCCATTGATAAAACACCCACAAATTCTGAAGACCATCTGTTCCATTGGTTGATTGTTCTCCCCGTCAGAAAAATCTCTCCTTATTTCTAGGTTGAATCTCTCCTTGATCAGTTTCCATCTGTTATTCTTTGTCCGACCTTCAGGTGCTTTGGGAAATAGGCTGACCCCCTCTTCTCTGTGGCAGCCCCTCAGATATTGGATCATTGCTGTCGTGTCTCTCCTCCTCTTCACTAGACTGGCCATGCCCAGTTCCTGCAAGTTCCCCTTCTATTCCCTCATCTAAGTAGTTTAAGTAGTTTTGAGGCCTTTGAACTCTGGTGCTGGAGAAGACTCCTGCGAGTCCCTTGGACTGCAAGGCGATCAAACCGGTCAGTCCTAGAGGAGATCCACCCTGACTGCTCTTTAGAAGGCCAGATCCTGAAGCTAAAACTCCAATACTTTGGCCACCCAATGAGAAGGAAGGACTCACTGGAGAAGAGCCTCATGCTGGGAAAGGTTGAGGGTAAGAGAAGAAGGGGACGACAGAGAAGGAGGTGGCTGGAGGGAGTCACTGAAGCAGGAGGCATGAGCTTAAATGGACTCCAGAAGATGGTAGAGGACAGGAAGGCCTGGTGGAACGTTGTCCATGGGGTCGCGAGGGGTCAGACACGACTTTGCAACTAACAACAACAAAGTAGTCTATGAAGATATTGAAGAATACTGGGCCTAGGACAGAATCTTGTGGTACCCCACTGCTCACTTCCCTCCATGTATACGTAGTACCATTAAAGTCTACTCGTTGAATACAGTTTGTCACCCAATTTAAAATCCATCTAATGGTGATGCTATCCCACTTTTTTTAACTTTCCAAGAAATAGGTTGTAGTCTACTTTGTCAAATGCCGTGCTGAAGTCCAAGAATACTATGTCCAGAGCATTTCGTTAGTACACTAATTTAGTTACTTGGTCAAAGAATGAAATAAGATTGATCTGGCATGATCTGTTTTTAACAAACCCGTGCTGGCTGCTAGTTATGACTTTGTTTGCTTCTAGTTGTTCGCAGATCTGTTATTTGATTATCTTTTCTAGGATCTTCCCAGGTATTGATGTTAAACTGTAGTTTGTAGTTTCCTGGGTCTCTTCCCCCCCCCCCCTTTCTTGAAGATGGGAATCGCATCAGCCCTTTTCCAATCCTCAGGTATTTCCCCGGTGCGCCAGGATTTTTGAAAGATGTGGTGCAATGGTTCTGAGATAACATCTGCCAGCTCCTTCAGAACTCTGGGGTGTGATCCATCCAGTTGTAGTGATTTATGTTCACTCCAGACAGCTGGAGGTTTGTTTTTTGTGAGTAGATGGAAGAAACTGATATTTTTGTGAACAGTTGGGAATCACAGGATTCCCTCAACCTCATGGCATCAATGTAACCTTTATGGACTCAGGCCTCACTTCTTAATCCCTTTGGATTTTAGGTGTTTTAACCCCTCCTTCATTGAACACTTTCAGAACCTCATCTTTGATCATATCCACTGGGTGAGTCCTTCTTCAATTCTTTAGAAAGGAAGTTCTAATAACTAATGTTTTAATTAAGCTGTTGCACGTATGCATATATCTGGAATATACAACCCAAAAAAAGGGATTACAGTGTTGGTTCTAAAAAGCTTCATAATTATAAGAATCTTTCCCTGGGAAACTTTCTATATTTACCTGGAACTAATAAAATGACTTTGAATGGTGGTCAATAGAGGACAGCCAAGGGACGTGTTACTCGGGTGCACCAAGCTATGCTCAGAGTTGCTTGTGCTGATGCCCAACGAACCAGCGGAAGCTGCAGGCTGGTCTTCAGAAGCTGGTCCCACCACAAGGTGGTTGACTGTGAGTGTCTGTAGCAGGAATTAGGGCAATTGTCACATGAGGTGATGTGCTAAGCCCTCCTGCTCACAGCAGAAAAGTTGCTACGAGTCCAGGAGCATCTCTGAATTACACTGTGGTCCCACCTAAGGAAGTGTGACCCCATGGAGAACTCTAGAAACAGGATCCCTGATGTAGTGTATGCTGCTAGCATACACAGGAAATGCCAGCGCAGCAGGGGGCTGGTCAGCTCCAGGCGATAACCGCTGAGGCGGGAAAAGCCGGACGGAGCAAGTTTGACAGCCCCCAGCTCTGGTCAGCTCTCCAAGACGAACTCCTAGCCTGGGATGCAGCCGAGGAGCCCGAGACGAGGGAAGACGGATCCATCCACCAGGTGAGAAGAGGCACCGACGCAGACGGGGCAGAGCTGGAGGTGGATGCCATCAACCGACCTCAGCGATCCTTCAACCCCGACCGAGACAACAGAAAAGAACCGAGACCAACCACGGCAGGCGAGAGAGACCAGGACTGCAGGTGCGGAGCGAGCGGACCCCGGTCTACCCAGCCTCACGGTCACAACGCGAATCGCCCTCGGTCTACCCAGCATTGCGGCTGCAACTCCCGGTCTACCCAGAACAGTGGTTTCGGACAGCCCCGGTCTACCCAGTGCTCTGGCTGTGGCGCGAGCGGCTCCCGGTCTACCCGCTGTGCAAGCTGTGGAGGACAGCATCCCCGGTCTACCTGCCGTTTCAAGTCAGCGAAGTGTCGGTCGTGCGGAAAAACGGGGCACATCGCGGCGGTCTGCAGAGGCAAGCAGCGGGACAGCCTACACGAGGTGGAAGCTGAGTTCCAGTATGCCACAGGTACTGGGAAGCGGTCGTTGGGTCTGACTGTGAGTCACACATCGGGACGGCCGGGCGTTTTCAAAACAGGGGCTCCTGCGGCGCTAGCCCAAAAAATAAAACTGAGGGTGAAGCTGCAAGGGGTCCCCTGCTTGATGGAGCTGGACTCAGGGTCAGCCGTATCCATCATCTCCGCCAGAACGTTTTTAGACATTTGCAAGCGGAGCGGCCATCGGGTTCCCTTGAGAACATCCAGACTGACCCTCACGGACTTTCAAAATTCACCGATCAAAATCCGGGTGGAGGCGTTGTTGTGGGTGCAGTACAAGGGATTCAAGGGTAAATTAAGTGTGTTGGTCGTCGAGGGCCAGCGGACTAGCCTTGTGGGGTTAGGGTGGTTTAACGCCTTGGGCATCAAAATCACAGGGATTAATCAAACACGGAGCCATTTGTCCCTAGAAGCAGTCTGCGAGGAATTCGCGGACGTGTTCGATGGGCAGTTGGGAAAGTACACGGGTCCCCCAATCTCATTTAGACTAGATCCCCAGGTACAACCCATAAGGATGAAGGCGAGGCGTGTTCCATTCGCATTAAAGCAAAAGATAGAGCGGGAATTGGATAAGCTGGTAGACCAGGGAGTGTTAACACCAGTGGATGGAGCAGATTGGGAGACTCCCATCGTAACGCCAATTAAAGCAAATGGGGAAATTCGTATCTGCGCTTATTATAAAGGGACGATAAACCGAGCTTTAAGTGCCCATTCCTATCCGGTCCCTGCAGTCAGCAGCATCTTAGCGTCCCTACAAGGCGGGTCGGTGTTTGCTAAATTGGACCTCGCCCAAGCTTATCAGCAATTGCCGGTAGACCCAGGGGCTGCTAGAGCACAAACGATCATCACTCACAAGGGAGCGTTCCGGGTAGACCGGTTGCAGTTTGGGGTTAGCGTAGCGCCGGGGATATTTCAGGAGGTGATGGAAAGGACGCTTAAGGGAATACCAGGGGTTTGCCCTTATTTTGATGACGTCCTGATCGCAGCCAGCTCCCCGGACGTGCTGGCGACCCGTTTAAGGACGGTCCTTGAGAGGTTCAGGGGGGCAGGTCTCAAACTCAAAAGGGAGAAGTGCAGGATTGGGGTCCCAGAGACAGAATTCCTGGGGTTCAGGATAGATGCTCAAGGCATCCACCCATCTGCATCAAAGGTGAGGGCAATCAAAGAAGCCCCTGCTCCCAAAAACAAGCCTGAATTGCAGGCGTTCTTGGGACTCCTCAATTTCTACCACACATTCCTGCCTCACAAAGCCTCAATTGCAGAACCCCTACATAGGCTACTTGACAAGCAAGCGCCTTGGGAATGGACTGACAAACATGCAAAAGCATTCCAAACACTAAAAAACATGTTAGCAAGCGATGCCACTGTCACCCATTTCAGGGAGGATCAGCCAATCTGTATTGTGTGCGATGCATCCCCTTATGGGATTGGAGCAGTGCTCAGCCATCTCAAGGAGGATGGAACTCAGGCTCCCATCGCCTACTACTCCAGAACCCTGTCAGCTGCAGAGCGGAACTACGCCCAGATAGACAAGGAGGCACTGGCAGTGGTTGCTGGAGTAAAGAAATTTCATGATTACCTGTATGGCAGAGATTTCATAATCTTCACAGACCATAAACCTTTATTGGGACTATTCACAACTGAGAAACAAACACCACAGATTTTGTCCCCTAGAATGCTAAGATGGTCAATATTTCTCTCTGCATATTCTTGTAAGTTGATACACAGACCAGGGAAGGAGATGGGGCATGCTGATGGTCTCAGCAGACTGCCCCTAATGGACAGGGAGCCGGACCCAGCACCGGCTGCCCAAATCCTGGCAATCCAAGAACTGCCAGAATGCCCCCTCAACGCGAAGGACATAGCCACAGAGACACCAAAAGACAAGGTTCTGAGCAGAGTTCGGGACTTCCGGTGGCTGCGCGGCGCCGGAGACAGCCTTCCCGGGCTGCCCGCGGCTCAGCTGAGTGATTTTCGTCCGAAACAGCGCCGATCAGCTGTTCGGGCGAATTTGAAGCCCCCTCCTCGGGAGAAGAGGAGGGGGTGAGGCCCCAGGTAGGGGTAGAGTTCTCCGGGGCCGCCTGAGCTTGGAGCTTGGGCGGCTGAAGGATTGAACTCCCCCGAAGCCTGGGTTGCTCCCAGCTGGCTGCGTCTCTGCTCCGGATTTCTTGGAGCAGAGCCAGGCGTCTGCGACCACCCCTGCCTGAAGGAAGGACTATGGATTAAAAGGAGCAGGCAGAGCGGTACAAGAGGAAAAGGTGAAGAGGACTATTTTATTTTACTCTCGAGCTTGATGGACTTTTTAAACTTAAAGTGAAAGTGCGTCACAATTGAAAGTAAAAGATGGCGGCTAAACCTCCCCCTAAAACTCTTCGGAGTGGTGGATCTTCTCCGGTGCAACAATCTTCATTACAGGCGTTGCATCCTCCTGATGTATTGACACCGAAGGACTTACGAGATGCTCTGGAAAAACATGCCCAGGTAATTTTGGAATCAATGGGTGATAAATTTGCACAGATGGAGGAGAAATTGGAGAAACTGGAGGAGAGAATGGAAGAGAGGATGGAACAGAAGTTCAGCGTGATGAAGGTAGACATTTTGTCTTCAGTGCATAAAGTGGCGGAATGTGTGGAAGATTTGGATGAAAAAGTGGATGATTTGATTCAAAAGAATGCCATATTAGAAGCAAAAGTACGGGAGAATGAAGATTTAAGAGACAAAATGGAAAGAGAATTAAGTCTTGCTCAATATTACCAGATGCAGTTTGCTGTTAGAATTAGAGGCTTAAAAGAGAATGCTAAGGAAGATTTAAAGCAGCTGGTTTCTGAGGCTCTTGAAGTGGTATTGAAGCAGCCAGCATCTGAAATAAGAGAAGGTATGGATAAAGTGTTCCGTGTGAATTCATGGATTGCTAGACAGAGAAAGTTGCCTAGAGATGTGGTGGTTTACTTTGCAAAAAGAGAAATCAGAGATGAAGTTATACAAGCTGCCTATGATGCTAAAGTTGTGATTGCTGATCAAGAAGTCTTGGTGCTAAAAGAAATTCCTCCAAAGATTTTAAGGAGAAGGAAGGATTTTACATTTCTTGTGCAAGAGCTTAAGCAACGAGATATAAGGTTCAGATGGGAGATTCCAGATGGGTTGATGGTGATGTATGAAGGTAAAAGGTACCGGCTGATTACTGTGAAGCAAGCGCGTGATTTTTACAATAACGTTTTAAAAGCAACCCCATTAACACTTCTGGAAGCTGCAAAGGGATCTGGAGAAGGAGAACATCAAGAGGATGAAGCAGATGAAAATGGTGCTGGAGGAGATCAAGCTATAACTTCTTTGGATGATCCTAGAGAGCAAAGGGTAACGCGTGCTGCTTTAAAACGAGCAAAGAAAACAAAAGAACGAGACCAGCAAAAGTCTTTGGAACTTCCACAACGTACTTACAGCCAAGCAGTGGGAGGAGCACGGCCTAAAGAAGATAGTCCTATCAAAGCAGTGCTCCAAGAGCTTTGGGAGGATATGCATGGCAACTAAATTTTTAACTTGGAACGTTAATGGACTAAATTCACCACAGAAGAGGAAGAAAGTTTTTCAATATTTAAAACAATTCAAGATAGATGTTATATGTTTGCAAGAAACGCATATTAGAGTTTTGGATCAAAAGTATTTATCGAATTCAAGGTTGGGTACGCAATTTGTTGCTCCTGCAATGAATAAGAAAAATGGAGTGGTTGTTTATGTCAAAAGTGCCTTAACAGCAGACTTAATTGAAGCAGATAAGCATGGAAGATACGTTATGATAGAGCTGCTGTTAGAAGGTAAAAAGACGCTTTTAGTTGGATTATATGCACCTAATCAACAACAAGCTGACTTTTTTAGTTTACTTCACACAAAGCTTACCCAGTTGGATTATAAATCTTTTATTTTTATGGGGGATTGGAATGGTGTTTTGGATGTACAGATGGATAAGGATGGAGCTTTTAAGCGCATTCCAAGTCATGCTAGACTGCCTAAATCTTTTTTTGAAATGAAGGATGACTTGGAATTGCGAGATATTTGGCGTGAGAGACACTTGCAGGAAAAGGATTACACTTTTTATTCTGATAGACATCAATCTTTTTTGAGGATTGATTTTATTTTGTTGACCAATGACTTTTTTTTGAGGACTAAAAAGGTGAAGATTTGTGCAAGAACTATCTCTGATCATAGTCCAGTTTGGTTAGAGATTGACAAGGACAAAAGAGACAGGCGCTCGTGGCGCGTAAATGAGAATTTGTTTAGAAATCAGAGAAATGTGGAAGAATGCAAACAGCGGATGAAGGATTTTTTTTAAATTAATATGAACAAGGGTACCTCTATGGATATGGTGTGGGATGCTAGCAAGGCTTATATGAGAGGGGTGTTGATATATATGAATAATAAACATAGACGTGCTGTGGAAGCTAGGAGGAAAGAACTGGAGAATGAAATAAAGGGAAAAGAAAAGGCTTTGATTTTGAACTCAGAGGATGTGAAGACTAAGGAGGCTATCAAACTGTTAAGAGGACAATTTGATAAATTAATGGCTGACCAAGTGGCAACCAACCTGCAGTTTGCCAGGCATAATACTTTCTGCAACGCTAATAAACCAGGGAGATGGTTAGCTTATAGATTGAGGAAAAAACAAAGGGCTTCTAATATAGATAAGATTGAGCATAAAGGAAGGGTTGTGTTTCAACAGGACCTTATCAAGGACGCTTTTGTGGATTTTTATTCTAAATTATATGCTAAGGAGAAAATTAATGAAAAAGACATTGATATATATTTGGAGAATGCTAGCATCCCGGTTCTTACGCAAGTACAAAAAGAGGGGATTAATCAATTGATTACAGAAGAAGAAATTTTTACAGCAATTAAGGAATTGAAGGTGGATAAAGTACCAGGTACAGATGGTTTGACTGCGGCCTATTACAAAAATTTACAATTAGAGATGATAAAACCGTTAAAGGAACTGTTCCAGACAATCCAGAGGGGGGGAAAGGTGCCACCGTCTTGGAGAACAGCTTTTATTTCCTTGATTCCGAAGGAAGACCAAGATGCTACTCAAGTTAAAAATTATAGACCGATATCGCTTTTAAATACAGATTATAAGATATTTGCTAAGGTTTTGGCTAATAGACTGATGAGGGTTCTGCAACAGGTGATTCATGGGGACCAAACGGGGTTTATTAGTGGTAGGCAAATGAAAAATAATGTGAGGCATATAGTTGATGTGTTAGAGTTTTTGGAAAGGAACAACCAGATCTCTGCGGCGCTAATTTTTTTAGATGCTGAAAAAGCTTTTGATCAATTGAATTGGCAATTTTTGTTGAAAGTTTTAGATAAAATGGATTTTGGGGGAAAAATTTTACAACCGATTAGGGCATTATATCAAAAACTAACTGCCCGAATTATAGTTAATAATAGTCTGACAAAAGCATGTAATATTGAGAAGGGCACAAGGCAAGGGTGTCCGTTATCGCCCTTGTTATTTGTGTTAACATTAGAGATATTATTGGTTAAAATACGGAATTCGGAAAAAATTAAGGGGATACAAATTAGAGATCAGGATTATAGATTGAGAGCATTCGCAGATGATCTGGTTGTTACAGTCACCCAGCCAGAGAACTCTGTTGTGGACCTGATGGAGATAATAACACAATATGGGAAGGTTTCTGGATTTAAAGTTAATATACAGAAAACCAAAATTTTGGCCAGAAATATGACAGTTTCGCAAAAGGCTCTCTTAGAAGGATTAACTGGATTTGAGATTGTTAAAAGGGTTAAATATTTGGGGGTGCTTTTGTCGCCCTCTAATACAAAGTTATATAAAAATAATTATGAAAAACTATGGGGGAAAATTCAAAAAGAATTGGAGAGTTGGGAAAAACTGCAATTGTCTTTGTTGGGACGGATTGCAGCAGTGAAAATGAATGTCCTGCCTAAATTTTTATTTTTATTTCAAATGATACCTATTCTTAAGAAAGACTCTAATTTGGAGGAATGGCAGCGAGGTATCAATAAATTTGTGTGGGCAGGGAAAAAGCCACGAGTTAAATTTAAGATTATGCAGGATACTCGTGAGAGAGGTGGCCTTAAAATGCCCAATTTTAAACTATATTATGAAGCTGCTGCATTAGTAGGAATAAGTGATTGGATTAATTTGACACAAGAGAGATTATTAAATCTTGAGGGCCACGATTTGTTGTTTGGCTGGCATGCATATTTGTTGTATGACAAGAAGGTAGACAATGTGTTTAGAGTGCATATTTTAAGACAGGCATTGTTGAGAGTTTGGAAGAAGTATAGACATAAGCTAGATTGCAAGATACCACTGTGGGCAATTCCAAAACACGCAATAGAAAATATACATGCTGGTTTCAAACATGATGTGACTACGTACAAGGAGATCCTAAGCTTGGAAAGAAATGTCTGGTGTTTGAAATCATATAGCCTCTTGCGAGAAGAGAAGCTTGTTCAAAATTGGTTTCAATATACCCAGCTACGGGCCAGGTGGAAAGAAGACCAGAAAAATGGTTTTACAATGACTGATGAAAATCTGATAAAGCAAATTAGAAATCAGGGACCAGCACATATTAAACGGATATATCTTGCGTTGATAGAGATTGATTCAGAAACAGAACTTGTTAAGGATTGTATGATAAAATGGGCCCAAAATATCCAGGAAGTCATCACAATGGACACGTGGGAAAAGATATGGGTGAGGAACGTAAAATTTACACAAGCTCAAAATTTAAGAGAGAATTTTTACAAAATGTTTTATAGATGGCATTTAGATCCTAAAAAGCTTGCAAGTATGTATCCGAATTATCAGCCTAAATGTTGGAGGTGCGGTGATGAAGACGCAACATATTTTCACATATGGTGGACTTGTAAAAAGGTTAAGGCTTTTTGGATAAAAGTCTGGTGGAACATGCAGAAGATTTTTAAACAGAGGATAAAGTTTTGTCCGCAATTTTTTTTGTTGGGAATAATTACAGATGCCACAGTTGTGGACACCAAGTTGATGTTGAATTTAATTACGGCAGCAAGACTTTTGATAGGTCAGTATTGGAAGAAAGAGGAACTGCCGACCATAGAAGAGTGGACTTTAAAGGTTTCCGACCTGGCAGAGATGGCGAAGATTTCGGCCTATTTGAAAGATCACTCGCAAGAACGCTATATTATGGAATGGAGAAAATGGATTGAGTTTATTCAGAACAAGTATAGGGTTAAGAAGTTTCATGTAGCATTTGAATAAGTCTTCTTTCTTTTTTTTTATTTTCTTTTTTTATCTTAGTTTCTTTATATATATTTAATATTATTAAGGTTTGTTTTATCCTATATAAGCTAGAGAGTGATGGATTTTAGAGTTTATAGTTGTTAGTATATGGTTGTTTTATGATTGTTTTTTTATATATACCTTGTATTTAGCTCTGGGAAGTCGGGGGGGGGAGGGGGGGAGGTAGGGGCGGGGGGAGGAGGGAGGGGGAGGGGGGATTTTTAAAGGAAAATTGTATGTTAAAACTTTTCAATAAAAAAAAAGGTTCTGAGCAGAGTTCATTCGTGGGTGAGTAGTGGGTGGCAAGACAAATCACCTGGGCAAGAGTTCACTGCTTACTTCTCAAGAAGGTTTGAACTGTCCACACACAAAGGGTGCCTTTTGTGGGGAAACAGAGTCATAATTCCCACAAGGCTCAGGGAAAGAGTTCTCCAATCACTACATGAAGGACACCCAGGGATAGTAAGAATGAAGGCTCTAGCAAGGAGTTACCTGTGGTGGCCAGGGTTGGACAAGGAGATAGAAGCACAGGTAGCGGGGTGTTACACATGCCAGAGGACACGGCCAGAGCAACCACACGCACCAGTCCATAAGTGGGAGGAAACACACTCACCCTGGTCCAGGGTGCACATAGACTACGCTGGCCCATTCCAAGGTCACACATTTCTGGTAGTTGTGGATAGTTATTCAAAATGGCTTGAGGTGGTACCTGTAAGCAGCATGACATCAGCAGGGACCATCCAAGCATTGAGGGGGATATTCGCTACACATGGGTTGCCGGATGTAATCGTGTCAGATAATGGAACGCAATTTACTTCCTCGGATTTCCAGGTGTTCCTGAGGACCTTGGGGATTAGACACGTCACCTCGGCCCCCTTCCACCCTGCCAGTAACGGATTGGCAGAACGATTCGTGAGAACAATAAAAGATGCACTCAAGCGCATAGTACAGGGAGATTGGAAGCAAAGACTAGCCACATTCCTCCTTCACCAACACGCAACACCTTGCACTGCCACAGGCAAAAGCCCAGCGGAACTCAGATGGGGGAGACGCCTCATTACAACCTTAGACAGGCTCCATCCAGACAGAGTAGCCGCAGACACGGGGAACCCCAACATCAAGACACATTTTACCTCAGGGGACCTCATTTGGGCCAGGAACTACAGTACGGGTTATCCATGGGTGCCAGGGGAAATTATAGAGCAAACAGGGCCCCTTTCCTACAGAGTAAGGGTGGAGGGGGGACTCCTGTGGAAAAGGCATCTGGATCAACTGAGGAAAAGGACTCCTGAAAGGGTGGCAGAGGACACACTGGGGGGTGAAGAGGAAGATCCAACACAAAAGCCAATACAAACACATTCACCAAGGAGGATGGTTGGGGGGGAGCAATGGCAACCCCTGTACAGGCAGGAGTCTGATAGAGAAACCAGGCAGTCACCAGGAATCAGCAAATCACACACACAGACACACAGCAACCTTCCTCAACAGGAGCTTCAGGAAGGAATGAATAGCCACGCCACCATACCTCCGGAAGATCATGTACCAAGAAGGTCAAGTAGGCCACACAAAGCGCCAAGCTACCTCGCTGACTATGTACGTTCATAAGGGGGCAACAGATAAACAAGTGTATCCATTGTAACCATGTTTTGTAAATATGTGTATATAGTTGGAGATGGTATGACAGAGGAAAAATCCTCACTATGGGGGAAGGGGTGTAGTGTATGCTGCTAGCATACACAGGAAATGCCAGCGCAGCAGGGGGCTGGTCAGCTCCAGGCGATAACCGCTGAGGCGGGAAAAGCCGGACGGAGCAAGTTTGACAGCCCCCGGCTTTGGTCAGCTCTGGCGGGAAGCCAGGGTTTAAACCTATTGGCCACATGCACTGGCGGGAAGCCCAGGTTCAATTCTATTGGCCATCATTCACCTGGGCAGGTATAAGAAACACCAGGCAAACCCCTTTGTCCCAGATTCATTCCTGATCCGAATAAAAGAAATACACTTTTTCAGTGCTGCTTTAACAGTTACTAAACGAACTGTTGTAAATCGAACACTATTTGTACTCCAGCGAAAGAGGGAGATGTCTACCAGAGCCATTTCCAAATATTACCATGTTTCTCATGGATTAATTTTTTTTCCATCCCCAGTTAACAATTCCTGCATAACTCAATCAATCAGAATGCAGCTGGAAGGGACCTTGAGGGGCTTGAGCAGGAGACCCTACGGCAGGGGTCTTCAAACTCAGCCCTTTTATGACTTGTGGACTTCAACTCCCAGAATTCCTCAGCCAGGCCCACCTTCTGAGGAATTCTGGGAGTTGAAGTCCACAAGTCATAAAAAGGGCCTAGTTGGAAGACCCCTGCCCTACAGTCTATCATTTCAGACAAGTGGCTGTCCAGCCTCTTCTTAAAAACCTCCAGTGATGGAGCACCCACAACCTCTGGTGGCAGGCTGTTCCACTGGTTAATTGTCCTCACTGTTAGGAAGTTTCTCCTTAATTCCAGGTTGCTTCTCTCCTTGATGAGTTTCCCGTCATGGGCATCTTATTTAGTCTTCCCAGGTGAGGATTTCCCCCTCAATTCCCTCTCAATTCCTCCGAGGGTTGTTTTCCAAAAAAAAAAAAAAAAAAGGAATGCGGACAGCAAGACTGCCCACTTTTCCACTCGCTCTTCATGCCCCCAGGTGGGCTATCTTGGAACTGGGGGCGGATTCATTCCAGCTTATGCGACAACTCCGGGGGAGAATCCCCGCCCGTTACAGCTGCCCACTGCCCCCTTGTGGTCTGCAGTTTGTGAAGTGGCGAAGAGTCAGTTCGAACAAACCACAATGAACAGGAAGATGCAGCCACGGTATGTTTTAAATACTGATTTTTCTTTAGTGCACTTCCGTTTGTGTACTTTTAAGCATAGGGCCCAGGCTTTTTTGCCCAAAAAAGTGGTGCTGTTTCTTACCACCGGTAATTGATTAAATTTTTAACCTCTAGAAAAGGAACAGAATTTCTGTTTTATGCAGTGGCGTAGCGGGGTTGTCAGCACCCGGGGCAAGGCAAGTAATTTGCGCCCCCTAACCTGTGGATTTTAGCACTCGAGTCTCTTCCACTAGCTCAGGAATTCTGGGAGTTGAAGTCCATGAGTCATAAAAGAGCCAAGGTTGCCTACCCCTGAGTTAGGTTCAAGGCAAAAAAGGGTCTCTGGAGAAGAGGGAAAATGCTAGTTTAAAACTGAAACAAGGCAACTTTAAGGTGCCTCAGCTGTGATTTAGGATGAGACAAAGAGAGGACATGGCGTTGAAAATGGTTAATGGGGCATGTTTGTTCCACTCTTAGTGGATGTCAAGATAAACCCCACGAGAGAATGACCTTACAACAGATGTGAATAGGCTTGGACTACGTTTGTAGATTGAGTGCATACATCACATGGAGCGATGATGGGCTTCATCAAGATTTATGATCCCACAATTGGCTAGTTTTCTCCATCTTGTCCTAAACCCTGGATACCAACCACGGTTTATGGCTTAGCATGTGGCGTGGGGTTGACCCAACATGTTAGGCGACAAACAATGACTTCCAACTTACAATGCCTCAGCTTCCCAAGGTTATTCCAAAGCTGGAAAAGCCAACCAACCCACCCTGCAGCTTTGCCTGCTTAGGCTGAACCCCAAGAGTTCATACTTGCTGCAGCGCCCGACCTATTTTCTGCCCAGACGCTGCTTATCCAAGCCAAGCCGCCTCCTTCTCTTTGGCACCTCGCCCCAAAGATTCGCCGGCCTGGCTGGAAACTCTCGCTGCTGGCGACGTGTGTCGGGGGGGCGGTCCCGATCGCCGATGCACGGTTGGATTGGCAACCTGCCGACGCAGCTTTCGTTCCAGAGCAGGGACCCCCAGAGAGACGCTGCAGCGATCCTCCCCCCGCGGGAAATCCACCCTCTTTCAAGCCCCGCCGCGCCCCCCCGCCTTTGGCAACCCCGGGAGCGCCTTGGGACAGCCTCCGCAGCGGAGCCCCGGGCTTGCAGGAGAGCCACGCTCTGTGCACGCTCAGGAGCTGCCTTCTCCTTTGCGGGGGGGGGGGAGGAGGGAGAGAAGGCTTCCGTCCAGCGCCGGAGCGAAGGCGGATTCCAGCCTCTGGCCCTCCTGGCGGGAGCCGTCCTTACAAACGGCGGGAGTAAATAGGCGCCAACCGCGGCTGCCTGCGGCGGCGGCGGCAGAGAAGGGGGGGAGGGCAGGCGGGAAACAAGCCGGAACTTCAGCCAACCCGAAGGCAAGAGGGATTATGCCCTCTCGGGGGAGCGGAGGCCGCCTGGCAAAAGTTAAAGGAGCTCCAGCCGGGCCTGGCTCCCCAGAGCCTTCTAGGCCGGGCAAAGAAGAGCGCCTCCGACTTGTGGCCTATGGAGTTTCCGGTCGGAGCGGCCCGAAGGAGGAGTCATGCTGTGTGGTTGTGTGTTTGTGTGTGTGTGTGTGGCGCGCCGTGGGGCGTCAGGCCCTTCCCGGCTGGGGCTCCGGTGCCTCCGCCCTGCCGGATCCCGGCGCCATCGAGCGCGCCCCCCCGATGTTGCGCCCGGTGCGGCCGGCCCCCCCTGCACCCCCCACGCTACGCCACTGGTTTTACGCAGTGTTA
This sequence comes from Vipera berus, assembly GCF_964194415.1. Taxonomy (NCBI): domain Eukaryota; kingdom Metazoa; phylum Chordata; class Lepidosauria; order Squamata; family Viperidae; genus Vipera; species Vipera berus. The sequence continues at coordinate 1,568,757 of NC_138219.1, forward strand.
CCTTGCTACTTCCTTCCTACAGTTAACTCTGATTGCACAGGCATGCAGATTTCTTCATTGTACCTGAAATTATTCTTTGGATGTGCTAACAGAACTAACAAACTTTGCCTTAGCAACGATCTCTGTTTGCAATGGAACTGTAACATTCTACTACAATGCTCTGAGGCTTTGTGGAAAGTGCGTGGAAGTCAATGGAGGGGTGCTTTGGGTCTCCCCCAAAGGACAGGCCGACAGACCCTGAGAGATCTAACCAGCATTGCTTGCGAAAGCTAAATCTTGGATGGATATTTCAGGGATTTTGAGCTCTATTTCTGGGCTGCGTAGACATAGGAGAGTTGTTGGAAAAAGATGGAGCAAGCGGTTCCTTGTTTCCTACTTGGGAAACCTGGATGTGTCTTGATTTCCCCCCTCTCCTGCAATCAGAGACTGGAGCCCTGAAAATATCAGAATCTGATCAGAAGTGGAGGTAGCTTAACTAGAGAGGCTGAATAGTCCTTGTGGCTGCTAGACCAGGTTCAGAGTGATGGTGGATTGCTGATTTTTTCCTCCATCCATACAGGATCTCTCTTGTATAAAACATATAATTTCAGTTGTATCCAAGAGGGCTGCAGTCACTTGCTTTCTCTCCACAGATGCTGTGATGTTGCTAAGCCTGCTCAAAACATCTGGACTCGCAGCATCCTACTCAGCCACCGGAGTGGATACCTAGCGTGCTCACAACTGCTTGCCTCACACAGCACCTGGGACTGTGAGCTTTCTGCCCAGTCTCATCCATATATACATCTGCGGGGAAGAAGACCTGCGTGCCGATATTTAACCCCCCCAAAATGGCCAAACGGACAGTGGACTTTGAAAAAAGATGCTTTCAAAAGAGGTGGGAGGCACAGTACCTGTTTGTTGAGATTGAAGATAAGGCTGGGTGCCTTGTTTGTGGAGCTACTGTGGCTGTATTTAAAGAATATAACTTGCGATGGCACTATGAGACGAAGCATCAGAACAAGTACAAAAACTTGAACATGGAGCAGAAAGCACAGGAGGTGGAAGACTTGAAAAAAGAGCCTGATGTCACGGCAGCATATGTTCAGAAAAGCAAAATCACAAAGTGAAGCTGCTGTGAAAGCTAGTTTTATAGTGGCAGAAGAGAAAGCCAAATCAGCCCGGCCATTTACAGAGGGGGAGTTTTTGAAGCGCTGCATGATTAAAGTGTGTGAAGTCTTGTGTCCAGACCAAAAGCAAGCTTTTTTGAACGTAAGCCTAAGCAGAAATACTGTCGTTGATCGGATATGTGAGCTTGCCACCGATTTACAAGGACAATTGGTTGAAAAGGGAAAATAATTTATTGCTTATTCCCTTGCTGTGGATGAGAGCACTGACATCTCTGACACAGCACAGCTGACAATCTTCATCTGTGGAGTGGACTCAAGTTTGTGCATTATGGAAAAACTTCTGGATATGAAATCACTGCATGGCACTACCACGGGAAAGGACATATTTGAAACAGTATCCAAATGTATACATGATGTGAAACTGCCCTGGGACAAACTTATAGGACTCACAACAGATGGAGCACCTTCAATGTGCCGGGAAAAGAGTGGATTAGTAGGAAGGATGCAAGCCAAAATGAAGAGCGAGAATTGCACAGGTGAGCTGACAGCAAATCACTGCATTATGCATCAAGAAACACTATGCGGCAAAGCCCTGAAAATGAACCATGTAATGAACACTGTAATACAGACAGTTAACTTTATAAAAGCCAAAAGTTTAAATCACTGCCATTTTAAGTGTTTTCTTGAAGAAATAATTTCTGAACTTGGTGATCTCCCTTATCACACAGAGGTGCAATGGCTAAGTCGAGGGAAAGTGCTCAATAGATTTTTTGAATTACGCATGGAAATATGTCAGTTTATTGAAAGCAAAGGAAAAGACTGCACGGAATTGAAGGATGAAAAGTGGCTGTGTGAATTAGCATTTCTATGTGACATTACTAATTATCTCAGTGCACTAAACCTACAGCTTCAGGGACGGGACCGTGTGATCACAGACACGTACGATGCTGTGAAAGCTTTTCAAGTAAAGCTGCGACTGTGGGAGACTCAGATGCAGCAAGGAAACTTGAGTCACTTTCCCAGTTGCCAAACAATAAAAAACCAAGTCTCCACCACTGCCTTCTCAAATGCTGAGTTTTCTGATAAACTGAGCACGCTTCAGATGGAGTTTACACGTCGCTTCGTTGATTTTCAAAGACAGACATTCAGTTTTGGACTGCTCAGCAATCCATTTTCAGTCAAAGTGGAGAGCGCTCCTATAAATATCCAGATGGAGCTGATAGAACTCCAATGTAATAGCACGCTGAAGGGAAAGTACGATTCTGTAGGACCCGCACAGTTCACCAGATTTATCCCTGAAACAATGCCCCAACTCTGCCTACAAGCTGCTCCAATGCTTTCCATGTTTGGGAGTACATACCTCTGTGAGCAACTTTTCTCCGTCATGAGGGTGAACAAAAGCGCACACAGAAATCTGCTCACAGATGCACACCTGAGAGTATCCACAGCTCAAACATGGATGAACTTGTAGCCAAGAAAAGATGCCAAACTTCCAGTTTGAACAAAATGGCATGAGAACTAAAAAGCTTGTGTTTTTCTTTGTTTTAAATTAGTTTTTTCAGATTTATTTGAAATAAATAATTGATTTGTTCATATTTGAAATTTTAATCCTTTTTGCCCCACTTCTTAGACATAATACACTTCTGAACTAATACGATACAATAGCCTTACGTGCAACTGGCCCTTTGAAGGCAACCATGATGCTGATCTAGCGAAAGTTTCCAGGAAGCAGTTTCCTCCAAGTCCAACTTCTTCTGCCTTGAAAGATCTCTGGAGAGGAGCAGGAGGTGGCGGGGAAGGTGCGTGAGGGAAGACTGCTCCAACAAGCCAGCATCCTTACCATGCATGATTGGAAATGGGGATTCCCTTTCAAGAAGGGCCAGCCTCCCTCATGCAGGACTGGGAAGTGCTGATCCCCTGCCTCTCATCTTGCTCTCCAGAGATATGTCAAGACAGAAGAAGGAAACTACACACAAACACACACACACACAGAGTCCAAGCTTGGAGACTAGGAGGCTATCTACATCTGAGCTAACAAACTACCAATCATGTCTGGGCTTGGGAAGAAGGCCCTTTCCATCTTCTGTGGATAAAAGTCCCCAAACGTGGAATGCATTGTGTGTGCGTGTGCACATGCTTGGCTGCCAGAAGTTGGGGGAGGTGAAGAGCTTGTGGGGCAACGAGTTGTCCCCACATCAAATTAGCCAGTGCAACTTGCTCTGTCCTGACCCAGGTATCTCGAGTCGGCTGTGCTGAGTGAGCAGCATTGAGCTGGCCACACCCACCTGGCCACGCCCACCCAGCCCTTTGAGGGCAACCATAATACTGATGCGGCCCTCAATGAAATTGAGTTTGACACCCCTGCTCTAGAGCAGTGATGAACCTTTTAGAGATCGAGTGCCCAAAGTGGAACCCAAAATCCACTTATGTATTGTCGGGTGCCCATTGGGTGGACGTGGCCCATTAGGTGGGTGTGGCTGCGGTGGTAACGGCAGACTGGGCGGGACTAAAAAGTTCAATCAGTCAATTCTAACTTTGTGAGATCTTTTTGTTCCCTGCGAGAAGTTGAAATTGATTGATTGAATCTTTTTTTTATTTTGCATATGGTGGCAGAGGCCTAAAGTAAAAAGGTTTTATAAAACCCAGCTGAAGGCCTAGGACTGGGGCGACGGTGCACGTGCCCACAAAGAGGGCTCTGCGTGACACCTGTGGCACGCGTGCCATACGTTCACCACCGCAGCTCTAGAGGGTATAAAAACCCACTCCCTACGTGTGCTCTCTCTCTTTTTCTCCCAGAGCCCTCTTCCTGTCTGGCTCTCCTCTTCAATAAACTGCAACCTTCTTTCTAAAGCAGTCGCCATGTTGTTTATCCCCGGCTTGGACTGAACCATGATGAAGACTTTTCCTTCAACAGTCGAGTAACATATCAAATCTATGTGAAACAAATAATGGTATTGTCTTTTTATATGTTTTGCAAAGAAAGCAGGGAAAATATCTCCTTCGATGCTTTCAGTCTGATGGAGTTGAGGACTGCCTCTTTGGTGGAAGAGAGATTGTGACTGTAAAATTGTCTGGAAAAAACTCTTGCAACATTTTATTTATTTGCTTGGTTGGGAAACTTATATAAATTAGAACATTAACTATAGCAAACAAGAACAAAAGATAAAATAACCACGCAAGTATGAAACAATATTTTATTTTTATTTTTTAAAAAGAAACAAATAGAAAAATCAAGGAAGGCAAGGAAGGAGATTCAGGATAGATCTTAGAAGAAACTGCCTGACTGGACATGCTGTGAGCCAGTGGAACAGGCTATTCTCTTCCACTGGAGATCTTCACACAGAGCATGGAACTCTCTATTAGAAATGGTTTAAGTGTTTACAGCGTTTCTCAGGTTCTCTATGTTTCTTGGCTGTTGGAAGATATGTGGTCTTCAACTCCCAGAATTCCTCCACACATCGCTGGCTGGGGAATTCTGGGAGGTGATGTCCACACATCTTCAAGTTCCCCAGGTTGGGTTACCACTGGCCTAGAGCAGGGGTAGGCAACCTCGGCTCTTTTATGACTCATGGACTTCAACTCCCAGAATTCCTGAGCCAGCATGAGGGAAATTTGGCCCCTTCATGACTCGTGGACTTCAACTCCCAGAATTCCTCAGCCTGCACGGCTCAGCTTGGAAACCTCTCCCTTTCCCCTCAGCATAGCTGACTCAGGAATTCTGGGAGTTGAAGTCCATGAGTCATAAAAGAGCCGAGGTTGCCTACCCCTGGCCTAGAGGATTCCACAAAGAGCCTTCCTTACTTTCTCAGGCTCATACTGAACACAAATCCTCCACAAGCAAAGTGCCGTTGTTTTCCTGTCCAGCCGGCTGCATTCCAGGAGAGCAGGAGCTTGACGTGTCCCCTCTAGCAGGGACTTCTTTCGTTATATCCAATCTGTGTGCCAGAAGAGGAAAGGTGATGGAGCTGCTTTTTATTTTATTTTAATTCCATTTATATCCCGCCCTTCTCCGAAGACTCAGGGCAGCTTACAAGCTTAGCAGTAGCCTTCATTCTATGTATATGCCTGCTTATTAGGGCTTTCACACACACCCCAAGCGGCATTATTACAAAGTCAGCTTAATTGCCCCCAACAATCTGGGTCCTCATTTTACCTACCTCGGAAGGATGGAAGGCTGAGTCAACCTTGAGCCTGGTGGGACTCAAACCTGCACTAATTGCAGGCAGCTGGTGTTACTTAAGGAGGCATTAGCCCACTGCTCCACCAAGGCTTTTGCCGAAAGGGAAGTTTTTCCTTTGGAAATGGCCTTGTGGCCATATAATTGTGGTCATATTCTCATGGTTGAATCCCATGAGAAACGTCTGGCGTTGGGGCTGAGTGACCACCAGAGGGCTTGCAGACGGACCCAGGAAAATGTGTGGAGACAAAACCCAAGGCACATCTCATCCCAGCTTCTACCTGCAAGTTCAGGACTTCTAAGGATGGACATCCATGTTTGGGGTGTACAATTTCACTCCAAAATAGATGAATCTCAGTCCCCGAGTCCACTTTTCTTGTGACCCACAGGAACAGACATTTATGTGGCTTGAAGAATTTTCATGGCTAAACCAAAGCGTTATTCCAGGTTTGTTTACATTATTTTTAATATACAAAAAATAAAAAGAGAACAAAAGGCATTGAAACTACGTGAAAAACGAGCAAGTAAACAAATTAAGAAAAAGTGGAGAAGAACACCTGGCTAATATATACAAATTTTAAACACATATAAATAAGGGGGAAAGTAACTGTTTTTAAGTAACACAAGTTGCATGCCACTGTTATTCTTGCAGCTGGGATGGATGGACCACGATGGCCAGCTTTGCTGTGTTCATGAGAGTTCATTAAGACTCCTGATGAGACTGTAGTGGCGGTGGAAGGTGTGTGCGGGGGACAAGGACCATGTCCAGATTACAAATAGCCCTTGTTTTTATTGGGACTAGTAACTCGGTCATTAAGCAAAGGGATCATTAAGTTGGAAAACACATGATTGCAAATGTGCTTTACTTTTTCCACTCCCCCATCCTTTGAATGTTTATCTCAATGTTGGAATAATTAGCAAGAAGAGAGTTGCAATTTCTCTTTCATGAGAGAGAAAGAGACTGAAAGCAATTAACAGGCACACAATAGGGAATACCCATTGAAAAGAATGCACTAGAGCCGGCAGCCGAAGTACACTATTGTACAGCCAGTGCATTCCCCATTGTGTGCCTGTTTACTCTCTTGCAATCCCTTCCTTTCCAATCTCTCTTCTGTGAGAGGAAGAGAAGAAGATAAAATTGTCAGGCACAAGGGAGATTGCCTAAAGAGGTCAATTTCTCTACTTGCTTATTTAAGCAATCTCTCCACTCTGCAAGGGGGGGAGGGGAAGAAAAAACAAATGATTTCTATAGGTAATCTCTCCTATGCCCTGCTGGTCCCACACTCCCCTGTGAAACAGAGAGATCAGAGAGGAAAGGAATACAAGAGTGTAAGCCAGGTGTCCCCAACCCCCGGCCCATGGACTGGGCCGCAGCATGCCAGCAACTGGGCCGCACAAACAAGCAAAGTCCCATCCGTGGGATTCAGGCAGCACACAAAACCACACACCCTCCAGTCCATGGAAAAACCTTTCTTCATGGAACCAGTCCCTGGTGGTGCCCAAAACGTTGGGGACCTCTGGCGTAAGCACATAGTGTTATAAGCTATGATTCAAAGTCTGACTCTGACCTTGAATCTGACAGCGTTGTTCCAGCTGAACCCATGCTTCAGGATGGTCAGCCTGGGGAATAAGGAAGACAGGATTCAATGGAAACTGATCAGCCACAGGCATCTCCTGGGGCAGTCAGATGACAAGACACAATACTAAGTCCCAGATCTAGGCACATCCAGGGATCAAATGAGGCTTCTCACAATCCACAATAGAACCCTACCCACGGGAACATGGAACTTGGGGATGTTCCCACTGCAGACCACCCCCAGCCCTGTCTCCATTGTCCCACCTCAATTTCTCATGCAGGGGGCAGCCTCAGACAAGGAAACCAGAGCAAGGCCATTCCCCCAAGGCCATCAAGAAATTGTGGGATCTTGTAGAAGATCCCTCACTTATACTTTCATGCATACAAACATCTGCCACTCAGAGCCATGAAAGACCAGGATTTGGGAGAATATAGCTCTAGGGCCCTCAGCCAACTATCAGAAGGCATATGGCTGCCTTGTTCGGCAACAATTTGAAGTTCCAATGATGCTAGAAAAATAGCTTTATAAACAATGTTCAATTGATGACATTCTCAACATCCCTCAGTCTCACGATCATCATTATCCTGTGCCTTTCCTGTGTGTTTTTCTTTCCCTTTCCCATCACTGAGTGGAGAGATTGGAGAGGAAGGGATTACAAGAGACAAAGAAGGCATACAATGGACAATACATTGGGTTGCAGAATAATGCACCAGTTCTAGCACATTCCTTTCTATGTATTTTCCCCATTGTGTGCCTGCTTACTCTCTTGTTGTCCCTTGTGTTGTCCCAGGAAGATTGCTGATTTCACATTGACAGAAAAACATATATTGATAAGCTGTTATTTTTCCATATGGTCAAAGTTTAATATGTTGCTTAACAGCAAAATTCCTTTTTCCCCCTCTTTATATATGTTTTTAATTTCTCTATTAATATTTCCTAGGTTTTTTCTCCCCTTTCGTGATGTTTCATGATTTCTTTTCATTTTCTATTCTTTTCTGTATATTAAAAACAATTAAAACAAGCCATGGGTGGTGCTTACGTTTGATCATGAACAAGCTTGGAGCTAGATGAATGTATGCTCCTGTGGGTCAGAAGGAAACTGGGCTTGGGACTTAGGTTGATATGTTTTGGAGTGGAAGTGTGAACCCCAAAACATGGCTGTGTCTGCACTGAGAGCTTGGGAGTCCTGAATTTGCAGGTGGGGATTGTGGTGAGACAGGCCTTGCACTAGGGTTCTGGGCATTGCTTAAGACTTGGGTCTGTCTGCAAATCCCCTGGTGGCCAGTCGCTCTTCCCACGGCTTCACCTTTTCCTCAAGATCATTAGCAAAGGAGGAACTTTCCTTTCTGCAGAAGGACCTCTGTCGTCCTTCCTCATCCGGCACACCAAACAGATGCAACACAACAGGGGTCATGGAGGAGACACGCTGCCTTCAATCTCCTGTGTCCTGACATGACAACTGGAGAGCAGGACTGGACCAAGGAGCCATAACAGAGAACTATTCTAGTAATATAGAAATTAATTCTGGTGCTATGCCGTACTGTGTAGTATTATGCTGAGAATTATAGAACCTTAGATGGGCAGAAAAAACGATTATAGTTTGTTTGTGGAGGATTTGTTTTCAGTCTGAACCTGAGAATCACTGAGTCTTAAAAGCATGGAATCGTAGGGCTGGAAGAGACCTTGAAGGTCATCTAGTCCAGGGCTTTTCAACCGGGGTATGCATACCACTGGTGGTACTTTGCCACCTGGCAGGTGGTACGTGACCGTCCTAGAGAAGTGGTAGCTGAGGGGGAGAGGAAAACTCAGCTGAAAACTGAAAACTTCAGCAAGATCCTGGTATTCTTCCGATATTTCTGGTAACCCCTTCTCTTCCACCATTAATGCTGTCAGATTCCGGAGGGTTTGATTCCTCCCTTTTCCACCCCCTTTCCTAGCTGCCCATAAAATAAGAGGGAATGCCTAGTAAGAAAGCAATTGATTATGTTGTGATGGATAGCAGGCAGGCGGAATAAACAAAAGGTTACATTTAATGGAGGAAGTGAAAGCCATAAAGCCCCATGCCTGTTTCCTCTCCCCCCTTGGGAATATGGCAGAATCCAGGGGAAGATGAGATTTGGGTTTAGCTCAGAGGAGATAGTTAGAAATGAAATATAAATGGATTCTGACAATATCTCCAAGCTGCTGAGTTGAGAAACACTGATCTGGTCTAACCCTTTGATCCATTTAGGAGCTGTTAAAGCATTCCTGACAGGAGCCATGTTCTGTGTGAAGATCTCCAGAGAAAGAGCACTCAAGGCTTCCTGTGGCAGCCTGTTCCACTGGCTCAAAGCTTGTTCAGTCAGGCAGTTTCTTCGGAGGTCTACCCTGAGCCTCCACCCATTCTCTTTCTAACCCTGGAGCAACAGAGGATAACTACAGTTTTTCTTCAGTTCTTCAGATATTGGAAGGTTGCTCTTATATCTCCTCTTGGCCAACTTTTCTGTAGATAGTCAGGTTGTTAAGAGCTTTGTTTCTTGAACCCTCATCTTTGTGGTTTCCTCACAACCTGTCCCTATTGGTTCCTGTTCCTTTGGAATTGCTGTGCCCAGAACTGGACACTAAACAGGTTTGACTGGGCAGAGCTGATCAGAAGGGAACTATAAACTTCCTAACCCCAATTAATACAACAGAAGATAAATCTTGGGGCAGGTGCATATCACAGTTGGCTCATCAGTGACTTGTGATGGACAAGGACAACCTTGCCTTGGTCATCCTGAAGGATGGTCTGTGCACTCTAAAGATTCTTGAGGTCCATCTTTGCCTCCAGTGCTGTCAATAAAGTAAGATATGCTTCACTCCACCTGTCTCCTGGTCTCCGGTTCAAATTTACCTGGGAAAAGTCTCCTGCAAGTACAGCTGTTTCGCTCTGATATGCTGCATTTTGCTATGTTCTTCCTTCGATTTTTCTACCATTTAAAAAAAACACTATTTTCCCCCCTTTGTGATTAGTTTATCTTTTGTTTTGGTGTCGTTTATGTGCTATTTGATATAAGCTACCCAATGTTGCCAAGAAATTAAAAGACGCTTGCTCCTCGGGAGAAAGCCATGGCAAATCTAGACAGCACACTAAAAAGCAGAGATATCACCCTGTGCATATAGTACGTATAGTCGAGGCTTTGGTCTTCCCAGTTGCAATGTATGGCAGTGAAAGTTGGACCATAAGGAAGGCTGAGCGCCAAAGAATTGAGGCCTTTGAACTACGGTGCTGGAGAAGACTCCTGCGAGTCCCTTGGACTGCAAGGCGATCCAACCGGTCAGTCCTAGAGGAGATCAAACCTGACTGCTCTTTAGAAGGCCAGATCCCGAAGCTAAAACTCAAATACTTTGGCCACCTAATGAGAAGGAAGGACTCACTGGAGAAGAGCCTAATGGTGGGAAAGATTGAGGGCAATAGAAGAAGGGGACGACAGGTGGCTGGATGGAGTCACTGAAGCAGTAGGCGTGAGCTTAAATGGACTCCAGAAGATGGTAGAGGACAGGAAGGCCTGGAGGAACGTTGTCCATAGGGTCGCGATGGGTCGGACACGACTTCGCAGCTAACAACAACCCAATGTTGCAAGAGTTCTTTCACACAGTTTTGCAATTGCAATCAGTTTTCCACTGAAAAGGCAGTCCTTAAAAATGTAGCACTTTGAATTATATTAGATCATTAGAATATTATGCAAATTAAACTGACTACTTATTTTGCAGAAATTAGACTTTTGCTTTACTTTATTTTTTCGTGAAATGCCTGGTGCTGACATGACACAGAAGATCATTCTCGGATTGTGGTTCCCAATCCTTCTCTTAGGAGCTGGTAAGTTGAGTTTCTGTTTCTAACTTTAGATGCAATTTCAAATCAGGGTTGAAATTTGGGACTCAAAACATGGTTTGTTTCCTTGAGTCCAGGCAGGATCTTTACAGGAATAGATATAAAAGTTTGGAGGAACTTTCTTTTCACCTGAAAGAACTGAGTTGGAGAAGAACTTGAAGAAAAAGGCAGATAAGATCGAAATTACGAAGTCTAGCAGAAGAAGTAAATGACATTTTCCCAATTTTTATTTAGAAAATATAAGAAACCTAAAGACAATACTATTATGCATGTTACAGGTGGATTTGATCTGTTGCTCAATAGCACAGTCTAAATTAATTTCTTTTTGCAATGAGAAGATATTTGTTTCATTATTTTTAAAGAAAAATCCTACTGATTTGTAAAGCCATGCATATTTTAATAATTACACAGGTACATAAATCTTGCTTATACCTTTCTGTTTTAAAATCATACTTTGGAAAATACGTAAACAATGTTATAATATCCAAGACAGATGTAATATCTGAAGCATCCATAGCCAGTATTTTAATCTTCAAATGAATTTAGACAGAGAAATGTTATCTGTTTGTAGCATTATCTGTATTATGATCACTGGTGAATATATAATACAATTTTGTAAACATTTTCTAGAAGAGCAGCAGAAGTAAATACTAGGGTTTAGACTTCTAAGTACTATGGAAAAAAATAGTAAACAAATAAAAATAAAGTATTAAAATATCTCCATACCTAAAAGAAATTGACTAAATTACAGAACAGTGTTCTGTATTTATGTTATAAATAGTGTTATGAATAAAAGTCTGAACCAAACATAGTGTCAGAACCCACCTCAACCCACATCTTAAGAAAGTAGAACTCTTGGAGACAGGGTTTTCCAAGCAGGATCTTTTACTAATAAAAAGGAGATAGCAAGCATAATAGACAGGATCTGAGCCTTACAGATCGATAATTTTAAAGTGTCCCCAAGCAAACCCCACCCCACAGTTCATTCGGCCGGTTCCAGATCAGCCAATCTCCAGGTGGTAAGTCCATCGTGGGAAAGGAGAGATAAAAGTCCATTTGCAGCACGATCATTTCCACAGCTTCTCACACCGCCATCGGAGAAGTAAACCAGATCCCGGAGGGCTGTATCTCTTCACCCCAGCCCTTTTTCTAGTTGCCCAGTAAGGGAGGGAAGTTCAGAGAGAATGCTTAGCACAGAAAGCAACTGGTTACATTGTGATGGATAGCAGAGAGGAGGAATAAACAAAAGGTTACATTTAATGGAGGAAGTGAAAGCAATAAAGCCCCATGTCCGTCCCCTCTCCCCCTTGGGAATGGCAGAATCCAGGGGAAGATGAGATTTGGTTTTTGCACAGAGGAGATAGTTAGAAATGAAATATAAATGGAGTCTGACACATAACTAAAGCACCACGTCAAAATCAGAATCTGATAGCCTATTTTCAGAATAACAAATCTTATTAAAAGGCATCCACTTTTGTGAACTTTTAACGCTTGCAATGGAGTCGTTTCCTTGAGGCCAAATGGCCACCTTTGATGGTCCTTTATAGTCTTCTTCACTTCATCTGGCCTTTTGAAATCCTGGCCCTCATTCTGATCCCCAACCACTATCTCTATCTTTATGGTCTTTAGAAACTCCACATAAAATCTGAAACTCTCAAAACCACTTTTGTATCTGTTTATGTCTTTGTAGATGGAGCCCGGTGTCATCCATCACATTCAGGTTAGTTTGTAAAGAAAGACTCCATGGATGTGACCAAGGCTATACTTTACTGGAGCAAAAGTGATTACAGAAGTAGCCAGGTGAAGTCTGTTGCTTTGGCACGAAAAAGATGTAGCTAACTTTCACTTTTTCCCAGGCCTCCCCCTTGTTATCAACCATTGTCCAGTTAGAACTGTTGCCATTACTTGGGTAACAGACCCCCAATTTGCGCCTTATCCATCTGTACTTATCCATCTGTACTTTCCTTTGGGTGACCTTGGTCGCCAGGCTGGTACTACTTGGCTTCCAGCCCTCCCTTTCTCCCCCCACCCCCACATTCCAAACCTGTTCCCTCCCCTCTTCCAGGCTGACAGGATTCGAAGCAATCCTGTCAGCCATGACATCCAGAATTTCTCACCTGCTGCTCCTTCCTTTTTAACCTCATTTCCTGGGCAGAATTTGGGATTTTTTTTAAAAAAAATGCAGATCTGAATGTTAAATTGCAAACATATTAATCTAACAGCTTAAACATGTTCTCATCAAGCCAAGCCTTGCTCACTTCCCCCCTCCAAAAAAAATTTCACCATTTTCCTTCCTGTTCCACCCTGCCCAGCATCGTTCATGCTTGGACTTTAGCACAGCTGAGGACCTGCATTTCTACAATGGGTTAGAAGTGGAGCTCAAGCTGTGTCCTGCACACTCTTCCCCTCTGGAAGGAGGCCCATGGGGGTCCAGCCCAGTTCTCCCCAGGCTTCCCACTCCATGGGGCACAGGTTGGACTGGGCCAGGCCAAAAAAGGGGTTCCCAGATGGGGTGTCAGGAAGAGAGAGATGAAGGTGGGCTTTGAGCTGGAATCTCCATAGAGGCAGTTCAGGATCCTCTCTGTGGGTCTGGTGGGACTGGCTGGACCCACAAACTCTTTGGGGAAGAGTCAGGGGGTCCTTGTGGGGTTGAGCCTCGAGCCCCATTATCCTTGTCCTCAGTCCATGGTTTGATATAAAGAGGTCTTGCTGGAAGCCAGGGGATGCCTGCCCTCTTCTACCACACTGGGCCTCTCCCTTCACAATGAGTGTCACAGGTAAGAGGGAATTGTTGGGTGATTTCATTGTCATATGTGAGCGGAGAGCTTTTATTGTTTGTGACCAAAATGAGTGACACATATTTTCCCTTCTCTACTCTAAACAAAACCATTCGTTGAGCCTCATCTGTTGCTGCTTTTCTATTTGGGTTTCCTGTGATTTTTGTGGTCTTTCACAAATGGGGTCTGTCCATCTCCTGCTCAGAACATTTGCTGAACTCTCAGCTGAAAATGACCTGCACTCCTGAGAAGGAAGCTTGGCAGCTGAAGTGCTCTACAAGTACCACGAAAAACGGGGTGAAATTCAGCTGGGTCAGGAGAACGGATCCCACCTTCAGGAATTCTGTGATAAAGATCACTTCCCAAGACTTTGATCTAAATGTCACCTGCACAGCAAAAAACAATGTTAGCCAGGCATCCAGGACAGTCAATGTCAAACAAGTTTGTACTGGTAAGTTTTCCTCCCCATGAAAGAGGCTTTGGGACCTAAGATGAACCTGATACTGAGTTCGGAGAGAAAAGGTCCTGGAGAAGGTAGACTATCCCATGGTGCAGGAGAACCATGGGTTGGATTGCAACAATACATTTATTTATTTATTTATTTATTTATTTATTTATTTATTTATTTATTTATTTATTTATTTATTTATTTATTCGGTTTATATACCGCCCTACTCCCAAAGGACTCAGGGCGGTTTACAAGGCAAAATTTAAAAACAATACAATATAAAATTAAAATAAAATTAAATTAAGTCTAGCCGCAAAAAATTAAAATCACAATTTAAAAACATTAAACCCCTCAGTCCAGACCAGATAGCTCAAAGAGCCAGGTTTTTAGGTCCCGGCGAAATGAACGAAGGTCGGGGGCAGTCCGGAGTTCCATTGGCAGTTGATTCCATAGGGCAGGCGCGCCCACAGAGAATGCCCTCCCCCTGAGGATCGCCCGTCGGCAATCCTTGACCGGCGGTACCCTGAGGAGGCCCTCCCTGTGGGAGCGCACAGGATGATGGGAAATTGACACTGGCAGCAGGTGCTCCCTTAGATAATCTGGGCCCATGCCATTTAGGGCTTTATAGGTCATCACCAGCACCTTGAATCTCACCTGGAGGGCAACCAGAAGCCAATGCAGCTCGCGGAGAAGAGGTGTTACATGGAAGTATCGGGAGACTCCCATCACAACTCGCGCGGCTGCATTCTGCACCAGCTGAAGCCTCCGAGTGGTCCTCAGGGGCAGCCCCATTTAGAGAGCATTGCAGGAGTCTAGCCGGGAGGTCATGAGCACATGGGTAGGGCATCTCGGTCCAGATAGGGCTGTAACTGGCGCACCAGGTAAACCTGGGCAAAAGCCCCCCTGGCCACGGCTCCTATATGATCTTCCAAACTGAGCCATGAATCCAGGTGGACACCCAAGTTGCGGGCCCTATCAACGGGGGGTAACACCTTTTGATGATCTATTACATCCTTCACCTGGCATCTTGAATTCTAACCCTTATCTTTATACCCAACAACTATCCGTGTCTTTGTGGTCTTTAGAAACTCCAAACAAAATCTAAATCTCTAAAAAAAACACTTTGGTACTTATTTGTTTGTTCAGATCTGGAACCCATTAACAAGGCCTGGGCTTCTCCAGATGCTGGACTTTGTAGGAGCATAAAATTTAGAGTTGGAAGGACCACAAAGGTCATCTAGTTCAACCTTCTGCAAAATGCAGGAAAACCAGTTCAACCATTCCAGGTTGGCCTCTCCCCCTTGGCCCTGCTCCTTGCACCCTGGTTGAGGGGAATAAACAAATTGGTGGTAGCCTCAGCACCATCAAGTGGGGTCCTCAGTGAAGGGGCCCAGCCTGGTGACAGAGAGAGGCTGGACCCAGGTGGTACTTCAATTGCAAACCTATTAATCTAATAGGACCACCAGGTGTCCTCCAGGTGAGTCCTTTGGGTGGCCTGGTTAGCTTGAGGATTGGTGGAGTTTTAGGTGGTGGGGAAGGTCTCAGCCCCCACATGGGGCAGGTGAACGTCTCTTGTTACTCTAAGAAAGGAAGTGCCGTTGCACAGAGACGCCCCACCAAGTCCTCTATCCTGCAGCCATTTTGTCTTTTTTCACAAAAGGTTTTCTGGGAGGCTGAGGGTCAGAAATGGGATGCTTGGAAGGTCCCTTGTGTGAGATTTAAAAACCCAAATTTGATACTCACAACTCGAAGACAAATCTGGTTAAGAAAAACAAAGATTTACTGAAAAGGAAATTGAAAATAAAAAAAAGAAAAAGCGGTTGCAAGCGCGGCCTCTTAGACCCTTCCCAAATGAATTGAGTTCTAAGAGCGAAAAGAGCAGTTTTCAAGCAATACATTTTATACCCTTTCATGATATACGCCACGCCTAAGAAGCAATCCCTTTATTCTCTTAAGTCATTCTTTGAGGCTGCTTCACATTTCTAAAGGCTCATGGTGACGATTTCTGTTCCGTTCATCCGTCACTATCTTATCTTGTGTACTTGTAATTTTCACCTTGGGCCAATGTTCCTTATTGATAGTGAAGGCGTAATTTCCTGTCTCCTGGGGAGCTTTTAACAAGTCATATTACATTGTTTCTACTGTTTGCCATTTGTGAGTCACTTTTCATGGACAGGAAACAGATAGCCTCACACGTTGGTGTTACATTTGATACAATTTATAAAAGGATAACCTTTATTTATTTCCTTCAATTGTGACCCAATTTTAAACTCTTTCTCTGACCTTTCAGGAGCAGAAGAACTGTATGACGTTCTGGGAGAGACTGCCACTTTCCAAGTGACACGCCCTCCACCATATAACAGGATTTACTGGAGTAAAGATGTTGGCAACAGCTCCATAAATCTTACTATGGTGAACTTTAAGGGACCATGTCATCTCCAGAAAACCCACCCAGACTATGAAGAGCATCTGAGTGTCTACAAGGGTTGCAGAAATCTCCATCTCCACCATCTAAGGGAAGAGGATGCTGGCAGATACACAGCAAAAGTTGTTCGGGGGGGAAAAAATAACAAGCGAGTCCTTTATTCTGTGGGTTTTTAGTAAGTATCCAAATTCCTGGCTTTCTGCCTTTGCCCAGGCTGATGTGAAGAGGTGTCTTTGGGTGTCCAGTTTCTGAAGATCATGGCTTCTGGGTGGAGCCCAGAGCTTCTCACCAGCTGCTCCCTCCTTTTGAACCTCTGCCCATCAGATATCTGTGTAGATTTTTGTCTATTTTGGCAATGAAAATAGATTTGAGTTGTTGTAGTCAGGCCTAAGGGATGCGGTGGCTCAGTGGGTTAGGACGCTGAGCTTGTCGATCAGATGGTCGGCAGTTTGGCGTGTCAAATCCCGAGTGCCGCATAACAGAGTGAGTGCCTGTTACTCGTCCCAGCTTCTGCCAACCTAGCAGTTCGAAACCACGTAAAAACGCAAGTGGAAAAATAGGGACCACTACGGTGGGAAGATAACAGCGTTCCGTGAGCCTTTGGCGTCTAGTCATGCCGGCCACATGACCACGGAGACGTCCTCGGACAAGCGCTGGCTCTTCGGCTTTGAAACGGAGATGAGCACCGGCCCCTAGAGTCAGAAACGACTAGCACGCATGTGCAGGGGAACCTTTACCTTTACCTAGCCTTGCTTATAGTTGCACACACACACACACACACACACACACAAATGCCACCACTTTCCTCTCTGTTCTGCCTGCCCACCATCTTCCATGTCAAGAGCTTTGGCACAGCTGAGGACGTGCATTTCTAAATGGGTTAGAAGTGGAGCTCAAATTGTGACCCATAAACCCTTGCAAGGGGCCTATGGGGCCCAGCCTAGCTCCCTCCAGGCTTCCCTCTCCATGGGACTTAGGCTGGATTGGGCCAGGCCAAAAAGGGGGTTCCTGGATGGGGTGGCTGTTATGTCGGGTTCATGAATAGGTGAGACGCGAACATGAGGAGTATAAGGAGTCTTTATTAAATGACAGCGTGATCTGAACTGAGGAACAAAGGTTACCTGGCTTGCTTTATACATGTCCAGGTGAATGCTTGGCCAATAAGTTTAAACTCAGGTTTCCCGCCGGCGGGGCGGCCAATCCCTTTAAATCTGGCTTTCCCGCTGAACGCTGTTCCTGCATGGAGCTGTCCAGCTCCACGAATCCTTATTCGGCTGCTCCACGTGTGTGCTAGCCCAGCATACACTACAGTGGCAGAAAGAGGAAGGTGGGTTTGCTTTGAGGCTGGAATCTCTAGAGTGGCAGTTCAGGATCCTCTTCATGGCTGGACCCACAAAGTCTCTGGGGAGGGTCAAGGGGTCCTTGGGGAGAGGGTGAGGCTGGAGCCTCATCTCTCAATCCATGGAGAAGGAATTGGTGGAAGGCAGAGGATGAGTGGTACATTGATGGGGCTTTTCCCTCACAATGAGTGTCGTACATGAGAGGGGGCTTTTGTTGTCAGATCAATGGGTGACACGTATTTCCCTGCTCTAACTGAAGCAAACCATTCGCTGATTCTTGCTGTTGCTGCTTCTCCTTCATCCCTGTGGGTTTGTGGACTTTCACAAATGGCATCTCTGCATCTCTTACTTAGGACGTTTGCTGGACTCTCACCTGAGAGTGACCTGCACTCCCGATGGGGCTGGAAATGGATCCTGGCAGCTGAATTGCTCTACAGGGACTGAGGAAGACGGGGTGACATTCAACTGGGACTCCCCCGTCTACCCCCGTTCTTTCTCCCCTCATCCTCCTGTGATCAAGGTCACCTCCCAAGATCCTAATATCAACGTCACCTGCACAGCAAAAAACAGTGCTAGCCAGGCGTCCAGGACAGTCACCTTGAAGGAAATTTGTGCTGGTAAGTTTTTCTCTCTGTGAAAGAAGCCTTGGGACTAAAGATGAAGCTGACAAAAGGCCCTGGAGAAGGTCGATCTTCCCACAGTTATTTTGTGCAGGAGTTGGAAAGGGATTTGGCTGCAGCCAACAATCCAGAAAAATAAAATGTATGTATTTATTTATTTAATTCAAATTATAGGCCCACCCTCCTAATGTGGTGACTGGGTGAGTAACAGCAATTTAAAAGAAAAGCAACAGCAAAAGAAAATACAAAATCCATAGGAGAGATGAAGCAATCACAGCAGCACCAATCAGAACAACCATTTTGCATGCCTGGGACACAACCAGTTCTGGATGGGCCGAGGTCGCCTTCATGGCTGTGATGTTGTTCCTGTGGGCAGAACGGAACCAGTTCACTTTCTGATCCCACCAGATCACGTTCCTGAATCCATGGGGCTCCAAGCAGGCTGATTCTGTCGGATCTGCTGGGATGTGGAGACGCAGTCAGGGAGAGGCATATGAACACATGATTGGCAGAAAATGTATTCATTAAGGACGTTAAGTTCTACTACCCAGGACCAAGGATAATGTTCTTAGACTCCTTTTTGCTTTTTCCAATCGAGCAGAGGGGACAGGATTCGCCCACTAGAACTGGAAATCTCATGTTGCTCTTTAGATTCCCAGAGCAGCTGTGGTCAGGAGGGCTTAGCACACATCCATCTAGTGTGACAATCACACCCATTCCCACCACAATCCCTCATGGTCACCAGCCTCTGAAGACCAGGCAGGAGCTTCAGCTGCCCCATTGGGCAATTGTGGGCCTCATCCTGATAAACTTGTACTGGTTGCTCTCTAGTGGCCAACTTTCAAATTCCTCTCATCAGTTCCAGATAAACATGGAAACTTTAAAAAACAATCTTTTGCTGTATATTCCGAAAAGAAAGCATTTGTACAAAGCTTGTAATTAAAACTACTTTTTTTAAGGGTTGAAGAAAAACTCACCCAGTGAATATTATCAGACTTGCCGTTCTAAGGGTTCTCAATCTTTAAAAAAGAGTTTTTAAAAATCCGAAGTGGATGAGGGATGCCTGCCATCCACTACCGTGGTGAATCTCTTCCATCACAATGAGTGTCACATGTGAGGGGGGGAGGTACATGTGCAACATGTATTTTCACTAATCTAATCTAAACAAAATCTTCAGTGAGCAAGCATTGTTGATGTTGTGTAGTGGGTTCTGGAGAGCAGGAAGGACGCCGAGACGATGAGTACAGCATAGCAGCTCTTTATTAGGTGGAAGGGACTGTACTGGGGGGATAGGGGGTACCTGCACTCTTTATATACCTGGCCAGGTAATCAACCAACCAATCGGTTTGAACCTCTGTTTCCTACCGAAATGCTTCCCGCCAAAACAGTTACAGTTCAACGCCTCCTGGTGGTGACTCTTACTGTATATAAAGCTTCAGGTGTTCCTATAAAGCTTAATACATAACAGTTGACCTATTTCCTTCCTCCTTGGCCTCCCTGGGATCGTGTGGTCTTTCACAAACGCTGTCTCTCCATCTCCTGCTCAGAATGTTTGCTGGACTCTTGGCTCAGAGTGACCTGCACTCCTGTTGGGGCTGGAACCAGAGTTTGGCAACTGAATTGCTCTAGAGAGACCTGGGAAGATGGGGGGTGGGGGAATTCAGCTGGGCCTCAGATATTCAGAGTATGGATCCCACCCTTAGCAGTTCTGTGATCGTGATTCTCTCCCAAGATCTTGATATAAGTTTCACCTGTAGAGCAAAAGCCTCGGTTAGCAAGGCATCCAGGACAGTTACCTTAAAGCAGGTCTGTGCTTGAAAGCCTTTCTCTTCTTGAAACAATCCAGGATACCAAAGATGAAACTGGCATTTAGCTGGGAGAGAAAAGGTAGAAGAAAAAGGTAGAACTTCCCGAAGGCATTTCTGCAAGAGAAACACTGGAGTTCAAAAGGTGCTAGAAAGGTGTTGGGCTTGATCATCCGTGGCAGTGATGTTCCCAAGGGCACTTTCTGGTCCCACCAGATCATCACAAATTGACAGGCTCCCAGCAGGCTGATTCTGTCAGATCTGAGGAGACGCAGGCAGGGAGAGGCAAATGAACAGTTGAAAAGATATGAATTACAGATATGAATCTCTTCTACCCAGAACCACTGACGATGTCCTTAGAATCAGTTGTAACACATGTTGATAAAACAGTTAAAATCTCATGTTGACCTTTAGATTCCCTCAGCATTAAATGTTGGGAAGTGGCTGAATCTAAACAAGAGCTCAGCACTCAGAAGATAAAACCCTTCAGTAGAAGCTTTTTCCAGGACACTTCTTGACTTAATAAAGGAGGAAGCACCACATGCAACATTTAATTGGAGTAGCTAAGTATCTGAGGAGAGAAAATATGCCAGAAAAACCAACCAAATGGCCAATAAAACACAAACATGGCTTCTGGCCGCTTAATCTGAGAGAAAGCAGCCAAACTCTCTTCTCAATGAAGACGTGTTCCGGTCTTAACATCTTAACATCTTAATACCTTTAACATCTTACAACATCTTATAACATCTGACTTTCCATTGTGAACAATGGCTTACACAGATATTTGCTCTTTATGGTCCGATTACAATATTCTAGATCGGACTTGTACGCCTTTAGGGGGGTTTCTCCCTCCTGGTCACAACCAGCCTTTCGGTTTACTATCTCCCTTGATGACGGGCCCAATTGTTGGGATCCCGAGAGGGCTTATCTAGGGGCCTCTGGGGGAGACGCACTAAGAGGCCCCTGATATGTTTTTAGCCGGTCATTTTAAAAGGTTAGGGAGGGGGAGGAATAGTGGGGAGGGGAGGGAACTATTAACCGGCACTCAGTCTGGGCCCGTTATGGGCTCTGGTGGGATGGGGTTGGGGGTGGAGGCTGCTGGCTCTGCGTGTGCTGGGGTGGGGTGTCAAATCCCCACGACGATAGGGAATGGTAGCAGGTGGTTGCACGGAGGGCCACATCAATATTTGGGATTGCGCCCTCGCTATCTCCGAGTGGTGGCGCGCTCTGACCCTCCGGTTAGCACCCTTTTGCCTGGGGATGAGGGTGATCAGGTCCCTGAGCTTAGGCTGGTGTATTTTAATGCCAGATCTGTTGTTAATAAGGCTCCCCTCGTTCGTGATTTGATCAAGGAGGAATGCACGGATCTGGCATGCATTACCGAAACCTGGTTGGGCTCGGAGGGAGGGGTCCCTCTGACTGAGCTATGCCCCCCAGGTTTCTGTGTGCTACACCAGCCACGGGCTCAGGGTAGGGGCGGCGGGGTGGCGGTGGTGATTCGGGAGACTTTATGCCTGCAGGAGACCACCATTGTCCAGATAGGCGGGAGTGAGTCCCTCCTCCTGAGATTTGGCCCTCGGGTCCAGATGGGCTTGTTGCTCACATACCTGGCACCCAGCTGTGTGGCAACAGCCCTGCCCGGGCTGCTCGACACCCTCTCAGGGTTGGCGGTGGAGTTCCCCAGGCTTATACTGTAGTGCTGGGTGACTTCAACCTGCCTTCCCTGGGAGGGTCGTCAGAGCTAGCTCGGGAGTTCATGGCTTCCATGACGGCCATGGACCTGACCCAGGTAATCCAGAGCCCGACTCATGTGGGGGGTCACACTCTCAACCTGGTGTTTTTATCTGGGCAGTGGTTGGATGATCTGGGAGGGGGCTTGCCAGCCATTTTCCCCCTGTCATGGTCCGATCATTATCTCCTGCGGCTGGTCTTCCATTATGCCACCCCCCGCCGCTGGGCTGTGAAACCGACCAGATGGTTCCGCCCCAGGCGCCTAATGGACCCAGAACGGTTCCAGATGGCGCTTGGGTCTATACCCATCGCCCTCATTCACAGCCCGGCTGATGCCTTGGTGGATGCCTGGGAAAGGGCGGCCACCGAGGCACTCGACCGTGTTGTACCCTTGTGGCCCCTGACCCGACGCAGATCCCGTTGGGCTCCATGGTTTTCTCTGGAGCTCCGGGAGATGAAGCATCGGAGACGGTGTCTGCAGAGCGGTTGGAGGTCCAGCCGATCCGATTGCAGTTAAGAACCTTCATAAGGTCTTATCTTGTGGCGATGAGGACGGCGAAGGCTAATTATTTCGCTGCTCTCATCGCGGCTGCAGATAATCGCCCGGACGCCCTGTTTAGGGTGACTCGCTCCCTTCTTAACCAGGAGGTGAGGGAGGATCCCTTGCAGGGTTGGGCCGAGGAGTTTAGTCATCATCTGACGGACAAAATCGCTCAGATCCGGACCGGTTTGGACTCGGACTGGGCAGAGTCTGACGTGGAGGAATCAGACAGTCTTGAGCATGTTATCTGGACTGAGTTCGATCCTGTTTCCCCTGATGATGTGGACAGGATTATGGGGAGGCTGAGCTCCACGACCTGTTTATTGGACCCGTGCCCCTCCTGGCTGGTTTTTGCGGCCCGGGAGGAGACACGAGGCTGGTTCCAGGCAGTAATAACTGCTTCCTTGAAGGAGGGTATCTTTCCCACCGCCTTGAAGGAGGCAGTGGTGAGGCCTCTCCTCAAGAAGCCTGCCCTGGACCCGGCTGTTTTAAACAACTATCGGCCGGTCTCCAACCTTCGCTTTCTGGCGAAGGTTTTTGAGAGTGTGGTGGCGCATCAGCATCCCCTGTTCCTGGAGGAAACTGTTTATCTGGACCCGTACCAATCGGGTTTCAGGCCCGGGCACAGCATGGAGACGGCATTGGTCGCGCTGGTGAATGATCTCTGGCGGGCTCGGGACATGGGTTGTTCCTCTGCCCTAGTCCTATTAGATCTCTCAGCAGCTTTTGATACCATTGACCATGGTGTCCTACTGCGGCGTCTCAGGGGGTTTGGAGTGTGAGGCACCGTTTTATGGTGGTTCTCCTCCTATCTCCTGGGCTCCTCGCAATCGGTGTTGATGGGAGGGCAGAGATCTGCCCTGAGGCCTCTAGTTTGTGGAGTCCCTCAGGGGTCGGTTCTCTCTCCCCTCCTGTTCAACATCTATATGAAGCCGCTGGGCGAGATCATTCGTGGTTTTGGGGTGGGGTATCATCAGTACGCTGATGATACCCAACTTTTTTTCTCCACCCCGAACCAAGCCAGTGATGCCCTCGCCGTGATGTCCCGTTGCCTGGAGGTGGTCCGGGTCTGGATGGGGAGAAACAGGCTTTGTCTCAATCCTGCCAAGACTGAGTGGCTGTGCATACCGGCATCTCGGGTTAACCAGACTATTCCATCTTTAACGATGGGGGGTGAGGTGTTACCCCCCGTTGATAGGGCTCGCAACTTGGGTGTCCTCCTGGATTCACGGCTCAGTTTTGAAGATCACATAGGAGCCGTGACCAGGGGGGCCTTTGCCCAGGTTTGCCTGGTGCGCCAGTTGCAACCCTATCTGGCCCGAGATGCCCTACGCACAGTCACTCATGCACTCGTGACCTCCTGTTTAGACTACTGCAACGCTCTCTACATGGGGCTGCCCTTGAGGACCACTCGGAGGCTTCAGCTGGTGCAAAATGCAGCCGCGCGAGTTGTGATGGGGGTTTCCCGTTACTCCCATGTAACACCTCTGCTCCGCGAGCTGCATTGGCTTCCAGTTGCCCTCTGGGTGAGATTCAAGGTGCTGGTGATGACCTATAAAGCCCTAAATGGCTTGGGTCCGGGATATCTGAGGGAGCACCTGCTGCCGGCATCAAGTTCCCTTCGTCCTGTGCGCTCCCACAGGGAGGGCCTTCTCAGGGTGCCGCCGGTAAAAGAATGCCGGCGGATAACACCCAGGGGGAGGGCTTTCTCTGTGGGTGCACCTGCCCTTTGGAACCAGCTGCTTGTAGAGCTTAGGACTGCCCCTGACCTTTGCTCATTCCGCCGGGACCTGAAGACCTGGCTCTTCGAGCTTTCTGGCCTAGACTGAGAGTATTAACTGGGGTTTTAATTGTATTTTTAATTGTAATTGGGTTATATTTCAAGGTTAGTATAATTATTTTAATTGTTTTTAATTTTTGTAACTTGTTGTATTGTTTTAAAAAACCTTGTGAACCGCCCTGAGTCCTACGGGAGAAGGGCGGTATATAAGTTTAATAAAATTAAGTAAATAAAATAAATCTATCTATCTATCTATCTATCTATCTATCTATCTATCTATCTATCTATCTATCTATCTACCTACCTATCTATCATCTACTATCTATATCATCTATATATCATCTATCTATATCTATCTATTCATCTATCTATCTATTATATTCTATCATCTACTATCTTATCTATCATCTATATATCTATCTATTCATCTATCTATGTATCTATATCTATCTATCATCTACCATCTGTCTGTCTTCTATCCATCCATCCATCCATCCATCCATCCATCCATCCATCCATCTATCTATCTATCTATCTATCTATCTATCTATCTATCTATCTATCTATCTATCTATCTATAGCTGTGGTGATGCTTAGGACTGCCCCCGACCTTCGATCATTTTGCCGAGACCTGAAGACCTGGCTCTTCAAGCTTTCTGGCCCAGGCTGAGTTTTAATTGGGGTTTTAACTGGGGTTTTATATTTTTTAGGGATTTAATTTAATCTTTTTTAATTGTTCTTAATTTTTGTATCGATGTTTTATATACCCTGTAAACCGCCCTGAGTCCTACAGGAAAGGGCGGTATATAAATTCAATAAAATTCAAAATTCAAAAATTCAATAAACAATCATTATATATTCAAATTTAATCTATTATTGTTTGTAGCAGCACTTGTGAAGCTGCTTCAGCTTTCTGCAGTGGGGAGCTCAGTGGCGTCTGACGAGTTCTTACAAAATTCATTTTATAAGCCTTGATCCAGAAATGTGTTGATGATCTGATTGCACAAATGCCCTTTGGATACTATTTCTCCTGGATTAATTGGAATAATTTTTCTTATAGTAAAGAATGGCCATTTTACCCTTTGCATATATCTGCGTGTAAAATTCCAGGGAGATATTAGAGCCTCAGGTGGGTTGAGGCATTGCTTCAAATCACTTTCAAGTCTGTCTTGAAACTGTTGAGCTGGAGATCATTGTCAGGATCTGGATGGGAAGGACCAGATTTGGGCTCGACCCTAGCTAAGCTTAATGCTGGTGGATTCAGGGATCCTGTTTCCAGAGTCTTCCCAACTGGGTTTCTCTATGGGGGGGTCACCCTTCCTTAGGTGGGACAACTGCCTAACTCAGGGAAACTCCTGGAGTCTTAGCTCTCCCTCTGCTGTGGTCAGGAGGGCTTAGCCCAGATCCATCTCATGTGACATTCAGACTCCTCCCTACCTAGAGACATTGTCTTCTGTCGGGACCAGCCTTTGAAGATCATGCAGGAGCTTCCCCTGGTCCATTGGGGGTCAGCACAAGAAATTGTGGGCACAGCTTGGTGCACCTAAGCAACACCTGCCCTGCTTGCCAAATGGAGTCTGGGTGGGATTCCAGGTGCTGGTCACTTTGCTGAGGCTCTTGGCTCTTGTCTTGTAAATGGGGCCAGGCACACCCATTCTCTGGAGCTGAAAAGATGAAAAGGGTCCATTGCTCTTTTTCAGGACACTCCGAGAACCTCTACAGGCTGCCTCTCTGGGCCCTGCTGTGCCTTAGCAAAGTGGGAAGTCTTCTCCTTCTTGGCTCTTTGGCGCTCATTCTGAGATTCAGAACAGGTACCATCTTAAGGAGGTCCTCTGGGAAACCCAGTCCTTCCCTTCTCTTTTCTTGGTTCCTTTGCCCCAGAGGAGATCATGGATTAGCCAAAGGAACAAGATGGAGTTGCCTTTGCAACAAGAAGATTGGGGAATAGAGCTGCTGAATGGGATCCCTTCCCCCTTCCCTTCTCGGAGCCAAAGGGCTACAACAATCCAGTGCGGGTATCCAGACTTACCAATCTCCCTTTGCTGCCACCAAGTGGTCATCTGGCAGCCTAGAACTAGCCGCCAGGGATGAGTGAGGTCCTCAGGGTTTAGCACCCATGTCGCATTCCTGTCTCGTGGGCTCACCTGCAAGGCTGGTCCTCAGAGCTTCAGCTCCCCTAGTCCCCCTGTAGCTGAATGCCAGGTCTGTCTGCAATGAGGCACAGATGCCAGTCTTAGCTTATGCCACACCTCCCTCCCCTGATGTCAGAATCCAGTTATATTTCATTTCTATCTCTCTTCTCTGATTTAAAACCAATCCTTACTATCTCCTGGATTCTGTGCTAAAAGAAAAGGGGAGGGGGTATGCACGGGGTTTTTACTACTTTCACTTCCTGTATTCTTTTGTTGATTCACTTCAGGTCTGCTAACCATAACAATGTGGCCATCTGCCTTTCATCCTATGCCCCTCTGAAACTCTGCTCTTTACCGACAGCGAGGAAAAAGGGGATTGAATGATCGTGCCGATGGAGCTGGACTGATGTTATTTTTCCTGAAGTTAAAACCTAGAACAGGGGTGTCAAACTCAATTTCATTGAGGGCCGCATCAGCATTGCGGTTGCCCTCAGGGGGCCAGGTGGGTATGGCCAGTGTGGGCGCGGCCTACTGGGTGGGCGCAGCTGGGGTGCGTATGGCCTACTGGGTGGGCGTGGCCAGCTCTACATCCTTCGCATCAAGGGTGTCTATGGGGGCCTGGGCAGGAGTGGGACAGATCTGAGGGTCTCTGGCAGAAGGAGGGTCTCTGGGCCAGGGCCAAGGCAGTGAGGGCCTTTCCCTCACTGTTTCCAGGATGGCTTCGCGGGCCGCATGAAACCACTTCACGGGCCGGATCCGGCCCCCGGGCCTTGTGTTTGACATGTCTGACCTAGAAATCTGCCTGTTTGAATCTCCCGGAAAAACTGCGGGTGGGGTGGGGGCTGCTTTGGAACACTTTAAAACACTGAATGATGGGGGGATCCCTCAGATCCTGTCTAGTATGCCTACAGTCAATTTCTCTTAATAAAGATTCTTGTTGGAAGAAACCGTTTCCTTAAGATGTAGATTGAGGTCGGTCCTTACACCTGGATAAGGTTTTACATGACTTCTATCCCCCTTGGAGAAATCCCTTCTGCCAAGCTAGCACTCTCTCTCCCTCCCTCCCTCTCTCTCTCTCTCTCTCTCTCTCTCTCTCTCTCTCTCTCTCTCTCTCTCTCTCTCTCTCTCTCTCTCTCTCTCTCTCTCTCTCTCTCTCTCTCTCTCTCTCTCCTTTGATGCTTTGAACAGCTGCTCTTGCTCCTCACCTAATCATCTGCACTAAATGCGGAGGTCCACGGGTTCAGTTCCTGATAGAAGGTTGGGAGCCCAAAGAACAGGATCTGGCCATGTATATCTCTGGTGATAATAAGTAAGAGCGTCCACAGGGAAAAGTATTTTTTCCCATGGCTAACCCATGGTTAAAGAAAGAGGAATTTTCCCATCAGAAATTAAGAGATAAATATCAAGGCTCTTTTTTAAGAAAAAAGAAAGCAAAAAAAAAAAACTAGGGGAGCAAAATTTATTCCATAATCCTGGGTAAGATGTGGATCTTACCACAACTCCACAGGGTTAAAAAATAATTTTAAATGTAATGGTAAACAGTGAAAGAGCAGAAACAAAAAACTCGTAAAAGTCCAGCAAGGGCTTATAAAATAGAAGTCAACTTTACAATCAAGAGGTTGTAAAGCTTCCAAAAGTGTAAATAAAACCCAGGCGCACTTAAGAAAAACGAGCAGCTGAGGGGAGATGGTGTCAATAGATGAGATCTTCTGATTGCTCCTTACCGAGATCTGCAGACATCCAGACCTTCTGTTCTCCATTGATCGTCTGAAGGTTGCAAAATCAGCTCTTTGTCGACAGGAGAGAAGGAAACTCCGGTCCATTCAGCACAGCACGACTGGCGAGGAGCCGAGAGCATCTCTTCAATGAACAATGCATTTACCTGCATCCAGCCCCCTAGCAACCCCCCCCCCGATCACTCCAGACAACCAGTAGGACAGGGATCAAGAGGTGGCACATCTAAGGGAGCTTTAGACTCCTGAGTATCTCCACAATACAAAGCCTCCATCATCTCAGCCAGATATGCCCAACTCAAGAGGTCACAAGAGTGCTTGGCACAAAGTCACTCTGTAAGATCAGCATAGGTTTCCATTTTGAGCTTACCTGCTTCACGGTAGCAGAAAGACACTGGATGGATGGATGGATGGATGGATGGATGGATGGATGGATGGATAGATGGATGGATGGATGGATCCTCCAGCCAAGCTTCCCCTTCTCCTTTTGAACCTCAAACCTACTCCACGTGGTGGCCCCTTGGACCTCTGCCTTCTGATCCTTCCTGTCTCATAAAGCTCAGCTGTCTTCTTTGTTTTCTTCTCAGCAGCTGGGGGGATGATGATCCAGTTCCTGCCAGCCTCCCAGAGGAGACCACCACCAACTCCTAGGGCCAGAGCCCACTTCGGATCCACCTGATGGACCTCTCAGATGACTCTCCCTCCTGCCCCTTCACTACAGATGCCCATGGTCTTCCTGTCAGCTTTCTAGAGGAGCCTTTGGGACAAGGGGGCTTCCATGGGCCACCCAATGAACTCTATTACCAATGTGGCCAGTAGGGGGAGGGGGTCCAAGGATGGCTGTTCTGTGTCTCTTCTCTGTGGCCATCCGTGCCTTCCTCTCCTGCATCCCAACTGTTAAGTCATGGGCTCTGGTGAGCAGGAATGAAGACACAAGGCTGAGCACAGAGAAACTCATTCTTTTATTCTTGCTGGAACTGTACTTGAGCTTGGGCCACACCCAGCCACAATATATAGCCTAGCCCTAAGGTGGCAGCCAATAGGATTGAACCCGCACTTGCCTCCTGAGGCTGACCAATTGCAGGACCAGAGACGGCCTGTCTGGGTTGCTGGAGAGCCGTTAGCTCTCCAGCAATGCACGTGGTGTGGTACCACAAGCCCAATACATAACACCAACTGCCCCACAAGCTGCTTTTGCTGCTGCCTTGTCTGGACCCCAAAGAAACCCACATTTGTTTAGTTGATATTCAGGAGCTCAAAGCAGCCCCCAGTTCACCACATCCCTATGAGGTAGGCAGAAGAAGCTTTTACAGCTGAGGTTGGGTAAATTCTAAGTCGAACTGGAGACTTGTGGGGGGGTGCTTCCCTATTCTCTCTCCTCAGAGCTTGCCAGGGGGGTCTGCTGCCCTGGTTTCCCCCTCCTCCACTTCTTGCAGACTCATCCTCTCCTCTGGTTTCAAATCCAACTTTGATTACAGCCATAGGGCAGCCCACTCCTGTTTCCATAGGAGAGCCCAGCACTTATGGGACACCCCCTTCCTTCCCCAGCCAAGCAGAGGGCTCAGTGTCCCAAGGGGGAGCAGTTGATTGATCCCACTTTCCCAAGAGTAAATCCACAGGTGTTCCCATGGAGAGAGGGGCAGCTCCCCCTTGCTGGACCAGTATATATTCAGCTGCTCCATTTTATATCCAGTTTAGGAATTAAGAACTGTGTTAGAGTATTTAGCATTTACAGGGTTAATACAGCATCCTTAGCAGCATTGTATGTAAGTACATGTAGCATTTACAGGGTTAAATGTTATTTCCTCAAGAAATGGCTTATGGGAATTGTAGTATAGCTGTTTTGTGAATACCATGCTTAGCTAGTTAAGTGGGTGGAATTTCATAGTTTATGGCAGGACCTCCTGTCTTTGTCTTGGTATTCTCTCTCTACACGAACCCTAGCATGTGGCTGGGTGATAACAAGCTCCGTTTCAACATGTAACTTGCACAGGATGGAAAAGTTCCTCATTCGTTTACCTAATGAGATGGGTCCAGATTACCACCTTGCACTCCGGAAGAACCTTTGCTGTAACCATGAGTTATTGACATAAGGATGCCGGTGAATAAAGTAATTTGCTTTATCCCATTCATTTCAGTTTATTCTGGCTGTCTCAAGTGGAACCAGCAATCACATCTTCTGCATGAGGCATCACAGTAAAAGAACGATGAACTTTTCACCACGTCCATGCTAAGACAGGCTTTGATCTCCCTGATCATCTCTGAACTGGAGGGTCACATGTTCTGATTATTGCTTTTTAAGGGATGTGAATCCCACACTTCCATGTCAGGTGGACTAATATTTTCATCAAGTTGTACAATTCTGCAAAAGTTTAAATTAGATATCTAAGTATCTAGGGTATGGCAGAGCCAGGACTGAGTCCCAAAGTCCAACTTCCTCCCATTTAATTCTGAGAAGATTAAACGAGGGTGGCTGAACGTGTGTGGAAACAGTCTTGGGAGGAGAGAGAGATGTAATTTGGGACTTTCCAGATTCTGCTAATGTAGCCTTACAATAAAGACAGAGCTCGTCATCCTGGTTCTGCTTCTTGTTGAACTGTGAGATGAGCAGCACATAAATTTAATAAAAAATTGTCTGGACTACTTCACGGGGCTAACAGGGAATGAAAAATGGAGATGACTTAGTGGCTATATATATATATATATTCCTTGATAAGATTATATACCGGTATATATATTTATATATATATATAAATCAACATGAGATAATCTGGGTGACTGTTTTCCTTAACTGTGTGTCACTGGGATTCTAATCATGGGCTATATAAAAGTGTAAATCAGGGGAAATTAGTCAATGATACTTTCTTCCCTCACTCCACCTTCTCCATATCTTTCAAAAATCCGGGGAACTACCAGAGGATTAGAAAAGAGCTGATGTGGTTCCCATCTTAAAAAAAGGGGAAAAAACAGAGTGAGCCAGGAAACTACAGACCAATCAGACTAACATCGATACTGGGAAGATCCTGGAAAAGATAATCCAAAACCAGATCTGTGAACAATTAGAATAGAATAGAGCTGGAAGGGACCTTGGAGGTCTTCTAATGCAGCCCCCTGCTTAAGCAGGAGAACCTACACCATCTCAGACAAGTGACTGTCTCTAGCCTCTTCTTAAAAACCTCCGGGGATGGAGCGCCCATGATTTCTGGAGGCAAGCAGTTCCCCTGGTTGATTGTTCTAACTGTCAGGAAGTTTCTCCTTAATTCCAGGTTGCTTCTCTCCTTGATTAGTTCCCATCCGTTGTTTCTCGTCCTGCCTTCTGGTGCTTCTGCTGAACCATGTGACCCCCTCTTTCTTGTGGCAGAAGCAAAAAAAGGACAGAAGAAGACACAACCGGTGTAGGTGTCACAGGGTTCCTCCCACAGCCCCGAAGACCAGGCTTCAGGGGAATGTCGCTCTAGGGATCAACTAGCCCAGACTGGTCTAATGATATAAGAAAGACTTTTGGGGATGGGGCAAAGGGAGGCTGGCCAGGGAATGGCCAGATAAGAGACAGCCAAGCCCGCAACTTCATAACGGTTGGAAGGGACCCTCCTTAGTTTCTCAGGCTGCAAAAGAGACCGGGGGTGTGTGTACAAATGAAGGCAAATATACGTGTTCCAGGATTATGTTGCAAGATCGAATCTGGGCCGGTAATCAGGGCCAGAGATTTACTCTTCCGAGGTTTCGGACTCCGCCCACTTTCAGGGAATTTCTCTCTACTGGAATATGGTGCTTTGGGCTAGTCCAGGGGTAGGCAACCTTGGCTCTTTTATGCCTCGGCAGAACTGATCAGAGGGGAACAAATAGAGCCTACCTAAGACACCAGAAGATAAGTTTGGCCTTGGGGCAGCTGCATCTCACAGTTGGCTCAACAATGACCTGTGACTGACAACCCTGCCTTGGTCCTCCTGAAGAATAGTCTGGGCCAATAGAGAGGCAGCAGTGGACTCTAAAGACTCTTGAGGTCCATCTTTGCCTCCAGTACTGTCAATAAAGTAAGATGTGCTTCACTCTGCCTGTCTTCTGGTATTTGGTTCAAATTTACCTGGGAAAATTCTCCTGCAGGTGCAGCTACTTCTCCCTGATAGGTACATGGCCCATGCTGCATTTTGCTACGTTGTTCCTTCGATTGTTCGATTGTATATGTTTTTAAGAAAATAATTTAAATGATTTTAACGTGAAGAAGAAGAAAAGGAGGAGGAGGAGGAGGAGGAGGAGGAGGAGGAGGAGGAGGTGGTCACCATGATGTAAAAAAGATGCTGAGACTCTAGAAAGTGTGCAGAGAAGAGCAACAAAGATTAGAGAACTGGAGGCTAAAACATATAAGGAACGATTGCTGGAATTGGGTAGGTCTAGTTTAATGAGGGACATGGTGGCTCAGTGGGTTAGGACGCTGAGCTTGTCGATCAGAAGATCGGCAGTTTGGCGGGTCGAATCCTGAGTGCCGCGTAACAGAGTGAGCGCCTGTTACTCGTCCCAGCTTCTGCCAACCTAGCAGTTCGAAAGCACGTAAAAATGCAAGTAGAAAAATAGGGACCACTACGGTGGGAAGGTAACAGCGTTCCGTGCGCCTTTGGCGTCTAGTCATGCCGGCCACGTGACCACGGAGACATCCTCGGACAAGCGCTGGCTCTTCGGCTTTGAAACGGAGATGAGCACCGGCCCCTAGAGTTGGAAGGTGTGGGGGAACCTTTACCTCTACCTTTACCTTTACAACATGTGTACATTGAGATTAGCTGAGCCTCCCCCCGTGCTCCCTCCCCCCCAACACACAATTTATTTATTTATTTATTTATTCACATTTATATACCGCCCTATTCCCTGAGGACTCAGGGCGGTTTACAGGAAATTAAAAAATCCACCATACAAAAGTTAAAAAACCAAATTAAAAAATATTAAATTGACCCTGTATACTTAAAACCCCAATTAAAATTTCTCCTCAGCCTGGGCCCGAGAGCTCAAAGAGCCAGGTCTTCAGGCCCCGGCGGAATGATCGGAGGTCGGGGGCAGTCCTCAGCTCCACCGGCAGCTGGTTCCAGAGGGCAGGCGCTCCCACTGAGAAGGCCCTATCCCTGGGTGTCACCCGCCGGCAATCTCTCACCGGCGGCACCCTGAGCAGACCCTCCCTGTGGGAGCGCACTGGGCGAAGGGCGTTTGATGCCAGCAGCAGGTGTTCCCTCAAATAGCCCGGACCCAGGCCATGTAGGGCTTTATAGGTAATAACCAGCACAATGACAACAAATTCTCCATTCTACCACACCATGTGAACCAACTACACCACACACTGGCCTCCCAAGTCAATTCTGCAATTCTTCTCACAGAGATTATATCCCATTCAAAAGCCCACGGATAAAAGCTGTTTTTCAGCCTGTTGGTATGGCTGGCTATACTCCTATATCTCTTACCGGATGGTAGGAGAGTAAAGAGGTACCGACCAGGGTGTGAGTCATCCCTGAGAATTTTCCTCACTCTTCCAAGGCAACGAGCCCTGGCGAGGTCATCCAGTGGTGTCAGGGGACAGCCCACCATGTCTTGTGCTGTGCTCACCACCCTCTGTAATACTTTCCTGTCCGTGGCTGTCAGACCAGCATACCAAATCACAATACCATACGAGAGGACGCTCTCTATAGTAGACCGCTAAAAGAGGGTCATTAGCCGTTGTTCTGCCCTGTTCTTCCGCAAGACCCTGAGGAAGTGGAGTCTCTGTTGGGCCTTTCTGGCCACCTGGGTTGTGTTAACTTTCCAGGTCAGATCTTCACAGAGGTAGACTCCCAGAAATTTAAAGGAGGAAACTCTCTCTACACAGTCCTCCCCAATGTAAAGTGGGGCAGGTTCCTCCTTTTTTCTCCGGAAGTCTAACACCATCTCTTTCGTCTTGCCGATGTTTAGGTGCAAGTTGTTGTTACTACACCATATGGATAGTTTTTGTACCTCCACGGTATATTACCAGAAAAGTCTGATAAACAAAATACATACTTGGTTCTGCATATTGTAACTGCAGCAAGAATAAGTTATGCACAATGCTGGAAAAATGAACAAATAGAGCTAGTAAAGAAGAT
This sequence comes from Vipera berus, assembly GCF_964194415.1. NCBI lineage: Eukaryota > Metazoa > Chordata > Lepidosauria > Squamata > Viperidae > Vipera > Vipera berus. The sequence goes on from NC_138219.1 coordinate 1,602,900, forward strand.
ATTGGAATGCACAGAGATGGACAGATTAACTATGAGTCTAAAAGACAAAGAAGAAACAGAATACAGGGAGTGCAGAATTATTAGGCAAGTTGTATTTTTGAGGATTAATTTTATTATTGAACAACAACCATGTTCTCAATGAACCCAAAAAACTCATTAATATCAAAGCTGAATATTTTTGGAAGTAGTTTTTAGTTTGTTTTTAGTTATAGCTATTTTAGGGGGATATCTGTGTGTGCAGGTGACTATTACTGTGCATAATTATTAGGCAACTTAACAAAAAACAAATATATACCCATTTCAATTATTTATTTTTACCAGTGAAACCAATATAACATCTCAACATTCACAAATATACATTTCTGACATTCAAAAACATAACAAAAACAAATCAGTGACCAATATAGCCACCTTTCTTTGCAAGGACACTCAAAAGCCTGCCATCCATGGATTCTGTCAGTGTTTTGATCTGTTCACCATCAACATTGCGTGCAGCAGCAACCACAGCCTCCCAGACACTGTTCAGAGAGGTGTACTGTTTTCCCTCCTTGTAAATCTCACATTTGATGATGGACCACAGGTTCTCAATGGGGTTCAGATCAGGTGAACAAGGAGGCCATGTCATTAGATTTCCTGCTTTTATACCCTTTCTTGCCAGCCACGCTGTGGAGTACTTGGACGCGTGTGATGGAGCATTGTCCTGCATGAAAATCATGTTTTTTCTTGAAGGATGCAGACTTCTTCCTGTACCACTGCTTGAAGAAGGTGTCTTCCAGAAACTGGCAGTAGGACTGGGAGTTGAGCTTGACTCCATCCTCAACCCGAAAAGGCCCCACAAGCTCATCTTTGATGATACCAGCCCAAACCAGTACTCCACCTCCACCTTGCTGGCGTCTGAGTCGGACTGGAGCTCTCTGCCCTTTACCAATCCAGCCACGGGCCCATCCATCTGGCCCATCAAGACTCACTCTCATTTCATCAGTCCATAAAACCTTAGAAAAATCAGTCTTGAGATATTTCTTGGCCCAGTCTTGACGTTTCAGCTTGTGTGTCTTGTTCAGTGGTGGTCGTCTTTCAGCCTTTCTTACCTTGGCCATGTCTCTGAGTATTGCACACCTTGTGCTTTTGGGCACTCCAGTGATGTTGCAGCTCTGAAATATGGCCAAACTGGTGGCAAGTGGCATCTTGGCAGCTGCACGCTTGACTTTTCTCAGTTCATGGGCAGTTATTTTGCGCCTTGGTTTCTCCACACGCTTCTTGCGACCCTGTTGACTATTTTGAATGAAACGCTTGATTGTTCGATGATCACGCTTCAGAAGCTTTGCAATTTTAAGAGTGCTGCATCCCTCTGCAAGATATCTCACTATTTTTGACTTTTCTGAGCCTGTCAAGTCCTTCTTTTGACCCATTTTGCCAAAGGAAAGGAAGTTGCCTAATAATTATGCACACCTGATACAGGGTGTTGATGTCATTAGACCACACCCCTTCTCATTACAGAGATGCACATCACCTAATATGCTTAATTGGTAGTAGGCTTTCGAGCCTATACAGCTTGGAGTAAGACAACATGCATAAAGAGGATGATGTGGTCAAAATACTCATTTGCCTAATAATTCTGCACTCCGTAAAAGCCAGAATCTATTTTATAAATGGTTGGAAGAGAGAACCAAAGAGTAGAATTTGTATATGTATCAGCATGTTATGAACCCAGCTCGCATGCTGTTTGAAAAACTAACATATGTATGTAGAGAATAAAAAATAACAATAAAAAAAGAAGTGGTGTAAGAGAGACTCATTAGAATATTATGCAAATTATGTGACAATTCACACTTTTCAGAAGTCAGACAAGGTTTCATTTCGCTAGCATGTTGCACGAGAGGGTTCTCGGACTGTGGTTCTCAATCCTTCTCTTAGGAGCTGGTAAGTTGTGTTTCTGTTACTGAGTTTCTAGTATTAGATGCTGTTTGTTGGTTTGTTTCCTTGAGTCCAGGCAGGATCTTAGCTGGAACAGATATAAAACTCTTGAGGAACTTTCTCAAGGAAAGCTGAGGAATAGAACATTAAGAAAAAGGCAGGCAGGGTTGAAATGATAAACTCTAGCAGAAGAAATAGAAAATATTTTCCCCATTTTTCTTTAGAAAACATAAAAAACATAAAGAGAACGTTATCTATGTTTCGTGTGGTTCTGATATGTTACTCAACAGTATAGTCTAAATTAACAGGACTAAAAACCCAATTTCAGATCAAAATCTAAAATACGGCAAGTCAAGAGTATGTAAATAAAAATTTCAAAGTCTCTTATCATTTTATGTTGATTAAAATAACTGCAAAACATTGAAAAAAATGAGAAAAACAAAAAAAGTTAAAAAAAGGAAACAGATTTAAAAAAACAACAACCCAAAGTTCAGAGAATACAGTTTTATAATCACTAGATTATAAAACTGGTGACAGATTTTATTTCCCTGGGCTCCAAGATCACTGCAGATGGGGACTGCAGCCAAGAAATTAAAAGACGCTTGCTCCTGGGGAGGAAAGACATGGCAAATCTAGACAGCACACTAAAAAGCAGAGACATCACCCTGCCAACAAAAGTGCGTATAGTCAAGGCTGTGGTCTTCCCAGTTGCAATGTATGGCAGTGAAAGCTGGACTATAAGAAAGGCTGAGCGCCAAAGAATCGAGGCCTTTGAACTCTGGTGCTGGAGAAGACTCCTGCGAGTCCCTTGGACTGCAAGGCGATCAAACCGGTCAGTCCTAGAGGAGATCCACCCTGACTGCTCTTTAGAAGGCCAGATCCTGAAGCTGAAACTCAAATCCTTTGGCCACCTAATGAGAAGGAAGGACTCACTGGAGAAGAGCCTCATGCTGGGAAAGGCTGAGGGTGAGAGAAGAAGGGGACGAGAGAATGAGGTGGCTGGATGGAGTCACTGAAGCAGTAGGCGTGAGCTTAAAGGGACTCCAGAAGATGGTAGAGGACAGGAAGGCCTGGAGGAACATTGTCCATAGGGTCGCGATGGGTCGGACACGACTTCGCAACTAACAACAACAATCACCAGGAAATATATACAGTTTGAAATATACCTAGCCAATATTTTAATTATCAAATGCTAGGGACCTTGGTGAGGTTTTCTATATGATTTTTGATCATGGTTAAAATGCAGAAAAACTTTTTGGCACTCTGGGGTGCCCAATCTTGGCAAATTTAAAACTTGTGGACTTCAACTCCCTGACTTTCCCAGCCAGCATAGCTGTGACATGGCTGGCTGGGGAATTCTGAGAACCGAAGTCCACACGTGTTAAAGTTGCCGTGCTTGGACACCCCTGCAATAGGATCTCCTGCCTGAGGAGTGGATTGGACCAGAAGATCTGCCAGGCCTCTTGCAACTCTGTTATTCTGTTGTTAGTCTGCAACAAGGACATTGAGGATATTTTCCGCAATGGAACCAGTTTTGGGGCCCTATTTACAGTCACAATGGAAGCATGAAAGGAAGCATGAAAATGCAATTAGATGGGGAGTTCTAGGGGGGAGGAGGCAGGACCCTCCAAACCTTGGCTTTTCCTGATAAGACCCCTCAGCATGTTTAGAGAACATGCGTTGCTGCAGATAAGAACTTGATGTGGAGGGCAGGCGTGATGGTGGGGCTGAAAGACTGCTTCCTTAGATTAAGGAAGGGAGGACACATTCAGCTTGTATGCAATGAATTTCAAACTTAGCATGGTCTTAGCAATTGTGGATCTTTTAAAAAAAACATTCCACATCTTGCATTAAATACCAACATTAGTTGAAGACATTATTATTCATAATCTACTAGAATAACATGAATAATAATATATTGATTATATATATATATATACATATATATATATATATAAGGGACGCAGTGGCTCAGTGGGTTAGGACACTGAGCTTGTCGATCAGAAGGTCGGCAGTTTGGCGGATCAAATCCCGAGTGCTGCGTAACAGAGTGAGCGCCTGTTACTCGTCCCAGCTTCTGCCCACCTAGCAGTTCGAAAGCACGTAAAAATGCAAGTAGAAAAATAGGGACCACTCCGGTGGGAAGGTAACAGCGTTCCGTGCGCCTTTGGCGTCTAGTCATGCCGGCCACATGACCACGGAGACGTCCTCGGACAAGCGCTGGCTCTTCGGCTTTGAAACGGAGATGAGCACCGGCCCCTAGAGTCGGAAACGACTAGCACGCATGTGCGGGGGAACCTTTACCTTTACCTTTACCTTATATATATATATATATATATATATATATATATATATATATATATATATATATATATATATATATATATATATATATATATATATATATATATATATATATATATATATATATATATATATATATATATATATATATATATATATATATATATATATATACACATATATATATATGTGTGTGTATATATATATATATATATATATATATATATATATATATATATATATATATATATACATATATACATATATACATATATATATATACATATATACATATATATATATATATACACACACACACATATATATATATGTGTGTGTGTGTTTTCTGAGGTTTTCGCGGGTGTTTGTATGTGGATCTTTGGTCATTCGGGTTTTTTCCCACGTAGAAGGTGTAAAAGCAACATTTCGACGAATTCCCATCCGTCATCCTCAGGCTGGTTCTTCAATCAGAACACACCTAATCCCCCACCCAGTCAGAGCACACCTCCACCCACAGAACACACCCCCTCTGGCAGTTTAAAAAAAAGAGGAACAAACAGTCACTACCACATGCTTCTCCCAGAAGAAGGAAGCTGAAGCCACCAGCCTGAGGATGACGGATGGGATTTTTAACACCTTCAATTCTACGTGGGAAAAAACCTGAATGACCAAAGATCCATTCTTGATAATTTTAAAAATACGAATCCCAGGCATATTTACTTAAAGTATAAAATCTTCGAACACCGGGATGGATAAAAATTGCTAAGCACATTGATTTGTGCTTTAAATTGTAAGCCTCCCTGAGTCTTCGGAGAAGGGCGGGATATAAATGGGATTAAAAAAAACAAAAGAAGAAAAACAGTTGTTTATTGCTAAAAGATCATAATAAGCAATAAAAAGTAACCATTTAAAGCATAGATATGCTTTAAACGGTTACTTTTTATTGCCGATTATGATCTTTTAGCAATAAACAAATGTTTTTTTATCCATTCCGGTGTTCGAACATTTTATACATATATATATCTATATATCTATATCTATTTATCTATCTATCTATCTATCTCTATCTCTATCTCTATCTCTATCTCTATCTCTATCTATCTATCTATCTATCTATCTATCTATCTATCTATCTATCTATATTTAATATAAAATAATAACAACTGCCTAGTGGCGTGGTGATTAAAGAGCAGTGTTGCAGGCTAACTCTGCCCACAGCCGGGAGTTTGATCCTGATGGGGCTCAAGGTTGACTCAGCCTTCTATCCTTCCAAGGGTGATAAAATGAAGAAGATGCTTTTCCAAAAGGCAACTGGACTTTTTTTTCTTCTCGTCCAAGAAGATTCTTCAGTTCTGAAGTGAAGCTGAAGTAGAAGAACTAAAGAAGCTTCTTGGATGAGAAGCGAAACGTCTTCAAGGAAAAAACCAAGAAAGTTCAGTTGCCTTTTGGAAAAGCACCTTTCGGACAACCACGATCTGGAGGACTGAAGATTGCTGGGGGCAATATGCAAAGAATGCTTCAACATTGTAAACTGCCCAGAGAGAGCAGTTTAAAGGCTAAGGATCAGTGTTCTCCTGTATTCTAACAGCAATCCGCCCCAGCCCAAATTATTGATCCCAAAATAGCCACAAAGAGTGATGAGAGCCAGCCCTGCTTAGGGCCTCTTAAAGGAAACCACGAAACAACCCATCTGTTATTGCAGTTTTACTAAGTTTTGCTTTCGTTTTTAGTGGCTTTGAAAGTCCTCTGAGCAGCAAAATTTGTTCATGGAACCACTTAGAAACAGCGATCATCGTTGTCCTGTCAACCACTGCGGAGGAGAAGGGTCTCCTCAAAAAAGTCAAGATGGCAGCTCTGAGGGGCTTTGAATGCGTCTTGATTTTTTTTGGCTACACTCTGTGGACGTCCCTGGCAGAGGATTAAACTAAGGATAGCAGGCAGAGATGAGGCACAGGGGACCCAGAATAGGGCAGGGCCGTGCTTTATTTATTTACTTTATTTATTTATCCAAGATATTTATTTGCCACCCATCTTGTATCCAATGATTCTAGTGGCTTTAGATCCAGTTCCAAGAGTCTGTTGCTTAGAAACAGAAATTCTGATCCCAATTGTAGTTCTAAGAGGATAGCAAACCCCCTCCCCTCTAGCACTGAGGATGATACCTAGCTGGGCAATGAAACGTCTGCAAGGAGACCACCCAGCCCAGAAAGCACCCAGGACCCCGCAGTTCAACCCTGAGCTGCAAATACTCTCTTCAGCTGGAGTGAGCATATGGCAACAGTGATTTGCAAGAATTTATTCCCGTCCCAGCCTTCCGCGTCACCTCGTGTCAGCATCTACTGGGGGGAAGTTCATCAATGGACATATTATATTCATATCCCCATTTATATTGCAATCACACGCATCTTACTCAGAAGTCATCAATGCTATATTCAGCAGTACTTCCTTTTATTTATATATAAATTTTTGCATGACTTGATGTAAACTTTAAAACTGTACTCTCTGCCAGTCACAGATCACAGGGGAATTAATATGTTTCCTCTGGAATTTCTATCAGAATGTTTGAGTTGAGTTGGTCCAAAAGTCCATCTAATCTAGTATTGTGCCTCTGGATGGCTCACCTGATGCTTCTGAGATGCTTGGGATGATCAATCCATCTCCCACTATTGTTCCACTTCACAGAATAACAGAGTAAGAAGGGACTTTGGAGATCTTCTAGTCCAACCCCCTGCTCAAGCAGGAGATCTTACACCATTTCAGACAAAGTCCAATTTCTTCTTAAAAGCCTCCAGTGTTGGAGCACCCACAACCTCTGGAGGGAAGCTGTTCCACTGATTAATTGTCCTCACTGTCAGGAAATTCCTCCTTAGTTCTGGGTTGCTTCTCTCCTTGATAAGTTTCCATCCGTTGTTTCTTCTTCAACTTTCAGGTTTGATCCCTGAATAGGGATCAAATATTCTCTATCCTTAACTCATGAGGATCACAGCTACTCTCCCTCCTCAGCTCTATTTACACCAAAGTTGATCCTGGTCTGTTCATCTACTCAGTTAAGTCCACAAACCCAACACTCAGTCTCCAAATAGTTGACTTGGAAAGATCTGCAGACTGTCCATCCTTCGTGGACAGTCACATGAAGGATGTGTTAGCAATGTTCCTCAGGAAAAACTCCCACCTCACGCCTCCAAATGCAGGATACATGCACTTTTCAGACAGAAAGAGATTCAAATCAAATGATTTCCAAGGTTGGTGTCAGATAGACAAGCATATTCCATTTCAGTAAAATGTCCAGGCTGCATTATGCAATGCTGGCACTTACGGAAGGAAAGCAAACACAAACTTCTCAATTTTCCCACAACCCTTTCCTGCATTCTAGTTACCCTTCAATGATTGTGGCTTCAAATATTCTCCATGAATATTTCCAAGAAGTAATGGATAGCAACAGCCCTTAGAATTATATACCGCTTCACGGTGCTAAGCGGTTTACAGAGTCAGCCTCTCGTCCCCAACAATCTGGGTCCTCATTTTACCGACCTCGGAAGGATGGGAGGCAGAGTTAACTTTGACCCAGTGGAATTGAATTGCCCAACTGCAGACAGACAGCAATCAGCAGAATTTGCCTGCAGTGCTACATCCTAACCACTGCGCCACCACGCTGGATGGAAATTTATCAAGGAGAGATCCAACCTAGAACTTAAAAAAAGATTTCCTGACAGTGAGAATTATGCAATCGGAGGACGACTTGCCTCCAGAAATTGTGGGCGCTCCATCATGGAGGTTTCCAAGAAGGGAGCGGACAGCCGTTTATCCAGAATGGTTTGGAATCTGCTGCTTGAGCAGGACGTTGGACTAGAAGACCTCCAAGGTCCCTTCCAACTCCATTATGCTATGTTTTAAGTCTGGAGAAATTTGACTTTTTTGACTTCACCTTTCTGTTTCGATACTTTTTAGAAGTTTCCTCTTTATGGTCAATTGTGCCTCTTTCAAAACCATCAGACAACTTTCCACTTGCCTAATTCTTAGTTACTCATCTCTTTAGCAACATTCCTCCATCTTACGAGAAAGCCAGGCCTTTCCCTTTGGTAGAGTATTTAAGCATCTAGACTGAGATTTGGCTGGGTAAAACCAGGATGACCAGCCATAATATTGGCCACAAGAACATCAAGATGCTTGTTCTCTCACTGTCCTGAGGACCTTTTGCAGCTCAGTGTTTCTGCCTAATGGGAGGAAGGAGGTCATCCGAGACCCATCTGAAGGAGGCACAAGTCAGTGAACATGGTTGAAAGAGGAGAACCTGGTACTCTCCATCTCATCTGAGGTCCAGAGAGTGTTTCTCCAAGGACAGCTCCATAGGATTGTGTCTAAGGGACAGTTTCTCAACTTTGGCCCCTTTAAGATGCGTGGACTTCAACTTCCAGAATTCCCCACCCAGCCCATCTTAAAGGGGCCAAGGGTTGGGAAGCCCTGGTCCAAGGTGTATGAACAGGTTCTTTCAGGGGTTGCTTGGAAAGTACTTGGAAAAGACAGGTGAGGCTTATCTTTCTCATCTTCCACCCTGCCATTTTTTGACTTCTGATTGGAATCAAATCCAAGACTTTCCCAAGCAAGACCCGTGCCCTTGTTGACCAACTATTTTGAGGAAAAAAGCATGTGATAGTTCTGGGAAAAAAGGTGAGCCACCCTAAGCGTTAAGAAAGTTGGCAGAGCAGTCTCATCTCAGTTGGTTCAGTCACTTGAAGGACCATTCAAGGGAACTCTGAGGATGCCTTCCTTCGGTCAGTGAGACCCTGAAAACTCCAAGGGTGTGAAGTTGCATCTAAGCGTGGGACTTGCCAGATAATGTGATGCTCCCAGGTGCTGAGCATGGGTCATGTGGCGAAAGGGGGTTTTCAAGAGAAGTCATCTGCAATGATATTTTGAGAGCTTGTTTGGTTTTTGTGTCTACAACAACAACACAAAAATGGGGAAGGAACATCACAAGGGAAGCTGCTAACGTGGGAGAGAGCAGAGGAGAAGACAACATGAGTAGCAACACATTTCTTTGGAAGTCATTTTGAAAAAGCTATTAGTGGATGCTCCCATTTGGGGGGGATCTTAACCATGAAATAGAACTTGAGGATCCTTTGCCCACTGAGAAGTGATTAGCCATAGCCAAGAACAGCCTTCTTCGTGGGTGTTCCATCACTGGAGGCTCTCAAGAAAGGGTTGGACAACCCTTTGTCTGGAATGATATAGGGTCTCCTGCCTTGTGCAGGGGGTTGGACTAGAAGACCTCCAAGGTCCCTTCCAGCCCTGTGGTGCTAGGATTCTATGATTAGAGTAGTTGAAAGGCCTGAAAGCCTCCTTAAGCATCCATCAGGCAGAGGGAATTATCCCACTCAGACAGGAGATCCTGGGATGAAAGATTAGCAAGGCAGAGACTGTGTCTTATGTGGATCCTTTTGTTACTCTAAAACTAAGTAGGTCCTCTGTATGTGACAGAACATTTGTTTGTTCACTTTATATGGCCAAATTAAGCACAATTTTAAGACAGTTGTAAGAGAAAGAAACAGCGCATTATAAAGATGAAACAGGCCATTAAAAAAACCTGTAACAGTCTAAATCACAGAACCAACCTACTCTGTTATGAGAACTAGTAAACAATTACCAACTACTATGTTAGATGGTCTCACGAGGTCGATGATTCGTTAAGGTGCTTCCAAGTAAAAGGCATCACGCAGGAATGCAATCATTCAAAGCTTTATTTAACGATAAAGTAAATAGAAAGAGTTACCTGGCATGGAGGCGTTGAGCTCAGTAGATCAGCAAGCAAGCAAGCAGAAGAGAGAACAAAGAGAGAAGAGCAAGCAGAGAGCAGCCCCTGAGCAGAGGTATTTATGGGGGGGTGTCTCAGCCCCTCCCTTACCAATTAACTCTCGCCAATGGGGTTGCAGGGGCCGGGGACCCCGACCCATCAGTGGGAGCAAAGAAGCATCTTCGCTCCCAACTGATGACCTTATTGGGGAACTGCCATGGCTGGCACAAAACATCTAACATACTAAAAGTGAAAAGCGCTAGGCCAGTCAGGTATGAATTAAATCATATCCCTGTTGAATATACAGTAGAGGTGACAAATAGATTCAAGGAATTAGATCTGATAGACAGGGTGCCTGAAGAACTATGGACAGAGGTTCACAACATTGTACAACAGGTAGCATCCAAAACCATCCCAAAGAAAAAGAAATGCAAGAAAGCAAAATGGCTGTCTGAGGAAGCTTTGCAAATAGCTGAGGAAAGGAGGGAAGCGAAAAGCAAGGGAGAAAAAGAAAGATACGCCCAATTGAATGCAGAATTCCAGAGAATAGCTAGAAGAGGTAAGAATGCCTTCTTAAATGAACAGTGCAAAGAAATAGAAGAAAACAATAGAATAGGGAGGACCAGAGATCTTTTCAAGAAAATTGGAGAGATTAATGCAAAAATGGGCATGATAAAGGACCAAAACCTCTAGGACTGACCGGTTTGATCGCCTTGCAGTCCAAGGGACTCGCAGGAGTCTTCTCCAGCACCATAGCTCAAAGGCCTCAATTCTTTGGCGCTCAGCTTTTTTTATGGTCCAACTTTCACTGCCATACGTTGCAATTGGGAAGACCATAGCCTTGACTATACGCACTTTTGTTGACAGGGTGATGTCTCTGCTTTTTAGTGTGCTGTCTAGATTTGCCATGGTTTTCCTCCCCAGGAGCAAGCATCTTTTAATTTCTTGGCTACAGTCTCCATCTGCAGTGATCTTGGAGCCCAGGAAAATAAAATCTGTCACTACCTCCATTTCTTCCCCATCTATGTGCCAGGAATTGAGAGGGCCGGATGCCATGATCTTGGTTTTCTTAATGTTTAGTTTCAACCCAACTTTTGCACTCTCCTTCTTCACTCGCAACAAGAGGCTCTTCAGTTCCTCTTCACTTTCTGCCATTAGAGTGGTATCATCTGCATATCTTAGGTTGTTGATATTTCTTCCAGCAATCTTAATTCCAACTTTTGATTCATCTAGCCCTGCCTTTCTCATGATGTGCTCTGCATATAAGTTAAATAGGCAAGGCGACAGTATACAGCCTTGCCGGACTCCTTTCCCAATTTTGAACCAATCAGTGGTTCCATGTCCAGTTCTCACTGTTGCTTCTTGGCCCGCATATAGGTTTCTCAAGAGACAAATAAGATGGTCTGGTACACCCATCTCTTTAAGGACTTCCCACAGTTTGTTATGGTCCACACAATCAAAGGCTTTAGCATAGTCAATGAAGCAGAAGTAGATGTTTTTCTGGAACTCCCTAGCTTTCTCCATGATCCAGCGTATGTTGGCAATTTGATCTCTAGTTCCTCTGCCTCTTCGAAATCCTGCCTGTACTTCTGGTAGTTCTTGATCCACATACTGCTGTAGTCTAGCTTGTAGGATTTTAAGCATAACTTTACTAGCATGAGAAATGAGTGCAATGGTGCGATAGTTTGAACATTCTTTGGTACTGCCTTTCTTTGGAATTGGAATGTAAACTGATCTTTTCCAATCCTGTGGCCACTGTTGAGTTTTCCAAATTTGCTGGCAAATTGAGTGTAGCACTTTTACTGCATCGTCTTTTAAGATTTTGAATAGCTCAGCTGGAATACTGTCACCTCCACTAGCTTTGTTGTTGCTCAGCTTTTCTAAGGCCCACTTCAGTTCACATTCTAGGATGTCTGGCTCGAAGTCAGCGACCACCTCATTGTGATTATCAGGGATGTTAAGCTCATTCTTGTATAGTTCTTCTGTGTAATTTTGCCACCTCTTCTTAATCTCTTCTGTCCCTGCAGTTTTGGTCCTTTATCATGCCCATTTTTGCATGAAACGTTCCCTTCATCTCTCCAATTTTCTTGAAAAGATCTCTGGTCCTCCCTATTCTATTGTTTTCTTCTATTTCTTTGCACTGTTCATTTAAGAAGGCATTCTTATCTCTTCTAGCTATTCTCTGGAATTCTGCATTCAATTGGCTGTATCTTTCTTTTTCTCCCTTGCCTTTTGCTTCCCTCCTTTCCTCAGCTATTTGCAAAGCTTCCTCAGACAGCCATTTTGCTTTCTTGCATTTCTTTTTCTTTGGGATGGTTTTGGATGCTACCTGTTGTACAATGTTGCGAACCTCTTTCCATAGTTCTTCAGGCACTCTGTCTATCAAATCTAATTCCTTAAATCTATTTGTCACCTCTACTGTATATTCAACAGGGATATGATTTAATTCATACCTGAGTGGCCTAGTGCTTTTCCCTACTTTCTTCAGTTTAAGCCTAAACTTTGCAATGAGAAGCTCATGGTCTGAACCACAGTCAGCTCCTGTTCTTGTTTTTACTGACTGTATAGAGCTTCTCCATCTTTGGCTGCAGAGCACATAGTCAATCTGATTTCTGTGTTGACCGTCTGGTGATCTCCATGTGTAGAGCCGTCTCTTGGGTTGTTGGAAAAGAGTGTTTGCTATGACCATCGTATTCTCTTGACAAAATTCTATCAACCTGTACCCTGCTTCATTTTGTACTCCAAGGCCAAACTTGCCTGTTATTCCGCTTATCTTTTGGCTTCCTACTTTAGCATTCCAATCCCCCATGATGATAAGGACATCATTTTTTGGTGTTAGTTCTATAAGGTGCTCTAGGGCTTCATAGAACCGGTCACTTTCATCCTCTTCAGCACCGGTGGTTGGGGCATAGACTTGGACTACTGTAATATTGAATGGTTTGCCTTGGATTCGAACTGAGATCATTCTGTCATTTTGAGGATTGTATCCCAGTATTGCTTTTCCTACTCTTTTATTGACTATGAAGGCTACTCCATTTCTTCTGAGGGATTCTTGCCCGCAGTAGTATACCTGATGGTCATCTGAATTAAATTCACCCATTCCTGTCCATTTTAGTTCGCTGATCTTTGCCATTTCCACCAAATTGGAAACTTTCAAAGTCCACTCTTCTATAGTTGGCAATTCTTCCTTCTCACTGGAAGTTTTTAAGAGACTGGACAGCCATTTGGCTGAAATGGTATAGGGTTTCCTGCCTGAGCAGGGGGTTGAACAAGATGACCACCCAGGTCCCTTCCAACTTTACTATTATGATTATGATTATCCAAATCTCTTACAAGCTTACAGGAGCTCCTTAATAAAATGACAGCAGAGATACGCCAAGGACGGTCAGTTTCCTTAGTACTCTGCTAAGTACTCAGGATTCGACCCGCCAAACTGCCAACCTTCTGATCGACAGGCTCAGCGTCCTAACCCACTGAGCCACTGTGTCCCTACCTGGCACCAATTCATTCCCATCCCAGAGTTATGGGCAACACAGTCAACACCAGGTTTTGCAGTCTCCTGAACGTGAATAATATATTACTTCCTTCCTGGCTATTATGAAGCAGCTTCTCTAAAAGCAGCATTTGTGGAAGTAATCTTACAGCTGACCAACAGAAACCTCTGACAGCAATACAACCATCCAGATAGCCCCCTTAAACCAGCTCACACAAACAACTGACCAACCAAACTGCAAAAACAACCCTTGAGCCACTTGGCTTATTCACACGCCGCTCCCAGCCCTTGAGTTAAACAGCCAGGAAGAGTTTGCCACAGACGTTGTACTTTGAAGAGAAGCACAGATTTCAATAGCTGGAAGGACCCTGGAGGAGATCTAGTCCAGTGCAGGGAACTACTACTCGGAACGGGACAACTTGCTGCAGGACAACTCGTTGTGGGGCCATTCAACAATTTAATTATTTAAAATAATTTTAAAAACATTTTAATATTTGTCATTCACATTTCGTTCTGTCCCTCCTTTTGCATCCTTTCTTTAATGATTGTATTCCACCAATTCTTCGATATTAGTGTAACTCTTGTCCTGTGATGATTTGGCCATGGCGAGTTGCCTACGGTGAGTTGTCCTAGACCAAGGGTGGGGAACCTTGGCTCTTTTATGACTTGTAGACTTCAACTCCCAGAATTCCTCAGCCAGCAGGAAGATGAAGTCCACAAGTCATAAAAGAGCCAAGGTTCCCCACCCCTGTCCTTAAACCCTACTACAACAACCCCAACAGAAGACTTCCTGGCTACTAATTAATCACCAGCCAAGAAGACTTGAATGGCTCTTTCCATTCAAATATTTCTCCAGATGTTCAGATTCCTCACTGGCTTTCTTCTGTGTCATAATTCTTATGGTCCTTCCTATCATTCGTTGATCCACCCGGACTCTTTGGATTCTAACTTTTATTTTTATGGACAACTATAAATTTAAATAAATTCTAAAAAAACACCCACCACTTTGGTACTTACTTGTATCTTCAGGTCTGGAATCCACTAACAATGCCTGGGCTTTTCCAAAGGATGGACTTTCTAGAAACCCAAAATTGTAGAGTTGGAAAGGACCACAAGGATCATCCAGTCCAACTTTCTGCAATATGCAGGAAAGACCAGTTAACAATAGAAGAGAATCTTTCTAGCTCGGGGCTGAACTGTGGAATCCTTGCTGCTCTCTGAGCTTGACGGTCTTCTTACAGATGTTTCATTACTAAGCTGCAGTGAGATGTTACCTAGTCTGATAATAAACCATGCTCAAGAGAACAACCAAGCTCAGAGAGCAACAAGGACTCCACAAAACCAGTTAAAAAACCCGTGGGCCTTGCTCCTCCCACTCTGGCTGAAGGGAAAGAAAATGAATGGTGGCAGCCAATATGAGGAGCATCCTATGGGGTTCCTGAATGAAGGAGAGCAGTCTGGTGGTAGAGGGAGGGTAAACAATTGAAGTGAGATGGGTGTCAAACAAATTGAATAAGTAAATAAAGTGAACTGGAATTTCAAATCACCCCTCAGGTGTCCTCCAGGTGAGCAGATCAGCCTGGGGCCTGGTGGAGCTTTGGGCCTCCCTGGTTGGGCAGACCGTCCTTTTGAACCCCAAAGGGAAGGTCTGAGCTCCCGCGTAGGACATTTGAACCCCTCTGCTTCTCTAAGAAGAGAAGGCCGTTGCCCAGGGAGACGCCACCATGTCCTCTCTCCAGGAGCCATTTTGCCCTTTTATTCTGGATCAAGCTGCTGTATTGTGATTGATCCCTTTGTTAAGACCCCTGTGCTGGTCTGTATAAGCAAATGTTATCACTGTTAACAGCTCTTTTCCAGATAGCAAAACTCATGAAATACCTTGATCATCCAGAAATACCTTTATTTGCATGCAGATGAGATTAAAGCAGACAAGGTATAGACCAGGGGTGGGCAACCTTGGCTCTTTTATGACTCGTGGACTTCAACTCCCAGAATTCCTGAGCCAGCCATGCTGAGGGGAAAGGGAGAGGTTTCCAAGCTGAGCTGTGCTAGCTCAGGAATTCTGGGAGTTGAAGTCCGCGAGTCATAAAAGAGCCAAGGTTGCCTACCCCTGGTATAGACAGATGATGTGTAGACGGTAATTCAAGGTCAAAAGAGTTACGAATCAGTGTCTGCACGTGAAATGGAGGAGCACGTGTGTCTGCTGGTTATGGAGGAGAGTCCCCAGGGAGAAGAAGGAGCAAGTGCATCCCAGAAAAGGGAGGGGTGTAAGCCACATGATCAGGAGAAGGAGGAAATATGTCATAGGGAAGGAGGAGTTGGCTAACCCAGATAAGATAGCTTATTATAATTTCCCAAAACAGCCACGTGGTGGCAGCACACCTTTCTTAGAAAAGAAATCTGAGGGTCAGAAATGGGACTCTGGGTGGGTCTCTTGTGATCCAACCTTGAAGGCTTCTTCTCTGTCTTCTCTCTGACCATGCAGAAGCTTCTGGAACAGAAGAACTGAACAGGATTCTGGGGGAAACTGTCATATTCCAAGTGAAGACCACAGGACCCTATAAAACAATATCCTGGAATACAATTCTCGGCACTGAATTTGTAAATATCGCTCTGGTGACCTTTGGGGAGTCATGTAACCTTCTGGTCCTCCCGCCAGCTTTTGAAAAGAGAGTGAATGTTTCCAAGGACTGCAGAGAATTACTTCTCAGTCATGTAGAGAAAAAGGATGCAGGACAATACAGAGCACACATTGTTCTACAAGATGGAAATATACTGGTTGAGTCCTTTGATCTACGGGTTTTTAGTAAGTATCCCAGCCATGGCAGCAAATTCCTGGCCTCCCTCCTTTGCCCAGGATAATGTGGAGAGGTGGGGCTTTTCTGTTGGGGGTGGGGGTGGGGTGGGTGTCCAGTTTCTGAAGAGGCAACACTTTCTGGATGGAGCCCAGAACTGCTCACCTGCTGCTTTCCTTTTTGACTCTGCCCATCAGATGTTCGGGCAGAGTTTGGTCCATTCATACAATGCAAATTGGTTCAAGATGTTCTCCTCAGGCCTAGCCCAGCATATATTTGCTCCACTCATACACCAACATTTCCCTGTCCGTTCTATCCTGCTGACCACCTTCCATGCCAGGAGCTTTGGCACAGTTGAGGGCTTGCATTTCTCTGATGGAGCTCAAGAGGTCTCCTTTGAAGGCCTCCCCTTGGAAGGAGGCCTGAGGGGGGCCAGCCCAGCCTTCTCCAGGCTTCCCTCTCCATGTGGCACAGGCTGCACCAGAGTAAGCTGAGGGGGTTCCTGGGTGGGGGGTCGGGAAGAGAAAGACAGGTTTGCTCTGAGGCTGGACTCTCCAGAGAAGATCCTCAGGACCTTCTCCATGGATCTGGTGGGACTGGCTGGACTCACCAACTCTTTGGAGAAGAGTCAAGGGGGCTTGAGGAGGTGAGCCTGGAGACCCATCATCCTGTTCTCAGTTCATGGTTTGGTATAAAAAGCGTTTGGTGGGGGGCAGAGGATGAAGAGTCCTATTGTCTTCTACCTCACCGATGAGTGTCATAGGTGCAACTGGAGAAGATTTTGGGATTGTTATTTGTGACACAAATGGGTGATACGTGTTTTTTCCCTGCTCTAATCTAAACTGTCAGAACCCGTTTCTTTCATTTGGGGTCTTATTTTTGGGTTCCGTGGTTCGGTGGGAGGGCGGGTGCTGGGCGGCTACTACTACTGTTTCTGCTTTCTTTCTTGTGCCTATGCCTTACACCCTTGGTGGCGAACCTATGGCTCACGTGGCACAGGTGGCACGCAGAGCCCTCTCTGTGGGAACGTGTGCCATCACCCCAGTCCTAGGTCCTAGCGGGGTTTTATAAACCCTTCTTGCTCTAGGCCTCCGCCTCCGTGTGCAAAAAAAAGGTTCAATCAATCAATTTCAACTTCACGTGGGGGAAAAAAAGATCTTACAAAGTTGGAATTGATTGAACTTTTGAGTCCCACCCTGTCTGCCGTTATCACCGCAGCCACACCCACTGAAATGGCCACACCCACCCAATGGGCCACGCCCACCTGGTGCCAATGATACATAAGTGGGTTTTGGGTTGCAGTTTGGGCACTCAGTCTCTAAAAGGTTCGCCATGACTGTCTGTCTCCTTTGATGTTCCTTGGGGTGAGAAAGGAATGTGCCTTGGGCCATTTGCCTTATCTCTGGCCGCAGAAGACGAAGCCGCGGAAGTCAAGGCACAAAGTAACAGCCTTGAAAGCGGTGCCTTATGGCCCTACTTCCCACTACCACTTCCCACCTGTGGATTGGCCAGCTTGAACCATCCGAATGGACAGTTGGGCTGGGGTGTATGAATGAATCTTTTAAACTATTATTTCACGTGGGAAACCTTTAGATCCTGCCTTCCATGCCTATTGTCAACCTCTCCCAATAAAAGTTCCTTTTGGAAAGAAGCTGTTCCAGGCATTTTGCTTTCTTCGGGAAGAGGAATTGAGGTGGGTCCTTACGTAAACAAAACCATTGATTGACCCATGCTGTTGTTGGCTTCCTGTGATTTTCTGGTCTTTCACAAATGGTGTCTCCCCTTCTCCTGCTTAGGAGAGTTGCTGGACTCTCAGCTGAAAGTGACTTGTGCTTCTGATGGGGCTGGAAATGGAACTTGGCAGCTGAATTGCTCTACCTGGGAAGACAGGGTGAATATCAGCTGGACTTCAGCGGCTAAGAACACGGATCCCAGGCCTGGGAGTTCTGTGATCCAGTTTGTCTCCCAAGATCTCAATGCAACATGCATAGCAGAAAACCCTGTTAGCAAGGCATCCAGGATGGTCTCCTTAAAACAAGTTTGTGCAGGTAAGTTTTTATCTTCTTAAAAGGGGCCGTGAAACCAAAGATGAATCTCAGATTCTCTGGAATATCTGGTCTCCTGCTTGAGCATGGGGTTGGACTAGAAGACTCCCAAGAAGATGTAAAAGATCTTCCAACTCTGTTACGCTGTTCCTGTTACATTCAGCTGGGAGACAAAAGGTCCTGGAGCATGTAGATCTTCCCATGCAGAAGAACCATGGAATTTGGACAGGGGTTGGGCTACACCAGGGGTAGGCAACCTCGGCTCTTTTATGACTCATGGACTTCAACTCCCAGAATTCCTGAGCCAGCTTGGTGAATCACAATGAGTGTCACATGCGGGGGGGGGATGTACATGTGCAACATGTATTTTCAGTAATCTAATCTAAACAAAATCTTCATTGAGCAAGCATTGTTGACCTTTCTCCTTCCTCCTTGGCCTCCCTGGGATGTTGTGGTCTTTTACAAATGCTGCCTCTCAAAAGTGCTGGTCACTTTGCTGAGGCTCTTGGCTCTTGTCTTGTAAATGGGGCCAGGCACCCCCATTCTCTGGAGCTGAAAAGATGAAAAGGGTCCGTTGCTCTTTTTCAGGACACTCCGAGAACCTCTACAGGCTGCATCTCTGGGCCCTGCTGTGCCTTAGCAAAGTGGGAAGTCTTCTCCTTCTTGGCTCTTTGGCGCTCATTCTGAGATTCAGAACAGGTACCATCTTAAGGAGGTCCTCTGGGAAACCCAGTCCTTCCCTTCTCTTTTCTTGGTTCCTTTGTCCCAGAGGAGATCATGGATTAGCCAAAGGAACAAGATGGAGTTGCCTTTGCAACAAAAAGATTGGGGAATAGAGCTGCTGAATGGGATCCCTTCCCCCTTCCCTTCTCGGAGCCAAAGGGCTACAACAATCCAGTGCGGGTATCCAGACTTACCAATCTCCCTTTGCTGCCACCAAGTGGTCATCTGGCAGCCTAGAACTAGCCACCAGGGATGAGTGAGGTCCTCGGGGTTTAGCACCCATGCCGCATTCCTGTCTCGTGGGCTTACCTGCAAGGCTGGTCCTCAGAGCTTCAGCTCCCCTAGTCCCCCTGTAGCTGAATGCCAGGTCTGTCTGCAATGAGGCACAGATGCCAATCTTAGCTTATGCCACACCTCCCTCCCCTGATGTCAGAATCCAGTTATATTTCATTTCTATCTCTCTTCTCTGATTTAAAACCAATCCTTACTATCTCCTGGATTCTGTCGTGCTAAAAGAAAAGGGGAGGGGTATGCATGGGGGTTTTACTACTTTCACTTCCTGTATTCTTTTGTTGATTCACTTCAGGTCTGCTAACCATAACAATGTGGCCATCTGCCTTTCATCCTATGCCCCTCTGAAGCTCTGCTCTTTACCGACAGCGAGGAAAAAGGGGATTGAATGATCGTGTCAACGGAGCCGGACTGATGTTATTTTTCCTGAAGTTAACACCTAGAAATCTGCCGAAATCCTCTCTCTCTCTCTCTCTCTCTCTCTCTCTCTCTCTCTCTCTCTCTCTCTCTCTCTCTCTCTCTCTCTCTCTCTCTCTCTCTCTCTCTCTCTCTCTCTCTCTCTTGATGCTTTGAACAGCTGCTCTTGCTCCTCACCTAATCATCTGCACTAAATGCAGATGTCCATGGGTTCAGTTCCTGATAGAAGGTTGGGAGCCCAAAGAACAGGATCTGGCCATGTATATCTCTGGTGATAAGTAAGAGCGTCCACAGGGAAAAGTATTTTTCCCCATGGCTAACCCATGGTTAAAGAAAGAGGAATTTTCCCATCAGAAATTAAGAGACTCTTTTTTAAGAAAAAAGAAAGCAAAAAAAACAACAACTAGGGGAGCAAAACGTATTCCATAATCCTGGGTAAGATGTGGATCTTACCACAACTCCACAGGGTTAAAAAATAATTTTAAATGTAATGGTAAACAGTGAAAGAGCAGAAACAAAAAACTCGTAAAAGTCCAGCAAGGGCTTATAAAATAGAAGTCAACTTTACAATCAAGAGATTGTAAAGCTTCCAAAAGTGTAAATAAAACCCAGGCGCACTTAAGAAAAACGAGCAGCTGAGGGGAGATGGTGTCAATAGATGAGATCTTCTGATTGCTCCTTACCGAGATCTGCAGGCATCCAGACCTTCTGTTCTCCACTGATCGTCTGAAGGTTGCAAAATCAGCTGTTTGTCGACAGGAGAAAAGGAAACTCCGGTCCATTCAGCACACCACGACTGGCGAGGAGCCGAGAGCATCTCTTCAATGAACAATGCATTTACCTGCATCCAGCCCCCTAGCAACCCCCCCCCCGATCACTCCAGCCAACCAGTAGGACAGGGATCAAGAGGTGGCACATCTAAGGGAGCTTTAGACTCCTGAGTATCTCCACAATACAAAGCCTCCATCATCTCAGCCAGATATGCCCAACTCAAGAGGTCACAAGAGTGCTTGGCACAAAGTCACTCTGTAGGATCAGCATAGGTTTCCATTTTGAGCTCACCTGCTTCACGGTAGCAGAAAGACACTGAATGGATGATGGATGGATGGATGGATGGATGGATGGATGGATGGATGGATGGATCCTCCAGCCAAGCTTCCCCTTCTCCTTTTGAACCTCAAACTTATTCCACGTGGTGGCCCCTTGGACCTCTGCCTTCTGACCCTTCCTGTCTCATAAAGCTCAGCTGTCTTCTTTGTTTTCTTCTCAGCAGATGATCCAGTTCCTGCCAGCCTCCCAGAGGAGACCACCACCACCAGAGCCCACTTCGGATCCACCTGATGGACATCTCAAATGACTCTCCCTCCTACAGACGCCCATGGTCTTCCTGTCAGCTTTCTAGAGGAGCCTTTGGGACAAGGGGGCTTCCATGGGCCACCCAATGAACTCTATTACCAATGTGGCCAGTAGGGGGAGGGGCTCCAAGGATGGCTGTTCCGTGTCTCTTCTCTGTGGCCATCCGTGCCTTCCTCTCCTGCATCCCAACTGTTAAGTCGTGGGCTCTGGTGAGCAGAAATGAAGACACAAGGCTGAGTACAGAGAAACTCATTCTTTTATTCTTGCTGGAACTGTACTTGAGCTTGGGCCGCACCCAGCCACAATATATAGCCTAGCCCTACGGTAGCAGCCAATAGGATTGAACCTGCGCTTGCCGCCTGGGGCTGACCAATTGCAGGACCGGAGACAAGCCCAATACATAACACCAAGTGCCCCACAAACTGCTTTTGCTGCTGCCTTGTCTGGACCCCAAAGAAACCCACATTTGTTTAGTTGATATTCAGGAGCTCAAAGCAGCCCCCAGTTCCCTGCTCTTTCCCTCACCACATCCCTATGAGGTAGGCAGAAGAAGCTTTTACAGCTGAGGTTGGGTAAATTCTAAGTCGAACTGGAGTCTTGTGGGGGGGCTTCCCTATTCTCTCTCCTCAGAGCTTGCCAGGGGGGTCTGCTGCCCTGGTTTCCCCCTCCTCCACTTCTTGCAGACTCATCCTCTCCTCTGGTTTCAAATCCAACTTTGATTACAGCCATAGGGCAGCCCACTCCTGTTTCCATAGGAGAGCCCAGCACTTATGGGACACCCCCTTCCTTCCCCAGCCAAGCAGAGGGGTCAGTGTCCCAAGGGGGAGCAGCTGATTGATCCCACTTTCCCAAGAGTAAATCCACAGGTGTTCCCATGGAGAGAGGGGCAGCTCCCCCTTGCTGGACCAGTATATATTGAGCTGCTCCATTTTATATCCAGTTTAGGAATTAAGAACTGTGTTAGAGTATTTAACATTTACAGGGTTAATACAGCATCCTTAGCAGCATTGTACATAAGAACATGTAGCATTTCCAGGGTTAAATGTTATTTCCTCAAGAGATGGCTTATGGGAATTGTAGTATAGCTGTTTTGTGAATACCATGCTTAGCTAGTTAAGTGGGTGGAATTTCATAGTTTATGGCAGGACTTCCTGTCTTTGTCTTGGTATTCTCTCTCTACACGAACCCTAGCATGTGGCTGGGTGATAACAAGCTCCGTTTCAACATGTAACTTGCACAGGATGGAAAAGTTCCTCATTCTTTTACCTAATGAGATGGGTCCAGATTACCACCTTGCACTCTGGAAGAACCTTTGCTGTAACCATGAGTTATTGACGTAAGGATGCCGGTGAATAAAGTAATTTGCTTTATCCCATTCATTTCAGTTTATTCTGGCTGTCTCAAGTGGAACCAGCAATCACATCTTCTGCTTGAAGCATCACAGTAAAAGAATGATGAACTTTTCACCACGTCCATCCCAAGACAGGCTTTGATCTCCCTGATCATCTCTGAACTGGAGAGTCACATGTTCTGATTATTGCTTTTTAAGGGATGTGAATCCCACACTTACATGTCAGGTGGACTAATATCTTCATCAAGTTGTACAATTCTGCAAAAGTTTAAATTAGATATCTAAGTATCTAGGGTATGGCAGAGCCAGGACTGAGTCCCAAAGTCCAACTTCCTCCCATTTAATTCTGAGAAGATTAAACGAGGGTGGCTGAACGTGTGTGGAAATGGTCTTGGGACGGGAGAGAGATGTAATTTGGGACTTTCCAGATTCTGTTAATGTACCCTTACAATAAAGACAGAGCTCGTCGTCCTGGTTCTGCAATATATATATCTTCCTGGAAGTTTCTAAAATTTTGAAATCTGGGTGACTCTTTTCCTTAACTGTGTGTCACTGGGATTCTAATCGTGGGCTATATAAAAGTGTAAATCAGGGGAAATTAGTCAATGATACATTCTTCCCTCACCCCGCCTTCTCCATATCTTTCAAAAATCTGGGGAACTACCAGAGGATTAGAAAAGAGCTGATGTGGTTCCCATCTTCAAAAAAAGGGGGAAAAACAGAGCGAGCCAGGAAACTATAGACCAATCAGACTAACATCGATACTGGGAAGATCCTGGAAAAGATAATCCAAAAACCGATCTGTGAACAACTAGAATAGAATAGAGCTGGAAGGGACCTTGGAGGTCTTCTAGTCCAGCCCCCTGCTTAAGCAGGAGAACCTACTCCATCTCAGACAGGTGATTGTCTCTAGCCTCTTCTTTAAAATCTCCAGTGATGGAGAGCCCACAATTTCTGGAGGCCAGCTGTTCCACTGGTTGATTGTCCTCACTGTCAGGAAGTTTCTCCTTGATTCCAGGTTGCTTCTCTCCTTGATTAGTTTCCATCTGTTGTTTCTTGTCTTTCCTTCTGGTGCTCTGGTGAACCACGTGACCCCCTCTTTCTTGTGGCAGAAGCAAACAAAGTTATAACTAGTTGCCAGGACAGGTTTGTTAAAAACAGAGCATGCCAAACCAATCTTATTTCATTCTTTGACAAAGTGACTAAATTAGTAGACCAGCAAAATGCTGTGGACGTAGTATTCTTAGACTTCAGCAAGTTATTCGACAAAGTAGACCACAACCTACTTCTTGGTAAGCTAAAATAAAGTGGGACAGACAGCATCGCCATAAGATGGATTTGTAGTTGGCTGACAAACTTTAGTCAACGAGTAGTCTTTAACGGTACTACATCTACACGGAGGGAAGTAAGCAGTGGGGTACCACAAGATTCTGTCCTAGGCCCGGTATTCTTCAATATCTTCATAAACTACTTAGATGAGGGAATAGAAAGGGAACTTATCAAATTTCCAGATGACACTAAGCTGGCAGGAGTAGCCAACACCCCAGAAGACAAGCTTTGGACAGACCTGGAACACTGGGCCCTATCTAACAAAATAAAATTCATTGTAGAGAAAAGCAAAGTCAGGAAAAAGCAAAAGTACACATATAGATTGGGTGAAACAAGGATTAATAGCAGCAACTGTGGGAGGGATCTTGGAGTCTTAGTAGACAATCACTTAAACATGAGCCAACGGTGTGTGGAGGCAGCCGAAAAAGACAATGCAATCCTAAATTGCATTAACAGAGGGATCAGTCAAGATCACATGAGGTACTAATACCGTTCTATAAAGCTTTAGTAAGACTACACCTAGAATACTGCAACCGGTTTTGGTTCCCACGTTACAAAAAAATGTTGAAACTTTGGAAAAAGTGCAAAGAAGAGCAACTAAGATGATTAAGAGTCTGGAGACTAAAATGTATGAAGAACGGCTGCAGGAATTGGGTTTGCCAGTCTAAAGAAAAGAAGAAATAGGAGTGACATGAAAGCAGTATTTGAGGGGGTGTGTAAACATGACATGAAAGCACAAAGAGGGGGTGTGTAAACCTACTTTCCAAAGCACCAGAAAGCAAGACAAGAAACAATGGATGGAAGCTAATCAAGGAGAGAAATAACTTGGAATTAAGGAGAAACTTCCTAACAGTGAGGACAATTAACCGGTGGAAGAGCCTTCAGAAGTTGTGGATGCTCCAATGCTGGAAGTTTTTAAGAAAAGATTTGATGGCCATCTATCTGAAATGGTATAGGGCAGGGGTAGGCAACCTCGGCTCTTTTATGACTCATGGACTTAGCTGACTCAGGAATTCTGGGAGTTGAAGTCCATGAGTCATAAAAGAGCCGAGGTTGCCTACCCCTGGTATAGGGCATGGCTCGTCAACCTTAAAGACTCAAAGAGCCATTTGGACCCATTTCCCATTCATACAACTCCACAAGGGCAAAGTGAGAGGAACCATCAATCATCACCATTCCTTTCTCCCAAATCCAGAAGAGACAAATTAAACAACAGAAAACTGTACAACCCACAACAAAACAGAAAACACCAACCTGGTACCAAGGGGAAGATGGAACTTGCGGACGTCCCCTCCGCAGCCCTTCCCCATCCCAATCTCTGTACTGGGTCAGGTTGTCCTTGCATCCTCCCACCCCAGTTGCTATGCAGACGCAGTCTCAGTCCAGGCAACCAGACCAGTTAATCACTCTCCCTGAAGGCCACTAAAAAAGACAGAAGAAGACACAACCGGTGTAGGTGTCGCAGGGTTCCTCCCACAGCCCCAAAGACCAGGCTTCAGGGGAATGTTGCTCTAGGGATCAACTGTTGTGATTCAGCATCAGCCTGTGGTTTCAGCAGCTGAATCGGACAATTCTGAGGAGGAGGAGGAGGAGGAGGAGGAGGAGGAGGAGGAGGGGTTTGGAGAGCCTTTGGTTGCAAATGCATCGCAGAGCTCTCAGCCAGGCCCCTCCCGTCTTGTTCCTCCTCAGACCCAGCTGTGTGAGCCTGAAAGATTGGATGAAGACGATCGACAGCTGGCTTTGTTCAAGGACGCTTGAAGCAGGAAGCAGACAAGCAGAAGTGAACAAAGAAAAGCAATGAGGCACCTCGGGAGGAGGCAAAGAGAACCCATTCCCTGAGATTGTTGTTTACAAGGGGAATGTGTGGGAGGTGCTGGTTGCTGAAGGCAACCGTTTGAAGAGCTTCTGATATAGTCTCGGTTTGTATTTGTTTTACTCTGTTTTGAACTGTTTTGTTTAGTTTTTGCAAATAAATTTGGTTGGCTTAATTCCAGCCTTCTGAATATAACAAAGGGGTTGTCCCTGACATTTCTGCAGGGCCAGTTGTAGGCTGGATCAGAACATCAACTACCCCACACTGGTCTAATGATATAAGATAGACTTGGGGGGATGGGGCAAAGGGAGGCTGGCCAGGGGATGGCCAGATAAGAGACACCCAAACCCGCAACTTCATAGTGGTTGGAAGGGACCCTCCTGTTCTGTTCCAGCCCACAACCGGCCCTGTTTGAATGTCAGGATCAACCTCTTTTTTCTTCTTATAGTCAACAGGCTGGAAACAGGTTGCCTCATTGCCTTCCTCTGTTCTGCTCTGCTGGATTGCCTCCGGCTCCTAGCGTCCCTGAATAGATCCAGACTAACATCGATACTGGGAAGATCCTGGGTTAGGACGCTGAGCTTGTTGATCAGAAGATCAGCAGTTTGGTGGGTCGAATAGAGTGAGCGCCTGTTACTCGTCCCAGCTTCTGCCAACCTAGCAGTTCGAAAGCACGTAAAAATGCAAGTAGAAAAATAGGGACCACTCCGGTGGGAAGGTAACAGCGTTCTGTGTGCCTTTGGCGTCTAGTCATGCCGGCCACATGACCACGGAGACGTCCTCGGACAAGCGCTGGCTCTTCGGCTTTGAAACGGAGATGAGCACCGGCCCCTAGAGTCGGAAATGACTAGCACTCATGTACGGGGGAACCTTTACCTTTACCTTTTTAGTTTAATGAAGAGAAGGACGAGGGGGGACAGGATAGCAGCCTTCCAGTATCTCAGGGGCTGCCCCAAAGAAGAGGCAGTCAAGCTCTTCTCCAAAGCGCCTGAAGGCAAAAGACAAGAAGCAACGGATGAAAACTAATCAAGGAGAGAAGCAACCTGGAACTAAGGAGAAACTTCCTGACAGTGAGGACAATTAACCAGTGGAAAAACCTGCCTCCAGAAGCGGTGAATGCTCCAACACTGGAAGTTTTTAAGAAGAGACTGGACAGCCATTTGTCTGAAATGGCATAGGGTTTCCTGCCTGAGCAGGGGGTTGGACTAGATGACCTTCAAGGTCCTTTCCAACTTTTTTATTATATAAAACTTTTATTCATAAAACATGAAACTCAGTCAACTGAACACTCAAATTGACAAGCACTAATGGTTGACACGGGTTGCTGCCAGCATCCTAGGTATCAACCAGGTATCTCCTTAAAATGTAAGATGTTCCAAGTAGCTCAGTTTTTTGTACCTTTGCTGGAGTTATTGCAGGAAGCTGCAATTTCTTGATGTATTTTGCAAAGTTTCTGGACATAGTTCCCAGTGCCCCGATGACAATGGGTATCACTGTTACACGTTTCATCCATAACCGCGCAGTTTTGATGGCCAGGTCACGGTATTTCATAAATTTTTCCAGTTCTTTTTCTTCGACTCTGGCATCTCCTGGTACAGCGATATCAATCAGCTGTGTGCTTTGTTTCTCTATGACTGCAATATCTGGCATGTTGTGTTCCAAATGGCGATCTGTCTGTATTCAGAAGTCCCACAAGATCTTCACCCTCTCATTCTCGACAACTTTTTCCACCCTATGTTTCCACAACTTTTCGGACACAGGCAAGTCATATTTTTTACACAATGCCCAATGGATTAGTTTAGCAACTCGGTCAAGTCTATCTTTGTAATCAGTTTGCGCGATTTTGCTGCACTCACATATAAAATGTGAAACAGTTTCAGCTTTGTGGCCAAGTCAGCAATTTGGATTGTCAGTAGATTTTTGTATTTCGCTTTCATGGCATTAGTTTGTAGTGCTTGTTCTTGAGCAGCCAGTATTAAGCCTGGCTTTCTTTCTTGATGGTTCCCATCTTAAGCCATGCCCATGTCAAGTTGTTATCACATTTTCCTTCAATGTTTTTCAAATGTTGTCCATGCAAAGCTTTGGTTTTCCATCTATTTAATCTGTCATCCAGCCGTTTTTCCTTATATTCTTCCTTTGTTTCTGTTAATTGTATTATTTGTATTATTATTATTAATAAAAGGGGAAAGGAGGAGGAGGAGGAGGAGGAAGAGGAAGAGGAGGAGGAGGGGGAGGAGAACAAGAAGATGCAGCAGAGCAGGACGTGAGTTTTGCTGATCCCTCGTAAGAGGGACAGTCTCAGCTCATATAGTATCTTTTGGGACCTGCCCTCCAAAATTGCTGTAAGAGACTCTCATTAGAATATTACGCAAATTATGTGACAATTCACACTTTTCAGAAGTCAGACAAGGTTTCATTTCGCTAGCATGTTGCACGAGAGGGTTCTCGGACTGTGGTTCTCAATCCTTCTCTTAGGAGCTGGTAAGTTGTGTTTCTGTTACTGAGTTTCTAGTATTAGATGCTGTTTGTTGGTTTGTTTCCTTGGGTCCTTGCAGGATCTTAGCTGGAACAGATATAAAACTCTTGAGGAACTTTCTCAAGGAAAGCTGAGGAATAGAACATCAAGAAAAAGGCAGGCAGGGTTGAAATGATAAACTCTAGCAGAAGAAATAGAAAATATTTCCCCCATTTTTCTTTAGAAAACATAAAAAACATAAAGAGAACGTTATCTATGTTTCGTGTGGTTCTGATATGTTACTCAACAGTATAGTCTAAATTAACAGGACTAAAAACCCAATTTCAGATCAAAATCTAACAATACGGCAAGTCAAGAGTATGTAAATTAAAATTTCAAAGTCTCTTATCATTTTATGTTGATTAAAATAACTACAAAACGCTGAAAAAAAATGAGAAAAACAAAAAAAGTTAAAAACAGGAAACAGATTTTTTTTTCAAAAAAAAAAAAGCAAAACACCCAAAGTTCGGAGAATACAGTTTTATAATCACCAGGAAATATATACAGTTTAAAATATACCTAGCTAATATTTTAATTATCAAATGCATTTGTAGGGATAGACCATCTGCTGACAAATTTAAAACTTGTGGACTTCAACTCCATGACTTTCCCAGCCAGCATACAGTAGCTGTGACATGGCTGGCTGGGGAATTCTGGGAACTGAAGTCGACACGTGTTAAAGTTGCCGTGCTTGGACACCCCTGCAATAGGATCTCCTGCTTGAGCAGTGGATTGGACCAGAAGACCTGTCAGGCCTCTTGCAACTCTGTTATTCTGTTGTTAGTCTGCAACGAGGACATTGTGGAAAATATCCACACAAGGACATAGAAAGGGGGGAGAATAAGGAATAGCACATCCTCATGTTATGCAGCATGTGAGACATTTTAGCCCAGAGCAAAAGCCATGCATGGTCTGAAGGAAATGGGCGGATCCAGTTTTGGGGCCCTATTTACAGTCACAAAGGAAACTGGAAAGGAAGCATGAAAATGCAATTAGATGGGGAGTTCTAGGGGCAGGACCTTCCAAACCAAGCATCTTGGCTTTTCCTGATAAGACTCCTCAGCATGTTTAGAGAATGTGCGTTGCTGCAGATAAGAACTTGATGTGGAGGGCAGGCGTGATGGTGGGGCTGAAAGACTGCTTCCTTAGATTAGGGAAGGGAGGACACATTCAGCTTGTATGCAATGAATTTCAAACTTAGCATGGTCTTAGCAATTGTGCAATAGATATGCTTTAAACGGTTACTTTTTATTGCTTATTATGATCTTTTAGCAATAAACAACTGTTTTTTATCCATTCCGGTGTTCGAAGATTTTATACATATATATATCTATATATCTATATCTATTTATATATCTATCTATCTCTATCTCTATCTATCTGTATCTGTATCTGTATCTGTATCTGTATCTCTATCTATCTCTATCTCTATCTATCATCTATCTTTCTCTATATCTTTATATTTCTATCTATCTATATCTACATCTACATCTACATCTACATATCTATCTATCTATCTATCTATCTATCTATCTATCTATCTATCTATCTATCTATCTCTATCTCTATCTCTATCTCTATCTATCTATCTATCTATCTATCTATCTATCTATCTATCTATCTATCTATCTATCTATCTATCTATCTCTATCTCTATCTCTATCTATCTATCTATCTATCTATCTATCTATCTATCTATCTATCTATCTATCTATCTATCATCTATCTATCTATCTATCTATCTTTAATATAAAATAATAAGAACTGCCTAGTGGTGCGGTGATTAAAGAGCAGTGTTGCAGGCTAACTCTGCCCACAGCCGGGAGTTTGATCCTGATGGGGCTCAAGGTTGACTCAGCCTTCTATCCTTCCAAGGTTGATAAAATGAAGAAGATGCTTTTTCAAAAGGCAACTGGGCTTTTTTTTCTTCTCGTCCAAAAAGATTCTTCAGTTCTGAAGTGAAGCTGAAGTAGAAGAACTAAAGAAGCTTCTTGGATGAGAAGCGAAACGTCTTCAAGGAAAAAACCAAGAAAGTTCAGTTGCCTTTTGGAAAAGCACCTTTCGGACAACCACGATCTGGAGGACTGAAGATTGCTGGGGGCAATATGCAAAGAATGCTTCAACATTGTAAACTGCCCAGAGAGAGCAGTTTAAAGGCTAAGGATCAGTGTTCTCCTGTATTCTAACAGCAATCCGCCCCAGCCCAAATTATTGATCCCAAAATAGCCACAAAGAGTGATGAGAGCCAGCCCTGCTTAGGGCCTCTTAAAGGAAACCACGAAACAACCCATCTGTTATTACAGTTTTACTAAGTTTTGCTTTCGTTTTTAGTGGCTTTGAAAGTCCTCTGAGCAGCAAAATTTGTTCATGGAACCACTTAGAAACAGCGATCATCGTTGTCCTGTCAACCACTGCGGAGGAGAAGGGTCTCCTCAAAAAAGTCAAGATGGCAGCTCTGAGGGGCTTTGAATGCGTTTTGATTTTTTTTGGCTACACTCTGTGGACGTCCCTGGCAGAGGATTAAACTAAGGATAGCAGGCAGAGATGAGGCACAGGGGACCCAGAATAGGGCAGGGCCGTGCTTTATTTATTTACTTTATTTATTTATCCAGGATATTTATTTGCCACCCATCTTGTATCCAATGATTCTAGTGGCTTTAGATCCAGTTCCAAGAGTCTGTTGCTTAGAAACAGAAATTCTGATCCCAATTGTAGTTCTAAGAGGATAGCAAACCCCCTCCCCTCTAGCACTGATGATGATACGTAGCTGGGCAATGAAACGTCTGCAAGGAGACCACCCAGCCCAGAAAGCACCCAGGACCCCTCAGTTCAACCCTGAGCTGCAAATACTCTCTTCAGCTGGAGTGAGCATATGGCAACAGTGATTTGCAAGAATGTATTCCCGTCCCAGCCTTCCGCGTCACCTCGTGTCAGCATCTACTGGGGGGAAGTTCATCAATGGACATATTATATTCATATCCCTATTTATATTGCAGTCACACGCATCTTACTCAGAAGTCATCAATGCTATATTCAGCAGTACTTCCTTTTATTTATATATAAATTTTTGCATGACTTGATGTAAACTTTAAAACTGTACTCTCTACCAGTCACAGATCACAGGGGAATTAATACGTTTCCTCTGGAATTTCTATCAGAATGTTTGAGTTGAGTTGGTCCAAAAGTCCATCTAATCTAGTATTGTGCCTCTGGATGGCTCACCTGATGCTTCTGAGATGCTTGGGATGATCAATCCATCTCCCACTATTGTTCTCCTGAAGATGGCACTTCACAGAATAACAGAGTAAGAAGGGACTTTGGAGATCTTCTAGTCCAACCCCCTGCTCAAGCAGGAGATCTTACACCATTTCAGACAAAGTCCAATTTCTTCTTAAAAGCCTCCAGTGTTGGAGCACCCACAACCTCTGGAGGGAAGCTGTTCCACTGATTAATTGTCCTCACTGTCAGGAAATTCCTCCTTAGTTCTGGGTTGCTTCTCTCCTTGATAAGTTTCCATCCGTTGTTTCTTCTTCAACTTTCAGGTTTGATCCCTGAATAGGGATCAAATATTCTCTATCCTTAACTCATGAGGATCACAGCTACTCTCCCTCCTCAGCTCTATTTACACCAAAGTTGATCCTGGTCTGTTCATCTACTCAGTTAAGTCCACAAACCCAACACTCAGTCTCCAAATAGTTGACTTGGAAAGATCTGCAGACTGTCCATCCTTCGTGGACAGTCACATGAAGGATGTGTTAGCAATGTTCCTCAGGAAAAACTCCCACCTCACGCCTCCAAATGCAGGATACATGCACTTTTCAGACAGAAAGAGATTCAAATCAAATGATTTCCAAGGTTGGTGTCAGATAGACAAGCATATTCCATTTCAGTAAAATGTCCAGGCTGCATTATGCAATGCTGGCACTTACGGAAGGAAAGCAAACACAAACTTCTCAATTTTCCCACAACCCTTTCCTGCATTCTAGTTACCCTTCAATGATTGTGGCTTCAAATATTCTCCATGAATATTTCCAAGAAGTAATGGATAGCAACAGCCCTTAGAATTATATACCGCTTCACGGTGCTAAGCGGTTTACAGAGTCAGCCTCTCGTCCCCAACAATCTGGGTCCTCATTTTACCGACCTCGGAAGGATGGGAGGCAGAGTTAACTTTGACCCAGTGGAATTGAATTGCCCAACTGCAGACAGACAGCAATCAGCAGAATTTGCCTGCAGTGCTACATCCTAACCACTGCGCCACCACGCTGGATGGAAATTTATCAAGGAGAGATCCAACCTAGAACTTAAAAAAAGATTTCCTGACAGTGAGAATTATGCAATTGGAGGACGACTTGCCTCCAGAAGTTGTGGGCGCTCCATCATGGAGGTTTCCAAGAAGGGAGCGGACAGCCGTTTATCCAGAATGGTTTGGAATCTGCTGCTTGAGCAGGACGTTGGACTAGAAGACCTCCAAGGTCCCTTCCAACTCCATTATGCTATGTTTTAAGTCTGGAGAAATTTGACTTTTTTGACTTCACCTTTCTGTTTCGATACTTTTTAGAAGTTTCCTCTTTATGGTCAATTGTGCCTCTTTCAAAACCATCAGACAACTTTCCACTTGCCTAATTCTTAGTTACTCATCTCTTTAGCAACACTCCTCCATCTTACGAGAAAGCCAGGCCTTTCCCCTTGGTAGAGTATTTAAGCATCTAGACTAAGATTTGGCTGGGTAAAACCAGGATGACCAGCCATAATATTGGCCACAAGAACATCAAGATGCTTGTTCTCTCACTGTCCTGAGGACCTTTACCAGTTCAGTGTTTCTGCCTAATGGGAGGAAGGAGGTCATCCGAGACCCATCTGAAGGAGGCACAAGTCAGTGAACATGGTTGAGAGAGGAGAACCTGGTACTCTCCATCTCATCTGAAGTCCAGAGAGTGTTTCTCCAAGGACAGCTCCATAGGATTGTGTCTAAGGGACAGTTTCTCAACTTTGGCCCCTTTAGGATGCGTGGAATTCAACTTCCAGAATTCCCCAGCCAGCTGGCTGAGGACTTCTGGGAGTTGAAGTCCATGCATCTTAAAGGGGCCAAGGTTGGGAAGCCCTGATCCAAGGTGTATGAACAGGTTCTTTCAGGGGTTACTTGGAAAGTACTTGGAAAAGACAGGTGAGGCTCATCTTTCTCATCCTCCACCCTGCCATTTTTTTTTACTTCTGATTGGAATCAAATCCAAGACTTTCCCAAGCAAGACCCATGCCCCTGTTGACCAACTATTTTGAGGAAAAAAGCATGTGATAGTTCTGGGGAAAAAGGTGAGCCACCCTAAGCATTGAGAAAGTTGGCAGAGCAGTCTCATCTCAGTTGGTTCAGTCACTTGAAGGACCATTCAAGGGAACTCTGAGGATGCCTTCCTTCGGTCAGTGAGACCCTGAAAACTCCAAGGGTGTGAAGTTGCATCTAAGCGTGGGACTTGCCAGATAATGTGATGCTCCCAGGTGCTGAGCATGGGTCATGTGGCGAAAGGGGGTTTTCAAGAGAAGTCATCTGCAATGATATTTTGAGAGCTTGTTTGGTTTTTGTGTCTACAACAACAACACAAAAATGGGGAAGGAACATCACAAGGGAAGCTGCTAACGTGGGAGAGAGCAGAGGAGAAGACAACTCGAGTAGCAACACATTTCTTTGGAAGTCATTTTGAAAAAGCTATTAGTGGATGCTCCCATTTGGGGGAATTCTAACCATGAAATGGAACTTGAGGATCCTTTGCCCACTGAGAAGTGCTTAGCCAAGAACAGCCTTCTTCGTGGGTGTTCCATCACTGGAGGCTCTCAAGAAAAGGTTGGACAACCCTTTGTCTGGAATGATATAGGGTCTCCTGCCTTGAGTAGGGGGTTGGACTAGAAGACCTCCAAGGTCCCTTCCAGCCCTGTGGTGCTAGGATTCTATGATTAGAGTAGTTGAAAGGCCTGAAAGCCTCCTTAAGCATCCACCAGGCAGAGGGAATTATCCCACTCAGACAGGAGATCCTGGGATGAAAGATTAGCAAGGCAGAGACTGTGTGTTATGTGGATCCTTTTGTGTACTCTAAAACTAAGTAGGTCCTCTGTATGTGACAGAACATTAGTTTGTTCACTTTATATGGCCAAATTAAGTACAATTTTAAGACAGTTGTAAGAGAAAGAAACAGAGCATTATAAATATGAAACAGGTCATAAAAACACCCCTGTAACAGTCTAAATCACAGAACCAACCTACGCTACTCTGTTAGGAGAACTACTGTATTAAACAATTGCCAACTACTAAAAACTAAAAGAGCAGCATGTTTAGGTCCCAATCCTGTAATGACTCGAATTCAGCCTCCTTATGTGATCATTCTCAGAAGGCTGCATAAATGAGTATGAACCTGAACAACTCTTGCTGACCAGCACTCATTCTAAAATCATAAAATGTAGTTTGGAATTCTGCCAGGAAGGTTCATGAGATTCAGAAAAGGGGAAACTGAGCTGTCTTTTAACCAAGAAACAATGGTGGTAAAGAGCTTGAATTTGGTTTAATATAGGTCACAAGGACATTTCGCTCAAATTTGGGTTTTATAAAAAGGTGCCAGATGGTCCAGAAGAGACCATGGCCAAGTCACAGTCCCCCCCCCCCAATGTTCCTTATGTTTACTGTGAGATCCTCCTGAAGACCTCAGTGAATGGATGATTGTTTCCTAGAAGAAAAATGCAGCTGAGGGGAGAGGAATAGCTAATCCTCATCTATGCACCATCAGTGGAACATGTATCTTCTTGAGAGAGATTGAGTTCATGACATAGCAAAATGCATGGTTAATACTAACCATTTTCACAATCTAGGGCAGTGACTAGGTGCATGGGCGATTGCTTCTTTTGGATCCAGAGACAATGAACGCCCCAATAAATACAGGGATTTTAAACTTTATTAGCTCAGTTCAATAGATTTAAAAGCAGAGCATTAAGCATTCATACTAAGTGAGATAATACAAGAAGCAACGGATGGAAACTCATCAAGGAGAGAAGCAACCTAGAACTAAGGAGAAACTTCCTGACAGTCAAGAACAACTAATCAGTGGAACAACCTGCCTCCAGAGGTGGTGAATGCTCCAACACTGGAAGTTTTTAAGAAGAGACTGTTCAGCCATTTGCCTGAAATGGGATAGGTTTCCTGCCTGAGCAGGGGGTTGGACTAGATGACCTCCAAGGTCCCTTCCAACTTTACTATTATGATTATGATTATCCAAATCTCTTACAAGCTTACAGGAGCTCCTTAATAAAATGACAGCAGAGATACCCCAAGGATGGTCAGTTTCCTTAGTACTCAATGCTAATCTGTGTGCAGAAGTGCTTCAAACAACAATGAGCTTCCATTTTCTGTCCATAGCTGGCACCAATTCATTC
Source organism: Vipera berus (assembly GCF_964194415.1). Classification (NCBI taxonomy): domain Eukaryota; kingdom Metazoa; phylum Chordata; class Lepidosauria; order Squamata; family Viperidae; genus Vipera; species Vipera berus. The sequence continues at coordinate 1,638,453 of NC_138219.1, forward strand.
CCATCCCAGAGTTATGGGCAACACAGTCAACACCAGGTCTTGCAGTCTCCTGAACGTGAATAATATATTATTTCCTTCCTGGCTATTGTGAAGCAGCTTCTCTAAAAGGTTTCACAAGCAGCATTTGTGGAAGTAATGTTACAGCTGACCAACAGAAACCTCTGACAGCAATACAACCAACAGAAACCTCTGACAGCAATACAGACATCCCCCTTAAACCAGCTCACACAAACAACTGACCTGCAAAACCAACCCTTGAGCCACTTGGCTTATTCACATGCCGCTCCCAGCCCTTGAGTTGAACAGCCAGGAAGAGTTTTCCGCAGACGTTGTACTTTGAAGAGAAGCAGAGATTCCAATAGCTGGAAGGACCCAGGAGGAGATCTAGTCCAGTGCAGGGAACTACTACTCGGAACGGGACAACTTGCCACGGCCAACTTGCTGCAGGACAACTCGCCGTGGGGCAATTCAACAATTTAATTATTTAAAATAATTTAAAAAAACATTTTAATTTTTGTCATTCACATTTCATTCTGTCCCTCCTTTTGCATCCTTTCTTTAATGATTGTATTCCACCAATTCTTTGATATTAGTGATGATTTGGCCATGTGATGATTTGGCCATGGCGAGTTGCCTACGGTGAGATGTCCTAGACCAAGGGTGGGGAACCTTGGCTCTTTTATGACTTGTGGACTTCAACTCCCAGAATTCCTCAGCCAGCAGGAAGTTCAAGTCCACAAGTCATAAAAGAGCCAAGGTTCCCCACCACTGTCCTTAAACCCTACTACAACAACCCCAACGGAAGACTTCCTGGCTACTAATTAATCACCAGCCAAGAAGACTTGAATTTGAATTTCAATTCAAATATTTCTCCAGATGTTCAAATTCCTCACTGGCTTTCTTCTGTGTCATAATTCTTATGGTCCTTCCTATTGATCCACCCGGACTCTTTGGATTCTAACCTTTATTTTTATGGACAACTATAAACTTTAAATAAATTCTAAAACTCTAAAAAAAACCACTTTGGTACTTACTTGTAGGGACACGGTGGCTCAGTGGGTTGGGACGCTGAGCTTGTCGATCAGAAGGTCGGCAGTTTGGTGGGTCAAATCCCAAGTGCCACGTAACAGAGTGAGCGCCTGTTACTCGTCCCAGCTTCTGCCAACCTAGCAGTTTGAAAGGACGTAAAAATGCAAGTAGAAACATAGGGACCACTCCGGTGGGAAGGTAACAGCGTTCTGTGTGCCTTTGGCGTCTAGTCATGCCGGCCACATGACCACGGAGACGTCCTTGGACAAGCGCTGGCTCTTCGGCTTTGAAACAGAGATGAGCACCGGTCCCTAGAGTCGGAAACGACTAGCACACAGGTGCGGGGGAACCTTTACCTTTACTTACTTGTATCTTCAGGGCTGGAATCCACTAACAATGACTGGGCTTTTCCAAAGGATGGACTTTCTAGAAACCCAAAATTGTAGAGTTGGAAAGGACCACAAGGATCATCCAGTCCAACTATCTGCAATATGCAGGAAAGACCAGTTAACAATAGAAGAGAATCTTTCTAGCTCGGGGCTGAACTGTGGAATCCTTGCTGCTCTCTGAGCTTGACGGTCTTCTTACAGATGTTTCATTACTAAGCTGCAGTGATGATGTTACCTAGTCTGATAATAAACCATGCTCAATAGGACAACCAAGCTCAGAGAGCAACAAGGACTCCACAAAACCAGTTAAAAAACCTATGGGCCTTGCTCCTCCCACTCTGGCTGAAGGGAAAGAAAATGAATGGTGGCAGCCAATATGAGGAGCATCCTATGGGGTTCCTGAATGAAGGAGAGCAGTCTGGTGGTAGAGGGAGGGTAAACAATTGAAGTGAGATGGGTGTCAAACAAATTGAATAAGTAAATAAAGTGAACTGGAATTTCAAATGACCCCTCAGGTGTCCTCCAGGTGAGCAGATCAGCCTGGGGCCTGGTGGAGCTTTGGGCCTCCCTGGTTGGGCAGACCCTCCTTTTGAACCCCAAAGGGAAGGTCTGAGCTCCCACGTAGGACATTTGAACCCCTCTGCTTCTCTAAGAAGAGAAGGCCGTTGCCCAGGGAGATGCCACCATGTCCTCTTTCCAGGAGCCATTTTGCCCTTTCTTAGAAAAGAAATCTGAGGGTCAGAAATGGGACGCTGGGTGGGTCTCTTGTGATCCAACCTTGAAGGTTTCTTCTCTCTTTTCTCTTTGACCATGCAGAAACTTCTGGAACAGAAGAACTGAACAGGATTCTGGGGAAAACTGTCACATTCCAAGTGAAGACCACTGAACCCTATAGAATTGTAACCTGGAATAAAATTCTCGGCACTGAATTTGTAAATATCGCTCTGGTGACCTTTGAGGAGGCATGTAAACTTCTGGTCCTCCTACCAGCTTTTGGAAAGAGACTGAATGTTTCCAAGGACTGCAGAGAATTACTTCTCAGTCATGTAGAGAAAAAGGATGCAGGACAATACAGAGCACAAATTATTTTAAAAGATGGAAATATACTGGTTGAGTCCTTTGATCTACGGGTTTTTAGTAAGTATCCCAGCCATGGCAGCAAATTCCTGGTCTCCCTCCTTTGCCCAGGATAATGTGGAGAGGTGGGGCTTTTCTGGTGGGGAGTGGGTGGGTGGGTGGGGTTGGGTGTCCAGTTTCTGAAGAGGCAACACTTTCTGGATGGAGCCCAGAACTGCTCACCTGCTGCTTTCCTTTTTGACTTTTGTTCCAGCATGCTCTGCCCATCAGATGTTCAGGCAGAGTTTGGTCCATTCATACAATGCAAATTGGTTCAAGATGTTCTCCTCAGGCCTAGCCCAGCATATATTTGCTCCACTCATACACCAACATTTCCCTGTCTGTTCCATCCTGCTGACCACCTTCCATGCCAGCTGAGGGCTTGCATTTCTCTGATGGGTTAGGAGTGGAGCTCAGGTGGTCTCCTTTGAAGGCCTCACCTTGGAAGGAGGCCTGAGGGGGGCCAGCCCAGCCTTCTCCAGGCTTCCCTCTCCATGTGGCACAGGCTGCACCAGAGTAAGCCGGGTGGGGGGTCAGGAAGAGAAAAGCAGGTTTGCTCTGAGGCTGGACTCTCCAGAGAAGATCCTCAGGACCTTCTCCATGGATCTGGTGGGACTGGCTGGACTCACCAACTCTTTGGAGAAGAGTCAAGGGGGCTTGAGGAGGTGAGCCTGGAGACCCATCATCCTGTTCTCAGTTCATGGTTTGGTATAAAAAGCGTTTGGTGGGGGGAAGAGGATGAAGAGTCCTATTGTCTTCTGCCTCACCGATGAGTGTCATAGGTGCGACTGGAGAAGATTTTGGGATTGTTATTTGTGACACAAATGGGTGATACGTGTTTTTTCCTGCTCTAATCTAAACTGTCAGAACCCGTTTCTTTCATTTGGGGTCTTATTTTTGGGTTCTGTGTTTCGGAGGGAGGGTGGATTCTGGGCTGCTACTACTACTGTTTCACTCTCTGCTTTCTTTCTCGTGCCTATGCCTTACTCCCTTGGTGGTGAACCTATGGCTCACGTGGCACAGGTGGCACGCAGAGCCCTCTCTGTGGGAACGTGTGCCATTGCCCCAGTCCTAGGTCCTAGCTGGGTTTTATAAACCCTTCTTGCTCTAGGCCTCCGCCTCCGTGTACAAAAAAAAGGTTCAATCAATCAATTTCAACTTCACATGGGGAAAAAAAGATCTCCCAAAGTTGGAATTGATTGATTGAACTTTTGAGTCCCACCCTGTCTGCCGTTACCACCGCAGCCACACCCACCGAAATGGCCACACCCACCCAATGGGCCACGCCCACTTGGCGCCAATGATACATAAGTGGGTTTTGGGTTGCAGTTTGGGCACTCAGTCTCTAAAAGGTTCGCCATCACTGTCTGTCTCCTTTGATGTTTGGGGTGAGAAAGGAATGTGCCTTGAGCCATTTGTCTTATCTCTGGCCGCAGAAGACGAAGCCACGGACGTCAAGGCACAAAGTAACAGCCTTGAAAGCGGTGCCTTACGGTCCTGCTTCCCACTATCACTTCCCACCTGTGGATTGGCCAGCTTGAACCATCCGAACGGACAGTTGGGCTGGGGTGTATGAATGATTCTTTTAAACTATTATTTCGCGTGGGAAACCTTTAGATCCTGCCTTCCATGCCTATTGTCAACTTCTCCCAGTAAAAGTTCCTTTTGGAAAGAAGCTGTTCCAGGCGTTTTGCTTTCTCGGGAAGAGGAATTGAGGTGGGTTCTTACGTAAACAAAACCATTGATTGACCCATGCTGTTGTTGGCTTCCTGTGATTTTCTGGTCTTTCACAAATGGTGTCTCCCCGTCTCCTGCTTAGGAGAGTTGCTGGACTCTCAGCTGAAAGTGACTTGTGCTTCTGATGGGGCTAGAAATGGAACTTGGCAGCTGAATTGCTCTACAGAGACCTGGGAAGACAGGGTGAATATCAGCTGGACTTCAGCGGCTAAGAATACGGATCCCAGGCCTGGGAGTTCTGTGATCCAGTTTGTCTCCCAAGATCTCAATGCAACATGCATAGCAGAAAACCCTGTTAGCAAGGCATCCAGGATGGTCTCCTTAAAACAAGTTTGTACAGGTAAGTTTTTATCTTCTTAAAAGGGGCCGTGAAACCAAAGATGAATCTCAGATTCTCTGGAATATCTGGTCTCCTGCTTGAGCATGGGGTTGGACTAGAAGACTCCCAAGAAGATGTAAAAGATCTTCCAACTCTGTTACGCTGTTCCTGTTACATTCAGCTGGGAGACAAAAGGTCCTGGAGCATGTAGATCTTCCCATGCAGAAGAACCATGGAATTTGGACAGGGGTTGGGCTACACCAGGGGTAGGCAACCTCAGCTCTTTTATGACTCATGGACTTCAACTCCCAGAATTCCTGAGCCAGCTTGGCTGGCTCAGGAATTCTGGGAGTTGAAGTCCATGAGTCATAAAAGAGCTGAGGTTGCCTTACCCCTGGGCTACACCAACAATCCACAAAGGAGTCTGTGCAAACGTATGGATTAAAATTATTAAGCACTTCTTCCTACCATCGCCAATTATATTCCTTTAATTTATTTTTCCTCTTTTGAAAAGGGGAAGGAGTCTCTAACTGGAATTGGAAATCCTATTTAACCTTTTAGTTTCCCCTTTCCATTGGATTACATTAAGAACTGGAAAGCAGCTGATTGAGGAGCTTCTCCATTTCTCAGCATTTCCTGAGGTTGACCACTGAGGCACCTTGTGTGCATCGTTCCCTTGTGAATAATAACACCAGCAACATTTCATTTGGACGACTCTTGTTAGCACGTCCCATATACACCCCCTCCAAGAAAAGAAACTGGGTTTACAGACCAGGAAATGCAGAACTGGCTACTGGCAAATGCAGCCAAATTGCCTTGGCTTACCCTAACCGTAGGATCCATGAAGTGTCAGCTGCGAGCAACCAGACCCCCACCTGTGGAGGTCAAACTGGCTACTTTATTGTTCTCTGACTATAATACAGGAATTTGTCCAGATTGGCACTTTCACCTGGGAAAGACCAGATAAGTCTTTCAGTTTTTATCTTCTTGTGTGTTTTGTTAGTGTCTCTTGGCTAATTCCCCCCCTGAGCCCTCCTCCCAACTGGGATAGTTGCTCTCCAACAGGGACACTAAATCAGGGGAATTAGGAATCTGGAAGGATCCTCAAACGAGGAGTCAAAATTCCTTGTTTGATTCTTTGATAGGCAGATCTCTAGATGGCGAGGTGATGATGGCACTGCACAGACATTCCAGTTATTGAGAACATATTTTACCTAGTTTAATCTACCTCCTAAATTGGCAATTCTGCCCACCTAGCAGTTCGAAAGCACGTAAAAATGCAAGTAGAAAAATAGGGACCACTCCGGTGGGAAGGTAACAGCGTTCCGTGCGCCTTTGGCGTCTAGTCATGCCAGCCACATGACCACGGAGACGTCCTCGGACAAGCGCTCGCTCTTCGGCTATGAAACGGAGATGAGCACCGGCCCCTAGAGTCGGAAACGACTAGCACGCATGTGCGGGGGAACCTTTACCTTTACCTTTAAATTGGCAAAGCTGTTGGACAGAAATATATTTTGCAGTTTGGTAGAGAAAATGGTTTTACCTTAAGCTAGCTAATGATACATATGTCTTGTGTTTAAAAAAGAAGAGGGGTATTAATGCTTCAGGCTGCCCAGTGGCGTTAGATGCATGCAGGTACTCCCTTCATTTTGCAAGCCTTGACTCAGACATGGGATAATGATCTCATCGTGCGCGTTTCCTGCCTGACTTTTGCTTTTATTACTCCTGTTTTCGTTTGCAAGAGTTTGGTCTTTGTAGTGAAGGTGCCTTGGCCTGAGAAAATGGTTGTAAAATTAACTAGGCTTGAGGATGTGCTTCAGAGGGTCTGGTAGCTGTTAATGGTTTCACCCAAGCCGAGATGCACAATTGCTCACTGCCTGATCTCTGTTTCCTTTCAATACGCTCTCTTGCACTTGCATTCTGCCCATCACGCTGAACCCCAGAGAGGACACCTGAGACGGAGGGCCCCCAAGAGGAAGGTGAGCTCCACCCCATCCTTACAGCTTCCACCTTTCCTTGCCCCTCCCTCTTGATAGTTTTCCAAGGGGTTTCCCCCCACCTCACGCGTACCTAATAGACCCCTCCTTGAAGGAGGAGGGCAGAGGATGAACTTAAACGAATGAAACTCCTATACAGGTAGTCCTCGACTTACAACAGTTCACCTATTGACCATTCAAAGTTACAACGCCACTGGAAAAAGTGGTTTAGGACCATTTTTTCACACTTACAACCTTTGCAGCATCTCCACGGTCATGTGATCAGAATTCAGACAACTGGTTCATCCCTACGGCGGTCGCAGAGTCCCCGGGTCACGTGATTCCCCTTTTGTGACCTTCTGACAAGCAAAATCAAATGGGGGAAGCCAGATTCACTTAACAATCTAACTTAACAACTGCAGTGTTTCACTTAACAACTGTGGGAAGAAAGGCCACGAAATGGTGCACAACTCAATTAAAAACTGTCTTGCTTACCGACAGAAATTTTGGGCTCAGTTGTGGTCGTAAGTGCGGGACTACCTGCAATTGCAGTACCTTTCTGGAAAATGTATAAATAGAGGAGAATATCTGTAGCTCAGGGTTGAACTGTGGGGTCCTGGGTGCTCTCTGAGCTGGGTGGCTTCCTTGCAGATGTTTCATGACCCAAACTAGGTGGCTTCATCAGTGCTAGCACAAAACATCAATCAAGAATTAGACAAAGAGCATCGAAAACCATCTGTGAGAAACAAGGCTCACACTCAAATTGTTGGAAATAACCAAGTTTTTATTTACAAAGCGTTTGCAAAGGCTGGTGGATCTCAAAGCTGCAAGTAAGAGACCACACTCCAGTAACCGCAGTTTAAATATATTTCCAACGCCTGGCCCAGTCGATACGCCCAGGTCAGTCGCATGCTAACAGTCCGCCTATAATGTGCCATCATACCTAAATGCTTAAAGTTAGTTAAGCCCTTGTAGGTTAAAAGAGACGATGTGTTTTGTATGTTGCAGATTAATAAAGCTGATGTGTTTTTGTACGTTGCAGATTAATAAAGCTGATGTGTTTTTGTACGTTGCAGATTAATAAAGCTGATGTGTTTTGTATGTTGCAGATTAATAAAGCTGATGTGTTTTGTATGTTGCAGATTAATAAAGCTGATGTGTTTTTGTATGTTGCAGATAAAAGCTGATGTGTTTTGTATGTTGCAGATTAATAAAGCTGATGTGTTTTTGTACGTTGCAGATTAATAAAGCTGATGTGTTTTGTAGGTTGCAGATTAATAAAGCTGATGTGTTTTTGTATGTTGCAGATAAAAGCTGATGTGTTTTGTATGTTGCAGATTAATAAAGCTGATGTGTTTTTGTATGTTGCAGATAAAAGCTGATATGTTTTGTATGTTGCAGATTAATAAAGCTGATGTGTTTTTGTATGTTGCAGATTAATAAAGCCAATGTGTTTTGTATGTTGCAGATTAATAAAGCTGATATGTTTTGTATGTTGCAGATTAATAAAGCTGATGTGTTTTGTATGTTGCAGATTAATAAAGCCGATGTGTTTTTGTACGTTGCAGATTAATAAAGCTGATGTGTTTTGTAGGTTGCAGATTAATAAAGCTGATGTGTTTTTGTATGTTGCAGATAAAAGCTGATGTGTTTTGTATGTTGCAGATTAATAAAGCTGATGTGTTTTTGTATGTTGCAGATTAATAAAGCTGATGTGTTTTGTATGTTGCAGATTAATAAAGCTGATGTGTTTTGTATGTTGCAGATTAATAAAGCTGATGTGTTTTTGTATGTTGCAGATAAAAGCTGATGTGTTTTGTATGTTGCAGATTAATAAAGCTGATGTGTTTTTGTATGTTGCAGATTAATAAAGCTGATGTGTTTTTGTATGTTGCAGATTAATAAAGCCAATGTGTTTTGTATGTTGCAGATTAATAAAGCTGATATGTTTTGTATGTTGCAGATTAATAAAGCTGATGTGTTTTGTATGTTGCAGATTAATAAAGCTGATGTGTTTTTGTATGTTGCAGATAAAAACTGATGTGTTTTGTATGTTGCAGATTAATAAAGCTGGTGTTTTTGTATGTTGCAGATAAAAACTGATGTGTTTTGTATGTTGCAGATTAATAAAGCTGGTGTTTTTGTATGTTGCAGATAAAAGCTGATGTGTTTTGTATGTTGCAGATTAATAAAGCTGGTGTTTTTGTATGTTGCAGATAAAAACTGATGTGTTTTGTATGTTGCAGATTAATAAAGCTGATGTGTTTTGTATGTTGCAAATAAAGCTGATGTGCTTTTGTATGTTGCAGATAAAAGCTGATGTGTTTTGTATGTTGCAGATTAATAAAGCTGATGTGTTTTTGTATGTTGCAGATAAAAGCTGATATGTTTTGTATGTTGCAGATTAATAAAGCTGATGTGTTTTGTATGTTGCAGATAAAAGCTGATGTGTTTTGTAAGTTGCAGATTAATAAAGCTGATGTGTTTTTGCATGTTGTACATAAAACAGTGAGTCTGTAAAACAAAACTCCAAAGAACAATAAGAAGTGGATAGCATATTGTTATTGAGATACACTATTTAAGCCAATCATGTCTAGCTTGAGTTTATCTTTATCTTTCAGTTGCACTTTAAGTTTGCCGCTTTATCTTTTCTCTCTACTAACCAGATTCTGGCTCCCATACAACTTGTAGCAACACGTGCACACTCTGCTCAGGACATCCATGAAACTTCCTCTAACCCCCAAGTCTTCCAGGGCAGAGAGTCAGAATGCCTGAAGGAAAAGCAAGACATAAATCTAACAAACTAATAAAAAAAGAAATATTTAGACTTGACTGATCCCGATTAATGCATGAATGAATTTTAGGCTGGATTCACACAGTTCATGAATCCTGGAAGATGGGATAAAAAAAAAACCCTGGGATAACCCAGCCCCCAAAGTGGAACTATTGAAAGTGATACTGCTGGGAGCTACCACCCCATTAATCAGAATAACAGAATAACAGAGTTGGAGGGGACCTCGGAGGTCTTCTAGTCCAACCCCCTGCTCAAGCAGGACATGCCATACCATTCTGGACAAATGGTTGTCCAGTCTCTTCTTGAAAACCTCCAGTGATGGAGCATCCACAACTTCTGGAGGCAGGTAGTTCCACTGGCTAATGGTTCTCACTGTCAGGAAATTTCTTCTTAATTCTAGGTTGGATCTCTGCTTGACCTATTTCTATCCATTGTTTCTCATCCTGCCTTCTGGTGTTTTGGAAAATGAGTTGACGCCCTCTTCTTTGTGGCAGCCCCTCAAAGACTGCTATCCTGTCACCCCTAGTCCTCCTTTTTGCACATTGCCAATCACCTGGATTCCCCCCAGCCTTCCATGCCTAGCATTTCGTCCATTCCCGGATTTTAGCATTTTTGCCTTGCAAGTTTTAATTGCTTTTTGCAAGACCCAAACAAGGCATCATTTCCTTTCTTTTATTACTTTTTCTGTTTGACATTTCCACGTCTCTCCAACCTGGTTTTTTTTTTCCCTGTTCCTACCACAAATACAAGAGTGCCTGTCAAGACTCACATCCTTGTGGGGTAGGGGTATAGTAATTAAAATTTATAACTGAAACTCGTGTATAGGTAATTAATTTATAGGCATTAATTTAATTGAAAGAAATTAATAACTTTTGTCCCAGAGTTTATACTGTACATACACCAAGTGTGCCCAAGGCAAATCTCTCAGATGGGTGTGGTGAGTACACCCTGCCCAACTTGTAGCATTTGAGGGCAGGCGGAAAAATGGGGGAGCACCACATTCCTACAGGGACTCCTGGAGCCTCTTGCCTCCTCAGTCAGTATAACAGAAAGCAGACTTTGAAGGTGCCTTGGAAGTCTTCTAGTCTAACCCCCTACTCAAGCAGGAGTCCATTCCAGATGAAGGCAGTCCTGTTTCTTTTTGAAAGCCTCCAGTGATGGAGCACCCATAACTTCTGGAAGCAAGCCATCCCACTGATTAACTGTCCTCACTGTTAGGAAATTTCTCCTTAATTCCAGGTTTCTTCTCTCCTTGATTAGTTTCCATTCATTGCTTCTTGTCTTACCTTCTGGTGCTTTGGAGAAATACGTTGACACGCTTGTCTTTGTAGGAGCCCCTCAAATATTGGAATACTGCCATCCTCACGTCACCCCAGTCCCTCTTTTCCAAACTCTCTTCCACTTTATCTTCCCCTCCTTTTAGAAAAAGCCACGGAGGTGGGCAGCTCTCCCGTTCCTCGTCTCACCAGTTACCCCCAGCTCAGCTATTCAGAAATCTTTTTCTCACAGAGGTTGAAGGACCACCTACCACTCCATCAATGAGCAGACATGACACTGCCAGAACCTTTGCTGTCCTAGCCCTGCCTGTTCAGGGTTGTCCCAAATGGTGTTATTTATAAAGCTAAGCTTTGGGAAAGGATTGCTGGGTTCCCTCAATGATGGGAAACTGCCAGCCAGGTTGGAAGGAGGAGCCAAGCAAGTGGCAGATGGTTGACCTGCCCCAAGATTGTTGGAATCTTATCTAATCTGTCCCAGCGGAAAGCAAGTAGTCTGGAGCAGATTCTTGTAACATAGGCAATAAACAATAAAGCTACTGATTTTCATTATTGCTTATGCCTGACACCCAGCTAAGTTTCCAACTCCTCCCCCCCCCCCGGCAGGCAGGAATGCATCGCTAAATCACTCACTGTGTCAGGACCCACCCCAATCCACATCTTAGGAAAGAAAGAACTCTTGAACCAGAAATTGTCCAAAAGGAGATTTTACTAAAACATGTTTGGAGATGGAAATACTAGACAGGATCTGAAACTGTGTTACAGTTTGGTACTTTTTAAAGAGTCCCCGGTCGAACCCCCTCCCTTCAAGCCATCTGGTTTGTCCCTGATCTGTCAAGGTAAAAATCACCTTTGTAGAGGGCGAAGGACCGTGCTTCAGAGAATGCATGATGTGCATGCAGGAAGGCAATAAAAACACGACGCATAATCTTACTAAATACCTTTTACTTACAAAAATATAAAAACTAAATATATATTATAAAGAGAGCTAGCTCACTACATCCTAACGTAACAGACAGTAACAGCAAAGTGAATAAAACAATAAAGATAAACACTGGGAACTTTTTCTAGACATGCGCACTAAACAGACTGAAACCATAACATAACTAGTCATATGGGATTCACTATGGTTACCAGATAAGTTATCACAACAGGTGCAGAGAGCAGGGGAAAATGTACAGTTAGAAATGAACTTTCTGACGAACAAAAAAAACCCGTGCAGTGACAATTAAAATTCAGGTGTCAAATCCTTCCATGGGAAAGAGGGAACTCTCATGTCTTTAGACAATTACTCCCTTCCTTTCCAGATTTAAATCAGAGATACAAACCAGATCTCTTCCCCCCCCCCTTCCTTTGTTGTTCTCAGTTCAAAGGTTCTCCCCCTGGTCTTTGAAGACAGCCTCTGGGCAGTCTGAATAAGCATCCTTGCGCCTATTAACCTCTTCTCTTCTCCTCCTTGGAAAAATGTCAGAATCCAGTGGGGTTGTAAGATTTTTAGAACATACATATAGGATTTTATGAATGGGATATAAATGGATTCTGACACACTGTAATATTAAGGGAAATTGGGAAGAAGGCATGTTTTCACAGATGGTTGAAGCTGCCAATTTAGCCTTCTGCTGCAGCTCTCTCTGGGCTTTGTGCAAGCATTTTGTATTTGTGAGCTCAAATATCAATTTCTTTTGGAGGCTGGACTAGAAGTCCTCTAAGGTCCCCCCAACCAAATTATTCTATGTTCTATAGACACTTTTAGCTTTCTGGAGTAGTCCTCTTCTTTTTTTATTATTATATTTTATTGATTTTTTACAATAACAATCCCTAGTGCTTAGCAAACAGTGTGTTGTCTGGGCTCATATATTTAAAAACAATCAATAATAATTAATTTCTATAATTAATATATTAGTCAATGATATATTTCCTTGATCTTCTCTTCTTCCAGTAGTATTCTCCTTTTGTCTGCATTAAACAAATATAATTCTTAATACTTTCAATATACAGTATACAAGATTGAGTAGAAACATTTTTCTAGTATTTATACTACTAACAATAACATCAACATATAACAACTTTTTTAATCAGCTCATATTTCAATTGTATTTATACATCATCTTATTAAGTCATTATGTGTCCTGTTTTCAAGATTCTTATTTAAGCTTAATTTCCCCACTGTATTCAAATCACTCTTATCATTCAGAATTTTCTCAAAATTAATTACCTAATATGCAGACTTTTCACTCACCTACACCAGAGGTCTTCAAACTTGGCCCTTTTATGGCTTGTGGACTTCAACTCCCAGAATTCCTCAGCCACGCTCGCTGGCTGAGGAATTCTGGGAGTTGAAGTCCACAAGTCATAAAAGGGCCTAGTTTGAAGACCCCTGACATACACCATCCCAATATTTTTACATTTCATATATTCTAATCAGCTGATTAGGCAGCTCCTTTGAAAATTTATATTAAAACTGAGGTGCCTGTGGTGCTCTTTTGGGGCATGGATGTAGGATTATTTCAGAGGAGTGTTAAATATTATCCAAAAGCAGCCTTAATAACTTCTGACAGGGCTGGGAAAATTATATAGGTAGTCCCACAAGTTATGAATGTAGTGGAATTTGTCCATTATGGTCATAAGTCATGGTGTAAAGCAGGTCATCATATGAGTGGGGCCGATTTTACGACCTTTTTTGCAGCAGTGAATGCCACAGTTCACATTTTTTCTGAAAACCAGAAGTAAAGACCAGTTTTCGGCAAAAATGTTGTAAATTGTGTAAATCACTCCAAATAGCCATAAATATGGGCTTCCTCAAAGGAATCCTGACACTTCCATAAGTCCCTGTCCAGGGTACTGAGGCAACTGCCTAAAACAGGGTTTTTCAACCTTCACAACTTTTAAGATCTGTGGACTTCAATTCCCAGAATTCTCCAGCCCGCCAGCTAGTCTAAGTGGACTTCAGCTCCCAGAATTCCTCAGCCTAAGTGCAGAATCACCAAACACAATTACTGTTTTCATAGGCCAGTTAACCAAATGTAAACAAAGTGGTTAAAACTGCAGGCCCGTTGTGGTTTTGAGGTGATCCAACAGTATTATTGGGCTCTCAATTATGTATTGTTCTGAGGAGGCTGAAAAAGCTTGAAATGAATTGCATGATGGGAGTTTTAATGATTGATAGTGCTTGTCTACAAATGCATGGTATAAGCGGAGATGATTTGGCAGTTTTTAGTGGCAGGATGAGGTTTGTTGTTACGCTGAGAAACTATTATGTTGTGACATGTTACGTTGAGAAATAATTTATATTTTGACTTCCTGATGAGATATTCATACAATATATCTAGTGATGGGCTTTGCAAATTACATTTATGTATTATTTATTAAATGCATATGCAGCCCATCGTGCCAAGAGGCAACTCTAGGCAACTAGCAATCAAGTAAATGGTTGAAATCATATGAAACTATTACTGTTAGCAAGTTATATCATGAAATCTAATTCTTGGCTTAGGATAGGCTTTCAGATCTCAAATCTTCTTTTGTTAAAGTTACACACTCCTCTCTTACAATTCATGTCTTCCATTTGCCAGTAGTTCTATTTAGTTCTATCCAGTCAGTCTGGTTTAGCTAGTCAGACTAGAAACCAGGACATCTCGAGTTCTAGTTCCACCCTGGCATGAAAGCCGGCTGGGTGACTTTGGGCAATCACCAGGAGACTGAGAGTTCTAGTCCCTCCGTGGCAAGAAAGCTAGTTGAGTGACTGGGCCAATCACCAGGAAATTGAGAGTTCTAGTTCTGCCTTAGGCATGAAAGCCAGCTGGGTGACTTTGGGCAATCACCAGGAGACTGAGAGTTCTAGTCCCACCGTGGCAAGAAAGCTAGTTGAGTGACTGGGCCAATCACCAGGAAATTGAGAGTTCTAGTTCTGCCTTAGGCATGAAAGCCAGCTGGGTGGCTTTCAGCCAGCCCATCTCTCTGAGCCCAACCCCACCTCAAAGGGTGGCAGTTGTGGGGGAAAATAGGAGGAGTAGGGCGCGTTGGATATGTTCACCACCTTGAGTTATGAGGCAGATTAACAAAATCTCAAATAAATAAATAAATTGCTGAAACTTCTGCAGAACTCTTGTGTTGTGGCAGAGCACAAGAAAAAGGGAAATTACATTATCTGGAAGCTGTAAATAAAAGGCTGAAAGATATTTAACCGCTGCCTGGAGTTTCTCAATGGCTCAAGGTTTTCTCAACATCTATCGAATAGAAAGCAGATTTTCTGGGCAGAAACACCTGTTACTGGAAAAGATACTTTTAAAGGGGTTTTTTCAGCGATAGGGACAATATTCTTGCATCAACTACATTGGAAAGTTAGTAAAAGTTCTATAGTTACGTTTCTTCAGCTCATAATCCACATGTGGAGGTATAGGATCTTCTTCCATGGGCAGAGGGTTGGACTAGAAGACCTCTAAGTTCCCTTCCAAGCCTATTATTCTACGTTCTATGAGAGGAGAGCATGATCCTGACCAGGAAGGAAGGGAGAGGTAAGGCTGCGTTATTCTGGTGAGTTTTGTAGATGATATCTTTCTGCTGTTGCCAGCTCAGCTCTGTCAGTTGCAGGGAATTGCAGCACAGTTGCAGCACAGGGGGAGGCTCAGCTAATCTCAATGTACACATGTTGTACTTTGACAATAAAGGTTTATTTATTTATTTATTTATAAAAAGAATTGTGGGTAAAGAAAAATTACCTCGTGCACAGAGACCTCATTTAGCAACCACAATTGGAACTGGCAACTTGGTTGTTAAAACAAAGCAGTTTCTAAATGAAACCACATAACTGTGCTGATGATCTGATCTCAGTTTTTCTTCACTTTACAAACCTGTGAAGGTCATCAAAGAGAGGACTGGTTATTTTTTTCATCACTGTCATAACTGCAAATGGTCGCTAAATGAAAACTACCTGTATAGGGAAGAGACCTCTGCAGGATTTCTCATGTTTCAACCTCTGCTCTTTTTTGCAGAAAAGGGGCAGCATGCAAGCAGTGCATGGATCGTGGGCGTGTTTGCAGCTGTTTTCTTCATTCTGCTTGTCATAGTTGTTGCCGTTTGTGTGCGGAAGAAGAAAGGTACAAGATTTTTCTCAGCTGTGTGCACCCTTTGCAAAGCATCCCTTCCACTGACTGAGTTCCCCACTCCTGTTCTCTTTCCTTCTCCCTCCATCCAAAAAGAGAAAAAAGCTTAACCAGAACGGCCCCCGTGCGTCTGTGGGCCACCAGGTGGGCACACCCCCCTCCCCATGCCAGGGGACCTTTTACTCCACCGTGGATGTTCCAGGAGTAGGAGGGCCCGACCATTTTAATCTGGGCTTTTCCTTGCATCCTTCTGGCCTCCCAGCCATCCCTTTCTGAGGCTGGTCTTGGAAAGAGAGCTCATCCAACACACAATGAAAACAGCAGGACTTGGACCCCATGGCTGTGTCCACCATCTTGACTTTTTTGACTCCTTATAGTGCTATAAAGAAAGTTATGGGCAAAGAGAATCTCCCAGGAGGTCTCAGGTGTATGGGGCACTCACGGCTTCCCTGGGGGACAAAGAGAAAGGGTCCCAGGAGGGCCATCTTATCTCCCAGCTTCACAGGACAACTTCTGCATCTGGTGGGAGATATCAGCAACCTTGTCTCTCTCTACCTGGCCAAGAGAAATTTCCTCAGACTCCTCTGGTCCACCACCATCATTTGGGCAGCTGCCAACTGGTGGGATGGGCAGGGTGCCATTTTTGGTTTCTACAGAACCTGCTTCCCAGCAGACGCTCCATTTCAAAGTGGTAAGAAGGTTCTGGTAGGAGAAACCCCCCACCCCCAGCAAGGACCGAAGACCCCAAATCTTTGCTGGAAAATCTACCTTAGACTCTGCCCCCTCTCCGCCCACCAACACTTTTCATAGGCTTCACCCAGATTAGCCACAACATATTTCCAAGCTTTACACCAAACATAGTAATTGTAGCTCACAAGCCACCCACTTCCTGTGCCTCATGTGGTTTCTTTTCCTTCCACAGCGACCAAGAGGAGTCAACGTTTTACAACGCACCCAGGTAACAAGGCCCCCTCCCAAGAGACAGCAAACATCTGCCACGTAAGACAGGGAGGTTTGCACACGCACACGCACCCACACCCACACAGAAAGACAATTTAAAAAGGGGGGGGAATGGAACCACCCTAGCAAAGGGCAAGAGAATGGATTTGAACAACCTCCAAGGAGATGTCCAGGAGATCAGTTGCTGGAACGATACACGCATTGCTAAATTTCAGGGGCTCCCCAGCTTTTGGAGGCTGGTGCACATTAATGATGTTAGGAGGGTGCTCAGAGGGGGCTGGCAGCATTGATCAAGTGAGCAAGTGAGACCCCAGAAAGAGTGCGGAGAAGAGCAACAGAGATCGTTAGGGGACTGGAGGCTAAAACACATGAAGAACGGTTGCAGGAATTGGGTAGGTCCAGTCTGATGAAAAGGGACGTGGTGGCTCAGTGGGTTAGGACGCTGAGCTTGTCGATCAGAAGGTCGGCAGTTTGGCGGGTCAAATCCCGAGTGCCGCGTAACAGAGTGAGCGCCTGTTACTCGTCCCAGCTTCTGCCAACCTAGCAGTTCGAAAGCACGTAAAAATGCAAGTAGAAAAATAGGGACCACTCCGGTGGGAAGGTAACAGCGTTCCGTGCGCCTTTGGCGTCTAGTCATGCCGGCCACATGACCACGGAGACGTCCTCGGACAAGTGCTGGCTCTTCGGCTTTGAAACGGAGATGAGCACCGGCCCCTAGAGTCGGAAACGACTAGCACGCATGTGCGGGGGAACCTTTACCTTTACCTTTACTAGTCTGATGAAAAGGACGAGGGGTGACATGATAGCAGTCTTCCAATATTTGGGGGGCCCTCACAGAGAATAATTGTCACTAAGGTCAAAGTTTTAATCACAGGCTGTTGGGTTTTTTTTCTCCCAATTATTTGGCAGGTGATGCTACAGGCTCCTGAATGGGACAAGAGAGACTTCCTTCATACCCCTCCTCCTTCCTCCCTTCCTGTTTTCTCCAGGACTGGAGAGAGGGGACAAGTATCTGGTGACCCCAGAGCAAATAACAACAACAAGATCTACTCAAACTAATAATTGCTTTTGCTCTGCTCCTTTCAAGCAGAGCTTGGATCATTCAGTAGAAATTTATTCCCACTAATCACATAGTTCTTCCTTCCTTCCTTCCTTCCTTCCTTCCTTCCTTCCTTCCTTCCTTCCTTCCTTCCTTCCTTCCTTCCTTCCTTCCCTCCCTCCCTCCCTCCCTCCTTCCTTCCTTTTCTCTTTTTTCCTTCCTTCTTTTTCTCTTTTGCTTTCCTTCCTTCCTCTTCTTTCCCTCCCACCCTCTCCCTTTCTTTTCTCTTTTGATTTCCTTTCTCCTTCTCCCTCTTTCTCTTTCTGAAGTAAAGAGGAGAATAGGTGAACTACCACGAAAGGGGGAAAAAACTAAGAAGACAAAGGGATGTGAAGTGGGGCGGCCAACAGAATTAAAACGTCTGGATGGGTTTTATGTATGTGTGTCTTAGTGTGTTGTTTGATTAGCTTATAATGCTGCATGCTGTACAATCATCTGGTTTGACGCAACGGCCGAGACAAATGTTCAGAACCTGGCTTGTTGTGACTTGTGGTCCGTGTTGTGAGGGCCTGCCAGAGGCCCTCTCTCCCTTCTCTTCTGAGGTTCTCCTCAGACGTTCTCTCACACCGTCCTTGGATGCTTCCCTAGAAAGTTGGCATATATTTTGCTTTTGAGAGTTGAAAACACGAATTCAGAGGGCAGATAGGCACACACAACTTCCTCTCCAGAAGCACAACCCACAAGCACAACCTGGCTGGTGAAGGGTGGCCATTGGGAAGGAGAAGGAAAACATCCTGCCATCAGAAAAGACGTGGAAATTAACTTGGAGCAGACAGAGGCGTGACGGAACGGAGGAGAAAATGGCCTCCTAAGAAAACACATTTACTGTTGAAAAGATAGGAGAAAAAAAATGGTGGTGTTTTTTTTTGGGGGGGTGGGGGTGGGGTTGGTTGCAAAAATTTCCGCTTGACCAGAAAGCTACCGCTACATTTATAGTTGGAACATGCTACATATGTAAATTTCGTTTCTCTTGTTCCTAAACAAGAAATACCAATGGATTTAAAATAAGAAAAAAAATCTCTTGTTTTTTTTTAAGAATGCTGACCTGTTTCAGACTTTGAGAAAGGTCTGTGTGTGTCCAGGGAAATGTTTCATTTTATTTCCAATCCAAGGAATCAGACAGGATTTGCAATGTATGGATTGTTTTGTTTGGCTGTGTTGTTTTACACAAAGTGTGGATTGTTCTTTGTTACTAAATGAAGTATTTTTACTTTTGTTGTAAGCGTCTTCTGTGGAGGGGAGGGCTTGCTTTGTTTGTGCTAACACGAAATAAAACATCTATTTGATTCAACTTGCATGACTAACTGACTGACTTGTGGCCCACTTAATGAGGTTTGCACACAATCATAAATGCTTATTAAATGCACCTTCTTCTGCTTCTGTTTTGATGTTTAAACTGAGCCCTTTAATTAAATTAATTGCCTGCTTCACTGAATATCAACACAATAATTAATGTCGGCTCTATTCAGCATCGTTTGGGAGACACCCTTTAGCAACAGAGAAATAAAAGGCAAGGCCAGAGGGAAGGAAAGGAAATTCTATTTTGACTGCTTAATTTTATTTCTTTATCTTACCCTGAAAAGGATTGGGAGTTGTCAGCCCAAACAGTCACAATCAGCCCTTGAGTTCCACCAGGGCCCACCTGGATAACAGTCACAATTTTTCTTTGCAGAGATTGAAAACCCACCTAGGAGTGATTCCACCTTAATAGGAGACCAGCCCAAGGTAAGTTCATAAGAACGTGAAACATAGAATCATAAGGCTGGAAGGGACCTTGGAGGTCTTCTAGTCCAACCCCCTGGCCAAGGTCCTCAACAAAGGTCTTCCAAAGCTCCTTGAATGGACCAGGGTGATCTACCAGTCCATGGGTCTCCAAACTTGGCAACTTTTAAGACTTGTGGACTTAAATTCTGGGAGTTGCCCAGAATTCCCCAGCCAGCCTTGCTAGCCAACTCTAGCACTAACATTAATCCTTGCTGGCTGGGGAATTCTGGGAGATGAAGTCCACAAGTCTTAAAGTTCCAGAATTTGGAGACCCCTGCGCTAGTCCATTGAGGTTCAAGTCACCCCCTTGAATTCACCTCCAGATCTTTGCTCAGCTACTATGGGCCAATTTTGACTCCTGCTCTGGTTCTTCTTGAAGTACCACCAACTCAACCCCACGTCCTCCATAAGGGGAAGGAGGACCCTTGAGATGAAATCTGAAAAGGCTAACAGGTTTTCAAAACCAAGTCTTTCTTAAGCCAGGTGATCTAACTTCCAGGATTCTCAACCACGGTTTTGTGTGTGGGGAATTCTGGAAACTGAAATCCACACTTCCAAAAGGTGTCCATATGTGGGGAAGGATGTTCTTCTCAACAGAATAAAATGGAGTTGTATGTTATGGGCTGTCCAGATTTCTCTTTCTTTTCTGGATTTGAGGTCTTCTCAAATGAGGGTTTTACGCGAGGCTCCTTTAAAGAGCTCAAGGCCAGAAAGGGGGAGGGGGGGAATCAGATTTGGTGACGGGCACCCACTTGCTACGCACTGGAATGTTGTGGGTGTTCCTTGAGGTGCTGCGGCTTTAAAGTTGTATTTTTTTTCCTTCTTTTGTAAGTTTGAGTTGTGTTCAATTTTGTGACGCATACCCTACAGTAAATTTTTTTAAAGGGAAAAGAAATAAGTGATAACTTTCAGGCAATCAGATAGGAAATGACACTTCTCCTTCTTTAAGAGGAAAAAAAACGTGTTCGCTTTAGATCTTACGGCAAGTGTATAATTAAAAATAAATCTCACTAAAATTACTCATAGGTTCTTCAATTTAAATTTTCCAGAGGGACACTTCAGGGCCAATGAACTTTGAAGGGAAACTGCTTGTTGGTCCAGCACTGAAATGTTATCACTGCTGCCCAATCCTTGGTGGCCATTCTGCCATAAAAGAGGCCTTTGGGAACGACCCTGTAGCCAGCCAAAGGGGTTAGAGGCTGTGTGTGACTTTGAAAAACAAAGGAAAGACTAAAGCCGAGCAAAAAATAAAATAAAAATAAGTAGAGCAGAAAGTGAAAGTGAAATAAAGGTAAAGAGTATAGGAAAACGTAGAGTGAACGTGAAAATAAAGCCCCCCCCGCCCCCGCCCCCGAAACCAGAGTCAGAAGAAGCAGGAACCCCTTTTCAGTTCAGAATTGCTGTAAACATGGCGGGTGACAGTAAATACAGTATTTCACTTTTTCTCTCCTTATTTTTAACTCCTAGGAAAGCAGAAGAAAGACAAATCAGCCCGCTAGAAGAACACAAAAGACCAACCAGGAGATGCCCCACACCATTTATACAGCTGTGCAGCATCCCAAGCAGGTAGGAAATATTTATTGATTATTTATTAATGAAAATTATATAGCTGCCCAATCCACGCTTAACGACTCCACAATGTTACAAATCACAACATACAAACACATAAAACCCACACTCTACCATCCCACCTCGGCGGCAGCAGCAACAGATCAGTCACTTGATCAGCTCCGTCTCCATTCGGGGTCCCCAAGAGATCACCAACCCCACCATATTTTGAGACCCTTTCTGAAAAAGCAACGGGATGGGGGGCAACTGTAGCTATAGGAGAATGATGTTCCATAGACAAGGGCCAACACTGAGAAGGCTCTTTTTGGTGGTGGCTCAGTGGGTTAGGACACTGAGCTTGTCGATCAGAAGGTCGGCAGTTTGGCGGGTCGAATCCCGAGTGCCGCGTAGGAGAGTGAGTGCCTGTTACTCGTCCCAGCTTCTGCCAACCTAGCAGTTCGAAAGCACGTAAAAACGCAAGTAGAAAAATAGGGACCACTCCGGTGGGAAGGTAACAGCGTTCCGTGCGCCTTTGGCGTCTACTCATGCCGGCCACATGACCACGGAGACGTCCTCGGACAAGCGCTGGCTCTTCGGCTTTGAAACGGAGATGAGCACCGGCCCCTAGAGTCGGAAACGACTAGCACGCATGTGCGGGGGAACCTTTACCTTTCCCTTTACCAGATATACCTCCCTAATTGATGGGAACCGTAACATGCCCTGATATCCCATCGTGGTGGGCCGGGTGGGTGTAATAGGGGAGAGGTGGACCTTCACTCCTTTCCATTTACAGCAGCCTTTTTGAACTCTGGTCTTGGAATCCCAGCCATATGGGTCTGGTAGTTCAAAGGACCCAGAGGAGCACCAAGTTGGAAGAGGCTGTGTTGGTAAAACACACACACTCACTTCTCGAGGCCACAAGGAATAAATTGTGATTCAGCTAAAACAAGGGTCTCTAAAGCTGGCAGCTTTAAGACTTGTGGACTTCAACTCCCAGAATTCCCCAGCCAGCCAAGTGCATGAGTCTTAAAGTTGCCAAGTTTGGAGACCCCTGAACTAAAAGATTACAACTGGGGGTGGGGGGTGGGGGGAAGAAGGCTTGGAAATTTGGTTTGAAAACTTTTTTTTTCTACTATGAATTTAAATAGACTGGTACTTGGAGAAAAGAGAGTGGAAACGGCTCGTGCTGTTTGTCCTCTATTTTTTAACAAGTGATATTTTAGACGTTTGGATTTGCTGTTTATGGCCATTCTGTCTTCCCCTAATTGCTTCCGGTTTCGAAAAGGGTTGTGCAAATTCTAAAGCAGAGTCCAATTTCCTGCCATCGTGCTAAAAATAAACAATTCAAATTTTATGTTTTTCAAAAGAAAGACGAAGCTGTGTATATGATCATGTATTTCTTCTTCAGAGAGAATGGTACATTTGCTAACTGTTCTGCAAAGCTACTCTAGGAAACTGGAATACTTAAAAGGTTTACGGTGTCTAGACATTCATACAGGCAGTCCTTGACTTGCGATTGTTCCTTCAACAGCCATTTGAAGTTATGGCAGCACTGAACAAAGAGACATAAGACCCTTGCCCAAAGTTACAACTGCTGTGGCATCTCTGGGGTCACATGAACAAAATTTAGTCCCTTACAACCAACTTCAGGGACACTGCAGTGGCCCCCATGTCAACCGTCCCGCTGGATGAGACAGCAAAGGAGACTCCAAGGCTATCACTTTACTGAAAATTCCATGTGGAATTTCAGAAGTGGAAAAGCCAATTCTAATATGTTCGTGTGCACTGTCCATTTGTCTAGCCAATCGGTTATACTCGTGTTGTTTGGGGAACGGTCTCTCCACCTCGGACTTTCCCAGCCGATGACCTTGGGGTGCTGGATTTTGTCTCGGGCTTCAAGTCAGCACACTTGCATTCCTTTACCCTGCCC
Organism: Vipera berus; assembly: GCF_964194415.1. Taxonomy (NCBI): domain Eukaryota; kingdom Metazoa; phylum Chordata; class Lepidosauria; order Squamata; family Viperidae; genus Vipera; species Vipera berus. The sequence goes on from NC_138219.1 coordinate 1,661,490, forward strand.
AACCCCCCCCCCCCTTCCTCCTCCTGTTACTGATGTCTGGTTGTGAGCTGGGTTCGCATAGTGAGCTGACCATGACACCCCACCTCAACCCTTCATCCCTCCCTGCTGTGTCCCCACCTCTTCCTCCCTACCTCCTGTCCCAACTAGGTCCAGTTACCTTTTTCATAAATCTCCTTCAGGATATAGCCACTGCTCCACACTGCCTTCCTACACAGAGGCCATCTGGCACTGTTCCAAAGTGGGTGCCATTTTGGGAGCAATTGCAAAGAACTGAATGAATTCAAGATGGTGCCATTTGGCCACCATACAGTATAGGACGACCAAAGGATGAATCAGCTGGCTTTCCTTCCCAAAGTCAATCTCCGACATCTTGCAGAATGATGGTCAAGACTTGCAACCATAAAGGGCAGGCTCCATTATGGTCCTAAGTAAAGGACTACCTGTAGTGGTGTTTTCTAAAGATATATTTTGGGAAGGAGGCAAAGACTCAGCTTCTCCAGACTTAGTCTAATACTGTGTTTTTCATACTTGGCAGCTTTAAGATGTGTGGACTTCAACTCCCAGAATCACCCAACCAGCATGGCTGGCTGGGGAATTCTTGGGGGTTGAAGTCCATACATCTTAAAGTTGATACGGTTGAGAAACATGGGGCTAACAATTTCTCTTTTGCAGAATCCTTTACAAACAGATGATGAGAAGATACAAAAGGGACGGCGCAGCCAACAGAGCCAGGGAGATAAAACGATTTATTCGGAGATCACCAAGTCTCAGGAGGCATGTGGCTTTCTTACTTCTGCTTTTGACACCTCAATAATCCAGTATACATTTCACCTAAACAAAGCTAATTTCTGGGATTCTGAATTGAAAACAGTCAATTGTGCTGCCTTCACACAACTAGTAGTATTTTTGTTGTTAGTTGCGAAGTCGTGTCCGACCCATCATGGCCCCATGGACAACGTTCCTCCAGGCCTTCCTGTCCTCTACCATCTTCTGGAGTCCATTTAAGCTCACGCCTACTGCTTCAGGGACTCCTCATTCTCTGTCGTCCTGTTCTTCTCTTGCCCTCAACCTTTCCCAGCATGAGGCTCTTCTCCAGTGAGTCCTTCCTTCTCATTACGTGAGCAAAGTATTTGAGTTTTAGCTTCAGGATCTGGCCTTCTAAAGAGCAGTCAGGGTGGATCTCCTCTAGGACTGACCGGTTTGATCACCTCACAGTCCAAGGGACTCGCAGGAGTCTTCTCCAGCACCAGAGTTCAAAGGCCTCAATTCTTTGGCGCTCGGCCTTTCTTACGATCCAACTATCACTGCCATACATTGCAACTGGGAAGACCATAGCCTTGACTATACGCACTTTTGTTGACAGGGTGATGTCTCTGCTTTTTAGTGTGCTGTCTAGATTTGCCATGGCTTTCCTCCCCAGAAGCAAGCGTCTTTTAATTTCTTGGCTGCAGTCCCCATCTGCAGTGATCTTGGAGCCCAGGAAAATAAAATCTGTCACTACCTCCATTTCTTCCCCATCTATTTGCCAGGAATTGAGAGGGCCGGATGCCACGATCTCGGTTTTCTTAGTAGTATAATATACAATTAAATCAATAAAAACATTTTAAAACAATTTTTTAAAAAACTAGATGAAAATGTTTATCCAAAACAAATATTCATAACAGCTGAGACACTTGGCCAGTTAATAACTAAGCCAGGAAGTGGGGGCCCTAGCACATAGGGCCCCCACTGATATAGGGTCTCTTGCCTTGAGCAGAGGGTTAGACTAGAAGACCTCCATGGTTCCATCCAACTCTGTTATTCTGTATTCCTGTCCATTCTCACCTTCATTGCAGGAGGAAACTAAAAGCTCCCTTCCCCTCATAATCCCTCTTTTTCCAGATTAGTTTCAGCTCTCCAAATAACTGTGTCCCTGTCTTCTCCTTGGCAGAGTGAAGACCAAAGCATCAAGACCATCTATGAAACAGTTCAAAACCTCCGCCCATCAAATCATCTGGCCTCGTAGCCTTTGTTCAACAGCCCCCCTCTCCAAAGCCAGCAGGGGATGCCCCCACCCCAGAGCTGGGAGAGTGCCCGAGTTCCTTCTTCGAAAGGCAGCCTGGAGCATCTGCAGAGGATCCCAAGCACAAGAGAGAGAGAAGCGGACAAGGCAAGCCGTGGTTCATCCCAGGATCAGCACCAACTTTCCTTCTTGGACCTGCACTGGCACCAGCAGCTCGTCCTTCTGACTCGGGGAGTGGGATGGACAACTCGCCACGGCTAACTTGTGCAAGACAACTCGCCACAGGGCAGTACGACAAATACAAAATCAAATCACTTTTGGTGGAACCGTGGCCAATAATAATAATAAAACACAAGGATTACAACAATTTCAATGAAAACATGGTCGCCAATAATAAAAGTAACTGAATGAAAAGATTAATATAGTTTTGAATTGTCCGGTGGCGAGTTGTCCCATGTTGACTTGGTCGTGGCGAGTGACCACAGTGAGTTGGCTGTGGTGAACTGTCCTAGACCTCTCAGGGAGGGGAGAGAGAAAATAATTTCTTTCCTTTCGTTTCTTATTTTTAATCGACACTGAAATGGAACCTCAACCGTTCCGCTCTGAAGTTCTTTGACCTTTGCAGAATTGTTTCACCAGCATTTTAAAAAAGGGTTAAGTGGGAAAATCTGTGTACAGGCAGTCCTTGATTTATGACCGATCCCTCAGATTAGGTTATTCTAGGCCAGGGGTAGGCAACCTCGGCTCTTTTATGACTCATAGACTTCAACTCCCAGAGTCATAAAAGAGCCGAGGTTGCCTACCCCTGTTCTAGGCTATGAAGATCCTTCCCAGGGATCTATGGAACTATGATGCAGTTCCAATCCCTACGGCTGCCCCCTGCAAGGTCATGTGACCCTATGTCCGGTACTTAGCAACCGGCCTGCATTTATTGCCATTTGCAGCTTACGATGGTCACATGACTGGGTTTTATGACATCTTTGCCAAACCCCAGCATTAGCTTCCGGATTTCATCTGATAGCGAACCACTGATTCACTTAATGACTGCTGTGAAAAAGGTCATAAGCTCGGGTCAGTCACATGGATGGCCCATTTTAAAACTATCACAAATTACAACTGTGACGGGCAGGCTCCATTACTGTCATAAGTTGAAGACTCCCTATAAAATACACAGATCTGTGAAATAATTTATAGAAGCATTATAGGAGGGAAGCTTGACTTGGTAAATATTTAGTAGATGTGTAAAAAAGTGCTTCTTTTTTAAAAAAAAACGGGAAGCCCAATATTTATATATGGTGTGAAATGTTTTGATTTTTTTAACCTCAAGTTAGAGGAATAAATGGACATCTTCACGTAGGATCTTATGTGTCTTGGTTAGCCACCACTGAAATATGAGCCAGCCGTGTGCAGCAGCAGCAGCCAAACAAGCCAACGCAGAACTAGGCTGCCTTAACAGAGGGACAGAATCAAGATCACGTAAAGTGTTAATAGTGCTTGATACTACACTTGTCAGACCACATAAGGAATATTGCATCCACTTTTGGTCACCACAGTACAAAACAGATGCTGAGGCCCTGGAAAGAATGCAGAGAAAAGCAACAAAGATGACTGGGGGTCTGGAGAATGCAAATGGCAATAAATGCAGACCAGTTCTGATCAGGGATCTGGAGGCTAAACCATATGATGAACAGTTGAGGGAACTAGTTACGTCTAGTCTAATTGAAAGAAGGATGGGGAGAAGACATGATAGCAGTCTTCCAGAACTTTACTGGAAGGAGGTCAATCTATTCTCCAAATCACCTAAAGGCAGGACAAGAAGCAACAGAGGGAAACTAATCAAGGAGAGAAGCAACCTGGAATTACCGGTAAGGAGGAATTTCCTAACAATGAGAACAATGAATCAGTGGAACAACCTGCCTCCAGAAGTTGTCAATGCTCCATCACTGGAGGTTTTTAAGAAGAGATTGGGCAGCCATTTGTCCAGAATGGCATAGGGCCTCCTGCTTGAGCAGAAGATTGGACTAAAAGACCTCCAAGGTCCCTTCCAGCCAGATGATTCCATGTGCCATCCCACAGAACGACTGTGGAAACGACTAGCACGCACGTGCGGGGGAACCTTTACCTTTTTTATGAACATTGGGGGGAGGGGGTTGTAGGCTGGGCTAGGTAGATAGATTGGATGGGAGGGTGGCTTGTTCTGTGGGAAAAACTCAAGTCACAATATTCTGAGAAACAAGAAAATGGCAGCATCCAATATTGAGAAATGTTGATTGAAGAGGTCATCCATCTTCCGGTGATCCTGCATGAATGCAAAAATGGGCCACCAGTTGACCAAAACAACACTTGGCCTGAAAATGTCATGCTTTGGAGAGCAGAACTAAGGAGAAATTGCCATGTTCAGCCTTTGGCTCATGTAGCATCAAGATACTGTTTTTTGTCCAATGTAGTCCACCAGAAATCCCTTTTAAATCCTCAGGAAACCCTAGAATAGCCTCTGATCTTTTCTTAAGAAATCTCAGATCTTTTGGGATCTCTGTTCTCCTACCTTAGCTATTCCTCTAGGACAGTGTGTGTCAACCTTAGCAACTTTAGGAGGTGTGGACTTCAACTCCCAGAATTCCATGAAGTTTGGGAGGATCCATCCCAGGTAATATTCAACAAAAAAACTGAACAGCCATTTCTCCAGAATAGTTTGCACTCTGCCCTGGGCAGGGGGCTGGACTAGAAGATCTCCAAAATCCCTCCCAATTCTATGGGTCTATGAACATTGGGACGTGGTGGCTCAGTGGGTTAGGACGCTGAGCTTGTCGATCAGAAGGTCGGCAGTTTGGCGGGTCGAATCCCAAGTGCCGCATAACAGAGTTGAGCGCCTGTTACTCCTCCCAGCTTCTGCCAACCTAGCAGTTCGAAAGCACGAAAAAATGCAAGTAGAAAAATAGGGACCACTCCGGTGGGAAGGTAACAGCGTTCCGTGCGCCTTTGGCGTCTAGTCATGCCGGCCACATGACCATGGAGACGTCCTCGGACAAACGCTGGCTCTTCGGCTTTGAAACAGAGATGAGCACCGGCCCCTAGAGTCGGAAACGACTAGCACGCACGTGCGGGGGAACCTTTACCTTTTTTATGAACATTGGGGGGAGGGGGTTGTAGGCTGGGCTAGGTAGATAGATTGGATGGGAGGGTGGCTTGTTCTGTGGGATGGCGCATGGGGATGGAATTGTAGTGGGATTGAGAAGAGCTAGAAAAAGGCGGAATAGACAACATCACCACCAGATGGATCTGTAGCTGGCTCAATGGTACTACATCCACATGGAGAGAAGTAAGCAGTGGGGTACCACAAGGCTCCGTCTTAGGCCCAGGACTTTTCAATATCTTTGTCAATGATTTGGATGAGGGAATTGAAGGGGAACTCATCAAATTTGCAGATTTGAGACTAAACTGGCAGGAATAGCCAAGACCCCAGAAGACAAGCTCAGGATCCAAAAAGATCTTGACAAACTGGAACAATGGGCCCTATCCAACGAAACGAGTTTCAGTGTGGAGGAACACAAAGTTTTACATTTAGACAGGAGAAATCAAAGGTACGAGTATAGACTGGGCGAGACCTGGCTTAAAAACAGTAACTGTGAGAGGGACCTTGGAGTCCTAATGGACTTTAACTATGAGCCAGCCATGTGCAGCAGCAGCCAAAAAAGCTAATGCAATCCTGGGTTGTATAAACAGAGGCACAGAATCATGATTACGCGAAGTATTAGTACCGCTTTATAAAACCCTAGTGAGACCACACCTGGAATACTCCAGCCAGTTTTGGTCACCATATCACAAAAAAAGATGTTGAGAATTTGGAAAAAGTTCAGAGAAGAGCAACTAAGATGACCAAGGCCTGGAGACTAAAACATGCAAAGAACGGCTGCAGGACTTGGGTTTGGCTAGTCTAAAGAAAAGAAGAAATAAGGGTGACATGATAGCAGTATTCCAGTATTTGAGAGACTGCCACAAAGAAGAGGGGGTCAAATTATTCTCCAAAGCACCAGAGGGTAGGAAAAGGAACAATGGTTGGAAACTGATCAAGGAGAGAAGCAACCTGGAACTAAGGAGAAATTTCCTCACAGTGAGGACAATTAACCAGTGGAACAGCTGGCCTCCAGAAATCATGAGCACTCCATCACTGGAGATTTTTAAGAAGAGACTGGACAGTCACTTGTCTGAGATGGTATAGGTTCTTCTGCTTGAGTGGGGAGGCTGGACTAGAAGACCTCCAAGGTCCCTCCCAGCTCTATTCTATTCTTTAGTTGGGGTTAGGGCAGTCGTGGGATTCAAATATGGGAACAACTGGTTCCCTGTGTGGATGCTGCTTCTGGAAGCCCATTCTGGGCTTAGGCAGCAAAAAATTAGCTACTGGTTCTGCCGAAGTGGTGCAAAATGGCTGAATCCCACCACTGGGTTAGGGTTAAGCATGCTGGCTGGGGAATTCTGGGAGTTGAAGTCCACCCATTTAAAGCTTGCTGTTCTGTACCAGCCTGCTACCGGCCCTGCAGAAAAGGCAGGGACAACCCCTTTTACAAGAAGGCAAGAGGCTGGAACTAAGCCTGCCAAATTTATTAACATAAAAACATAAACAGAGCAAACAGAGCAAAGAGAGCAAACATGAACCATGAAACAGGAGCTATTCAAACGGCTGCCTTCAGCAAACCAGCCCTCCCACACATTCCCCTTTTATACAGTTCAGGGCGTGGCTTCTCTCTGCCTCCTTCCGAGGTGCCCCATTGCCTTCCTCTGTTTACTCCTGATTGACTGCCTCCTGCGTCGGGCGTCCTTGAACAGGGCCAGCTGTGGGTCATCTTCATCCACGCTGTCAGGCTCACACAGCTGGGTCTGCGTCGTAACCAGGTGGGAGGGGCCTGGCTGAGGGCTCTCATCAGCAAGCTCTCCAACCCCCTCAGCAACCTCTCCAACACCCCCGTCCTCCTCCTCCTCTGAATCGTCTGACCCAACTGCCGAACCCACAGGCTGACCCTGAATCACACCACTTGCAGAGTTTGCAAAAACCTGTTCCAAAAACGTCCCCTGAGCTGCAGGGAGTCAATTTTGGGCTCTGCTGTTTGTGGCGGGGGTGGGACGTGAGCTGGGTGTCTGACAAACTTTACCAAGTGGATCAGCTTCTCTTCTTATCCAGCTGCCTCCATCCAAAGGCAGAAAGCCACTCGCCTATCTGCACAGCTTTCCCTTCCTCTGTATTTGCATGTATTTGCATAGAGCCTTGGTGGAGCAGTGGGCTAATGCCTCCTTAAGTAACACCAGCTGCCTGCAATTAGTGCAGGTTCGAGTCCCACCAGGCTCAAGGTTGACTCAGCCTTCCATCCTTCCCAGGTAGGTAAAATGAGGACCCAGATTGTTGGGGGCAATAAGCTGACTTTGTAATAATGCCGCTTGGGCCCCCCCGAAAGCCCTAATAAGCAGGCATATACATAGAATGAAGGCTACTGCTAAGTACATTGATTTGTGCTTCTTAGATTGTAAGCCGCCCTGAGTCTTCGGAGAAGGGCGAGATATAAATGGAATTAAAATAAAATAAAATAAAATAAAATAAAATAAAATAAAATAAAATAAAATAAAATAAAATAAAATAAAATAAAATAAAATAAAATAAAATAAAATAAAATAAAATAAAATAAAATAAAATAAAATAAAATAAAATAAAATAAAATAAAATAAAATAAAATAAATGTGTGTTCCCTTTCCTCTTTCATGTTCCCCTGAGGTCAGCAGGCTGGAGGAGGAGGAGGAGGAGGAGGAGGAGGAGGAGGAGGAGGGGTGTTCCACATCCTGGACTTTGGACCTCCATGTTCTTCTCTGCAAGGCAGCTGACAGCGCAGGGGGGGCAGATTTTCAGCAGAAAACCTGAGAAGGTTTAGAACAGGGGTCTCCAACCTTGACAACTTTATGACTTGTGGACTTCAACACCCAGAATTCAACTTCAGCTCAGCATGGCTGGCTGAGGAATTCTGGGAGCCAAAGTCCAAAGTCACAAAGACCCCCAGTTTAGAAGACGGGGAGAACCTCCTTGGAAAGACGGCCCGTTGGGTGGGCTGAGGGGGCTCTCGGGACAGTTCAGGGGAGGAACTCCCAGGTTCAGCGACGGAAGCTCAGCCTGGACATGGCCAGGCGCCTGAGCCAACTCTGCAACACAAAAGGGCAAGAAGAGGCACGTACAACTCCCGTCTTAATCATGCTGAGATTTCTTCAGATCTTCTTGACTTCCTTCTGCAAAGAGGAAGCGACGCGACCCTGAAAGAGGAACTCTCTCGGTTCCTTCTGTCCCACCTGGGCCACGAAAAAACAGAGGAAGCATGTGGCAGCTTTGGATCGTGGCCCTCTTTCCTCTTGCAGGTGAGTTCTCGAGTCAGAAAGGTTTTGGGGTAGGGAAGAGCCACGTTCTCCGGCAGAGGAAGGAACAGGACAAACACGTCGGGCCAGGTTGGCAGCAGGAGAATTTGGGACTCCTCTGGGCTTCACTTCCCCTAACCCAGGAGGAACTCCGAGAGAGAGAGAAAGAAAGGGGTCTGGGGCCTCTGTCCCCAGCCAACAGCAGCCGACCCAAAACCAAAAGCTGAACCCCAGGAAAGCACAGATTGTGTGACAGGACCACCAGCCCTTTTCCAAAAGCGAAGCTGAGCTTCATAGGTGGAGCAAGCCAGGCCTTTTTTTAGGGTGTCGAAAGAAGTTCTCGCGAGCAGTTTGAAAAAGAGAGAATTAAAAATTCAACTAACCACGCCCACACTTTCGTTCCCCCCCAAATTTCCCTGTCTGAATCAGATCACAAAAGAGCTTAAAAAAAGAGGAGAGCAGGAAAGAAATTTAAAGAGTTGAACGCTTAGAGCGGGCTTCATTTGTGTTAAAGAGCCAGCCGCTTCATTTCCATCAAAATGCTAAGTTTGGTTAAAATGAAAGGTGTTTTTCTGCCCTTTGCAGCTGTGTGTGTGTGTGTGTGTGTGTGTGTGTGTGTGTGTGTGTGTGTGTGTGTGTAGTCAAGCCAGGTGTGGAAATCCTGTTTAAGTAGGGTTTAGGGTTCAAAGGACTGAAAACTCAGAAAATGGGTCAGTTTGTTAACTGAGATTAATGAGTTGTCTGAACACAGCGGGGCCCATTGATGGTGGGTTTGTTCGTTGTTGTTTTTCCGCTGGCAACTAGTCTTTGCTTCTGATTTCCAACAAAAAACACTCCATGGCTAAAATGATCCACTTAATGGCTACGGCATCTGCTTATCGACTGCCACAAAAAAGGTTGTAAAAATCCGGTGCAGTCAAGTGGTGACTCTGTTAGCAACTGGCATGATTTATTTATTTTTTATAATCCCATTTATATCCCGCCCTTCTCCGAAGACTCAGGGCGGCTTACAATCTAAGAAGCACAAATCAATGTGCTTAGCATTAGAATTACGACCATAATTCCAGTCTCAATTATAGTCGTAAATCGAGGACTATCTGTAATCACCTATAATAATCGGAGGCTGTATTCTGAGATCCAAACGCCTACACAGGCACTATCATCTTCAGAATGGTAGGGTGGCATTTTTTCACAACGCTGAAGTGTCCCTGTTTGTGTGTCGCACTCCCTCTGGGTGTGGGAATTGCAACATCAGTCTGTAGACGCCCAGCACCTCCATCCCCAGGCCTAGGCAAGGTCCGGTTGCAGAAGAGGGGTCACTCCTGGAGATAAACAGGATTGGGACCATCAGTATTTTTATGGGCATTTTGCCTGGCACCTGCAAGGTCCTCTCCCTAATAATTTAATTTAATTAATTTAATTTAATTTACCGGTAATATTCTATTTTATTATTAATTGTGGTACTTGGGAGAAAAATACCCTACCTTGAGATGGAGCGCATCTGGGGGAGGCAGCAGTATCTGTTGAAAACATGCAACCTTCGGGGCATGGAGCAGATCCTGGTTAGGAACAGATGACATGTTTTATCACCCAGGGCTGGCTGCACATTCAGTTCTGACTAATTTATTAAATGTTGGCTAAATAGCAGCCTGTTTTAGCAGCCTGGTTCATCCAGACGTGTGCGATTTCAACAGGATCTCATTTACAGCTTTGGAACACCATCAAGACGTCTGAAAAAAGATTGAAAATAGAATTATTTAAAGTAGAGGGGAGATGTTCTGCTCGCTGGAGACCTTGCAGTGATACCTTGCAATGTCATTTTTATTTTCCAGCCCTCCAAGGGGTGGATCACGACTCCAAAGAGGGCTCAAAGGGGTCTCGGCAAGAATTTCAAGACGGGCTCACCAGGAGCAACAAGACGGTGCCAGAGAATGAGACAAACACCCCTTGGAGATCAGCGTGGGTGGTCAGCACAACCGGCCCTCTCCTGACGGAGCAAAGCAGCCCTGACTACAAAGCCAGTAAGCTTCCAAAGGAGGGGGGAGGGAATACAAATCCCAGGGCCTTGTCCTCTTCTCAAGAGAGCCAACGCTGCCATCCGCTTTCCCTGAGGTTGCACAGCTGTAACCAAAGGATAACAGAGTTGGAAGGGACCTTGCAGGTCTCCTAGTCCAACCCCGGGCTCTTTATTCTCCGTGACTGAAATTTTATTTAGTTTACCAGAATATAAAATACAAAGGAAATGGAAATAATTGGAATCTAGGGGAGGAAAAAAGGAAGGAAGAGGAGAAAGTGTGGGGTAGAAGGGGGAAAAGAAAAGAAAACGGCATTGACTTCTGACTCCTTGTAGCACAACAGAAGATAGTAACGTTTCAACTTATCATTTTTGTACAATAATAGAGGTGGTCCTCAACTTACAACCACAATTCAGCTCAAAGTTTCTGTTGCTAAGCGAGACTGTTGTTAAGCGGGTTTTGCCCCATTTTATGACCTTTCTTGCTGCAGTTTCTAAATGAATCCCTGTTAGGGCAGTAACACAGTTGTTCCATGAATCCGGCTTCCGCACTGACTTTGTTGTCAGAAGGTCGCATAAGGGGATCTCACGTGGCCCCGGGACGCTGCGACCGTCATAAACACGAACCAGTGGCCAAGCATCCAAATTTCTATCACGTGACCATGGGGGGGGGGGATGCCACAACGGTCGTAAGTGTGAAAAACAGTCGTAAGTCACTTTTTTCAGTGCTGTTGTAACTTCAAATGGTCATTAAATGAACTGTAGCAAGTTGAGAACCATTTCTGTAACAACAAACTTATCTAATCAGCCAAAGTTTCATTATTTTCCATCACAAGCACAAAATCCAGATGCTGATTAATAATAATAATAATAATAATAATAATAATAATAATAATAAGAATAAGAATAAGAATAAGAATAAGAAGAAGAAGAAGAAGAAGAAGAAGAAGAAGAAGAAGAAGAAGAAGAAGAAGAAGAAGAAGAAGAAGAAGAAGAAGAAGAAGAAGAAGAAGAAGAAGAAGAAGAAGAAGAAGAAGAACTGTCAGGAAGTTTCTCCTTAGTTCTAAAAAAGATATATTAGAATTTATTGATGGTGGAAATATTTTCAAAGAAAAGTTTATAGTTTTAAAATGGAGGCCTCCTTTCTCCCCCAAACGTTGTCCCCACATCACAGTGACTTGCACCCACTAATTCTTCCCCCTCCTGGCTCCTTCAGGGAAGCTGGTGGCCCCCACCATCACCGTCCATGCCCAGAACGGGACCTGCCAGGTCCTCCTCAGCTGTGCCGTGCCAGAAGAGGAAGCTGGCCACCTGAACTTCACCTGGCTCCAGGTCAACGGCAGCGAGGTTCTCTCCACGGCGCAGACGTTGCACGTCGCCCAGAAGCCACAGCAAGGTGTCCCGGACTATATCTGCACCGTTCGCAACCAGGCAGGTGAAAGTTCCAGCGTGGTTTCGCTGAAGGAGCATTGCCAGGGTGAGCGCAGATTTTGGTACAAAAACCGGTGATGTTAATGCACCAGAGGGCTTCACCCGGGGGTACAGCAATGTTTGGGGGTTGTCCAACGGGGGTACATTTGAAGTTGTGAGGGCAAAGGCTGGCACACAAACACAACATGGCTGCTGCAGTAGCCGTGCCAGTCAAAAACATCCATTTAGAAGAAGATGGAGATTTATGATATTTATAAATTATATTTATATTTAGGATTATAGTGATGGTATTTGTAAATATTTATTTAGTACATTTATATATCGCTCATCTCAGTACTCAAAATGACTCTGGGTTAAACGCTCCTAGATGTTCCTTATTCATCCTTGTTCGTCCTCAAAGAACTCTGCAGATAAAACTGCCAACAGAAACCAACTAAAGCCCTTCAAAGGGTCTTAAGTAAACCAAAACACCCAGTAAGCCCAAGCAATAAAAGCAAAAACCATCCACAATCTACAGTGAAAGGACTGTAACAGCCACTAGGTAGGACAAACAGGTGGAAGACGAGCAGAGCTCATCTATGAATGCAGCCAAAGGACACCATGAAAACTCTTTAATCTCACAACAGATGAAGAATCTCAACCATACTTTCCACTGGGAAACTATCCTAAGCCAAAAAAACCCTAAAGGATTCCTAGAAATTTGGCCTTCTGACAAATCAGTCATCAACCGACACATAGGGATAAACTACATTTACATGCCATTGCAAAAAGACAATTAATAAAGCTAAGAAGGAACCACAAAGATCAGAACATATCCTTTCCAGTTACCAACACCCAGCTAAGCAGGGATTAACACCAGACAAAAAGAATCAAACAGAAAAACAATAACCTAATTAAGGAACTACCAAGGAGAAAAGCACACCTCACTACTGGCAGAGCAAAATATTATTTATTTATTTATTTATTTATTTATTTATTAGTTTTTATAAACCGCCCTTCTCCCGAGGGACTCGGGGCGGTGTACAGAGGAAGGAATGTATACAGATTGAACAATAAAAATAATAAGAAACACTAATGAAAACAAACTGGGGCCCCAATTAACGCTATCATGCCAGGCCGGACTGCTGAAACAGGAAAGTTTTTAAGTCGCGACGGAAGGTACGGAGGTCAGGGGCCATCCGGATTTCGGTTGGTAAGCTGTTCCAGAGGGCTGGCGCACCCACTGAGAATGCCCTCCCCCTGGGGGCCACCAGCCGACATTCCTTGAGCGGTGGCACCCTGAGGAGGCCCTCTCTGTGGGAGCGCACAGGACGGTGGGGTGCTGACATTGGCAGAAGGTGCTCCCGTAGGTAGTCCGGACCCATGCCATGTAGGGCTTTGTATGTCATTGTTAGCACCTTGAACTTCACACGGAAGGCAACCGGAAGCCAGTGCAGCGCATGGAGGAGAGGTGTGATATGGGAGTATCGGGAGGCTCCCAAGAGTGTCCGTGCCGCCGCACTTTGCACCAGTTGAAGCTTCCGAGTGGATCTCAAGGGCAGCCCCATGTAGAGAGCGTTACAATAGTCTAGGCGAGAGGTCACAAGGGCATGGGTGACTGTACGTAAGGAATCCAGGTCCAGATAAGGCCGTAGTTGGCGAACTAGTCGAACCCGGGAGAAGGCCCCCTTGGTCACAGCTCCTATGTGGTCTTCCAGGGAGAGCTGCGAGTCTAGGAGGACACCCAGGTTGCGGGCCCTATCAACAGGGAGAAGTAACTTGTCCCCAATGTTAAGCAGTGGGACGTTCTGAATATCCTGGCTTGCCGGTACGTACAGCCATTCAGTCTTGTCCGGGTTCAGTTGAAGCCTGTTTCTCCCCATCCATTCCCGGACCGCTTTCAGGCAGCGGGACATCACGTCTAGGGCATCACTGATATTGTTTGGAGTTGAGATAAAAAGCTGGGTGTCATCAGCATACTGATGGTACCCTACTCCAAAACTGCGAATGATCTCACCCAGCGGTTTCATGTAGATGTTGAACAGGAGAGGCGAGAGGACCGACCCCTGAGGGACTCCGCAAGCGAGAGGCCTCGGGGTCGACCTCTGTCCCCCTGTCAGCACCGACTGCGAGCGACCCTGGAGAAAGGAGGAGAACCAACGCAGAACCGTGCCTCCCACTCCCAGTCCCCTGAGGCGTCGCAGCAAGATACCATGGTCGATGGTATCGAAAGCCGCCGAGAGGTCTAATAAGACTAGGACAGAGGAATGGCCCCTGTCCCGGGCTCTCCAGAGATCATTCATCAGAGCGACCAATGCCGTCTCCGTGCTGTAGCCCGGCCTGAAACCCGATTGGTACGGGTCTAGATAAACCGCTTCATCCAGGATCTGAGGAAGTTGGTGCGCCACCACGCTCTCAACAACCTTCGCAAGGAAGCGAAGATTGGAGACTGGACGAAAGTTGTTCAAAGAGGATGGGTCCAAGGTGGGCTTCTTGAGGAGAGGTCTCACCACCGCCTCCTTCAAGGCGGTGGGGAAGTGACCCTCACTCAGAGAAGCAGAGATGATCGCTAGGAACCAGCCTCGTGTCCCCTCTCGAGCTGCATAGGCCAGCCAGGAAGGGCACGGGTCCAGTAAGCATGTGGAGGAGCTCAACCTTCTCATAATCCTGTCCACTTCCTTAGGAGTTACAGGATCAAATTCTTCCCAGATGACGTCGACAAGACTGTCCATGTCTTGTTCTTCCATCTCAGCCCAGTTGGAGTCCAGGCCAGTTCGAATCCGAGCAATTTTATCCAGCAGATATTGACCAAATTCCTCGGCTCGACCCTGCAAGGGTTCCTCCCTCACCTCTTGGTTTAATAGGGAGCGAGTCACCCTGAACAAGGCAGCCGGGCGATTATCTGCGGACGCGATGAGGGTGGAAAAGTAGTTGGATTTTGCCACCCTTATCGCAGTGAGATAAGACCTGGTGAGGATTCTTAGTCGCAATCGGTCGGATTCGGATCGACTGGATCTCCAACGGCTCTCTAGGCCCCGTCTCCGACGCTTCATCTCCCGGAGCTCCTCGGTGAACCATGGGGCTCGCTGGGATCTGCGCCGGGTCAGAGGCCGCAAGGGTACAACTCGGTCCAGAGCCTCCGTGGCTGCATTTTCCCAGGTTTCCACTAAGGCATCTGCCGAGCTGTGAGCAGGGGGTGCATGCGTGTCCCTAAGCGCTGCCTGGAACTTATCAGGGTCCATTAGGCGCCTAGGGCGGTACCATCTGACTGGCACCGTGCACCCATGGTGGGGGGTGGCAAGGGGGAAGTCTAGCCGCAGGAGGTGGTGATCGGTCCATGACAGGGGCGTAACAGTTGTGGCACCCCCACCGATATCATCACGCCACCGTCCAGACAAGAACACCAAGTCTGGGTTGTGGCCTCTCTCATGAGTCGGCCCAGAAATTATTTGCAACAGGTCCATGGCCGCCATGGAAGCCATGAACTCCCGAGCCAGTTCGGACGATCCTCCC
Source organism: Vipera berus (assembly GCF_964194415.1). NCBI lineage: Eukaryota > Metazoa > Chordata > Lepidosauria > Squamata > Viperidae > Vipera > Vipera berus. The sequence continues at coordinate 1,676,816 of NC_138219.1, forward strand.
AGGGACGGTAGGTTAAAGTCGCCCAAGACCATGAGTCTTGGGAATTCAACCACCAACCCTGAGAGGACATCGAGTAGCTCGGGAAGGGCCGCCGCTGCACGATTAGGTGGTAGGTACGCCAGCAGCAGGCCCAACTGCGCCCCTGGGCCGTATCTCAGTAGGAGAGACTCACACCCGACCATCTGAGGGACGGTGGTCTCTCGCGGGCTAAGGGATTCCCTGATGATAACTGCCACTCCCCCGCCCCTCCCATGAGCCCGGGGCTGGTGCAGTACCTGGAAACCTGGCGGGCAGAGGTCAACCAGAGGAACACCCCCCTCTGGGCCCAGCCAGGTTTCCGTGATGCAGGCCAGGTCCGCATGCTCACTCTCCACTAGGTCACGAATGAGGTGAGCTTTGTTAGCTACGGACCTTGCATTCAGGTAGACCAGCCTTAGCATGGGAGGGTGCGCACCTTTGCTCCCGGGTCCTCCGGGGGAGAACAGAGGGTCGGAGCGTCTCACCGCTTGTACAGAGCGGAGATGACACTCCCGGTGACGATACGGCCCTCTGTCTGTGCACCTTCTGCCATTCCCCACCATCCTAGGGATGGGACGTTTGTCAGTACGCCACTGGGTGTTATCGGCGACTGGTCCTCGTTGTACGCCGTCGCGAACGGCCGTGGGCCTGGCATGCGTTATGGTGGCTGGAAGGCGTGCCTTTCCCGCGCAACCATAGTCTTCTCCCTCCCCCCTCCCTAACCCCACAAAAAACTTAACTAGGAACTTAATCAGGGGCCTCTTGTTGGGTTTATGCTGGAGGCCCCTGACCCTGCCCGGCCATCTCTCAGAGGCCCAGTGGTTGGGCCCGTCATCAAGATTGGATGTGATGCAGGCGGGTCCCACCCAGGAGAGTGGGGAACCCCTGAGGGCGTGCAGTACTGTGCTAGAGTATTGAACGAGCATAGTCACAGGTGGTTCCGGGAAGGCTGTCCCCTGGATGGTGAATTTGCAGGAGGGTCGAGTCGGGTAGGTGCGTTTCTGGATCGTCGCCCTGCCACTGCCACTTGGCCGGGCGAACCCCCAGAAGCAGGCCACTCCTCATCCTCTCACGATGGGTTGTGTCTCTGCTTCCGGAGGTGGTCCAGAACGTACTCTGGGTGAAGCATACCCCATAGAGCTCTCACCTCTATGGGGTTGCAGGTGTAAGGCCCAGCCACTCTGCCACCGTGGCTAGCACCCAGGCCCGTTATGTCCTGTGGGGAGAGAATGGGCAAGGATGATTGAGAGCGGGCAGAAGGCAGGATGGGGGATCCATTAATTGGCGTCAGCTCTGGTGGTTCAGCCGCCTAAACAGTTCCCTCCCTGATCCTCTGGGCGTTGTTCCCGGCCGCAGCTCCATGGCCCCTATTGGTTGGGGACCATCCGGAGCGTGGCCTCCCAGAGGTATGGGAGTCCCTGGTGTCATGCCGCTGCTGTTGCCGTCTCCGATCAAGGTGTCTCGAGGAGGTGGCCGCAGATGCCTCGCCGCCGCCGCTACCGCCGCTGTCTGAGGCCCCTGGGCAAAAACGGTCTAAGGCCCAGAGAGGCTGTCACCGCCGTCTTCGCCTTCGTTGCCGCCGCTTCCGTCGTACAGGGCATAGAGGAGTCGTTGGCACTCGGAGACGCCGCCGCTATCCGGGAGCAGATTAGGCAGCCGAGGCAAAAACAGCAGCTCCGGCCCTGTTCAGGATTGTTGCAACAGCCGTAGCGGTACAGGGGGCGGGCCGGAGATGCCACGCCGTCAGTGCTACCGCCGCTGTCAAGGCCCCTGGGTGGCGAACGACTAGGCCTGGAGAAGCAGTCCCGGCCGCCGTCGTCTTCGCTGCCGCCTCTTCCACCGCCCAGCTGATCCGCGGCGCCTCCTCTGATCCTCGGAGACACCGCCGCTGCCCGCTGCTGCTGCTGTTGGTTTCGTTGCCGGCGCCTCCGCCGCACAGCTGATCTGCGGAGACGCCGCCCTTGCCCGGTGATCGGCATCGGAGGAGACCGCAGACCAGGGCTCGCTGGGCTCTCACCGCCGAAGATGCCGCCGCCATCCGGGAGCCGGTCAGGGGCAGAGCAGAGCCTCCGGCCCCTCCTGGATGGCTGCGACGGCTGTCGTGGTCCAGGGCTGTCGTGGTCCAGGGGCGGGCCTCTCGTCGCCGACGCCGCCGAAGATGCCGCCGCCTCCGCCACCCAGCTGGTCTAGCTGGTCCGCGGCGTCTCCGTCGATAGTCCGGAGAAGCCGCCGTCCCCGGGAGCCGGTCAGGGGGCCGGGGCAGAGCAGAGCCTTCGGCCCCTCCTGGATGGCTGCCATGGCTGTCGTGGTCCAGGGGCGGGTCTCTCATCTCCAGCGCCGCCGAAGATGCCTCCGCCTCCGCCACCCAGCTGGTCCAGCTGGTCCGCGGCGCCTCCGCTGATAGCCCGGAGACGCCGCCGTCACCCGGGAGCCGGTCAGGGGGCCGGGGCAGAGCAGAGCCTCCGGCCCCTCCTGGATGGCCAGGGGCGGGCCTGGAGACGCCCCGCCACCACCGCCACCGCCGTTGCCAGGCTCCCTGGATCAACGACCAGCCTGGGGGCTTGAAAGTCGTCGCCGCAGCCGCTGCCATCCTTGCCGCCGGGGCCTCCGCCGCACAGCTGATCCGCGGAGGCGCCGCCCTTGCCCGGCAGTTTGACAAGCGGTAGAGGCAGGGCGGAGGTGCTGGCCCCGTTTATAACGGTTGCCAACGGCCCAGGCGGCGGGGCGGGGATGTCCCGGCACCCCTGCAGCTGTTTCGGGAGGCAGCGGGCGGCATAATTGCCCAGCTCATCTGCCCGAAATTCTGGCCCCACCCCAGGGGACCATTGACATCCCTGGGGGGCTCCTGGGGGGACGCCTTACTGTTGGGGGCTACGGAGCTCTCCCCAGCGCGTCCGCCATCTTTGGAGCCGGCAAAAAAAAAAAAAAAATAGGGAGAAAACCCCACACTCACCAACACTGATGATGTTTCCTAGTTTGGTAATGGAACGGCGGCAAGAAAACAACCAAGCTCAGAGAGCACCAAGGGATCTACAGTTTTTCTATTTTTCTATTTCTGTTTAATTAAAATTATGTTTGTTAACAAAAGCAGGAGAGCCAGAGCACCTGGCAGGCATCAAGAATGGCATTTATAGATGACCTATAAAGCCCTAAATGGCAGGGGTCTGGGTTATTTACGGGAGTACCTTTTGCCGGCGTTAACTTCCCATCGTCCTGTGCACTCCCACAGAGAGGGCCTCCTCAGGGTGCCGTCAGTCAGGGAATGTCGAATGGCGGCCCCCAGGGGGAGGTCCTTCTCTGTGGGCGCGCCTGCCCTCTGGAATCAGCTTCCGGTGGAGCTTCGGATGGCTCCCGTCCTTCGCTCGTTTCGCCGCGACCTGAAGACTTGGCTATTGCCTGAGGGACTGGGATTTTAGATTTTAAATTTTAAATTTTACATTTTAGAACATGTTTTATTGTTTAGGGCTACTTGGTTTAATTTATTTTAATTTTGTATATTATGTGTTGTATATAGTGTTTTAATTGCTCTGTACACCACCCCGAGTCCGTCGGGAGAGGGGCGGTATATAAATCCTAATAATAATAATAATAATAATAATAATAATAATAATAATAATAATAATAATAATAATAATAATAATAATAATAATAATAATAATAATAATAATAATAATAATAATAATAATAATAATAATAACAACAACAATAATAATTTAAGGCATGGCCACCTTCCTTTTCTAAGCTGAAAGGTGTTTGCAATCCTAGGGGGCCATGGCACAGGAGAGCACAGGAAGAAAATTCATGTGGTATGACTCACCCAGGAAGATATCCTGAAAATATATAACCACAGGTAGTGGAGTGGAATGTCAAGAGTTTGAGTGTTAGTCTAACTTGTAGATAACACAAAATATTTAGCAAAGGTTAATGCTACAGTTAAGAAGACCAGGCTCTTCAATTTCCAGATGTGGAGTTTGGGTTAATGTTGGTGGTACAATTTCTTGTCAATCTTATCACAGAATTTAGAAATCATCATGCACTGATGATGTTGCCTAGTTTGAGTAATGAAACATATGTGAGAAAACAACCAAGCTCAGAAAGTACCAAATATTCTTCTTTATCAATCCTCTTGTTGAGGGTGAAGAAGGAGAGTGCAAAAGTTGGCTTGAAAACCAAGATCATGGCATCCGGCCCTCTCAATTCCTGGCAAATAGATGGGGAAGAAATGGAGGTAGTGACAGATTTCATTTTCCTGGGCTGCAAAGATCACCGCAGATGAGGACTGTAGCCAAGAAATTAAAAGACGCTTGCTCCTGGGGAGAAAGCCATGGCAAATCTAGACAGCCACTAAAAAGCAGAGACGTCACCCTGCCAACAAAAGTGCGTATAGTCAAGGCTATGGTCTTCCCAGTTGCAATGTATGGCAGTGAAAGCTGGACCATAAAAAAGGCTGAGCACCAAAGAATTGAAGCCTTTGAACTATGGTGCTGGAGAAGACTCCTGCGAGTCCCTTGGACTACAAGGCGATCAAACCGGTCAGTCCTAGAGGAGATCAACCCTGACTGCTCTTTAGAAGGCCAGATCCTGAAGCTAAAACTCAAATCCTTTGGCCATCTAATGAGAAGGAAGGACTCACTGGAGAAGAGCCTCATGCTGGGAAAGATTGAGGGCAAGAGAAGAAGGGGACGACAGAGAATGAGGTGGCTGGATGGAGTCCCTGAAGCAGTAGTAGTTGTTGTTGTTGTTAGTTGCGAAGTCGTGTCCGACCCATCGTGACCCTATGGACAATGTTCCTCCAGGCCTTTCTGTCCTCTACCATCTTCTGGAGTCCATTTAAGCTCACGCCTACTGCTTCAAATGAAGCAGTAGGCGTGAGCTTAAATGGACTCCAGAAGATGGTAGAGGACAGGAAGGCCTGGAGGAACGTGGTCCATGGGGTTGCGATGGGTCAGACACAACTTCGCAGCTAACAACAACAGCATCAATCCAACTTCTGTCCAGTGCAGGACTGACAAGGATTTTGTGACCAATGACCATCCAGCCTCTGTTGAAAAACCTCACCACTTCCAGTGGCAGCCTGTTCCTCTGGCTGATGGCTTTTGTACTCTCAGGAAGTTGAAGACAACAACTGCCAGTGTGTTGCACATGATCACCAGGGATGAAGCTCGACTAGAGCATCCTTGCCTACTGTAGGAGTCCCTACTCTAGTCAGGGATCTGGGCTACACTAGATGATCTGCAGAGACCGTTCCAACCCATTATTCTATGATTAAATACACCATAAAACCAGAGTTAGGTATTTTGGGCCGGCAGTGCTGGATGCCCTGATTGGGGTTGATGAGAGTTAAATCCGTACCCCAACTTTCCCCAACCTGGTGCCCATCAATTGGGTTGGGATTACCAGCCTGGTGGGTCATTTTTGGGGAGTGGTGTCCTAAATCATGCTTCATAAAAACGCTTAAACCACTCTGCAATTTTGCTAGAAAAAAGTAGGGTTTGGGGAAGGATCCAATTGACTTTGCTTTTATTTTGGGTTCCTATAGATCCGCCTATCACCAGCAAACACCTCTCGGCGTCTTTTTATGCTAAATACATCGTCCCACCTTTGATCGTTCTTGTGATCTTGCTGTTCCTCTTCTTAATGTACAGACGAAAAAGAGGAAGAGGTGAGAATACACTCTTTGTTCTTTAGCAAGAACACTTATTTGCAAAACTAATGAATAACAATTATTAAAATACATGACAAATGGTTGTAGGAATTGGGTGTGTCTAGGGATGCAGTGGCTCAGTGGGTTAGGACGCTGAGCTTGTCGATCTGAAGGTCGGCAGTTTGGCGGGTCGAATCCCGAGTGCCACGTAACAGAGTGAGCGCCTGTTACTCGTCCCAGCTTCTGCCAACCTAGCAGTTCGAAAGCACGTAAAAATGCAAGTAGGAAAACAGGGACCACTACGGTGGGAAGGTAACAGCGTTCCGTGCGCCTTTGGCATCTAGTCATGCCGGCCACATAACCACGGAGACGTCCTTGGACAAGCGCTGGCTCTTCGGCTTTGAAACGGAGATGAGCACCGGCCCCTAGAGTCGGAAATGACTAGCACGCACGTGCGGGGGAACCTTTACCTTTTAGAGAAAAGAAGGGCTGGGGGGGAGGACATGATAGCAGCCTTCCAATATTTGAGGGGCTGCCACAAAGAAGAGTTGGGGGTCAAGCTATTCTCCAAAGCAGCTGAAGGTAAGACAAGAAGCAACGGGTGGAAACTCATCAAGGAGAGAAGCAACCTGGAATTAAGGAGAAATGTCCTGACAGTTAGAACAATTAATCAGTGGAATGGCTTTTCTCCAGAAATTGTGGGTGCTGCATCCCTGGAAGTTTTCAAGAAGACTTTGGACAGCCATTTGTCCAGAATGTTATAAGGTCTCCTGCTTGGGCAGGGGGTTGGACTAGAAGACCTCCAAGGTCCCTTCCAGTTGTGTTATTCCTTTATTCCCTAAGATTTCATTCCAGGTTTTAGAAATACTGTCTTCCTTTCTTCTAAATCAGTGTTTTCAGACTTGATGACTTGAAGATGGGCTGTTTTCAACACCCAGAATTCCCCAGCCAGCGTGCTTTAAGATTGGGGTGTCCAACCTTGGCAACTTTTTTTTTTAATCCCATTTATATCCCACCCTTCTCCGAAGACTCAGGGCGGCTTACAATCTAAGAAGCACAAATCAATGTGCTTAGCAATAGCCTTCTATGTATATGCCTGCTTATTAGGGCTTTCACACACACCCAAGCGGCATTATTACAAAGTCAGCTTAATTGCCCCCAACAATCTGGGTCCTCATTTTACTTACCTCGGAAGGATGGAAGGCTGAGTCAACCTTGAGCCTGGTGGGACTCGAACCTGCGCTAATTGCAGGCAGCTGGTGTTCCTTAAGGAGGCATTAGCCCACTGCTCCACCCAGGCTCTTGAAGACTTGTGAACTTCAACTCCCAGTTGTGCTGGCCGGGGAATTCTGGGAGTTGAAGTCCGCAAGTCTTCAAGTTGCCAAGGTTGTACTTCAGCTCTCAGAATCCAGCCATCTTAAAGTTTGCAAGTGTAAAAAAACAACTGCTCTAAATTCGCCACGGTTAACAACATCCTTCCTGCTGCAGCCACATCTGATGCTTATCTTTTGAAAAATTAATCTTTTTCCACTGAATCTCCGGGAACCCCCTTGCGCTCATTTGCCTGAAATCCATACAACTTAAAGAGAAAAGAGGAGAGCCCCGTTGACCACATCCCCCTCCCACAGAAGCTGGGCACTTGCCTGTTTGATGGCAGACAATCTCGCAAACTCCTTCGGCTGGAGGGGCTTTAGGCCAAAAAGGTTGGACAAAGCCCAGCCAAACTTACCTGCAACTGCTTCCCTTTCCCAAATTTGAGGCTGATTGCCTTAGCAGAAGGGACACCCTCTGACCCCAGATGTTCTTGATCAAGGAAAGTACCCTCAACAGCAAGGCAAATCCTCACCACCCCCCACAACTCCCATTTATTGGAGAAGGGTGTGTTTGGATAGAGAGAGAGAGAGAGATCCAACCTAGAATTACAGAGAAATTTCCTGGCAGTGAGAACAATCTTATCAGTGGGACGGCTTCCCTGCACCAGTTGTGGGTGCTCCGTCACCGGAGGCCTTCCAGAAGAGACTGCACAGTCATTTGTCTGAAATGGCACGGGGTCTCCTGCTGGAGGAGGGGGTTGGGCTAGAAGACCTCTGAGTCCTTTCCAACTCCATTATTCTGGATTCTGTAAGGCTAAAAAAAACAGTGTAGATTTGACCAGGAATGACAGTGGCTTGGAATAAAAACTCACCTCTGCCAAAAAAATGTCATGCATGCATAGCCAGGTGAACTTTGTGCCACATGATAATCTGATTAGGGGAGGCTGCCTCAGCAGGAATTCCAGCTCAACCCATCCAGTCAGTTTATAATTTAGTGCAAGCAGACTATGGATTAATTCAGTAACCAGATTGTGTGAATGCAACCTCCAGTACTGGCACCTAAACAAGTCGAATAGAATAGAATAGAATAGAATAGAATAGAATAGAATAGAATAGAATAGAATAGAATAGAATAGAATAGAATAGAATAGAATAGAATAGAATAGAATAGAATAAGTGAACAGAGTAGAATAGAATAGAATAGAATAGAATAGAATAGAATAGAATAGAATAGAATAGAATAGAATAGAATAGAATAGAATAGAACAGAACAGAACAGAACAGAACAGAACAGAACAGAATAGAATAGAATAGAATAAGTGAACAGAATAGAATAGAATAGAATAGAATAGAATAGAATAGAATAGAATAGAATAGAATAGAATAGAAAAGAATAGAATAAGTGAACAGAGTAGAGTAGAGTAGAACAGAACAGAACAGAAGAACAGAACAGAACAGAACAGAACAGAACAGAACAGAATAGAATAGAATAGAATAGAATAGAATAGAATAGAATAGAATAGAATAGAATAGAATAGAATAGAATAGAATAGAATAGAATAGGAGTTGAAAGGGACTTTGTAGGCCATCTAGTCCAACCCCCCCCCCTGCCTTAAAATGGAAACTTAGAAAGCAGCTGGCCAAGAGGTCATGTCTCAGTCCCTTTTATGTCCTACTTGGAGCCTCCTACCAGATTACTACAGATTAGTGACTGCCTCATAAAGCCCTCATTCACAGTTACAATGGTGATGAAAAAGTAACTTTGCAACCAATTGTTACTCTGACAACCATTGCAGTCTGTAAAGCAAAGAAAAGCTGAAGTCAGATTGTAAGCACAATTTTGGTTTCACTTGCCAACCATTTCACTGTTCTGGTCATTAAGTGAGGACTCCCTGGAGTACCACTGAAGAGATAGCTTGGTCAAAGTTTACTTGCTGGCAGATCAATTCTCCATGACTTCAGATCTCCGGGAAGGACCTTGACTGACATTTCACAACCCTCACACCCCAATCCAAGGCTGGCATGACTAGGCAATGAAACAACCATCGGTCCTGCCCATGGGCAAGATGCTGGGCAGGGGGTGGGGTACCCCGCATAATGCCTGCAGCAGCCCAGCCTGCACGCAAGCGGCAGATTCCCCAAAGAATTCATGTTTCTTTTCTTTCCCGTCCGACAGAAATCCACAGCAGCATGGAGTCCATCAACGAATCTTCAGGTACATCCTCTTTGTAACCACGGCCCTCATCAAGAGCCACAGCCGGGCCACATTCACATTTCTTGGGTGCCTGCTCTGGGGTGCTGCAAATCGGGGGTTTGTGCTTTCATGTAGCAGTAAACAGGGTGTCATGCACAATAAATCAGGAAGTCCAGACCGTTCAAATGAACATTGCAAGCTTGCACTCTCTACAAGAATCTGGCCAACTAACAGTCAACACAAACTGGCGGCAGATAAGAGTCAACGGAACTCGAGGTGGGCTGGACTTAGATCACTTGTGGGCGTGAAGGGACTCATGGCTGATGACGCATTTGACCCTTCCCTCCCTCCCCCCCTCGGACTCAGCCTGGTCATCTCCTACATCGGGGTTGTAAATCAGAGCAGGGGGAACCCAACCTTGCCAACTTCCAACTCCCAGTAGATAGCACATTCAATGGTGGTGGATGTTGGGTGTTGTGGTTCTAGCAGGTCTGTAGGTGGAGCACCCATTCTCCATCGTGAGCATGAACAGGGCGAATTCTCATTTCAGACTCCGAGAACGAGGTGCCTCCTTCGGTGGAACAGATGGCAGAGGTCAGCTTCCTTCCTGAGGTAATCCGGTTGTGCCATGTGGGGAGGGGAACGGGAGCCCCATTTCCTCTCCCACCTTTGCCTGGTCTTCTGCATGGCGTAAGAAACAGAAAGAGTCCTCGGCTCACATCCAGTTGCTTAACAAACCATTCAGGTTGCAACAGACCTACCTTGGGGCTGGTTACAACCCAGTTCCGAGGGTCGGGCCTTCTCCACGATCACCCGACCGAAGCCTATCTGCTCCGTCACGTGGTCACATTTAAGGCTGTTTGCAGCATCCTGCGGTCATGTGACCACGTTTTATGGCGGTTTTCCCCAAAAGTGGTCCTTTAACAAAACCGTGCCCATAGGGAATCATTGGTTCGCTTAACAACCACAGCGATCGCTTTACAAGCACAGCATTTGCTTAACGACCACCACAAAAAAGGGGTTAAAAACTGGCCGATGAAGTGACTGAGTCATTTTTTGGCCATCGTGACACGCCACCTTAATAAGCAGGCTCAGTTGTGGTCCTATGTCGAGGACCACGTATAAGATGGCTCCTCTTCAGAAGAGAAATGGCTTCTCCCCAGGGGGATGGACAGGTGTCCCTCAGCTGAGCCTTTCCTAAGGGTCTGCTGCCACCCGGAGCCAGAGGCTGCAAGAGTAAGTCTAATAATTCTAATTCTTCACCTTCTCTTCTCTCTCCTCCTCCTTCTTCTCTTCTTCCTCTCTTCTCCTTCTCCTCCTCCTCCTCCTTCTCCCTTCCCTTATTCTCCTCCTTCTCCCTCCTCCTCCTCCCTTCTCACTGCTCCTTCGCAACATTCTGCTTCTTCCTTTTCTGGCACCCTGGCCATTGTTACCTGATGCTGTTGTATTGTCTCTCTGGTGCTGTCTTCCCCGTCTTCTTCTGGGCCTGCCTCGTGTTCGTTGAGCCGCTCCTCTTTTGGTGCATGCCTGCTATGGTGCAGCCTCTCCAGGTGAGCAAATCGTTCTATTTGCTGTTTCTGTGTGTAGCTTAAGGTTGGTACTGTGCCAATTCTTTCTCTTACGGTCTTGTTTCTGATTTTCTCTCTTCTGGTCACTCCAGCAGCTTTCCCCAAATATCTCATTTCCATGGTGACGAACTTTATGTTTCATCGGAAGGGTCAAATTCTGCCTCCCTTTTGCAATTGTAGCAGCATTTGGAGAAAAGTGGATAAAACCCAGGCATTTTACCTTTGGCTTTAAATTGGACTGCTATAATTTGATTCTTTCCCTCCGAAAGACCACTAACAACTGTACTTGAGGCTTTAGAACAGGGGTGTGCAACCTTGGCAACTTTTAAGAGTTATGGACCTCAACTCCCAGAATTCCCCAGCCAGCATAAGCAGGCTGGGGAATTCTGGGAGTTGAGGTCCACAGATCTTAAAGTAGTCAAGGTTGAAAAACATCTGCTTTAGGGCTACGGATGTTAATTTGGACCAAAAAAGGGGTTTTGCTCTTCCTTGCAGGGCATTAAAGCTCTCTCTCAGGACAACACGTCCATCACAGGAGCAGCATCGACCATCAGCAACCAGGAAAACGCCTCCGATACACAGAAGCAACTTCCAAATCAAGCATGATTTTTTGCTTCAGATTCTGGGTCACTGCCTTCTCCCCATTTTAAGGAATTTGGGGTGGTGGGGTAGGGAAAGAGGGCTGGCCACCCCAGGCGAGAAGCTCTGGAATGACACACACACACACACACACACACACACACACACAGAGGAGGAGGCAGCCCCAGGCTTCCAAGACTGGAATCTTATCTCCAACTTTCCTGCTGGCAAAACCAGCACCAGAGGAACAGGACCATAAGTTTTGACACTTTTGACAAGACTCTCCTTCTGGACCACCTCCAAAAATTGGGAGTGGAAGAGACCACACTTGGAATACTATATCCAATTCTGATCAACACAATTTTTTTAAAAAAGATGTTGAGACCCTAGAAAGAGTGCAGAGAAGAGCAATAAAGATGATAAAGTTCTGGAGGTTAAACCACACAATGAACAACTGAGTGGGCTAGGAATGTCTCTTCTAACAAAGAGAAGGACTAGCGGGTGACGACATCTTCCAATCTCTCAGGGGCTGCCCCAAAGAAGAGGGAGTCAAGCTCTTCTCCAAAGCCCCTGAAGGCAGGACAAGAAGCAACGGATGGAAACTCATCAAGGAGAGAAGCAACCTGGAACTAAGGAGAAACTTCCTGACCATGAGAACAGTTAACCAGTGGAAGGGATTCCCTCCAGAGATTGTGGGTGGCTTTCAAAAATAAACTGGGAAAAAACCATTTGTTCACAATGGTGTAGGATGTCCTGTTTGGGCAGAGGGTTGGACTAGAAGACCTCCAAAGTCCCTTTCAACTCTATTATTCTGTGATCTAAGTTGAATGCAGCTTATTATAACGTTCTGCTCTTTGAGTGGGAGGTCAAATGAGGACTGCCATTCTGGGTGTCTGAGGTCTTTATTCCTCTCCCTATCATACTGAACATCTGTGTGAAACCACTGGAAGGAGTTATCCACCAGTTCAGGATGCTGTATCATCAGTCTGTAGGTGATACCCAGTTCTCTGCGCCTATTCTGGTTTGAATGGAGGTCACAGTGGAAACCCTGACTGGGTCTCTGAAGATTGTCATGGTCTGGATGGGTCAGACTCAGCAAGAGAGAGGCTACAAAATGGAATGAATAATTGCAAAATGGGGGGGGGGATAAAATGGAGAATGTAGATTTGCAACTATTATAAAAAGAACTAGTGTATAATATTTCAACATTACAATATGGGGAGCAAGAAAGAGGTCTGCCCTCGCTAACCCCCGGCTTCCAGAAACTTGCACGATCCTTATGGAGAAGGGCATGAGGTGGTACATCTCTTCGTTCTCTGGAGAAGCTGAAAATCCCCACGGGATCATCAAATCATTCTTGAGTAACATCTTGTGATACGTCTTTTCCCTGAATTCCCACCCTTGTGACCAACTGCCCGACTGCTTGCCAAGCAAATGATGTCCGTCTTTCAAGGGCTAAATGCAACTTCTCAGCCTCTTGTGGAAACTTGTTGTTAGTTGCGAAGTCATGTCCTACCCATCGCAACCCCATGGACAACGTTCCTCCAGGCCTTCCTGTCCTCTACCAGCTTCTGGAGTCCATTTAAGCTCACACCTACTGCTTCAGTGACTCCATCCAGCCACCTCATTCTCTGTCGTCCCCTTCTTCTCTTGCCCTCCATCTTTCCCAGCATGAGGCTCTTCTCCAGTGAGTCCTTCCTTCTCCTTAGGTGGCCAAAGGATTTGAGTTTCAGCTTCAGGATCTGGCCTTCTAAAGAGCAGTCAGGGTTGATCTCCTCTAGGACTGACTGGTTTGATCGCCTTGCAGTCCAAGGGACTCACAGGAGTCTTCTCCAGCACCGTAGTCCAAAGGCCTCCATTCTTTGGCGCTCAGCCTTTCTTATAGTCCAAGTGGAAACCCCACCAGGGGGTTCAAAACCACCTCCTGACCTGCAGGGGCTTCCTTGATTAGGAACAGACCAATTCTGACTAGGTACTGCCAAGAAAATGTCCACTGCTGGCGGAAGAGATGGGTCAAAGGGGCAGGGGGCAAATGAAGCTCACCTGGGATCAATGGCAGAGACACCTGGGGAGAGAAGGCTCATAGTGTAGGTAGATACTTGTCAATCTGTTCCAAGTTTGGGGGGTCCTCGGTGCTGTTCTCTGGCAGACATCTCATTACCTAACTTGGTAACATCACCAGCCTCAAATGTTTGAATGTTGGAATCCACGTTGAGGAATTTCAATGATTTAAGCTTCAATTAGCACCGATTATGTCACCTAGTTGGATAATAAAATGTCTGTAAATAAATAAGTAAATAAACCTTTATTGTCAAAGTACAACATGTGTACATTGAGATTAGCTGAGCCTCCCCCTGTGCTCTCTCCCCCCAACACACAGTGACAACAAACCCTCCATCCCACCACACCATGTGAACCAACTACGCCACACACCGGCCTCCCAAGTCAATTCTGCATAAGATTATATGTAACAAAACAACTATGCGCAAAAAGTACCAAGCACCCCAGAGTTGTCCTCCTTTTGTGACCTCCTCCTCCTCTGCACACCCTACTTCCCTCTGGCATTGATGATGTTACCTAGTTGGGCCCTGAAACGTCTGCAGGAAAACCACCAGAGCACATCAAGGACCCCACTGTCCAACCACGACCTAGATACGCTCTTTTATTGTTCCGTATCAATTTGTTATATCATCTGGAGTAATGTTTAATCTATTATTATTTCCTCCTTTGCAAAACTTACGATTTGCCATCCCAAACAGAAGTAGCAATTTTTTTCTTGTTCCTGTCATAACCGATGATCCAGCTATTTATCCTGTAATGAATCCCTTATTGTAAATAAACACCAGGAGTTCAAATTGGCTTAGATGTTCTTTGAATTGTGTTAATCCTTCAGTTTAACCTCCTCTTGAGCGAAAGTAAGCCATTAAGTCTTCGCCCTCCAGGCTTAAACGATCCCTTGGTGTAAGCTTACACTTACGGGATTATGATCCACCTAAACAAGAGGTGCGTCTTTCACATCTCTACATTTAGTTAACTGTGAACTGCAAATCCAGGATGCGTCTAATTCAAGGGTCACTTCTATGAAGAGAAAAGCAACTATGACATTCCTTTGAAGAAGGATCTTTATGTCTCTCTGTATCTCTGAGAAGGAAAAGGGTGACAGGCAATCTTGAATAATTTTTGGGAAGTTTGCTGTGGTAAGGTCAGAGGGGAAACCCCATTCACAACTCTGAGCACCTCTATAATGTCCAAGAAGCTATGGGGGGAGGGGGGACTTTGCAAAATGTGGCTTGGATCATTCGGAAACTGAATTGACACTGTTGCCATTTTCCTTCCTTCAGGACTCATAATGTTATAAATGTTCCAACTTCATCTCGCAATTTTCCCAGAAGATACATTTCTGAGATATGGATAGAGCTGTTCCATTCCAAGCATTTTCCTGCCTGTGAAAGGCGTGTTTTTGACCAAAACATTTGCATCCAGTGTCTTTTTTAATGGGTTACTTGAAGATATATGTGTTTTGCTTTTTTTTTAATTTCAAGACTTTTTTATGAATGAAACACCAAGTCAATACAAATTGAAAGTCTTTTTATATAATCTGTGGTGCCGGTGATTTAAGTTAATGTATGTTTGGCTGTTTGGCCCAACCTTTCATACTTTTGACCTTTCTGAATATTTTTAACTCTCCTGTGACGGCCACCAATTCAACCATCCTACTAGCATCCTGTCAAATAGCAGAAACATTTCCACCATTCCAGAAGATCTCCAAGACGTTACAGAGCACCCAGCCTCTATCTAATCTTTCTTCACTGAAGGACTTCAAGTCAAAAATCTCAAGGCTTTTCTCGCTGGTTAGAAGGAGGGGGGGTGTCTCCTGGCTCTTTAGGGCTTCCTCTGAATGTGTGCTTATGTGTGTGAATAAATGGTCTCCTCCTATGTAAATATATATTAAAAAAACTTTACATTTATTTTACACTAGCTAGTTAAATAAGGGACATGGTGGCTCAGTGGATTGGGACACTGAGCTTGTCGATCGGAAGGTCGGCAGTTTGGCGGGTCGAATCCCGAGTGCCGCGTAGCAGAGTGAGCGCCTGTTACCCGTCCCAGCTTCTGCCAACCTAGCAGTTCGAAAGCACGTCAAAATGCAAGTAGAAAAATAGGGACCACTCCGGTGGGAAGGTAACAGCGTTCCGTGCACCTTTGGTGTCTAGTCATGCCAGCCACATGACCACGGAGACGTCCTCGGACAAGCGCTGACTCTTCGGCTTTGAAACGGAGATGAGCACTGGCCCCTAGAGTCGGAAACGACTAGCACGCATGCGCGGGGGAACCTTTACCTTTTTACCTTTTTAGCTAGTTAAATAGGCCCTATCAGAGAGAGGATTGTCAAGGTTGGGAAACACCACACTAGACCGACCAAAAGCTGGAAGGGTCAACTACAGTTTCTTAAGAGCAGCTGGTGTTTCTGCAGAGAAGTCTCCTCTGTAGGGACCACACCAGACTTCACCAAAAGAGGGGGGGAAAGAATCCATGAAGAGCTGGATCCAAGGTCCTTGCACCTGTCCTACACCTCAGTGCTAGGGGAACTCAAAATGCCAGTCCCACCAAAAGGAGATGTGCAAGAAACAGAACTCTGTATGTCCCCCAACTCCTGAAGCGGCAGGAGGAGGAGGAGGAGGAGGAGACCAAGACCACCAAGAACAGACTCGATGACTTAGGAGGTGATCTTCTTCTTGCCCCAATTCTCTTCCTAAAGGGAGGTCTTACCTGACTTGTCACCTTGGCTCCCTCTTCTTGGTAAAAGAAACCCATTTAACAGAATAACAAAGTTGGGGGGAGACCTTGGAGGTCTTCTAGTCCAACCCCCTACTCAGGCAGGAGACCCTACGCCAGGGGTGTCAAACTCAATTTCATTGAGGGCCACATCAGCATTGTGGTTGCCCTCAGGGGGCCGGGTGGGTATGGCCAGGGTGGGCGTGGCCTACTGGGTGGGCGTGGCTAGAGTGCATATGGCCTACTGGGTGGGTGTGGCTAGAGTGCATATGGCCTACTGGGTGGGCGTGGCCAGCTCTAAATTGTTCACATCAAGGGTGCCTATGGAGGCCTGGGCAGGAGTGGGACAGATCTGAGGGTCTCTGGCAGGAGGAGGGTCTCTGGGCCAGGGCCAAGGCAGTGGGGGCCGTTCCCTCACTGTTTCCAGGATGGCTTCGCGGGCCGCATGAAACCACTTCGCGGGCCAGATCTGGCCCCCGGGCCTTGTGTTTGACATGTCTGCCCTACGCCATCCCAGACAAATGGCTGTCCAAATTTGGCGGGCCACTCCTCTGTGGCCAGGGATGCTTTCAATTCCAATAAAAAGCAGGGACGACTCCCCTGATGGACCAGCCCCCACAAGCGCCCCCGGCCCCCTCCCTCTCTGAAAACATCACCAGGCCAGGCAGAACAGAAATACCCAAAGCTCCAAAAGATGTTTATTTTTTTTTAGAAAAAAATGTACAATTTTACTTCCTATTATTTATGAAAAAAACCCTTGACTAACATTATTGTAATGCTTAGTACCACTGCAAACGGTAAAAACAAAATTTTATATATTAAAAAAATTTACATTTTACAATTTTCTACATGCATGCACAAGGTTTCTCTGCTTTTATTTTTTTTGGGGGGGGGAAATGTCAGAAAAAGGGTTTCCTAAATTCGGTGTGCGTGTGTGTGTGTGTGTGTGTTTGAGCTAGGGAGGAAAAAAGGTGGTCCCTGTTTTAACACTTCAAGTGGATGGCCCCTTGAACCCTTTTCTCCTGCTAACCGACTCTGAAAATGACGTGAAACGGCACCCAAGAGACCCGGGTCTGGATGTGCTTTCAAATTTAAGAGGATCAAGAGTGGGCAACAAATACAAGACCCCCCTCTCCTCCCCCCAGAAGATTAGAAAGTTTCTATAGTCCTTGAATTATGACCACTCATTAGTGACCACTCCAAGTTACAACAGTGCCGCTGAACGACCGCCTGATGGCCCTTGCACTTAGGACCACTGCAAGCGTCCCCGCGTCTGTGGGATCCCAGTACCGCTTCTTGGCAACCAATTCACACGTGCAAGGGGTTGCAGAGTCCCAAAGTCAGGTGATTCCCACTTGCGGCCGTCCCAGCCAGCTTCTGACAAGCAAAGTTGATGGGGAAGCCGGCAGGGAAGGTTGCAGTTTTGCCCGTCATGTGATGCCTCCCTTAACAAAGGCGATTAACCGCCATGGCAAAAAATGTCATGAAAGTCAGGCATGGTCACATGATGCCTCACTTATTGACCAATTTTCCCAATTGTGGTTGTAAGTCAAGGACTACCTATGCTTGGATTTTCCCAAGTGCAACCGATTGGGGGAACTGTTATCCTGTTATCAACCTTTATCATCTAACGGCCACCCAAAAATTCCTCCAAACCAAGGGGGGGGTCCAAGCTTGGCAACTTCAGAAGACTTGTGGACTTCAACTCCCTGAATTCCCCAGCTAGCACAGCTCTAAACCAAGACACCAGCATAAAGAGTGGAGCGCTGGTGGAGCCCAGAATTTCCATCGTTAAGACAGTTAAGTGGGTTGTGCCCCATTTTACGACATTTTTGCCACAGTTGTTAAACCACCGCAGTTGTTAAGTAAATCATGTGGCCATTAAGCGAATCTGGCTTCCTCCATTGATTTTGCTTGTCGGATGCCAGCTGGGAAGGTGGTGATCATCTGACCTCAGGACAATGTAACCGACGTGAGTGCATGCCAGTTGCCAAGCGCCCCATTTTGATTTTGTGACCATGGGGACGCTGCAACGGTTGTGTACAAGCCGGACCTAAGCCACTTTTCCACTGCCGTTGTAACTTCAAACTGTCACTAAACAAAAGTCATAAGTCGAGGACTATCTGCACCAGAAACCTCTCCTCGAAGGAGCTTGGGCTGGTCTCCATCCGTCGCTCACTTCAGGGAATGTAACAGGAGGAATAAGGAAAACGTATAAATATATAAATATAATGCAAGCTCCAATGTCAGCACTGATTTGTTTTTAAAAGGCATCACCCTCCCAAGCCAAGGCCATGATTTAAATAAAGGCTTTAAGACCATTTGTTCAAGGCAAAACCATCACCGCAATTGGGCTTACGGTGGCTGAGTCCTCTCCCAGGAATTAAAATTATTTTAAAAAGGCGAATCACAGTGATATACCCTTCAATGCAACACCCCCAACACCAGCTGAGCACCCTATTTGCAACCCCTACCAGATTTTCATTCGGAAAGTCATTTAAACAACAACAACAAAAAACGCCACATTATATTAAAAAGAAACAGATGTCAACAAAACCCCAACATAAAAACTGAGAGTCTGGTGACATTAAAAAAAAAAGAATCCTGAAAAATGAACAGCAAAAGAAGTGTCTTTGTAGGACCTCGAAAGACACCTTAAAGTAGTGTTTTCTCAACCATGGCCACTTTTAAGATGGGTGGACTTCAACTCCCAGAATTCCCTAGCCAGCCCTGTCACTGGCTGGGGGATTCTGGGAGTTGAAGTCCACCCATCTTAAAAGTGGCTAAGATTGAGAACAGTGGCCTCAGAGTGATGTCATCACTCTACTGGTGAGTTGATTGGTCCTCAGCCTATCAGTAATTTGGGGTGGGTGGGGTGGGACAGGAAAACCCTCTGCAAGCTGCTTTGTGCTGGGGGGGAGGGGGGGCTCTGAAAATGTAGGGACAGGTTCCCAAAAGGAACATCCGGATCCAGTTTCTGCACATGTAGAAGTGCAAAAAAACAAAACCAAAAACCATCCAGCTCTCTCATATGCAGGAAAGGGGGTCCCTGGCTTACGTGCCACCCCACCCCCACTTCACACCAAAGCTTGCTCAAACCACAGACCAATGCGAGTGACTCAGAGGAAAAGTATTTACAACACACAGGACTTCTCTAAAAAGCACAGAGATCTTTGAACAAAAAAACAAAGAGCCATCCTCCTCTTATAAATCTCACACCCACCCCCTTCCAGCCTTTTAAGTATGTTTTTTTTTTGTGATTGACCTGTTGAACTTCCAGCTCAAGACCTCGCTGAATCGATGGCTCCAGGGGAGCGGCTGGGTGTCTCTTCCCTTGGACCACCAGATCTTCCTGGGGGATCCCCCAAACCTTGTGCAGTTGGACCCAGGGAGACGACGACAGCCGGGAGCCACGTTGGCTTGACATGGGCCTGGGTCTAGGGGTGCACGTGCCGGCGTGTAGTTTTGTAGAAAACGACATTCACAAAAGTTCCTTAGCCCCACTATGTTTGCAGATGCTGGTGAAGAGCGCCAACAGAGTTAGCCCTTAGAATTTGGCACAGGGAACTTCCAGCAATTCCTCAGGATGGAGGAAGGGAGGGAGGGAGGGAGGGAGGGAGGGAGGGAGGAAGGAAGGCCCCCTGCCCTTCCCCTCAGTTGGGGCCACAAAGGAGAGGGGGGGGAGAAGAAGGGGGGAGCTCTGGCATCCAGAGGCGCCCTGCAGGGTCTCCCACCGAGAGCCCAGGAACCCTCTCAAACCCGAGAGACGCAGGCTGGCAGCAGGCCGTTGTCCCCCCCGTCCTGGCGGGGCGCCTCCTTCCCTGCCTCCAAGCCCCTCCGCTGCGCCGTGGGTCACACTGAGGTCTCCGACTGCAGACGCATGACAAACTTGTGCGACTTGGGGTCCACAAACTGCTCCGAGAGCTTAAAAAAGGGGATCTTTTTGGTGCTGACCACGAGGCTGAAATCCTGGCGTTTCAGGACGAAGACCACGCCGTCCTTCAGCCCGTCGGTCACGGGCTCCTCGCTGACCAGAGTCCACTGCTTGGCCAGCCAGCGGTCCTTGTGGTACTGGATGGTGGGGCCTGCGGTCAGGTAGCGCTCCAGGAAGGCCTGCAAAGACGCAAAGGAGAGCAGAGGCGCATCAGCCATTCGGCGCTCGGCAGCAAACAAGACCACCCGGGCTTTCGAGAAAACTTTGCAAGCCAAAGTCTATTACTTCCGGGGCCCACATCCCCAAAAATGGTAGCTCAGCAAATGTTTTGAGTTGATAACGGTACAGGTAGTCCTCCACTTACGACAACTGGAGCCCAAAGTTTCTCTTGCTAAGCGAGCCAGTTAAGTGAATTTTGCCCCATTTTACAACCTTTCTTGCCCCCGTTGTTAAGTGAATCACTGCAGCTGTTAATTTAGTAACCCGGTTGTTAAGTGAATCCGGCTTTCCCCATTGACTTTGCTTTTTTTTTTTAATTGAAAAGTTTTACAATACATTTTATCTTTAACAATCCCCCCCTCCCTCCGCCCACCCCCTCCTAACCCTCCCCCCTTCCCCCATCCCCGACTTCCCAGAGCTAAATACAAG
Source organism: Vipera berus (assembly GCF_964194415.1). Classification (NCBI taxonomy): domain Eukaryota; kingdom Metazoa; phylum Chordata; class Lepidosauria; order Squamata; family Viperidae; genus Vipera; species Vipera berus. The sequence continues at coordinate 1,697,487 of NC_138219.1, forward strand.
GTATAAAAGCAAAAAACAATCATAAACAACCATATGCTAACAACAATAAACTATTAAGTCTATCGCACTCTAGCTCATATGAAATGACTACAAGCAATACTAATATCACATAAAAAAAAGAAAAAAAAACTTATTCAAATGCTAAGTGAAACTTTTTAGTCCCATATTTGTTCTGGATATAATCAATCCACTTTTTCCACTCCATAATATAACGTTGTTGCGAATGATCTTTCAAATAAGCCGAAATCTTTGCCATTTCCGCCAGGTCAGAAACTTTTAGAGTCCATTCTTCTTCCATTGACTTTGCTTGTCAGGAGGTCGCAAAAGGGGATCACATGACACACACACACACACACACACACGGGGACGCTGCAACCATCATAAATATGAGTCAGTTGCCGACGTCCGAATTTTGATCACATGACCATGGAAAAGCGGCAAGGGTTGTAAGTGTGAGAAACAGTCATAAGTCACTTCTTCAATGCTGTTGTAACTTTGAACAGTTGTAAGTTGAGGACTACCTGAAACAGTTGACACCAACAATAATATTTAAAATGAACCTAAAGGTTTGCTAAGATCTGGTTATCGGATTGGCTTGAGTTAAATGTTATCCTTTTAACCCTTTTTGATTAGGTCCATGGGTGCCCCCTAGTGGCTCCCCTGGTGCCCTTAAGACGGCGGGAAAGTTAAATCGCATACTGACTTTTAAATATTTTAAATCTTTGTGCTCCATCTTCAGCTGAAATCCCCGGGCTGTCTGATAAAGTCAGGTCTAAGCTGAGCAGCGCTGATCTTCATTCCTGCCCAGAACCCAGGGCGTCCATGCCGCCGTTTGGATTGGCAGAATTCAGAAACCGGCCAAAAGGAAACACCGGCAGTCCTCAACTAACAACACAATTGGGACAGGAATTTCCACTGCTAAGCAATGCGGTCGTTAAGGGAGTCATCATATGACCGCACCCAATTTTACAATCCCCTTGCCAGTCATTAAGCAAATTCAACTTCCCCTCCCCAGCCCCATTAATGTTGCTTGTCAGAAGAACCCCAGGAAGGTCCAAATGGCTATTGTGCGACCGAGGGGACACTGCGACTGTTGTAAGTGAGAGGACTGGTCGTAACTCACGGACTATCTGCACCACCAGCAGGAAAAAAAATATCTTAAACCAAAACTAAAAAGCCAATAATTCTGACTCCACAACAGTTCCAAATTCAGGACTGTTCACTATCCTGCTCTATTGCATTTGAACCTCCATGTTCAAAAGCATTCTACCTCGGACTATCAGGTGACATAAGCGGCAGCCGAGTTGATTTGAAAATCTGCCCTGCAGTTTCTTCCCGAATATCCTCCCTGCCTCGGCGGCTTCACTGGGGGTGGCTGCATTTCCCCAGCGTGCTGAACCCTGCGTACCACTGCCTGGGCCTCAAGTGGCAGCACCAATTGGAAGGTGGGGAGTCAGTGAGGACACCCCACCCACCCCGTCCAAGCTACCCTATCATTAAAGAAGCAAGGAGCATCCAGATCCTGTCCAAATTCTCTTCTCCTTTGGATCAGCCGGATCACGAAACGGCTTCTCAGGCTGTAAAGGAGACACGGGGAGATCCGTCGTTTCAGACTTGCAAAATTCTGTTAACATAGCCTTGCAATAAAGCAGAATTAGCTCACATGGCCGGGTTTCCTGGCTGGCCTACCTGGCAAGGCTGACATTCTTTCTGCAGAATAATTCAACTGAACCAGAGGGCCTACGATGGAAACCGCTATTTGCCTGCAGCCATGGTTCCCTCCCTCCCTCCCACGCCCACCCCCTCCCCACCCGGCTACCTTGGGCGTCATGTCGTGGGTGATGCAGAACTCCAGGTGCTGAAGGATGCTCTCCATCGTGTGGTAGGGCTGCTGCTTGGTGGTGCGCAGGTACTTCTGCATGGCCCGGGCCATGGAGGCGAAGATGGCCTGGGCGGCCTCGCGGGGGTCCATGATCTCCCGCGGATTCTTCTGGTCCTCCTCCTGGAGCCGTTTGATGTGTGTGAAGGCCTCTTCCACGGCCACCACCAGCCTGCGGAGACAAGAGGCCTCGTCACAGCAAGCCACGGTCTCCAAAGGGTCCCCCTTCTCCTCCTCCAGGGCCAACCAGGATGGAGAAGAGGATGGAGATCCACCTTCAGCACAGACGAAGCTGCCCACCACGGGGCACACCTTCGCAAACTCTCATTTGAGGTTTTGCCATCAGAGGGGAAGAAGGACCCTCAAAAGGGCTCCAAAACAAGAGGAACAGAGGAAAGAAGAGGGGGGAGGATCCTGGGGGGGGAGGGGCATCTACTCCCTAACTTCTCTAACAGATTGCCTGGACTCACTTCACCCTCCAATTTGGACCCCGCCAGGATTTCCAGGATTTTGACGGCACAATTTGTCTTTCGGCATTCTAATCTGCTTACCGGGAACTTACAACTGTGACGTGGAAAGCACATTACAACTCTCCTAAGCTTGACGTTAATCCTATTACTGGGGACGGCAGCCTGCATGAAGCTCGTAGGGGTAGCAGCCATTTCAGTCAGGACTGAATCTGTTTTCCAAACTGACAGAAGAGAATATTTTCAGCTTAGCTTTGAACTGTAAGGTCCTTGCTGCTCCCCGAGGCTGGTGGGTTTTTTGCAGTTTTTTTCATGACCCAGTTGGGTAACATCATCAGTGCTAGAAGGCAGGAGGAGGAGGAGGAGGAGGAGGAGGAGGAGGAGGAGGAGGAGGAGGAAGAGGAGGAGGAGGAGAACTGTGGGGTCCTGGGTGCTCTCTGAGCTGGGTGGTTTTCTTGCAGACGTTTCATGACCCAACTAGGGAACGTCAGTGTTAGAAGGGAAGGAGATTTGAAGAGAGGAGGAGGAGGAGGAGGAGGAGGAGGAGGAGGAGGAGGAAGAAGAAGAAGAAGAAGAAGAAGAAGAAGAAGAAGAAGAAGAAGAAGAAGAAGAAGAAGAAGAAGAAGAAGAAGAAGAAGAAGAAGAAGAAGAGAGGAGGAGGAGGAGGAGGAGGAGGAGGAGGAGGAAGAGGAGGAGGAGGAGAACTGTGGGGTCCTGGGTGCTCTCTGAGCTGGGTGGTTTTCTTGCAGACGTTTCACGACCCAACTAGGTAACTTCATCAGTGCTAGCAGCAACTAATAGCTAGCTGGGCAAGGAAACATCTGCAAGAAAACCACCAAGCTAAGAGAGCATTCAGGATCCCAGAGTTTTCCAAATCAAATTCCAAAGCTGAAGACAATTAACATTTGAGGTCACTGGATCTAAGATGGGCAGGAAATAAATTTCGTAACTAAATAAGTGGGACACCTCCAAAACCAATTCGGCTATTCCTTGGAAGTGGAGCTGATCCGAGGATTTTTCACACACCTACAAGGGTCCCAATTTCAGCTGTCAGGAATCTTCCCTCTGCAGGAACCTGAGCTTGTTTCTTTTCACAGCTAGGAAAGCCTCTTCAGTCCTACACACACACACACACACACACACACACACACACACAGGCCCTTTTGATGGGACGCACCTTGCTCGCCGTTTGCGCACCCGGCGCTCATGTTCGGCTTCCTCGTAGTAGTACTCGTTGTGGCTGTTGTCCCGCCTCCGGGCAGCTGCAGCAATAACAGCGCGCGATTGGCTGGTTGAGTTGTTGGTTGTGTTCTCTGGACGGAGGAGAGAGGAAAGATTCAATGGTGTTATCGAGAGGCCTCTAAAACCTGATATCCTCAAAGTGGAGGATCATAAGCACCGTCATTCCAGCAGTGGGTTGGACTAGAAGACCCCTAAGGCCCCTTCCGGCCCTATGGTTCTCAAGGAAGAGTCTGTCTCTTCAGTTAGGTGGAGAATAATGTGCCTTGCTGAAAAATACAAACAACTCCAAAAAACTGGGCCGCCAAAGTCTCGGCTTCATGCTCTACGTCAGCGTTTTTCAACCTTGGCAGCTTGGGAGGTTTTCGGATTTCAATTCCCAGAAATCCCCAATTTACGATCACAATTGAGACCAGAATTTTGGTTGTTAAACAATGCAGTCGTTAATCAAGTCATCCTGTGACCAGAGTCAATTTTACAACCATTTTTACCACCGTTGTTAAGTGAATTTGGCTTCCCCCATTGACTCAGCTTGTAGGAAACCAGCCAAGATCATCAAAAATCACGCTCAGACAGACATAAATGCCAGCTGGTTTGCCAAGTGCCCAAATTATGATCACGACTGCAGGGATGGCATAACCATCATAACTTGGAGGATGAGTCCTAAGTCATTTTGTCCGTGGCTGTTATATCTCTGAAGTGTTGTTGAACAGCCACACATCGAGACTTTAATCCCACAGTGTATGGATAAATTCCCAAGTGAAACCCCCCCCCAAAAGCCAGTCCATGTTTGATCTGGAAGGGGGGAGGGAGGGGGGAGGACATGGTGGCTGGGGAATTCTGGGACTTGAAGTCCACACATCTTCAAGCAGCCAAGGCTGAGATCGGCTGGTTTAAAGCAATCAACATTTATGTCCAGCTGGGGTGATCAGCTGCCCATCAAATCTACCGTTCACAAGAGAAGTAAGAACGCAGAGCCCTTTGCTGGGCTGGCACAATTATTCACAGCTCACAGACATCAGCCTACCCTTCCCACAGCCTGGCACCAACTGGGGCTGCTCTGCTGGCAGCTGGGAACTCCAGAATTCGCATCGTAAAACATCTGGAGGGCACCAGGCTCAAGATGCCAGCAAAATAACAGTGTAACAGAGTTGGAAGTGACCTCGGAGGTCTTCTAGTCCAACCCCCTGCCAAGGCAGGAAGCCCTATACTATTTCAGACAAATGGCTGTCTAATCTTAAAAAACCCCAGTGATGGAGCACCCACAACTTCTGGTGGCAAGCTGTTCCACTGGTTAATTGTCCTCACTGTTAGGAAACTTCTCCTTAATTCCAGGTTGTTTCCCTGCTTGACTAGTTTCCATCCGTTGCTTCTTGTCCTGCTTTCGGGTGGAAAACAGGTTGAAACCCACCCACCCCCACTTCTTTGTGGCAGCCCCTCAGATACTGCTCTCGTCACCCCTGGTCCTTCTTTTCACTAGACCAGACATTCCCAAACCCTGCGACTGTTGTTCTTCGTATGTTTGCCCTCTAGACCCCCGATCATCTTTGTTGCTCTTCTTTCTAGAGTCTCAACGTCTGTTTTACCGTATATACTTGAGTATAAGCCGAATTTTTCAGCCCACTTTTTGGGCTGAAAAATTCCACTTCGGCTTATACTCCAGTCAACAAAAAAACTTACCGAGGACTTGTGCGCGGCCGAGGCTTTGGTGCTTCCGGGATCGCGCGCACCTCTCCCAAGCCACCGCCGTCCGGAGACCTGCCGAAGTTTGGGGAGGTTTGGGGAGGTGCGCGCGCACCTCCCCAAACCTCCCCAAACGAAGCCGGGTCTCCGTTCCTCTGCGCCCTGCCTGCCTGCTTCTTTCCACAGCGGAAAGAAGCAGGCAGGCAGGGCGCGGAGGAACGGAGACCCGGCAACGTTTGGGGAGGTGCCCAAACCTCCCCAAACGTCGGCAGGTCTCCGTTCCTCCGCGCCCTCCCTGCCTGCTTCTTTCAGCAGGCAGGGCGCAGAGGAACGGAGACCCGGCGACGTTTGGGGATATTTGGGGAGGCGCCCAAACCTCCCCAAACGTCGCTGGGTCTCCGTTCCTCTGCGCCCTGCCTGCCTGCTTCTTTCCGCTGTGGAAAGAAGCAGGCAGGCAGGGCGCAGAGGAACGGAGACCCGGCGACGTTTGGGGATATTTGGGGAGGCGCCCAAACCTCCCCAAACGTCGCCGGGTCTCCGTTCCTCTGCGCCCTGCCTGCCTGCTTCTTTCCGCTGTGGAAAGAAGCAGGCAGGCAGGGCGCAGAGGAACGGAGACCCGGCGACGTTTGGGGATATTTGGGGAGACCCGGCGACGTTTGGGGAGGCGCCCAAACCTCCCCAAACGTCGCCGGGTCTCCGTTCCTCCGCGCCCTCCCTGCCTGCTTCTTTCCGCAGCGGAAAGAAGCAGGCAGGCAGGGCGCAGAGGTCCGGAGACCTGCCGACGTTTGGGGAGGTTTGGGGAGGTGCGCGCGCACCTCCCCAAACCTCCCCAAACTTCGGCAGGTCTCCGGACGGCGGCGGCTTGGGAGAGGTGCGCGCGATCCTGGAAGCACCGAAGCAAGTCCTCGGTAAGCTCCGGGCGGTCACTTGCTTCGCGTCTCCTGAGGGAAGGGGGGGCGACTGGAGCGGGCGTGTTTCCTCGCCTGCTGGGCGCCGCGATTTGCCCGGGGAACGCGCGGGCCCCGAATAGCAGCGTGGAGCGAGGAAGCGGACAGCCAGGGCTTCCCGGAGAGCCAAGGCCACACAGGGTATTCCTGTGTATTCAGGCTTGCAAAATGGCGGATCGAGCCTCTGCTGGCGGCAGAGGCTTGCAGAACGGCAGATCGGCTTATACTCGAGTCAACAACTTTTTCCAGTTTTTGGGGGTGAAATTGGGGGTCTCGGCTTATACTCGAGTCGGCTTATACTCAAGTATATACGGTATATTGTGGCAATCAAAACTGGATGCAGTGTTCCAAGTGTGGCTTTATCAAGGCGTTATAAAGCGGTACTAACGCTTCACACATGACCTTGACACAGATCACGCTTGCCCAGGTCCGAGAAGAAGCTGGCAGGAGACCTGGTTGAAGAATCCTGGAAGCTAAGCACCACGAGCTGGAGGACAGGAGATTCTGGGCGCTGGGCGGAGGGTTGAGGACTGAACCCCACAGCCTGGGAAGGGGCTGCCAACACTTACCCTCCCCAAGAGAGTAGACCTTGAAGCCAGACATTTTCTTGGAGAGAACGGACTTGGGCAGGTTGAGCAGGGCTGGGTTGTAGACGGGGAAATCGTGGTAATAATTCTCCAGGATCCACACAGCCACTCTCTGGATGCTGTGGAGAAGGAAAGGTGAGATGCAGCTTTAGTTGGACACAACAAGGTAACCGGAGCGATCAAAGAGGGATTAAGTTACACAGCACAAAAAGGCAGAATGTGGCTTGTCTGCTTTCAGCATGATGGGCTTTGGTGTCCCTTTTTCTATGGCTGAAGGCTGGGCGTGAGGGAGGCCACCTCGGCTTCTTCCGCAAACGCAATGCAAACAATAATGATAACAAAAACATTCTGGATAGTGGACTTTGTAATACTAGAGAAAAGTGACAAAATACAAAGACCTGCAAATACAGATAGTCCTCAACTTACGACCACAACTGAGCCCAAAATTTATGTCGCTAAGTGAGAAATTTGTTCAGTGAGTTTTGCCCCTTTATACGACTTTTCTCGCCACCTTTGTTAAGTGGATCAGTGCAGTTCTTAAATTAGTCACACGGTGGTTAAGCGAATCCGGCTTCCCCATTGATTTTGCTTGTCAGGAGGTCACAAAAAGGGGATCACGTGATCCCGGGATGCTGCAGCCCATCGTAACTGTGAGTCAAGTTGTCAAGCGCCTGAATTTTGATCACGTGACCCTGGGGATGCTGCAATGGTCCTAAGTGTGAAAACTGGTCGAAAGTTGCTTTTTCCGGTGGCGTCGGAACTTGTTACAACAGCCACTAAGTGAACTGTGGTAAGTTGAGGACTACCTGTAGAAATAGAACGACTGTGGCAGAAGCGGGCAAAGGTAGCCATGGGCCCCCCTTGGGTGCAATCCCAAAACACCTGGAGGTCCTCTCGAGCACCACCGGCATTGACAAAATCCCCCTCGGCCAATTGCTAAATATAGGCAGCCTCCACCAACATTGAAGCCCTTATAAACCGAAGAACGCCGACATCCCCTAAACCCGTGGTGGCGAACCTATGGCACGGGTGCCACAGGTGCCACGCGTCGTCGCCCCAGTCCTAGGCCTTCAGCTGGGTTTTATAAAGCCTCTTTGCTTTAGGCCTCTGCCGCCGTGCGCAAAAAAAAAGGTTCAATCAATCAATTTCTTCTCACAGGAAAAAAAAGTTCTCGCAAAGTTGGAATTGATCGATTGAACTTTTTAGTCCCACCCTGTCTGCCATGACCACCGCAGCCACGCCCACCCAATGGGCCACGCCCACCCGGCACCCGACGATGCATAAGTGGGTTTGGGGTTGCCGTTTGGGCACTCGGTCTCTAAAAGGTTCGCCATCCCTGCCCTACACGCCACTCAAGACGTCGCCTCCCACAAGCTCGGAGAACGAACCTCCACCTTTGACGCCCTCAAACTGCAGCTTCTGCCCAGGTATTCTGCCCTGTCCGCTCACCTGAGGTGCCCCACGTTGTAGAAGCGGCTGGCGCCGTCGGTGGAGCGCACCACCTTGAGGGTGAAGTGGGGCTGCAGCTGCCGCAGCTCCAGCAGCACCACGGCCAGGTAGTGGACGAAGAGCAGGGCGTCCACCAGCGAGACGGCGTACTGGACGATGCCCTGGTAGTTGGTGTCGCGGGAGTCCAGGATGCGGACGCCGTAGAAGAGCCAGTAGGAGGCCACCAAGAGGAAGACCAGCACCATCAGCAGGGCGCGGAAGACGAAGACGCGTGGCAGGAAGGCCTCGGGGCGGCGGAAGAAGAGCGCCCAGCTGCCTAGCAGCAGGATCAGCAGCTTGAAGGCCACCGAGATGAAGAGGCCTTCGCAGGGCGTCCCGCAGGGACTCAGCTGCTCCCCCCACAGCAGCTGGGGCAGCAGCATGAAGGCGATGGGCGTGAGGAAGGAGAGGAGGGCCAGGGCCCCCGCCAGGGAGACCCCCAGGTGTCGGGAGCAGTCCAGGTGGGCGCTGTCCTCCATGTCCTTGGTGATGCGCGTGATGTCATCGTGTGAAATGCTGTGCTCGGACGTGCCGGTCACCACAGTGGTCGTCTCGCCCCAGTTGTCATCCTGCCGGGAAACAAAGGCCGTGGAGGGGAAGGGGGTCAAAGGGGGGGGGCACGGAACTGTCCCCTCCAGTCACAAAGGGTCTGGAAAGGAACCCTTGGTTGACGGGGCCGTGCAAGGATTCCAAATGGACAGAAAGCAGAACTGCGGACCCCTCCCCTACATTCAGGCTCTCCCCCCTGCTGGATGATGGTATGAGAGAAAGAGAGGAGGAGGAGGAGGAGGAGGAGGGGAGGAGATAGATGGCCGCATGGATGGAGACAGAGAGAAATGACAGATGCTAGAGATAAGAGAGACGAAAGATAAATGGATGGGAGGCAGGCAGGCAAAGGAGCAGGAGCAGAATTCACCACCACCACACAGGCGCAAGAGGTGAGGCCCTTCCCGCCTCCTCCTGAAGCCCAGGCTGGAAATACACCTGCACAGGGAAGGCCCCCCCCAAACTCCACCAAGAGACCGTTTCACCCCATTCCTGGGGAGAGCCGAGCCGCCCCCAGGAGTGAACCCAGAGGCCAGAGGGCGGGCCAAGCGGGGTCCCGGCCCGTCTGCCCACTCACCCTTTCGTCGCCTCGCGTCGACTCGTTGTCCAGCAGGGGCTCTCCAGGGGCCTGGATAGTGACCGACTTGTCCCCTCGGCTCCCGTCTCGACTCTTGGAGCGGTGCCGCTCTCGGCGGTCTCTGCGGGGCGAGAGGGGGGGTCCTGAGCATTAGGGGGGGCTGCTCAGTTGGCAAGCACTGCAGCACCCACCTTCTCCCAAACCGGCTGCTCCGTGGGGACAGGAAGGGGGAGTCCCCCCTCCAGCTGCCGGTCATGGAAGAAAGACGAAGCGAAGGATCTAGCATGTAGGCAGTCCTGGACATACAATAGTTTACAGTGGCACTGAAGAAAGTGACTTTTTGATCATTTTTCAGAGTTAACAACCGTTGCAGCATCCCCCACGCTCACGTGATCAAAATTAGGACACTCGGTTCATAGTTATGACGGTTGCAGCGTCATGTGATCACACTTTGTGCCCTTCTGACAAGCAAAATCAATGGGGAAGCCAGACTCACTTTGCAACTGGGCTACTGACTTCGTAACTGCAGCGACTGATTCACTTAACAAGAGTTTCAAAAGGTGGTGGTAAAATGGGGCAAAACTTACTTAACAAATGTCTCGCTGAGAAATGGAAATTTTGGGCTCAATTGTGCTCGTAAGTCGAGGACTGCCCGTCATCCTATTTGGCAGCCTCTATCAGTTTTTTTTCCCCTCTTCTCTACCACCCAACAGCAAAAACTCTTCCTTAAACAATCCACAAGCACAGGGGTGGCTCCAAGAGTCACAAAAAGGGGTATCCCTTGCATGGAGTCATAGGCCAAAGAATTCGAATCCAGGACAGCCGGGATTACACGTCACACTACACCCAGGGGGTTCTCCAAACTTTAGAGGTGAGGAACTGGCAATCAATCAGTCGAACTTCACACCAGATTCAGCCATAAATCGCAGGTCCTCGATTCAGCTTTCTGACTCCCGAATATATTGCAACTCGATTAGGATCATTACTGCAGACAAGAACGAAGCCTCCAATGCTACAATCCATTGTTCGGTACAAACAAAAAATTCACAACCTTCACAACCGCAAAGAATTCACAACCTTCAAACAAATCTATGTTCTCAATCTCTGCAACTTTAAGATGTGTGGATTTCAAATGTGGAGCAGCAGGCAGGGGAATTCTGGGAACTGAAGGAAGTTGCTGAGACTGAGAGATACAACTGAGAAATTTGCTGAGTTTAAATTTTAGGCTCCTTCCTTTTGCCCTCCAGAATTAACTGGCTCTTGGAGGGTGTCCAGGTAGCCCCCCTGTGGAAATGGGAAAATTTCCAAGCAAGACTGAGAAGGCCAGCAAATCCAAACCGCAGTGTTCCAGACCATCACTAGGTGGCAGCAAAGACTTCCGGTTCACTGACATTCAAACTTTGAACCAGATATGTATTCCCCAGGGCCTGTGAGCCTGTGAAGCTGTTTCCACTGTAGTGTTAGCAAACAACCGCCATAAAGGAGAATATTTGCAGCTCGGGATTGAAAGGAGAGGTCTTTTGGTGCTCTCTGAAGTTGGTGGTCTTCCTGCAGATGTTTCATGACCAAACTAGGCAAGATTGATTAGTACTGATGATGTTACCTAATCTGCAAGAAAACCAAGTTCAGAGAGCACCAAGGACCCCAAAGTCGTCATCGTCCTCCTCCTCCTCACAAACCCCACTCCCTTCTAGTAACCAGCAAAACACACACTCACTAGGACTGATAATGTTGCCTAGTTTGGGTAATGAAATGTCTGCAAGAAATCCGCCAAGCTCACAGATCACCAAGGACCCCTTGCAGCAAACAATACTTAACAGAATAAAAGAACACCAGAGTTGGAAGGGACCTGAGGTCTTCTAAATCCAACTCCGTGCTCAAGCAGGAGCCCCAATACCGGAGGTCCCAAACCTTTTGGGCACCAGGGACCCCCGGTTCCGTGGAGAGAGGTTTTTCTGCGGACCAGAGGGGGCCTGGTTTCATGTACTGCCTGCATCCCACCGATGGGGCTTTGCTTGTTTGCGTGGCCTGGTTTCTGGCATGCCGCAGCTAGGTGCCGGTCCACAGACAGGAGGTTGGGGACCCCCACCTCCAGAGATGCAGCACCCACAACTCTGAGAGGGAAGCTTATCAATCTATCTGTCTATCTATCTATCTAATCTATCTAATCTATTTGTCTATCTATCTATCTATCTATGTATCTATCTATCATCTACCTACCAATGTATCTTATTTATCTCACAGAATCACAGGGCAGGACCTTGGAGGTCTTCTAGTCCAACCACCCTCTCAATCAGGAGACCCAATGCCATTTCAGACAAGTGACCATCCAGTTTCTTCTTAAAAATCTCCAGAGATGGACCAGCCACGACTTCTCAAGGCAAGGCAACCTAGTGATATCCTTGCTGCACCTCTACCAAGGTTCTCCAGATCTTCCCAGGTCCACCCCTGTGGCACCTCCTCCTCCTCCTCCTCCTCCTGCCCCACACACAGCCCGGCTGGCCAGCTCACCTGGGCTTCCTGGAACTGCGCGAGTGCCCCGACTTGTAGGAGTACCCGGAATATTGCGATTCGTTGTCCATGTTGTCTGAACACCGAGCCTTGTAGCGATCCACGCTGCTGGATTTAGATCTGGCCGGCCCCGGGACAGCCACCAAGGCAGCCGCGGCCTCCTTCAGAGTCGGCTTCTTTAGGCCAAGGGGCACCTTCAGAAAGTCAACTTTCACCTTGAAGGACTCTATTTTGATTGGCTGGCTGGGCACAACCTAAAAGAAAAGAGGTGCACCTGTGTGGGAGGAAGGCAGAACAGGTTAGCCCCTCTCCTCCAATCCCCCAAAGAGACCACCCAGAGTACCCAGGATGGCCTAAAAAAAGGAGAAGGAGCTGAGGGACCAGGGGTCAGGTTGATTGTGGGGTCACAAGCAGAACAGCAGCACCGCAAGAAAGCGAAGCTGCAGCCTTCTGTCCTGGCACACTAGCTTTCTGCCTGCAGGGATTTCTAATGCACGTTTGGGGCACATTGTAACTTCCCACGCACACTTTCTGGAGAATACAGGTAGTCCTCAGCTTACAACCATTCATTTCGCAACCATTCAAAGTGACAACAGTCCTGAAAAAGGGACTTACCATCAGTCCTCGCGCTCACAACTGTTAAACATCCCCCAGGGTCGTGCGATCAAAATGTGGGTGACTGGCAACTGGCCTACATTTACAACAGTGGCAGCATCCAGGGACTCATGTGATCCCCATTTGCGACCTTCCGACGAGCAAAACCAATGGCGGGCAGCCGGATTCGCCTAACGACTGTGTGATTCACTTAAGGACTGTGGGGATTTGCTTAACAAACATGGCAAAAAGGTCGTAAAATTGGGCATGGCTAACTTAACAACTGCTTCACATAACAACAGGAATTCTGGTCTCAAATGTGGTCATAAGACCAAGACAATCTTTCCCTGTGTGATGCTAGTTCGTTTCTCCAAAAACTCAGCCCTGTGAGCTTCAGATGGTCGTCTCTACCATCTTGGGTTTCCCCCTTCCTAATCCCCACCCCTTGCTTTTCAGAAGGAAAAAATGAGCTTTTCCCAGAATTCCCCTCTTCCAAGGACTCCTGCAGTTGCCTAGAAACAAAAGACTGTGAGGATGCTCAACTCTTCCAGGTCACCTTAGTTTTTCCCCCCTTGAAAAAACGTTTCACTTCTCATCCGGGAAGCTTCTTCAATTCTTTTTTTTTCTTCAGCTTCACTTCAGAACTGAAGAAGCTTCTCAGATGAGAAGTGAAACGTTTTCAAGGGAACCCCCCCCCCAAGAAAGTCCAGTTGCCTTTTTGGAAAAAGCACATTTCATACGGAGGCAATGAAGCACCTTTTGAACGTCTCTGCCTGTTTGGGCCAGGGATCGCTCCGAATCTCTTCAGGGGGTGGAGAACTTCTCCAGCAGGTTTCCAGGGCAGGGATCCAGATCAGCCCCACATGTTTATCTTCACTGGGACCGAGCACAGAGACATTCACACGTATCCCTTTAACTGCCTGGTCGCATATATGTGTCAAAACGTAAGTGTACATTTATAACTATGGAAGTGCAAAGCATTTCACACTCCACCCAGGAGAATTTCACCCAAACCTATTTCACAACTAACTTTCTGAAGTGACTTCTCCAATTCACCGGGAGTGTCATCTCCGCTCTGTACAAGCGGTGAGACGCTCCGACCCTCTGTACTCCCCCGGAGGACCCGGGAGCGAAGGTGTGCACCCTCCCATGCTAAGGCTGGTCTACCTGAATGCAAGGTCCGTAGCTAACAAAGCTCACCTCATTCGTGACCTAGTGGAGAGCGAGCATGCGGACCTGGCTTGCATCACGGAAACCTGGTTGGGCCCAGAGGGTGGTGTCCCTCTGGTTGACCTCTGCCCGCCAGGTTTCCAGGTGCTGCACCAGCCTCGGGCCCATGGGAGGGGCGGGGGAGTGGCAGTTATCATCAGGGAATCCCTTAGCCCGCGAGAGACCACCGTCCCTCAGATGGTCGGGTGTGAGTCTCTCCTACTGAGATACGGCCCAGGGGCGCAGTTGGGCCTGCTGCTGGCGTACCTACCACCTAATCGTGCAGCGGCGGCCCTGCCCGAGCTACTCGATGTCCTCTCAGGGTTGGTGGTTGAATTCCCAAGACTCATGGTCTTGGGCGACTTTAATCTACCGTCCCTGGGAGGATCGTCCGAACTGGCTCGGGAGTTCATGGCTTCCATGGCGGCCATGGACCTGTCGCAAATAATTTCTGGACCGACTCATGAGAGAGGCCACACCCCAGACTTGGTGTTCTTGTCTGGATGGTGGCGTGATGATATCGGTGGGGGTGCCACAACTGTTACGCCCCTGTCATGGACCGATCACCACCTCCTGCGGCTAGACTTCCCCTTTGCCACCCCCCACCGTGGGTGCATGGTGCCAGTCAGATGGTACCGCCCTAGGCGCCTAATGGACCCTGATAAGTTCCAGGCAGCGCTTAGGGACACACATGCACTCCCTGCTCACAGCTCGGCGGATGCCTTAGTGGAAGCCTGGGAAAAGGCAGCCACGGAGGCTCTGGACCGAGTTGTACCCTTGCGGCCTCTGACCCGGCGCAGATCCCAGCGAGCCCCATGGTTCACCGAGGAGCTCCGGGAGATGAAGCGTCGGAGACGGGGCCTAGAGAGCCGTTGGAGATCCAGTCGATCCGAATCCGACCGATTGCGACTAAGAATCCTCACCAGGTCTTATCTCGCTGCGATAAGGGTGGCAAAATCCAACTACTTTTCCACCCTCATCGCGTCCGCAGATAATCGCCCGGCTGCCTTGTTCAGGGTGACTCGCTCCCTATTAAACCAAGAGGTGAGGGAGGAACCCTTGCAGGGTCGAGCCGAGGAATTCGGTCAATATCTGCTGGATAAAATTGCTCGGATTCGAACTGGCCTGGACTCCAACTGGGCTGAGATGGAAGAACAAGACATGGACAGTCTTGTCGACGTCATCTGGGAGGAATTTGATCCTGTAACTCCTAAGGAAGTGGACAGGATTATGAGAAGGTTGAGCGCCTCCACATGCTTACTGGACCCGTGCCCTTCCTGGCTGGCCTATGCAGCTCGAGAGGGGACACGAGGCTGGTTCCTAGCGGTCATCTCTGCTTCTCTGAGTGAGGGTCACTTCCCCACCGCCTTGAAGGAGGCGGTGGTGAGACCTCTCCTCAAGAAGCCCACCTTGGACCCATCGTCTTTGAATAACTTTCGTCCTGTCTCCAATCTTCGCTTCCTTGCGAAGGTTGTTGAGAGCGTGGTGGCGCACCAACTTCCTCAGATCCTGGATGAAGCGGTTTATCTAGACCCGTACCAATCGGGTTTCAGGCCGGGCTACAGCACGGAGACGGCATTGGTCGCTCTGATGAATGATCTCTGGAGAGCCCGGGACAGGGGCCATTCCTCTGTCCTAGTCTTATTAGACCTCTCGGCGGCTTTCGATACCATCGACCATGGTATCTTGCTGCGACGCCTCAGGGGACTGGGAGTGGGAGGCACGGTTCTGCATTGGTTCTCCTCCTTTCTCCAGGGTCGCTCGCAGTCGGTGCTGACAGGGGGACAGAGGTCGACCCCGAGGCCTCTCGCTTGCGGAGTCCCTCAGGGGTCGGTCCTCTCGCCTCTCCTGTTCAACATCTACATGAAACCGCTGGGTGAGATCATTCGCAGCTTTGGAGTAGGGTACCATCAGTATGCTGATGACACCCAGCTTTTTATCTCAACTCCAAACAATATCAGTGATGCCCTCGACGTGATGTCCCGCTGCCTGAAAGCGGTCCGGGAATGGATGGGGAGGAACAGGCTTCAACTGAACCCGGACAAGACTGAATGGCTGTACGTACCGGTAAGCCAGGATATTCAGAACGTCCCATTGCTTAACATCGGGGACAAGTTACTACCCCGTTGATAGGGCCCGCAACCTGGGTGTCCTCCTAGACTCGCAGCTCTCCCTAGAAGATCACATAGGAGCTGTGACCAAGGGGGCCTTCTCCCGGGTTCGACTAGTTCGCCAACTACGGCCTTATCTGGACCTGGATTCCTTACGTACAGTCACCCATGCCCTTGTGACCTCTCGCCTAGACTACTGTAACGCTCTCTACATGGGGCTGCCCTTGAGATCCACTCGGAAGCTTCAACTGGTGCAAAGTGCAGCGGCACGGACACTCTTGGGAGCCTCCCGATACTCCCATATCACACCTCTCCTCCGTGCGCTGCACTGGCTTCCGGTTGCCTTCCGTGTGAAGTTCAAGGTGCTAACGATGACATACAAAGCCCTACATGGCATGGGTCCGGACTACCTACGGGAGCACCTTCTGCCAATGTCAGCACCCCACCGTCCTGTGCGCTCCCACAGAGAGGGCCTCCTCAGGGTGCCACCGCTCAAGGAATGTCGGCTGGTGGCCCCCAGGGGGAGGGCATTCTCAGTGGGTGCGCCAGCCATCTGGAACAGCTTACCAATCGAAATCCGGATGGCCCCCAACCTCCGCACCTTCCGACGCGACTTAAAAACTTTCCTGTTCCAGCAGTCCGGCCTGGCATGATAGCTTTAATTGGGGTCCCAGTTTGTTTTTACTATTGTTTTTATTGTTCAATCTGTATACCTTCCTTCCTCTGTACACCGCCCCGAGTCCCTCGGGAGAAGGGCGGTTTATAAAAACAAATAAATAAATAAATAATAAATAAATTGTCCAATGTGGGAACCTTATTCCAAAATAAAGCAATAATAAAATTAAGGGATCTTGGAGGTCTTCTAGTCCAACCCCCTGCTCAAGCAGGAGATCCTATGTTGCTGTTGTTATAACAACAGGAACAGCACGACATTAATGCAGACCTTTAAAAAAATCCCCTGCACATTTTAACTCTTGTTTATCCTATTAGAGAAGTGTTCAGGGGTAGGCAACCTTGGCTCTTTTATGACTCGTGGACTTCAACTCCCAGAATTCCTGAGCCAGCCACGCTGAGGGGAAAGGGAGTTTCCAAGCTGAGCCATGCTGACTCAGGAATTCTGGGAGTTGAAGTCCACGAGTCATAAAAGAGCCAAGGTTGCCTACCCCTGCTCTGGTTCAAACATGAGCAGAGACTTGGGGCAGGCTTTCTCCAGCCGCAAGGACCAACCAGCCACCTTCCTGATGGAAGTGAGGACCTGGGCTGGGTCTTGGTGGTGGAAGAGGACCAGGAGTGGACCAAGCAAGAGGCAGAAAACATCCTGGCCAGAATCATGCCAGGAGACAAGCAGGGTGCCAAAACTTCACCCAGAACTGCGCGGCATTCCACCCTCCTGGAGGTCTCCAGCGGTAGAACACCAAGCCTGCTTTGATGCGCTCATTACGGATCTGCTCTCCTCCATGTTCAGCGCCTCAGAGCGAGAGGGAGAAGCAGCCAACTGGAAGATGGTTCCTCCTCCTCCTCCTCCTCGTGCGAGGCTGGAGCTTGCTCTGCTGCAGGGCGCCAGGAGTCTGTCAGAACAAGTTGGACACAACCACTGACTCGACAAAACTCCGATCCTGCCCAAAGACAAGTCCCAGATCCGGTTCTCCCGGAGGAGAGGAGCAGAGTTGAGGGGCAGGGCCAAGTCTTGGCACCACCGAGTCCCGGATGAAGGTGGTTCCCAGATTGCCAAGCCAAGATCCTGCGGGGTCCCCCATTCCACTGAAACATCTCCTGGTGTCTAGACAGCGGTTGGCGCATTCAGAAGCCACCTCGCGCTGGGGGATTTTATGAAAGGACCAGCCGAGGTGGTTAGAACGAACGAGAGGAGCAAGGATACAGGCCAACGGGGACAAAAGCTTAGTGGAAGTCAGTTCCAGCATTTGGGGCCACATTTTTGCAGACTTAAAAGAGTAAAAATGAGCTCAGATATCTAGACATCCTTTAAAGAAGACACAAGGATATATATTTTATCCTGGTTCACATTTACAGACTCACAACAGTTTGTTTAGGGACCATCCAAAGTTACAACGGCACTGAAAAAAGTGACCTATGACCGTTTTTCACACTTAGGACCATTGCAGCATCCCCATGTGGTCACGTGATCCAAATTCAGAGGCTTGGCAACTGACTCACGATGGTTGCAGTCTCTCTCGGGGTCACGTGATCCCCTTTGGCGACTTCCTGACAAGCAAAGTCAATGGGGAAGCCAGATTCACTTAACAACCGTGTTACTAACTGAACAGTTGCAGTGATTCTCTTAACAACTGCGGCGAGAAAGGTCGTAAAATGGGACAAAATTCACTTAACAACTGTCTCACTGAGCCACAGAAATTCTAAGCTCAACTGCGCTCGTAGGTGATGGCTGGAAAAGCCGCTTTCTGACTTCAGTCCTGGTTCAAAGAAGGGGATCCTGGTGCTGCTTGGCTGTATCACCTCATCATCATTTGATTCTGGAGGAAGACTCGCCCGTTTCTTCAAACACCTGAACCTCCTTCTGAATTTCATCAACGGTCGCTAAAGAGTGGTTGCAAGTTGAGGACTGCCTGCACCGTTTGCAGATTACAGACGCTCGCCTATCTCCTCATGTTTGGCCAAGCTCCACGAACTGCGAGGAACAGTTGGTGAAGGACGAGAAGCCACAGAAAAATCAAGGGAAGCGAAGTAGAAGCCGGGTACGGATGACGTGGACACGGAGAAGCTCTACGCCCCTTCCCCAAATACTAGAACCAGAGGTCACCCACCTCGGGGGGGTCTCCACCCTTGGCACCCATAAGACTTGCGCCAACCCCCAACTCCAACTCTGAGATTGAAGTCCACAAGTCTTAAAGTTGCCACAGTTGGAGACCCCTGACCCAACTGAGTGGCATCCTGGAACAATCCGAGCCGACAAAAGGAACTTTCCCCCCCCCCCCACTCAATGTGTAAATTCCGCTTGGAATCTGCTACCAGACGCGATGCGGCTACTGACTTGGCTGGTTTCAAAAAAGGGCTGGACTGACTTGTGGGAATCCTGTTATTAAGCTATTAGCCTCAGCAGTGGTGTCTGCCTCTGAAGGCTGGGAGTTTATCTAACAGGCTTCCTGGTGCAGCTGGCTGGCCACGGTGAAGGGCACGGCTTATACAATCATGGAACCCTAGGTCTGGAAGGGACCTTGGAGGTCTTCCTATTCCAACCCCCTGCCCAAGATCATAGAAATACAGGGCTGGAAGGGACCCTTGGAAGGCTTCTAGTCCAGCTCCCTGGCCAAAGTCATAGAATCACAAGGCTGGAAGGGACCTTGGAGGTCTTCCTATTCCAACCCCCTGCCCAAGATCATAGAAATACAGGGCTGGAAGGGACCCTTGGAAGGCTTCTAGTCCAGCTCCCTGGCCAAAGTCATAGAATCACAGGGCTGGAAGGGACCTTGGAGGTCTTCCTAGTCCAACCCCCTGCCCAAGATCATAGAAATACAGGGCTGGAAGGGACCCTTGGAAGGCTTCTAGTCCAGCTCCCTGGCCAAAGTCATAGAATCACAGGGCTGGAAGGGACCTTGGAGGTCTTCCTAGTCCAACCCCCTGCCCAAGATCATAGAAATACAGGGCTGGAAGGGACCCTTGGAAGGCTTCTAGTCCAGCTCCCTGGCCAAAGTCATAGAATCACAGGGCTGGAAGGGACCTTGGAGGTCTTCCTATTCCAACCCCCTGCCCAAGATCATAGAAATACAGGGCTGGAAGGGACCCTTGGAAGGCTTCTAGTCCAGCTCCCTGGCCAAAGTCATAGAATCACAGGGCTGGAAGGGACCTTGGAGGTCTTCCTAGTCCATCCCCCTGCCCAGGATCATAGAATCACAGGGCTGGAAGGGACCTCAGAGGTCTTCACAATTGCAACAGGAAGAAGCTACAGTCCCCACTGCCCACAATCACAGAATCATAGAGTGTCAGGCTGGAAGGGATCTTGGAGGTCTTCTAGTCCAACCCCGTCCCAGCTCATAGAATCATAGAAGGGACCGTACAGGATTTCTAATAAGCCCCAAGTTATAGAATCCTAGGTCTGCAAGGGACCTTGGAGATCTTCTAGTCCAACCCCCTGCCCCAGATGTTCATCCATAAGCTCAGGAGAAGGGGCATGGGATCTCCTTGCCTGCAGCTTTAGAGAGATGGCGAAAGGAGGACGCCGCAAAGTGCTTTGAAAACTGCACTGCTTAGCAATGGAAGTCCTGGTCCGAATTACTGTCGTACATCAAGGACTACCTGTATTTGTGAAGCAGTCTTAAGAGACAGGCCACCACACACCACGCCAACTGGTTCAAGCAGTCAAGCTGCCATCCAGGGCAGAGGCAGGTGGCAGCTCTGCTAGCCACACACGGATGGCACCCAACCGCTGCTTATTAACATCTGCCAGGCCTCCAGGTATTCCGAGAGCAGATGTCAACCTGGACAAGGTGGGAACTGCTCGGCTTCCTCCTCCTCCTCCTCCTCCCACCTGCAGGCCAGGCCCCAAAGGACAGTCCCAGGCAGCCTCTCTGTACACACCTGGCTGCAGAGCCCTCTGCTCTCCGAAACTCCAGAGCTGGCTCCTCGCCACACCCTGCACTGTGAGGACAATTTCACAGCCCTCACCAGCCTTCCCCTGTGGCCACCAGCTCAAAAACTATTTCGATGCTTTGTACATGCCCAGAGGTGACAACCATTTCAGAGGGTGGGACTTCAAAGACTGGGCCTCTGGCTCGGCCTGCCTGCAAAACGAGGACATCCCAAATCGGCTTTTGAAGAAGGACCTCATTTGCAGCGTTGAAGCACCACACCTTCACACAATTACAAAAGGATGAAGCTACAGTCTGCCAAGAAGAGTAGCTTGGAAGCAAGGAGGGTTTTTTTTTCTTTCAACTGTGGTCACTTGAAGATGGGTGAACTTCGACTCCCAGAATTCTAGAAATTGAAGTCCACCCATCTTCAAGGGACCACTGTTGAGAAACACTGTCCTAGCCTATGGCTTCAGTTCTTGACCAGTTGCTCCACCCAGAAGTATGACCCAACTGGTCAAATCACAAGAAATCAAAGATTAATTTGCTGCTTTTGCTCACCCAACAATTTTAACACCGATTGTTGTCCATCACACCTTTCTTCCCTCAAACCCAGAGTCCGCCAGCCTTTCCCTGGCCCCTTCCCCCTTAGCCCCCCTCCCTTCCCCCTCTGCAAGAAAGGCACTAAGCCTGTAAAGCCTCAGTTGAACGGTCCTCTTGAAAGAGAGGACAATGCCTGTGAAATGACAGAACACTGACTCCATCCCAGATTCTCTCTCTTGGGCCATTCCATTTTCGGAGAACAAGGCTTCCTTGGAAGAGGCTTATGAAAGACTGGAGACAGGGGAGGGGTCTTGAAGAAAAGGAGAACAGAAGGCAGCCAAGTGTCCTCCACGGGCAATCAACCTTGAGGCTCAGAACAGAGGAGACCATGTCCCAAAGGTGCTTTTTCCAAAGGGCAACTGGGCTTTTCTTGGTTTTTTTTCTCTGAAAAACATTTCACACAAACGTAGGAATTGAAGATGCTTCTTGGATGACAAGTGAAATGTTTTCAAAGGAAAAAAACAACATGAAAAGTCCAATTATCTTTTTGGAAAAGCATCTTTGGGACAACTGTGACCTGTCCTGGATGACTGAGAATCTCCACAGAGACGGCCTTAAAGCTGCGGTGTGGCATGCAGGAAGCCCAGGTTTTATACCCAGGAGAAGGCTGTAGATGGTAGATGATGGCCTAGGGCAGAGTTCCCCAACCTCTTGGCCACCAGGCCACGAGTGGCTGGCCAGTGCACGTGCACACATGCCCCCTGCCCTTGTGCCGGTGCGGGCCGAGCCATGAGCTGCGAGCCGGCACTAGCTGAGCTGCGAGCCTCTCGCCAGCGCAAGCAGCCCCATTTGCGCAGTGAGCATGCTCACGACCCCGTTTGCGCACATGTGCACACAGCCACATTTGCACGTGTGCGCATGCGTGCATAAAGGTGCCTGTCCCTCCCTTTCCCAGAAAGGTTGGTGACCCCTGGCCTAGGGTCTTCTCTGCATGGAACCCAGCATCATAATTACTAGAAGCGGTCATAACTATGGGGTTCACCAATGTCACGTAGCTTCCAAAGGGCTATGAATGAAATCCCAAATACAGCAGATTTTTAAAAGGACATCACAATTTATAAAAATCAACACTTGTGATAAAAACAACACAACAGTGATGAACCCCCAGATTGGAGAGTAACCCAGTCATCTTGCTGATGAGAATAAGGTGACACCCCAAAGAGGGGGGGAAGAACCCAGCATTATGAATTTGCCCTACGGCCACCTGCCTCCTTCTCCAGATGTTTTGGCCATCCTGGTCCATTACACCAGCTACTAACAGCTGTAGCCCCAAACTTGAGGACCCTCAAGTTGGGTCTCCCTGGAGGATGGTTAATTAAAGGATCTCAGGCATTTCCCTCAGGGTCAAAGTTCATTGAAACCGACATTCAAAGGTATCGCAAGCGATTCTACCGTTCTGAATCACATCCGTTGAGGAGGACCATATGTTTGTTCAAGTTGAAATTAATCTATTACATCAATATTTCTCAACCTTGTCCACTTTAAAAGGGGTGGATTTCAACTCCCAGAATTTCTGGGAGTTGAAGTCCACCCCTCTTAAACTGACCATAGTTGAGCAACACTGCTCTAAATCATCTAGAGATTCGGAAGTCCTCAACACTCAGTCTATTTTTGAGCTACCTTTTCACACCGGATTCTTTTCTCCTGCCTGATCCCAAGCAAGAGTGAGAGATTTGCAGGAGAGAAATGCAACCTAGCAAATTAACCGCGGGAAGGTATAAAGTGATCGAGACGTTCAAAGGTCTCGGCGCCCAGGGACATATTCTTCATCTCGGTTGAAGCTCCCCTTGTATCCCTCCCTGTCCATTGATGTGCAGGCCACCAAGAACATCTGCTGATCTTCTCCATCCTGCAGAGACTCCAAAGGATGGATCTGTGCAAAACACTCAACCAGGAACTGCTGCAAAAGGGTCTGATGTGTCAAGAGATCCACCGTAATGCTGGTGCTGATCCTGGATTTTTCAAGCCTCTTCCTCTTGACCCCAAAACTCCCTGGCATCTATTTAGAACATAGAATGACAGAGTTGGAAGGGGCCTTGGAGGTCTTCTAGTCCAGCCCCCTGCTCAAGCAGGAGATGATGCCATAATGACATCCCGACTGCGGTTGTAAGTCGACTCGTGAAAAGCTCCAGCGATGGAGCACCCACCCTAAATTCCTGAGGCATTTAATACCATTTAATATTTTTAAACTCAAGTTTGTTTTCCGCTCCTCTTTGTTCTGCATTGTCCTGCCTATCTGTTATTTTCTCCTCTTGTAAACCACATGTGGTTGACCCTGTTTCATTCAGGCTCAAGTGCCCTTTTATTATGCATGCAGATAGAAACTAATACATCTGCAAATGAAGGCCATTGTTTAAGAAAGGCCTCTGCTATTCTCTGGCCAGCCCTGAACCTTGAGAAAGAATGTCCTGATGAAGAGCAGAATTGATTTTTTTTCCCTGAGCACTTTCTTAAAAAGAAATTTACAAATCCTTCACTTTTTAAAACATCTGCCCTTTAACTGGTTTAGCCCAGGGCAGGACGCTGCAACCTTGACAACTTTTAAGACTTGTGGACTTCAGCTCCCAGAATTCCTCAGCCAGCTAGGAATTCTGGGAGCTGGTCCACAAGTCTTAAAGTTGCCAAAGTTGCAGTCCCCTGACCCAGGGTTTGTCAATCTCTGCAACTTTTAAGAGGCGTTGGGGAATTCTGGGAATTGAAGTCCACCTTCTCAAAGTTGCAGAGATTAAGAATATAATATAGAAAAATATTGGAAGGGACCCTGAAGGTCTTCTAGTCCAACCCCATGTTCAAGCAAGAGACCCTAGCCCAGGGGTAGGCAACCTTGGCTCTTTTATGACTGGTGGACTTCAACTCCCAGAATTCCTGAGCCAGCCACGCTGAGGGGAAAGGGAGGTTTCCAAGCTGGGCCATGCTGGCTGAAGAATTCTGGGGGTTGAAGTCTACGAGTCATGAGGGGGCCATAGTTCCCCCATGCTGGCTCAGGAATTCTGGGATTTGAAGTCCACGAGTCATAAAAGAAGCAAGGTTGCCTACCCCTGGCCTATACCATTCTGGACACTGAACCAGCCAATACAAATGGCCCTCGACTTATGATAACTGAACCCAAAATTTCTGTTGCCAGGTGAGATATTTGTTAAGTACGTTTTGACCTTTCTTGTCACAGTCGTTAAGCGAACCACGGCAGATGTGAAATTAGTAACAGTTGTGGAGTGAATCTGGCCTCCCCATTGACTTTTCTTGTCAGAAGGCTGCAAAAGGGGATCACGTAACTCAGTCATAACTACGAGTCAGTTGCCAACTGTCCGAATTTTGATCATGTGACCCTGGGGATGCAAGCCAAAGCAGGGGGGGGGGGCAAAACTTTGTCCTTTTCTTCAAGGCAAGGCGAAATTTAGTTCTCCATGACTCCCACATACACCCCGCCCCCAATACAGAGAAGGAGGGCTGAAATGGGTGGAGGGTTGGGACCCTCACAAAGAGAGGGAGGCTGCTGCAAATTAGGCTCATATCACTTGGGTGGGGGGAGCTGTTGATAAATACTCTGCCCCCCCATCCCCACAATGCAAGCGCCGCTGCTTGCACAAAAGGCAAGAGAGAGGCCAGCCTTTTGTGCAAACCCCTGGGGAGTTTTGCACATTTATCACGGCCGGGGAACAAAGCCGGCCTGCGAACGCGCGTACCCGGTTACCTAGGCGATGGCAACGGGGGCCAGGGAGCGTGCAGACCAGCATCCAAAGAAGCCAGATGAAGTGGGGTGGGGGGGTTGGAGAGATGGGGAAGGGGTGCCAAAAGAGGGGGAAGCTACCCCCATTAGCCCCTACCCCCCTTGAGCTTTGTTTGCTGGAAAAAAAACACAAGGGTTTCTCGGGAAACAAGGCAGTGCGGACAGCTGGGGGCAAACATTTTGAGAGCTGTTGGGTGGGGGGGCTCCTTTGAATAGAAGGGGGTGGGAAGGCTGTCCTGGACTGAGTTTTATTCAGGCTGGCCTTCGGGTGAGGGAAAACACAGAGGGTCACCTCTGTCACCCCCATCCCTCTGCTCTGAGCTCCCACCCCCACGGGGAGGGACCCTTTGCAAGGGGCCCATTCGGAGCAACATGCACTCCCTTGCAGAGGGAAGATCTTCGCACGGTACGAGGCACAAGGATTTCTTTCCTAGCTGCCCCAGATGCAAACCGCTCCACTTGTTCCCAGCAGCTCCAGGCAAGGCAGGGAAGCAGCCCCCATTCAGCGGGGAAGGGGCAATTTGGAGCTGGATGCACCCACTGGAGAAGGCAGCCACCTGCCTGCATTCCACAAGAGCCAACAAAGAGACCCCCCCCACCAACATCCCTGAATGGTGGGGGTCCAGCTTCCTGACCTTGAATATCTCAGTCAAGCGGAGGATGGCTCACATGCTGGCTAGGGAATTCTGGGAGCTGAAATGCTTGCAGTTGAGACTTTTTCCTCACCTCGGTTAACGCACCCAGGATTTTAATAAGACCGAAAAAAGAACAACTCACCCATTATTATTCAATATATCCTCTACACACACAGCTCCAAGTCCTGGACTCAAAGACAACTACAGGGATAAAATCACGGTTCCTGATCAGAACCCCAACTCCCTCACTGATTAAAAGCAGCTTCAACTAAGCCTCAGGAATCACAACCAGTAGGAGAGCATGCACAACTACACTGGCCCGTTGTCACAACTTAAAAGAAGACTGTCCATGAGATTTTAGAGCTCCACCTGAATCCAAAAAGTGAAGTCTTTTCTCGGACAACAACAGGTTAAAATAAAGTGGGAAACAAACAACCCACCCCCAGTTGAAAGTCCACCTTCCAGGCAAGCCTCCCCAACAAGAGCAAGACTCACCAACCCAAAGGGTGCTGAAGAACCGTCTCTGGCTTGCCCACTCAGCCCTGCCAGCAGCTGCACATAGCCAGGCTGTTGAAGACCTCAGCCGCTGGGCCCGATGGTCCCTCCTGTCCCGGTTAGCGTGGCAAGTCCTGGATCTCAGCATCCACAAGGGCTACCATGTGGTCCACGGTCCAAAAGTGAGCTGCAGAAAGAACCAAGATCCAGTATGAGATATACGCAAGTAGGGTTGGTTGCTGTTATGATTCCTTATTTTAGCTATGGACCGTATAAAGCAAGGATTGGGTGTAATGTCCAAAAAGTATCTTGAACAGTTGGAGGAAGTAAAGCAGAAGGTAGCTCGAAGGACCTTTATCCTACCAAGAAGGACGAAGAGACTCTGGGCATGTTTTGACCAGCTGGTAAAGGTGCCCAGAATCAAACTGTGAGAGGTGGCAACTCAAGGCTGGCTCCAGCGCTTCAGGATATTGAAAGCTCCACAGGATCGGGCATCCTGAGTCCAACCAACGGGGGAGTGACAAACGCAGGCGGAACAGGCCCCCAGAGGGACAAAGGTAGAAGATGCTGCATGTCCCCAGCAAGAGCAGAATTAACAAACTACGTCAAGGTTTAATGGGTTGAGAAGTTTTAAAATCATGCACAACTCACTTAACTGCCTTGCTTAACAACAGAAACTCTCACCTCAATTATGGTTGTAAGTCAGGGAGGGAGGGGAGGGAGGGAGGAGGGACAACAAAGGAAGCCATGGCAAAGAAGATGATAAAATCAGCCCTGCCTCACTTAACGACCACCTTGCTTAGCAACGGTAATTCTGGTCCCAGAATTTACTTGTGGACATGAGTCAAAGACTGGCATTGCAACCTCAACATTGTTTGGCAGCTCCCCAAAGAACAAATAACCAGACCGTTTTGTTCTCAGCTACCGTGTCCAGTTCTGGGGAGGTCATTTCAAAATGGGTTCAGCCCAGCGCAAGGAGGCTGATTGGCAGGTGGACAATGAGAGACTGAAGGACTGACTGGGTGAGTTTCGGGTCCTTTGAAGAAGACAAGAAGTTGTGTCTGAGTAAAAGATCTGCCTTCCTTCGGCGTCTGCCTCCCAGCCCCTCCCCCAGACCCCATAAGCCCCTCCAAAGTCCAGGGCTCTGCTGTCAAAATCAAGAAGCACCTGGGTCTTCTCAGCCCCCTCCCCTTCCTGGCCATTAGGGAGGCACCCCTTAGGCGACCCCTGCAACCCAAACAGCTGGAATTTATATTCCGCAGTTTTACGAGTTTGTAAACGTTATGGGGTCTCTACGGCCAGTAAAACCCAACGGATGCCTCCCCTTTGTCCCCCAGACCCAAAGCTTCAAATTCCCGTCCACCTTTTCCGAGCCCTCCAAGAATCTTCAGCTTTATAATCGTGTTGCCAGACTGAAGAGGGTTCAACACATTTGAAACCCTTTTAAAACTTTTTTACCGACCTAATGAAGATTGTCCCTGAATATGGGGGTCAGGCAGGGAAGCTGGAGAAGGGGGGGGGGGGTTCAGTCCTTTCTCCCCACGATTGCAGACCATGAACACAAGACCCAGGATCAGGCTTCAAAGGGATCAGGGCTATCCTCTTTTCTAGATCTATTTGCAAGTCAATCTAGAATAGAGGCAGAGGTCTTCCAGACAAATGGAAGTCCCACCTACCCCGAGACTTCCCTGCCTCTCCAGTTAGGGCCACACCTTTTCCTAGGTAATCCTTTTTTCACCTAATTCTTGAACGCAGCCAGGAATGGGTTTCACGAGACCTCGCCCTGGTCGGACCCACTCTCTGCACTGAGCCATATTTGATCATGATCTGTTAAATAAGCCACCTTGGGTTAATTCCACCCTACATGGCTGAGTATGTTTCTGGTGCCGAACAGCCCTGTTTGCACAACATCTAAATATGTTTGCATAAATGCTAAACTTGGCTAGTTTTAATCTGGCCAGGCTTTCTGACCAAATAACTGTGGAAATACTACGATGGACGTTAAGTGTGAGGGTTGGTCGTAGGTCACTTTTTCCCAGTGCCGTTGTAATTTCAAACAGTCACTGAATTAGCAGGGCTGGATTGCTGTTATCCTTCTCTTTCCTATTAACTTCTCCTATTGGTATCTTATGGGTTATCACTTTATTTGTATCTTATGTTTTATGACTTTATTTTCTGATTATGATTCATCACTTTGTTGTTTGTATTCTATATACAATGAATGACTGTAAATTGATAACTACCCACAGATTCTTGAAGTTCAACAAACAAGTGTCTATCCATCAATTATCAGAATCACAGAAGAGAAAAAGAGACCACAAGTCTGCATGGGTTTTTCTCCTGACACGTCAGCTTTGGAAATCACTTGCAGATCTTCCGTGAGGCCTGCAAGGCCTTTAGAAGTTCTACCTATAGTCTAGCCAGAATGTGACTTCTACAATCTCTTCTGTGGGCAGAGCTTTATCCAAGTCCTATTAATAGATAAATACAGAGTTAAACAAACAATACACAACTTGTGTACAGTGCCAAGCCTTTGTTGAACTCACTGAACCAATATTCGCCATCTTCATCAGGAAAAGCAGGCAGGACTGCTAGCAAGTGATGAGGTGATGGTTCCTCTTTTCGGAGGTGGGACTTCAACCGAAGGTTTCCTGTGCTCGTGCATCATACACATCATCCTGGAGATATTTTGGCCCGTCCTTCTTTCCAAAACAGCTTTAATTCGCAGATATTGGGGGGACCATCTTGACCAAATGCCACCCTGTCTCAGTTGGGTTAAGATCAAGCGGTCAACTCAGCCATTTTCAAATGCAAAATTTCTTTGGCTTCAACCCTTCTGTGGTAAATGTATTCGTGCATTCAGGATTGCTGCCATGTTAAGTTTCAACTTATGGACAGACACCTTGATATTCTCTGGTAAAATATTCTGGTACAATCCAAAATCTTACTATTCGCCCAAGGGTGAAGAACATCCAGATTCTGAAACTGCACTGCAACCTCAAGTTAGATGCTCAAACAGTCTGCTTTACGATAGGAAGGACAGCTTCTTCTGTTGAAACGAATGGACTACTCCAGGTATAACATTTCTCAGTAAAGCCGAAAAGTTCTCCAATGGCTCATGGGTCCACAGAGCATGGTTCCAAACGCTGCTAAGTCCTCCAATATTCTTTGGCAACCTCGAGATGAAAGCAAGGTGCTTTCCGCAGAAGACTTTCCTCCTTGATGTCCTCCCGTGGACACCACTTTTTACCTCATGCTGATGGATTCTGAAATTAGACCACACAAAACTACTCTGCAGATCTTCTGCTGAGATTCTTTGAGACCTCCATGGAGTACTGCATATCCTGTTTTTGAGATAATTCAGTTGGGTGCCCATTAATGGGAAGACTAAGAATGGTGACCATGGATTAATAGAGGCTGTCTTTGGCAATGGTCCAGCCATAAACTTGAAGAGTTTACAGCAATCAAACAACGTAGGTTTTTCAATAGGGAAGGTCTCTCAAACATCCATCCAATTGCTCTCTCCCTGAGAACTGGTTCACTGATTTACCCTCTTAAGAGTATCAGAAAGCCCATATTTTCACCAACAAAGACGGTGACTATTACTGCACCATTTTCAATAAAAATTAACACAAAGCATTATTTTGCAGGTTGTTTTGTTTAGCCAGAATCCCTTTATCCATTAACAGTGTTCAGATGAAGCTCTAATTACATTGCATGTCACAGTCAGCAAGATTATGGATCACCATAATTAAGTCTCACCATAATTCAATCCCTCCAGCCAAGGGGAGTCCACCATTTTCCAAAGCACATCTGTTCCCTTTCGGAATAGTTTGCCCTAGGAAGTTTTTCTTCAGGTCCCATCAAAATAATCTGTTTCCTCATAATTTACACCCATTGTTCTTCTGAGTTATTCTGCACTCCTCTCTCCTATGCGAATCCTTCACCTACACATAGTCCTTGATTTATGACAATAGAGCCCAAAATTTCAATTGCTAAATAAGTTGGTTTTAAGTGAATTTTGCCCCATTGTACGACCTTCCTTGCCACAATTGTGAAGAGAATCACTGCAGTCATTAAGTTAGTCACTCTGTTGTTAAGTGAATCTGGCTTCTTCCCCATTGACTTTGCTTGTTAGATGGTCGTCAAAGGGGATCACGTGACCCGGGGACGCTGCAACCATCATTAATATGAGCCAGTTGCCAAGCATCTTGATTTTGATCATGTGACCCTGAGAATGCTGCAACTGTCATAAGTGTGAAAAACGGTCATAAGTCACTTTTTTCAGTACTGTTGTAACTTTGGTCGCTAAACAAACTGTTGTAAGTCAAGGACTGCCAACTAACCTGAGCCACAGTTTTTATTTTCCTCTGAAGGCAAAACAATCACCAAGTTTTTTTTCCTTCCAGGTCCCAGTTCATCTTAGTTGCTCTCCTTTGGACCTGCACCACTTTGTAAATTCCTGAAATTCCTAAAATGCATTGTCCAGAACTGGACACAACTGTCCAAGTGGACTCTGACCCAATCAGACCTTATGCCGGCAAACAAGCATGGCCATAATTAACATGGCAACGGCTACGATGGCCACACAGCTGTCCAAGAAAGCTGCACAGAAAATACGCGGAAAACCCTCTTTTCCAAGGTGGCCCCTTGGATGTTGAGACTACCACTCCCAGAATTCCCTTAAACAAGGCTGAGGATTCTGGGAACGGTGGCCTCATCCAATCTAGAGGCTAAGGCTCCTCCTGTCCAGGCAAGGGCAGGCGGGGGGAGGGGAGGGTTGGACCAGAAGGACTCCGCGGTCCCTTCCAGCCCTGTGATTCCATGACTTTGATGAGCTTGATACCCATTTATTATCGCAGGGGAAGGGAGGGGCCCAGCTGTTGGGCAACAGAGATGAAACCCAGGTTGCCAGCTTGTCTGCAGGGTGTAGCCCAGATGGGAGTTTTGAGGGTGCAATCAAAGCGCCCTTGGTTTTTATGCGACACCCAGGCGCATCTGCCAAGCTTTGGGCAAAGGGTGCCTCCCCCCCCCCCCCGCCCTCAAGACATGGCTGCTTCCACCAACTGGGAGGCCAGATTTTGGGGGTGGGGTGTGGGTGGGCAGCGCTCCAAGCCCCTCAAAGTGTTCGTGGAGAGCAAGCCACCCCCTTCTGTGGGACGCACAACACCACACAGGCCCTCTGACTGTGAACTTCCATCATCCCCAGCTGGCAGACCTGGAAGGAAAAAAAACTTGGTGATTGTTTTGCCTTCAGAGGAAAATAAAAACTGTGGCTCAGGTTAGTTGGCAGTCCTTGACTTACAACAGTTTGTTTAGCGACCAAAGTCACAACAGGACTGAAAAAAGTGACTTATGACCGTTTTTCACACTTATGACTGTTGCAGCATTCCCAGGGTCACATGATCAAAATCAAGATGCTTGGCAACTGGCTCATATTATTGACGGTTGCCGTGTCCCAGGGTCAACTGCATCTGGGAGCCCCAGGCTGTCCTCACTTTATGACTGATTGCTTAGTGACAAAGTTACGGCAGAGGGCCCAAAAGGGGACCTAAGGCCCGGTTTGGAAGTTCTGACGTCTCACGGCCGCCTTTACGACCACCACAACTTACAACTCTAATTGCACGGCTCAGTTAAGGTCATAAGGCGAGGACCACCTTGTCCTTCAGGCGGCAAAGCATCCCTCAAATGAAACCGGACTCCTGCTGACCTCAAGGCAATGTCCGGGGCCTTTCCTTGGCAGCACAACGCCAACATTTAGGTGCAGTTTTCAACTTGCAGGCATTTCTTTAGCAACCCTTCAAAGCTATGACAGCACTGGAAAAGTGACTTTTTTATTTTTATTTTTTAATTTTAATTCCATTTATATCCCGCCCTTCTCCGAAGACTCAGGGCGGCTTACAAACTTAGCAGTAGCCTTCATTCTATGTATATGCCTGCTTATTAGGGCTTTCACACACACCCCAAGCGGCATTATTACAAAGTCAGCTTAATTGCCCCCAACAATCTGGGTCCTCATTTTACCTACCTGGGAAGGATGGAAGGCTGAGTCGAACCTTGAGCCTGGTAGGATGCGAACCTGCACTAATTGCAGGCAGCTGGTGTTACTTGCGACAAGTCCTCGCACTTATGACCGTAGCAGTGTTCCTGTGGCCACACGATTGCGATCTGGGCAGCTGGCAACCTGCTCACATTTACGATGGTCACAGTGTCCCATAGTAACACAACTGACACTTGCGAGCTTCCCAACCGTCTTCTGACAAGCAAAACCAACAGGGATGCCAGCAGAGGTGGTTATAACTCTTTGTCACGTGATGTCACACTTAGTAACGAATTTTCCAGTCCCAATGATTGTCGCAAGTTGAGGACTACATTCCTCCAGTCTTTTTTTTTCTGGACTCTAACGAAAAGTTCAGCCTTTTCTGACCCACTCACACCTGTAAAATGATGGCGGAAAGCAGGAATGTCTCCCATGCAGCTCCTTCCAGAATCTGCTCCCACTTAATGAGTGAAACTGAGAAGCAGCTGAAACTGTCGCGTCTGGCTCATCTTACACTTCCTGGTGACCAGGATAAGGATGCATGTCTGCGCCTTCCAACTGGGGCGCCCTCCAGATCGCGGTTCTCAGTGCAGCGTTTTTACACCCCGATCTGAGTTTTTCAAAGTTTGGGGTTCTAGGTTATCTATTTTAAAATTTCACGAAATCTTAAGTTTTTCTATACAGCGAGACCCAGACTTGCATTCATTTAGCAACTGTTCAAAGTTACGATGACGCTGAAAAAAAGTGACTTGCGACAAGTCCTTGCACCTCCGACCATCACAGTAACCAACACGAGATTGCGTGATCCAAGTTCGGGCGCTTGGCAACCGGCACGTATGGATGACGGTTGCAACACCCCTGGAGTCAGGAAATCACCACCTTTCCGGCAAGCAAACTCACTTAACAGCCACACGAATCCCTTAACCACCGTCACAACACAGGGGGTAACATCAGGCACAACCCACTAAGTACGAGAGAAGATATTCAGCCACGGAAATTCTGCGATCAAGAATTATCTGTACATTATGTTGCAGGTATATGCAACATCTCACTTTCTTGCATCACTTAGTGACCAAAATCCTGGTCCTAACTGTGGTCGTAAGCTGAGGACCATCTGTAACTTTATGTACTATCTGTCAATAAATAGGCAAAAATAATTCAGCTTACAAATGATTTATTATGATTTTTGTTGTTTTTTTAAAGAACTCCTGCTGGCACCCTTGGTCCAGACTGCCAGGTTCAAAGGACTAGGGTGGGTGGAGAAGGCTGGGAAATGGGGTGGCAAACACCCCCCCCCAAGGGAGCCCATCCTGCACGGCTTTCCTTTCTCTCTGCTGCAGAGATACTCCCCAACACCTCACACCTCCAAACCCAGCGCCTTCTAAGCAACAACCGACACCAATGCCTCCAGCCACATGAAGGACCCCCATCCTGTACCTCAATATTCTCCCCATTTCTTGCAAAGGGGCCAAAGTCAGAAATGAAGGCTTGTCTGATCACAAAAACGGTGATTTCCCAGCTTCTCCCTCCCTCCCCCCAGACGACATTACCATTTTTTTTCCAACAATGAAAAGCGAGTTAAATGCATTTTAAAGCATGAGAAATTCTGTATTCAGCACTCCCTCCCAGCCTGGCCCTGAGGCAAGAGGGTGCTGCAGCCTAGCAAATCGGTGGCAAAAAACAAAAAAGGAAAATAATTCTATATTTGCGGTAATTTTCAGAAGGATAGCAGTATGAATTTCCCAAAGCAAAAACATGCCTGACACGCTGAAGCCAAAATGCGGTTTATTTTAGCTCAGCCTGCTGCGTAAACCCAGCCAACTACGGTTTATTCATCAACACACCAGAGTTAAACCGACTTCTTTGAGGCCCAGAGCCTGCTTGAAAGAGCTGGCCGGGTCTCCCGTCTGCCTGGAACAGGACACAAGGCCAGTCACGAAATGGACTCTGCCAATGTTTCCACTTAAAATAAAAATGAAGTCCTTCATCTTAGGAGCTCGAGCACCCTGTGGCAATTCACACAAAAAAAGGCTGAATCTGCATCAACCGGAGGGAACAGCTTGGTGAGCCCCAGAAGTCCCAATCGCCCCAGAAATGGGGGGTGGGCCTTCTGGCCCCTGCCTTGACCCAGGCCAGAACCCAGGTTTCAGACAACCTCCATTTCAGAAACAAAAAAGAGCATTATTGCTAACCAGATGGAATTTGCTGCAACCAGTTAACCCCCCCTTGCGCTTAGCTGCAGCCCCCTCCCCCCCACACCCATTGCAATAGATCTAACTAAGGAGCTGCAGGCAGATCCTCATTCTCTCCAGACCCTCCAACTGGGGAGAAAAAGACCCCACCCCAAAAGGCCTTACACACATCCTGCTAGAGAAACAGACTGGTTACACCCCCCTGGCACGCTTCACACCCAGACCCATCCATCTTTCCAAGCCAAGGGGGGAATTTCTCAGCAGCCAGAGGACACACACACAAATGGCTAAACTGCACCCTCCCCATTCTTGCAGGGGGTGGAGGAGTGCAAAAGAGACAAACACACACACACACTCCCCGAGCACAGTCAAGACACCCCCCCACCCCCCAATAGATCTGATAAGGAGGGGAGGTTTTACACCACCACCATATATTGAACCACAGGTTGTAATCTTCATGGTTTAATATGCTGGGGGAAGAGGAACCAGACTGTGCCCTGCATTCACACCTTGCACTAAGCCAGAATGTCACTTCGGGGTTTGGGGTGAAGAGGGTTGCACGACTCAAGGCTAACAGTCCCCCCAAAACTGCGCCTTCGTGCCTGGTTCTCATCTTCATCACGACCAAGGTGGAAAGCAGAGGGGAGGAGATGGGGTGTGTGTGAACAGGCCCAGATTCGGGGTTCTTCTCCCCCAAAGTGGACTCGCACAATTTCACAACCGATTCAGACCAGAGGTGGGCTGCCCACCTCACTCACACGGAGCCACGCATCTGCCTGGCCCACCCTGCAGGGCCGGCTCCCACCACCCAGTTCCCGCTTGCAATTTCAGCCCTGGGGGACCCCAGCCGCTCCACCGCCGAAGAGCAGCCCTGGGCGGCCTGCGAGTGCCCGGGCCCAGGAGGGGCGGACGGAGGGACGGGAAGGGGCGCAGCTAAAGCCGGGCAATCCCGGAGCTCGCGCATTGCACCAAGTTTGGGCGACTCCGGCCTGGCGCCCCCCCGGCCGTTTCAGTGCCTGGCGGGGGCCCAGCTTAGCCGGCGGTTCCAACCAAGCGTGGCTCGTCGCCGCGGGAGAGCGCGGAGGAGCCCCCGCAGGACAGAGAGGCAGCAACAGGTACGTGAAAGCAGGCGAGGCCCCCCTGACGTCACCCCCAGGCCCGCCCGGAGCGGCTGCTAACCCGGGACAGTTGCAACCCAGCAAGGTTGCATTGCAGTCGGTTCACACGTGCAACCCCAGACCCAGCCGTGCTAAGACCGGGCCAGGCCCTGGGCAAGACACGGACACGCACACACACACACACACACCCGCTTCAGAGGCCAGGGTGGGCGGGCGGAGGGCAAACGGCCAGCCAAGGAAGCCGCCGCTGCCGGGCTCCGGCCAGGGCTGGGCTGGGCTCCGGAGAGAAACGGGGGGGGAGAGGCACGGGGGCTGCCTTGGGGGGGAAGGGCCAGGCAGGGACCCCCATCCGGCCCCGGGCCCGCTTCCCACGCCAGCTGGGCTGGGCTGCCGAGTCGGCCACGTCCCCGCCAGGCCGGGACGGGGGGCGCGGAGCCTCCCCTTCCTCCCCCCCCCCCCCGGGGGTCTCGCCCCTCGGAGCAGCGCCGGCCCCCTCCCTCCCGGCCCGTCTCCTCCCCCGCGCGCGGCGCCCCGTCCGGGCAGAGCTTCCCCCCGACGGCTCCGCTGCCCAGCGCGGCCGCCCGACCTCGCCCCCTCCCCCGCCGGCCCCGCCACCCCCGGGGAGAGCCCGGCCGGGCAGCCCCGCTTGCAACGGGAGCCGCGGCGCTGCAAAGCGCCCGAACAAAAGGCGGGCGCGCTCGGTCCGGATTACCCTCGGGGCGAGAGCGGCGGCTGCGGCTGGCGTGCTCCGGTTCCCCCGGCTCCGGCTTTTGTCCCTGCCCGGCCGCCGAGTCCCCGCGTTCCCCCTCTCGGGCGGCTCCTTCCGCTCTCCGTGCAATTGCAAAAAGGAAGCGCGGGGGGGGATCCGATTCAGGCTCTGGGAAGGGGACCCGCGCGGGGCGAGGCGGCGCTGGGCTGCTGCTCGCCTTGGAAGGGGCGAAATCCGGCGCAAAAGCAGCACCGCAGGGCCCCCCCCGCTCCGGGTTCTCGCCCCCCCCTCCCGCTGCTCCGGCGTGTGAACGGGGAGGATTCGAACCTGCGGACTCGCCGCGGCTGTTCCCAGGGCTTCGCGCGCCTCCCTCCGGCGCTTCCATTGTCTCCGCCGCGAAGTTCCCAGCGCCCGCTCTTCCCTCGCCCGCTCCCGCCCCCCCCCCCTCCTCCTCCTCCTCCTCCTCTTTCCTGGCGGCCGGTTAGTTTTATGGTTCGTTCGTTCGGGAAAGCGGAGTCGGCAGGCGGGCGGGCGGGGAAAAAAAACTTTGCTTTCTTTGTAACTGCAAGGGTTCTTAATCCCCATGCCTTTTTAAGGATTTTTTTTTTAAAGGGCACAGAAGGAAATAAATCAGAGAAGTTAGTCAGGAGGGAAAGGCGCAGCAAGGCATTTTTTCTCACCTCTACGGTGGGTTTTTTTTAATCCTAACTCTATCCTAAACTATATGACAAGCGGGTTTCAGAGAAATACCATGATGGTTTGTCACATCTACCAAAACAAGGATGGGCTTCCCCAACCCCCTGGTCCCAAATCACCCAGCCCACCTGAACCTTTCCTGGTCAGGGTATATATTTTATCCTGGTCCACAATTACAGATAGTCCTCGATTTACAACCATTCATTAAGTGACGGTTCGAAGTTACAATGGCATTGAAAAAAAGTAACGAGAGTTTTTCACACCCACCATCTCTGCCCAAATTCAGACACTTGGCAACTGGCATGTACTTAGGACGGTCACAGTGTCCCGGGGTCACTTGATCCCCTTTTGCGACCTTCTGCCAAGCCAAGTCAATGGGGGAAGTGAGATTCACTTAACAACTGTGGCAAGAAAGGTTGTAAATTGGAGCAAAATTCACTTGACAACTGCCTCACTTAGCAACAGAAATTTTGGGCTCAAGCATGATTGTAAATTGGGGATTATCTGTATAGGTTTTCCTGCTTGAGCAGGGGGTTGGACTAGAAGACCTCCAAGTTGCCTTCCAACTCCATTATTCTGATTTGTTCTGCAAATCCTGATAATTACCTGTCTGGTCGTTTGGGGTGGGCTTCACTACATTTCACAATACCAAGAAATCCAGATTTTTGGGGGGGTGGAGAAAAGAGGCAGTAAATACTGTATTCCTGGGGTGTGGCCCAGATTTACCTGCAGGAGTCAGCTAATGGATCTTCTCAAGGTCTTGATTCTCCTAATCCTGGGATGGGATCAGGAGATGATTCCTTGTGATGCATTTTTCCCGAAAACTACCATCTCAAGGTTGACAGGCTGACCTGGAGTGCTTAAACCGCCCTCTCCCCATTTTGTGAGTTTGTGACTGAGCTTGGCTGACAATGATGAATTGTTTGCTCAGTTTATCCCACTAATGCAGCCTTTCTCAACCTTGCTGACTTTAAGAGGGTTTGACTTCAACTCCCAGAATTCCTCAGCCAGCTTTTCCCCAGTCCACCCATCTTAAAGTCACCAAGGTTGAGAAACGATGCATTAGTGGGTGAATATTTAGGAAGGAATAGACATCCTAACTTATTAGCAATATCTAGTAAGCAGCAGACACATTAACAAGGACACAACAGAGTGTACAACAGCTTCCTATCCTTGGTGAAACCAATTAAGAATCTAAAGTTCTTTAATTCAGCTCTGGGGGCCATGCAATTTAAGATGCAGTTTGTTGGCTGGGTTCATAAAGAACATACCTATCCATGTTTCACCTACTCACAGTCTGGGGGATTAGCCAGATTTTCTGGTTTGGGACAACACTGCCATCCACAAACTAAACACAGGCGTTTTATTTGCACAACCCTTGAGGCTAAAATGCAGCTGGTAGCTTTGTGGAGCGGGGAGTGGTAGAAGAGAGCTGTGTCTTTTCTTACGCTATATTTTCTTAAGCCTGCTTTGGGGAGGAAACTACGTCATTGTCTGGTTAACGAAACTTGCAGAGGGGCAAAGACTAGAAAAAGAAGGAGACGTGAGTTCTAGCGCCGCGTTAGCCATGAAAGACAGCTGGGTGACTTTGGGCCAGTCCCTCCCTCTCGGCCCAGCCTCCCTCACAGGGTTGTTATGAGGAAAATAGGAAGAGGGAGGTCTGTTGATATTTTCATTGCCCTGAGTTATTTGTAAGAATAATAAGGATATATATATATATAAATCTATCCCAGGCAGCAGTCGCTACTGCGACAAATCATTTTTATGTTAAATTTGGATCCTTTAACTCTTTGTTGGCAATCCAAATTTTGTGTGTGTGTGTGTGTATGTATATATACATACATACACATACATATATGCATATCCATATGCTTATACATATATGTGTGTGTATATGTGTGTGTGTGTGTGTGTGTATGTAGGGACGCGGTGGCTCAGTGGGTTAGGACGCTAAGCTTGTCGATCAGAAGATCAGCAGTTTGGCGGGTCGAATCCTGAGTGCCGCGTAACAGAGTGAGCGCCTGTTACTCGTCCCAGCTTCTGCCAACCTAGCAGTTCGAAAGCACGTAAAAAATGCAAGTAGAAAAATAGGGACCACTACGGTGGGAAGATAACAGCGTTCCGTGCGCCTTTGGCGTTTAGTCATGCCGGCCACATGACCACGGAGACGTCCTCGGACAAGCGCTGGCTCTTCGGCTTTGAAACGGAGATGAGCACCGGCCCCTAGAGTCAGAAACAACTAGCACGCATGTGCGGGGGAACCTTTACCTTTACCTTATGTATGTATGTATATGATGAATTTAAATACTGGAATCCCAGGTGTAGACATTTAAAATCAGTAAAAAAATAAAATGAACTCCGGGATATAAGACAAAAGCCTTCTTTATTGCTGAGCTTTCGTCAACTAGCTATTGACATCATCAGAGCAAGGGCTGAATGATAAGGGAGACCATACATACACTTATATGACAGTTATAACGGTCAAGGTGTAGAATGTAAATATGGCATGCTCATAACACGCTCGCATGAAGTCCCGGTGCTTCCGGCTTCAATGTATATATATATATATATATATACTGGGACTGGAATTTGCAATGTTAAACAAGGTGGTTGTTAAGTGAGTCGCCCCTGATTTTTCAACCTGTTTTGACATAGCTGCAGTTGTTAAGTGAATCACACAGTTGTTAAGTGAATCCAGCTTCTCTCACTGACTTTGCTTCTTTGGGACAGTCACAAGTGAGGCTCTCTGGACCCCTGGAGGCTGCAGCCCATCATAAACATGGTGCCAAGTGCCTGAATTTTGGTCACCTGACCGGTCGTAAGTGTGAGGACCAGTCCTAAGTCACTTTTTTTCAGTCCTCTTGTAGCTCTGAACAGTGGCTAAACAAATGGTCGTAAGTCGACAACTACCTCCACTCAGCTTATGGGACCATCTAATCCAAATTTCCCGAGCTGACCTGGCCTGCTTTTTTAAAATCATCACGCAAACAATACAGGACCAAGCACGATATGGGGACTGTAGTGCCAGGCCCAGCCCAGCCTTCACCTGCACCTGTGCCGCAGCCAGCCGTGGGGGGGCTGCGGGAAAGAGCCCCTGGGGGATGCCCGGCGGATTCTGCAGTGTGGTTATGGCAACCTTCTTGGCCAAACATCTCCCATTATCGCCTCTGAGCTATGACAATGTGTTGTGTAAATATATCGCACGAGGTTTCCTGTTTCATGAGGCGGGGAAACGCTCAGGAAGCTGATCCAAGGGTGGAAATTCAGAGAATGAGAACCAGGAACCAAAGAGGCCTCTGAAGGTGGGAGGAAACCTGGCACCATAGGGCTCCGAACCCTTAGGGCAAACAAAATACAGGTGGTCCTCACTTAACGGCCAGTTGCTTAGGAACTATGCAAATTTACAACAGAACCTCCCCAGAGTTATTTGACCTGTTTTGGAAGTTTTGACAGCCATGCACAAACACACACACACAAACAGACACACACACACACCATCCCACAGTCATGTAACTGTGATGTTCTATGTTTTTTTGCCAGTTTCTAGCAGAAAAAAAATGCCCATTGGGGAAAACAGACTTGTTTAACGACCACGGTGTTTGCTTAACAACCACACTGTTCACTTAATGACCAAGGTGTTTGCCTAACCACTGCAAATTCCCCGTGTCTGGCTGGGGATTTCTGGGAGTTGTTCAAGTTGTCAAGTTTGAAAAACATCGGATAGATCCTGGTCTCTTGCTAGGTTGTGCGGTGAGGCTGGGTGTTGCAGTCTTTCAGATTAAGCTGTACCCGCAAGAGAACGAGGGACGGTCCTATGCCGGCGTCCCCCCCCCCTCCCGCCTTTCTTGTCCTGATGCTGCTTAACACCTGCACAAAGGTGTTGGTGGAAGTCACTGGTGACCTTCATCTCCCCAAGCTGATTCCAACGCAAGGTTTATCCACCTCTCATTTGCAACGTTTCCACTCCTACCACCTGCTCTGTTTGAAGGGCACCTGGAAATGTCTCCAGAAATTGGAAATGAAGGCTGACATCAGTAGCTGGCTGAACTATTCTCCAAAGCACCTGAGGGCAGGACAAGAACCAACGGGTGGAAGGTCATTAAAGAGAGAATTCAGTCTGGAACTAAGGAGGAATTTTAACCAGTAGAACTGCTTCCATCCAGAGGTTGTGGCTGCTCCATCTCTGGAGGTTTTCAAGAAGAGACAGGACAGCCATTTCCCTGGAATGGTATAGGCCAGGGGTAGGCAACCTTGGCTCTTTTATGACTGGTGGACTTCAACTCCCAGAATTCCTGAGCCAGCATGGCTCAGCTTGGAAACCTCTCCCTTTCCCCTCAGCTTGGCCGGCTCAGGAATTCTGGGAGTTGAAGTCCACAAGTCATAAAGCAGCCTAGGCCTAGGCCAGGGGTAGGCAACCTTGGCTCTTTTATGACTCGTGGACTTCAACTCCCAGAATTCCTGAGCCAGCCTGGCTCAGTTTGGAAACCTCTCCCTTTCCCCTCAGCGTGGCTGGCTCAGGAGTTCTGGGAGGTTACCTATCCTCCTTGAGCAGGGCGTTGGACTAGAAGGCTTCCAAGGTCCCCTCCAACTCTGCTATTCTGCATTCTGGTGCCAAATGCAGCTGCCACGCAGCTGGTGCCGGATGCCAGGAGCCCATGGTGCTCTCCTGAAGGATTTGCCCAGGCTGCCAATGGCCAACGGACACAATTCAGATGGCTGATGCTTCCCAGGAACCACCTGCCTTCAGGAAAAGCCCTTCTGAAGGTGCAGCCACGCCCTGAAGGTTGACAGGTGGATGGGACAGGTGAATCTTCTGCCAGGAATATGCCTGGCTCTGGAACGCAGGCTGTAATGGCAGCAGTTCTAGTCTCCTCTTCCCCTCCCTATTTTTGGCTTTTTAAGCTGCGTTGAGAGTTGGAAAGCAAGGGGGTCCTCAACTTGTGGCCACAATTGGGGATCAGAGTTTCTTTTGCTAAGCAAGCCAGTTATTAAGTGAGTTGCTCCCAATTTCACCTTTTTGTCACAACTGTTAAGTAAATCTCAGCAGGTGCTAAGTGAATCACATGGTTGTTAAGTGAGCCCAAGTTTCCCCATTGACTTTACTTGTCAAAAAGGGGGGGCAGCGTAAAGTTGGACCTTTTTTAAAAAAAATTCCATTTATATCCCGCCCTTCTCCGAAGACTCAGGGCGGCTTACAAGCTTAGCAGTAGCCTTCATTCTATGTATATGCCTGCTTATTATTAGGGCTTTCGCCCCCCCCCCAAGCGGCATTATTACAAAGTCAGCTTATTGCCCCCAACAATCTGGGTCCTCATTTTACCTACCTGGGAAGGATGGAAGGCTGAGTCAACCTTGAGCCTGGTGGGACTCGAACCTGCACTAATTGCAAGCAGCTAGTGTTCCTTAAGGAGGCATTAGCCCACTGCTCCACCAAGGCTCTTGGACCTGGTGATCACAAGACCCCAGGATGCTGTTAAACATTGTAAACACGTGCTGGTTACCCAGCACCTGAATTTGGACCATGTGACTGTCATAATGGTCATACATAAGTGTAAGGACTAATCAATCAGAATAGAGCTGGAAGGGACCTTGGAGGTCTTCTAGACCATCCCCCGCTCAAGCAGGAAAACCTATATACCATCTCAGACAAGTGATTGTCTAGCCCACAGGTCTGCAACCCGCGGCTCCGGAGCCGCATGCGGCTCTTTCAGCCGTCTCCTGCGGCTCCCAGTCCTCTGCCATGTGCAGTCCCCCCCCCAAAAAAGTGGGACTAAAAAAGTTCAACCAATCAATTCAAATATGCAGGGTAGGTGCATATCTCGCCTTGGCTCCACTCTTCAGTCAAACCCTGTTCTGCGCATGCGCGCATGTATGCACATGCGCACATATTTTTTGCGGCTCCCAGTTTTTCCTTTTGTGAGGGAACCGGTTCCGAGTGGCTCTTTCACTGTTTCAGGTTGCTGACCCCTGGTCTAGCCCTCTCTGTGGGCACGTGCACCGTCGCCCCAGTCCCAGGCCTTCAGCTGGGTTTTATAAAACCTTTCCACTTTAGGCCTCCACCACTGTGTGCAAAAAAAGGCTCAATCAATCAATCAATTTCAACTTCTGGGGGGGGGAGGAAAGATCTTGCAAAGTTGGAATTGATTGATTGAACTTTTTAGCCCCACCCAGTCTGCCGTTACCACTGTAGCCACGCCCACCCAATGGGCCACGCCCACCCAATGGGCCATACCCACCCAGTGGGCCATGCCCACCCGGCACGCAACCATACATAAGTGGGTTTTGGGTTGCAGTTTGGGCACTCGGTCTCCAAAAGGTTCACCATCACTGGTCTAGCCTCTTCTTAAAAACCTCCAGTGATGGAACACCCACAATTTCTGGTGGCAAGCTGTTCCCCTGGTGAATTGTCCTCACTGTTAGGAAGTTTCTCCTTAATTCCAGGTTGCTTCTCTCTTTGGTCAGTTTCCAACGTTGTTTCTTGTCCTGCCCTCTGGTGCTTTGGAGAATAATTTGACCCCCTCTTCTTTGTGGCAGCCCCTCAAATACTAGAACTCTGCTATCTTGTCCCCCCCCCCAAGTCCTTCCTTTCCCTAGACTGGCCATTCCCAAATCCTTATTATGACCAGCCATAAGCCACTTTTTTCAATGCCAGAACTTCAAACACTCTTTAAAAGAAAGTCGAGGACTATGTAAATGGCTGAATATTATTTCAATAAAAAAATGATAAAATGTTTCAATTCCAATAGATTTTTTTCTCACACAGGTTAAAGTATGGTTTTATGTATTCATTCAGTTTCTATAGCTGCCTGTCTCAGTCTATGAATTTGTTCACCGTCTCCCATGCACAAAAAAGACATATTACCCAAAAAAAGGGTTTGGGAATTCAGTCCCCTGACCATTTAATGCCTGCTGGGTGTCCTTTGTGCTGCTTTCCACAATTCAAGGCTACACAATGAACGGAGAACCGTTTGTGTTTCCTGCTCTGTTCATTTGCACGACTGTCCCACATTTCTATCCCCGTGAGTCATCTTTTTTGGCCACAAAATGTTTTTCCAGGTAAAAAATGCCTGAGAGCTGATCTCTGAATATTTGCTCGGGGTAAATTTTTTGGAAGCTGCGACTCACAAACCGGCTGTGCAGAACAGGTAGTCCTCCACTTCCAGCCACTGTTGGGATCAGAATTTCTGCTGCTGAGCGAGGTAGTTGTTAAGTGAATCGTGCCCAATTTTACAACCTTTGTAGCCACAGTGGTTAAGCAAACCGCAGCAGTCGTTAACGTGAATCACAGGATCAAATCCAGTTTACCCCACGGATTTCGCATGTCAGAAACTAGCCAGGAAAGTCACAAATGCTGATCATGTTACCCTGGAAAGCT
Organism: Vipera berus; assembly: GCF_964194415.1. Classification (NCBI taxonomy): domain Eukaryota; kingdom Metazoa; phylum Chordata; class Lepidosauria; order Squamata; family Viperidae; genus Vipera; species Vipera berus. The sequence goes on from NC_138219.1 coordinate 1,741,459, forward strand.
GCAACTCTTGTAAATGCATGCTGGTTACCAACTGCACAAACTTTGATTACATCTGCGGGGATGCTGTGACAGTCATAAGGGTGAGGATCAGTCAGGGCTTGCCTAACTTCAAACGGTCAATAAACAGGTGGTTTATAAGTTGAGGACCACCACCTGTACAGTACATGCAAGATGGAGAATTCTGGGAGTTGAAGTCCAGGTTGATAAACTGGGCTCCAAACAGATTTAGTGCGTTATCCATTTTCACAACCCACAAAGTGGCTGCAATCCACAAAAATGCCCTGCAAACAACCCAGCCCCCCCCCTGCATTTTCTCTTTTTCCAGGGTGTTCTGCTTTAGATTCAAACTTCGCTCTGTTGCCGCAGGTTGCAGATGGCTTTATCGGCTCTTCGGTGGGGAGGGGGCTACTCCAGGCGTGGGAAACCCATCCGGGCACCCCTTGCCTGGAAGGATGGCCGGGGGGGGGGGCTTCAGGGGCGCCAATCAACGGAACGACTTGCCTCCTGGGGTTGTGGGGGCTCCATCCCTGGAGGTTTTCAAGAATAGACTGGGCAGCCCTTTGTCTGCGGTGGAATAACGTCTCCTGCCCTGAACAGGGAGTTGGACTAGATCAGGGGTAGGCAACCTCGGCTCTTTTATGACTCAGGGACTTCAACTCCCAGAATTCCTGAGTCAGCTACCCAGGAATTCTGGGAGTTGAAGTCCATGAGTCATAAAAGAGCCGAGGTTGCCCACCCCTGGACTAGATGACCTCCAAGTTTCCTTCCAGCCCTAGGATTCTATAAGCTATGAGATCATCACCTCTTTCCGTCTAGATCAGAGGTCAATAAACTGGGCAACCTGAAGACTTGTGGACTTCAACTCCCAGAACCCCCCAGGCACGAAGGTCTCCAGCATCTCCTGGGCGGATCCCCTGTCCAGGCTGGCCCCGCCCCATGATCAGGGAGAGAGGGGGGGCCTGCCACGCCCCCTCAGCCAGCCAGCCAGTCCGCGGCCCGAGAGAGCCATTGAGAAAGACGAGAGGGGCGTGGCTTCCTCAAACTGGCCAATCCCGCGGCGGCCCGGGCTCCGTTCATAAGTTTCCCAAGCGTCTTTCCGCCTCGGGGACTCGGCGCCCTGGGCAGTCCCGGCGAAGCGGGACTCCGATGCACGTGAAAAGAGGGGCGCTGGGCTGCCCGCGGGTGCCGCGTCCCGCCCGAGGGGGGCCCGTCTAGATGGCCTCGGGTCCTCCGGCGGGCTCCTGCCTTCCCGGGGGGCGCGGAGTGGGGCGGCGGGGCAGCCGTGGGGCGAAGTCGCTCCTCCCCGCCTCGGGCTCCGGGCCGGCCAGCGGCTCCCACCAGCTTCATCCGCGCGGGTCCTTTGCGGGCTCGCTTCCTCCGGCTTTCTGGTTCAGCACCGGCGGCCGATTGGCAATCCCGGGGCTGGAAGGGACCTTAGAGGTTGTCTAGTCCAGCCCGCTGGCCAAGGCCTTGTTCCATCGCAGAGAAAAAGCTGCCCAGTCTTTCCTTGAAGACTCCAGCGAAGCTGCCCCGGGATGGCGCGGCTTCCCCCTGTTGTTTTAAAGGGGTCTCCCCATCTGGAGGATTTCTTGAGCCGTCTGGGGGTCGTTGAGGAAAACCTGACAAAGGGGGAGGCAAATGAGGCAGACCCCCTTCTCATCTATTAACCTGCTGCCGATCTTGCCGCCCCCTCCCCACTTCCCAAACTCTGCTTTCCTGGGGAGGGGGCTGGCTTATGCCAGCTGGCTGCCCGTAGCTTCTGTGAAACCTTTGTCAAATTTAAATCTAGAACAGAGTTTTCCAATCTTGGCGATGGATGGGTGGACTTCAGCTCCCCGAATTCCCCAGCCAGCATGATTTAAGAGTGGTGGGCTTTATGTCTGGCTGGGGAATTCTGGGAAATGGAGTCCACCACTTTTCAAGTTGCTATGGGTGAGAAACACTGCTCTAGAAGGGGGGAAAAACTGCATCCCCTGTGAAGCCCGGAGCCCCAGCAGTACCCTCAGTGCAATGGACGTGCCGTCCTCTTACCCATTGGCTGTAATGAGAAAAAAAAGGCGGGATCCGTTGTCTGCCGCTGCCAGTTTCTCCTTGCCCACAAGAGAGGCTGCCAACCTTTTCTGGCTGAATTTGTAAAGCAGGTTTCCTTTGAGCAGGCCTGGAATGCAGCCTTGACGTCCCGTGTTCAAGCAGAAAGGCGGGGCCCCTCTTGACACACGAAAACAGTAATCAGGTAGGAAAATTCCTGCCAGCCCAGCCGGGCAAGACCGGGCACGACAGCCCTGCCCGCTGCCTCCTTTTTCTGCACTTAGCAGAGCAGTATCCTGGATCAGGGGTGGGGGGACATTATGGCCCTCTCCGTTGGGCTTACTTGAATGAGTCTTGCAAATGTGAGGTTGAATTCTTGCGTTGGGTTCTGCGTGAAATCACCCCAAACTTCTTTGACATGCTTTAGCAAATAGAGTAGATCTGATGTTTTCAGAAAATCCAGTTTGATGCCACCCAGCTCTAAGTGACTCTGTGGGGTTCACAGTACATTATTAGACCGGGGGTGTCCTGGTCTTATAACAACCTAAGAGAAGAGAATCTTCCTCAAGCGTGCCAAAGGGTGACGTTGGGGCAATCACTAAGAGAGCGTGAGTTCTAGTCCTGCCTTAAGCACAAAAGCCAACTGGGTGACTTTGGGCCAATCCCTCTCTCGGCTCGGCCCAGCCCACCTCGCAGGGTGGTTGTTGTGGGGAAAACTGAAGAGTATGTTCACTGCCTTAAGTTCTTTGCAAAAAATAATAAAGGCGGGATATCCTTGAAAGCAGAAAGGTTGCATGTGCATGCGAAGGTGGGTGGGATTCGTAGCTCTTCATGGGTGTGTGTGTGTGTGTGTGTGTGTACAACCCGGTGCCAGCCAGCAGCCGGAAGGACGTGGCCCCTCCCTCGTCCTTTCTCTGCCCCCGGCACTTGTGGCTCTCCCTGTTCCCCCCCCTCAAAATCTTTGCACGTCAGAGGGGGGAAAGAGCTCCACGCTTCGCAATTCCTGGGTTAAACGTTGCTTTGTGCCCCGCTCGCTCACAGGCAGCCCCTGGGTTACCAGCCCTGGTGTGGCGGGTTCTTTAAGCCTCCATTTCTTTCCTGGGGGAGCCCAGCACAAGCTGGATCTTCGCCCAGCCTTTCCGCAAGAGAGCCCTGGAGACCTACTCCAACCTGCTCCACCACAAAGTGTTGGCAACCAAGTTAGACATTCGGCAGCGGGAGAGCCTTTGCCAGAAGCCCCCACCCCACCCCACGCCCCCCCCCAGATCTTCTTAACTCAGGGCTCTGCCAGACTGGAGTGGCATGACTGGAGTCCTCACCTTAACATTTAACAACCACTCAAAGTTACAATAGCCCTGAAAAGGGGGACTTGGGGCTGCTCCTCGCACTTACAGCCACAGCAACCTCTCCATGGTCATGTGATCAAAACTTGGCAACCGGCATATATTTATCAAGGTTGCAGCATCCCCGGTCACGTGATCTGCATTTACGACCTTCCCAGCCAGCTTCTGAGAAGCAAAGTCAATGGGGGAAGCCAAATTCACTTAAGGGCCACATGATCACAAAATTGGGCACAATCTCCTTAAACAAACTGCCTTGCTTAGCAATGAAGAGGCACCAAATTGTTGTTGTTGTTGTTAGCTGAGAAGTTGTGTCTGACCCATCGCGACCCTATGGACAACGTTCCTCCAGGCCTTGCTGTCTTCTACCATCTTCTGGAGTCCATTTAAGCTCACACCTACTGCTTCAGGGACTCCATCCAGCCACCTCCTTCTCTGTCGTCCCCTTCTTCTATTGCCCTCTGTCTTTCCCAGCATTAGGCTCTTCTCCAGTGGGGAATTATATCGCCACCAGCTAGCAATGAAGAGGCACCAAATTGTACCAGACTTTATTTCTGCAGGCTGTGGTGTTTTTGGTTATGTTCACCACCAGGAGGCAGTACAGACCAGTTTCGTCCTCACTGAGAAGCCTCAGAGGAGGTCTTCGTCTATATGGCCATGTTTCTTAACCTTGGACCCTTGAAGAAATGTGGACTTCAATGCCCAGAATTCCTGGCTGGCTGGGGAACTCTGGGAGTTGAAGTCCACAAGTCTTAAGGTTGGCAGGTTTGGAGACCTCTGATTTAATTGGCGGTCTCTTCTTACTGTGATTCCAGACACTGTGTTGTTAACCATATTTAGGATTTAACATGCTTTGTGAATGCATCAAAATGTTTTATATTAACATCTGACTTTTGTAGCTTCAGTTAAGATTAGATTTAGCATTCTCATTTACTTAAGTAAAACCTACTTGGTTTAATTATCCCTGAATATTGATTGCCCTACCTACAAAACTCAGAAAATATGCTTTCTCTGGTTTTGATTTTCCCACTAGGTGGCGCCAGCCTCCATGCTTTGCAGGGGTCTTCAAACTTGGCCGTTTTATGACTTGTGGACTTCAACTCCCAGAATTCCTCAGCCAGGCAGCCAGGCAAGTCCACAAGTCATAAGACGGCCAAGTTTGAAGACGAGGGTTTCTAATTTTTAATTCATAAATATTAAATACCCGCAAAGCACCAGAAGCAGGACAAAGAAGCAACAGATGGAAACTCATCAAGGAGAGAAGCAGCCTAGAACTAAGGAGGAATTTCCTCACAGTGAGAACAATGAGTGGAACAGCTTCCCTCCAGAGGTTGTGGGGGCTCCATAACTGGAGGTTTTCAATAAGTCACAGAATAACAGAATTGGGGGCCTTCTAGTCCAACCCCCTGCTCAAGCAGGAGATCCTATACCATTCCAGACAAATGGCTGTCCAATCTCTTCTTAAAAACCTCCAGTGCCGGAACCCCCGCAGCTTCTGGGAGGGAAGACATTCCAATAATTAATTGTTCTCACCTTTAGGAAATTTCTCCTTAGTTCCAGGTTGGTTCTCTCCTTGATTAATTTCCATCCGTTGCTTCCATCCAGGGGCTTTGGAAAATAGCTGACCCCCTATTGTTCTCTGTGACAGCCCCTCAAATATTGGAAGACTGCTGTCATGTCATTTCTTTTTTTTTTTTTTTTGATTAAAGTAAACATACCCAATTCCTGTGACAGTTCTTCACATATTTTAGCCTCCAGGCCCCTAATCATCTTTGTTGGTCTTTTCTGCAATCTTTCCAGAGTCTCAACATCTTTTTCCTACAGTGATGACCCAAAAAGGTTTAAGGCGAGGTGTCAAACTCGCAACGTCACGTGACTTTCACGACGTTTTTTGCTGTTGCTGGCAATGGGGTGGGCGTGGTTTTGCTATGATGCATCCGGCCCGTGGGCCGACAGTTTGACACCCCTGGGGAGAAAAAGCCTTTGGTGTTGACCATTTTGGGCTCAAGGGGGTCCTGAGTGAAGGGGGCAAATCTCCAGCCTTTTATGCCCAGCCCTCTCCCTCGATCTCCAGCCCCCCACCCCCGCCACTTCTATGGTAAAGAAGGCATCAGGAACTATTTCCTTGAGGGGGGGAGGATTTTTTTTGAAAAGAAGGTGTCATAGCCAGAAAGGGTCAGCCATGGGGCAGAAGGAAACAGCCCCCTTGGTTCAAGAGAGAACTGAAGACATCCACAAGCAAACGCTCTAAGACTAGCCGAAGGATTGTCTGCAGGGGAAGAAACAGTTTGGGGGTGCCCAAGGCAGAGTTGAGCTCAGCAACACCTGTTGTGATTCAGTGTCAGCCTGTGCTCTCAGCAGCTGAGTCCGATGAATCTGAGGAGGAGAAGGAGGGGTTTGGAGAGCCTTCGGTGTCGGAGGGAGGCTCTGATGCACTGCAGGACTCTCAGCCTGGCCCCTCCAGTCGTGTTCCTCATGAGGCTCAGCTGTGTGAGGAGGAGGTGTTGGACTCAGAGGAGTCACAGCTGAATCTGTTCAGTGACGCTAGAAGCAGAAGGCAATCCAGCAGAGCAGAGCAGAGAAAATCAATGAGGCAACTCAGTGAGAGGAGGAGAAGGCAGTGAGAAGCCACGCCTTGGGACTGATAATAAATGGGGAAGGTGTGGGCGGGGCTGGTTGCTGAAGGCAACTGTTCGGAGACATTCAAAGAGAACCCTGGTCTGTTTTTGCTAATCTGTTTGACTCTTGTTGGATGTTTTGAATCATGTATTTTTGGCTGAAGAAAATATTCTGCTGCTTTTTTGTTTGAAAGACTTTATTATTTGGAATAAATTTGGGTTGGGTTTTTTTCCAGCCTATTGATTGTTAAAAGGAAAAAGGGGTTGTCCCTGACACACAAACAGGGCCGGTCGTAGGCTGGAACAGAACAACAGCCCAGCCAGATGCCCAGCCCTCCTGGTTGCTGGAGGCAAGCTTGGGAGGTGTGGAATGAATGGCCCAGCCTCGCCTGCTCTCTGCCCAGACCCCCAGCGCTGCTGACCAGGTGGGAGAGCCTTCCTGCCTGAGTTCCGCAGGGGTCTCCATGGCAATGAAGGCAGAGGTCACAGAGGAGAAAGCGTGACATCGCCTTCCCTCCACCCCACAAGCACCATCAGCCATGGCTAGGGGGAGAGAGGTGGCTCGGAGCAAGCAGGCCAGCCCACAGAAGACCCCAGGTCAGCCCTCACTGGGGCGGGGGGATGCGCCACAGCCCTTTCGGGAGGTTGGCACCAGCTTGCCCAGCCCCAGTGGCAGGCAGGCTAATGGCCCAGGACTGGGGGGCCAAAGTCCCAGGCATCTGGTGTGGAGTCTGGGACCCTCAGGGGCCCCCTGTGGATTGTCAAGGGCAAGCACGACGGACAACTCTGGCTTTGCAACTTCTCCGAAGGAGCGAGAAGGTTTTCTCCGTTGCGTATGTTTCTCGGAACCGAAAGCCCCCCGTTATTTCCAAGCACGCTCCCTCTAGAAACCTGCCCTTGGGCAGCTGAAGAGCCGTGGGGGAAGACAGGGAGAGGGAAGATGGCGCTTCTCTGCATGAGTTGCCAGCAAGATAGCCATAGCCATAGCACTTGCGCTTACATGCCACTTCCTAGTGTTTTGCGGGCCTCTCTAAGCGGTTTACAGAGTCAGCCTATTTGCTCCCAACAATCTGGCTCCTCATGTTACTGACCATGGAAGGGTGGAAGGCTGAGTCAACCTGGTCAGGGTCGAACTGCTGGCAGTGGGCAGAGTTTGCCTGCAATCCTGCATTCTAGCCACTGCGCCAGCAGGGCTCGGTATGCCCTCTGGGTGAAGATGGAGAGGACCTCCCTATCCTACTTCACCCGTGCCCATATCCCTGGAGATCTGGGACGCCCGAGCCACAGAAAACACCTTAAAGAATCCAGGCCCCCATACTCCCCTGCCAAACAGCAGCCCATCAGGCAGAGAGAGCAGAATGGGGCTCTGAAGCAGGGCTCTTGCCAACTTGGCAACCATAAGACGAGTGGCGTTCAGCTCCCAAAATTCCCCAGCCAGCCTAGCTGGTGGCGATATAATTCCCCACTCCGATTCTGGGAGTTGAAGTCCACACGTCTTAAAAGTTGCCAGGTTTGGGGAGTCCTGCTCCGGAGCTTTGCCTGCTGGGAAACATGGTGCCTAGGAAGGTGGAGGGATGTGGTGGATTACAATGGAGCAGCAGTTTCCCAGGGAAAAGGGAGCAGATGCCAAGGAGGAGGGCAAGACGAGAGGCAGCGCAGCCCAGAGGTGAAGAGGCTTAGGCTTGCCCAGGGGTAGGCAACCTCGGCTCTTTTATCACTCATGGACTTCAACTCCCAGAAATCCTGAGCCAGCTGGCTCAGGATTTCTGGGAGTTGAAGTCCATGAGTGATAAAAGAGCCAAGGTTGCCTACCCCTGGGATAGCCGCTCCCTAAATCTCCCAGGGGTGTATCTTAGAGCAGTTAATGCACAGCATTGCAGGCAGAGTCTGGAGTTCGAATCTCACCAGCATCAAGGTTGACTCAGCCTGCCATCCTTCCAAGGTCCGTGAAACGAGGACCCAGGTTGTTGGGGGCAAGATGCAAATAAAGTTTTGACGTTGTCAGCTGCCTATGGGGCAGTTTATAAGCCTACGATGCTATTTAGTCCGGCAAGAGTCTGTTGATTGTGTGCAAGAAAATGAACTGAACCCTGGATGGGCTGTTCCTACGTCGTTCTGGCCCCGGCCCCCTTCCAATCGCTGCCCCCTCTTCCCAGGCAGGCCTGGAAGGAGCCAAGGCAATGGAAGCATCCAAGGCCCCCAGGAACCCCACCAGCAGCAGCCGAGGCCTCTTCAACACCAACATGGGACCTCTGCAGCGCCAGCTCCGCCTGGGCGAATACAACCTGCTCAAGTGCGCTGCCATGTTTGAAAGCGATTTTGTCCAGGTGAGAAGGACCGGGGCAGAAGGCAGAGGCACTCAGGGAGGTGGCCAGGGCCCCATCCAGTCCCTCACACACACACACACACACCCCAGGAAGCAACTGTGTTCAGGCAGTCCTTGACTTAGGAACGACATTTAGCAATCTTTCACAATTGGGTCGGTGCTGAAAAAAAGTGACTTCCAGCCAGTCCTGCCACTTACAACTGTTGCAGCCTTCCAATATTTGAGGGGCTGCCACAAAAACGGGGGGGGGGGGTTTGACCTATCCTCCAAAGCACCAGAAGGCAGGACAAGAAGCAACGGATGGAAACCAATCAGGGAGAGAAGCAACCTGGAACTCAGGAGACATTTCAATTAATCAGTGGAATGACCTGGCTTCAGAAGTTGAGGGTGCTCCATCACTGGAGGTTTTTTAAAAAGAGACTGGACAGCCATTTGTCCAGGATGGTTGACGGTCTCCTGCTTGAGCAAGGGGTTGGACTAGAAGACCTCCAAGGTCCCTTCCAATTCTGTTATTCGGTTCATTGCAGTGTATCCACACTCAGAATAGAATAGAACTGGAAGGGCTTTTGGAGGTCTTCTAGTCCAGCCCCCTGCTCAAGCAGGAAGACCTATTTATTTATTTATTTATTTATTTATTTATTTATTTATTTATTTTTGGGACTTATATGCCGCCCTATCTCCCGAAGGACTCAGGGCGGCTTACAACAATAAAAAACAACAATACAAAAATTAAAAAAGAATTAAATAACAGCCCCAAAATAAATTAACTACAGTTAAAAATTAAAACATATTTAAAAACCCATCATCAATCCAGGTCAGCCTGATGGAAGAGAAAAGTTTTGAGGTCGCGGCGAAACGACCGGAGGTCCGGGGCCATCCGAAGCTCAAGGGGAAGTTGGTTCTATACCATTTCAGACAAATGGCTGTCCAGTCTCTTCTTTAAAGTCTCCAGTGATGGAGCACCCACAATTTCTGGAGGCCAGCTGTTCCACTGGTTAATTGTCCTCACTGTCAGGAAGTTTCTCCTTAATTCCAGGTTGCTTCTCTCTTTGGTCAATTTTCAACCATTGTTTCTCGTCCTGCCCTCTGGTGCCTTGGTGAACAACCTGGCCCCCTCTGCCTTGTGGCAGTTTCAGATACTGGAAGACTGCTATCATGTCTCCCCTATTTCTTCTTTTCTTTAGACTAGCCCACAGGTCTGCAACCCACGGCTCCGGAGCCGCATGCGGCTCTTTCAGCCATCTCCTGCGACTCCCAGTCCTCTGCCATGTGCAGTCCAAAAAAAAAAAAAGTGGGACTAAAAAAGTTCAACCAATCAATTCAAGTATGCAGGGTAGGTGCACATCTCGCCTTGGCTCCACTCTTCAGTCAAACCCTGTTCTGCGCATGCACGCATGTACGCGCATGCGCACACAGTTTTTGCGGCTCCCAGTTTTTCCTTTTGTGAGGGAACTGGTTCCGAGTGGCTCTTTCACTGTTTCAGGTTGCTGACCCCTGGACTAGCCAAACCCAAGTCCCGCAGCCGTTCTTCGTATGTTTTAGTCTCCAGGCCTTGGATCATCCTAGTTCCGTGGTGGCAAACCTATGGCACGCGTGCCACAGGTGGCACACAGAGCCCTCTTTGTGGGTACGTGCACTGTCGCCCCAGTCCTAGGTGTTCAGCTGGGCTTTATAAAACCTTTTCGCTTTAGGCCTCCGCTGCCGTGTGCAAAAAAAAAAAGGTTCAATCAATTTCAACTTATCGCGGGGGGAAAAAAATCTCGCAAATTTGGAATTGATTGATTGAACTTTTTAGTCCCACCCAGTCTGCGGTTACCACCACAGCCACAGCCACCCAATGGGCCGCGCCCACCCGGCACCTTCTGATACATAAGTGGGTTTTGGGTTGCAGTTTGGGCACTTGGTCTCTAAACAGTTCGCCATCACTGTCCTAGTTGCTCTTCTCTGAATTCTCACATGAGCACAATTCTGGCACTAGGCAACTGGTGTGGATTTACGACATCCCAGCATCCTGGGATCACATGATCACCATTTGCAACCTTCCCAGCTGGTTTCCAACGAGCAAAGCCAGTGGGGAAGGCAGATTCACTAAACGATTGCATGATTCCCTTAACAGCATGGTTAAAAAAGAGTCATAAAATCAGGTGTGGTCACAAGACGACTCACTTAACAATTTCACAGCTCAGTGACAGAGGTTCCAGCTGTGGTCATAAGCCGAGGACTACTTACAGAGCAAGCCACAGTTCCCTAGCCCATCAGCCATTCTGGGATCCCATCCCTGTCCTTCCCCCTCCCCCAGATGTCTTCAGATAGCAGGGATCCTCCACAACGTCTCCCGGGTGATCTCTTAGGCTCCCCGACCTGCAGGAAAGGGATCCCGAGGGATTGCCAAGGCAGAGCAGCTCTCCGGAAGACAGCCACAGCGAGGGGCCAGAGGATGTCCAAAGGAAAGAGGTGGGAGGGAGGCCGATGATGCCAGCGTCCTTGGCAAATTGCTCGGCACCGGTGGGCAGAGAGACGGCTGAATCCTGCTATGCCAAGGCCAGAACTGGGGTTTACCTGTTGACAGTGAATGCAGGAAAATTCGGGACTGATCCAAGGAGGATTTTTTTTAACACTAGAATAAGTTGGGCTGCGGAACAGATCGCCACTGGATATGAGGCTGGTGTCAGCTGGGGTGGTTTTCAAGGAGGTTTACTTGCTTCCCGGATGGGAGATTGTCGGAATGCCATTGGGGGGAGGGGGGCTTGTTTGCGCTGGACCCCTGAGCTGTGGGACCCCAGATTTTTGGTGTTTTCAAACTCTGTCAGGGCACTTGTGCTACGTGGAAAGTTTGGAGAGTTTTCAGCTTGACTTTTGTCTTCTTTTAATGGGATACAGAACAGGAGGTCCTCGACTTACAGCCACAAATGAGCACGAAATTTCCAGTCGTTGTTCAGCGAGTTTTGCCCCAGCTGTTAACACAGCTGTTAAGCAAAACTGCAGTCGTGAAGTGAATCTGGCTTTCTCAATTGACTCTGCTTGTCGGAAGCCGGATGGGAAAGTTAGAAATGGCCATCGCACGACCAACGCCGGGGTGCTGCGGCCGTCCTAAACACCCGCCAGTTGCCAACTGCCCAAATTCTGATCACATGACCATGGGGTGTGTGTGTGTGCCGCAATGACTGTGAAAAAACAGTCCTAGGCCACTTTTTTCAGCGCTGCTGCAACTTCAGTTGCTAAGTGAAGGACTGCCTGTGCTGTTTCTCATCCTTGGCCAGGTTGAGCTGGGAGGACTTCATCTCCCACTTACGAAGGGCAGAACAAGGGCATGATTCGAACCAGGGTTTGCAGGTTAACTGGCTAGCCAGCTGCGCCCATGTCTTCCAGGTCAGCAAGCAAGGTGGCATCCTCGATGTGCACAACCAGGTGCAGCAGGTGCGCGTCGCCATTGCCGCCACCAGCCCGGGTCTTCCGGTGCCCGACGTGCTCCTGCTGGCCCGGCCAGTCCTCCACCCTCAACAACTGCAACCAAACCTGCAGCACAGGTATCGACCCCGGGCTCGGAACAAGAAGTTCGAGCTCACCAGGTAAGGCTCAGCAGCCATGTCCGCCCCCGCCCCCCATGGCTGGGCTGCGTTTTGTGGGGGTCTCTCCCTTGGCCACACCTTAATGGTACTCTGAAGCAATCCGGATCAGCTTTGGGAAAAGGGCGCTCACCACACCTGGCCAGAAAATGCTTTGACCAGCTTTGTGAAAGCCGGATCTCCTGGACGTTGTTAAGAGTCGTTCAAATGCTGGTGGAGTCGCTCCCTGTAGACGCTGCAGGAGAGCAGAGAGCGGTGGTCCTTTGGAATGGTCACTGACCAAATGGTCTGTGGGGTCCTCTGAGATTGGTGGCTTTCTTGCAGACATTTCATTACCAAAGTAGGTAACTTCATCAGTGCAAGAAGATAGTGGGGTTTGGGAGGAGGAGGACTCTGGGGTCTCTGAGCTTGGTTGTTTTCTTGCAGACATTTTATGACCCAACTAGCGCCAACTAGTGCTAGAAGGGAGTGGGGTTTGTTCTCTGTTTGTATACAGTGTTGGCGGGGCACCCAATTGTTCCTCCATCTGAGTTGGTAGTTCCTTGCTTGGGGTAACAAAAGAATAAACACCCCTCCCCTTCCAGCACTGATGAAGTTAACTAGTTGGGTCATGAAACATCTGCAAGAAAACCACCAGCCTCAGAGAGCATCAAGGACCCCACGGTCCTCCTCCTCCTCCTCCCTCTCCTCCCTCCTCCTGTTTCCACAACCCCCCCTCCCTTCTAATATTGATGATGTTCCCTAGTTGGGTAATGAAATGTCTGCAAGAAAACCACCCAGGGAATATCAAGAACCCAACAATCCTCCTACTCCTCTTCCTCTCCACAACCCCCCCTCTCTTCTAGCACTGATGATGTTCCCTAGTTGGGTCATGAAGTCTACAAGAAAACCAGAAGGCTCAGAGAGCACCCAGGACCCCAGAGTCCAAACCTAAACGATGAAGATTCTCTTCTAAGAGGGTCACCTGTACAGCAGCTTGTAAACCCCAGCAAATAAATCAGTGAGATAGACAGGATGGAGGGAGCTGGCCCAAGGCAACAGTCCACCCCTCCAGTTGCACGCCCTCCCAGAGTCTTCCTTCCCCCCCCCCCTTAGGCTCCTTCCGTTGTGCTTCGTCAAGATCACCATCCATGACCAGGAGAGGAAGCAGCTGCGATTCAAGATGGTGACTGGCCGCACCTTCTACCTCCAGCTTTGTCCCCCAGCAGACAACCAGAAGGACAACTTTGACTTGTGGGTCAAGGTGGTCCATCTTCTTCGCCCCCCCTCAGACATTAACCAGGATAAGTGGCGCCAAGACCCATGGAAGTCTGGGGATTTGGCTCCCCAAGCAACCGTCGTGAGTTGGCAAGTTGGTTGGGAGAGTGTGGGAAGAAAGATCTGGAGGGCGCCTGCTTGGAGAAGGCAGTTCCCGGACCAGCCCCCTTGGGGAGAGGCTTGCACTTGCCCCCTCCCCCGCATCCCTTCTCTTCTGCCCCCACAGAGCTCTGCCACCCAGGCCTCGGAGGAGAGAGAGATCTCCATCGCAGAAGTACTCAGCACCCTGCAGGAGGAGATCCCGGACAGCCCCAGCAACACCATGGACTTCCTGGACACTCGCAGCATATCCACAAGCCCCAGCCCAACCTTGGCGGCCATCCAAGAGAGGCTGGAGAGCCCTTTCCTGCTGGAGGCCCAGAGCTCCGTGGAGGAGCCCTGGAAGGTCCCCCAGGAAAGGAAGAAGGAGATCCCGATGGAGCCGGCGCCCACCAGCGGATATGAGCCCCGTGTGGCTCAGAAGGAGACCCAGGAAGTGGCCCACGGGGCAGGAGGTCAAAGGTACCTCATGGAAACCACCAGAGGAAGGGCGAGTGGGTGGGGGGGGCCTTGGGGCACGCTGAGCTTGGCTGTTTTCCTGCAAACGTTTTGTAACCCAGCTAGGTAACCACACCAGACCAGAAGATATCACCTTCGATGGGCAAGCAGGGATCAACACCAGACAAAACACAATACTCCAATCAAAGGACCAACAAGGAAAAAACACACACACACAATACGGGCAGGGCAAGCTACTGTACATAAACAGGCAGCGAATCCCACACTCAGTAGCACTGATGATGTTAACCTAGTTGGGCAATGAAACGTCTGCAAGGAAAGAGCCAGAGAGCGCCAAGCGCCCCATTCTTCCTTCCTCCCCTTCCTTCACTCTGGATACCCCACTTGCGTCTAGCACTGAGGATGTTGCTCAGCTGGAGAATTCTGGGACTTGATGTCCACCTAACTTGTTGCTGAAGCTGAGCAATTCTGCCTTATACTGCGTGTTTATTCATCATGGCACTGAACTGTCAGGGACGACGTGGCGCAGGAGGTCTAAACTTCCTGATCAAAGTCGGACCGTTTGCTTTGCACTCTGTTTATTCTCACACATGCTTTCTTTCTCTTGCATCCTGCTCTTCCCCCGCCCCCCCCCCCCCGGGAATCAGCTTTCAACTCAGAATTCAAACCCTCAACCTTCCCTATTTTGGCAAAGCGTTCCACCCTCCATTATGGTGGCGCAGTGGTTAGAATGCAGCACTGCAGGCTACTTCTGCTGACTGCCGGCTGCCAGCATTTTGGCAGTTCGATCCTGACCAGCTCAAGGCTGACTCCGCCTTCTGCCCTTCCAAGGTCTGTAAAATGAAGACCCAGATTGTTGGGAGCAACAGGCTGACCCTGTAAACTGCTTAGAGACGGCTGTCAGGCACTGTGAAGCAGTATATCAGTCTAAGGGCTATTGCTCTTATCCTGAGTTTTTTGTAACTCCACAAATGAACAGCAACCCTTTTTTTTGCATCCGGGTGTTTCTCAGTGACACGATGAAGGGCAAAAGGCTTCGGTGTGCAGCCTCGCTGGATGTCCAGTGGCAGCAAAGGGCAAACTGGTGGAGTGGGCCAGCACAGGAACGGTCACTCTAGAAAGGCCGGAGTTCTGATAGAAACTCTTCCTCTTGCAGAAAAAGCAAAACAAGAAGCAAGTCGAGCCGACCTCACCGAAACCGTTCATCCAAGAGAGGTAAGCAAGGCCGCTGGACTCAGAATCGCCCCTTCATGATAGAATAACAGAGTTGGAAGGGGCCTCGGAGGTCTTCTAGTCCAGCCCTCTGCTCAAAGAGGAGACCCTGGCCTACACCAATCAAGGAACCACCAAGAAGAAGCAATTGGGTGCCCCGCCAGGAAAGCCACTGTACATAAAAGGGAACAAATCCCTTCTAGCAGTGACATTGCTTGCTAGTTGGGTCATAAACCATCTGCAAGAGAACAAGCTCAGAGAATACCAAGGATCCCACAGACCTCCTCCTTCTCCTCTCTGCAACCCACCCCCCCTTCTAGCACTGATGATATTACCTAGTTGGGTCATGAAACGTCTGCAAGGAAACCACCAAGCCCAGAGAGCACCAAGGACCAAGAGTTGTCTTCCTCCTCTTCCTCCTCCTCCTCTCCACAAAGCCCCCTCCCTTCTAGCACTGATGATGTTCCCTAGTTGGGTCATGAAAGGAAACCACCCGGCTCAGAGAGCACCAAGGACCCCACAGCTCCTCCTCCTCCTCCTCCTCCCTTCTAGCACTGATGATGTTCCCTAGTTGGGTCATGAAAGGAAACCACCCGGCTCAGAGAGCACCAAGGACCCCACAGCTCCTCCTCCTCCTCCTCCTCCCTTCTAGCACTGATGATGTTCCCTAGTTGGGTCATGAAAGGTCTGCAAGGAAACCACCCGGCTCAGAGAGCACCCAGGACCTCAGAGTTGTTGTCCTCCTCGTCTCTCCCCCTCCTCCTTCTCTTCGTTCTCTCTACCAACCCCACTCCCTTCTAGCACAGTCATTCTACTCCTCCTCTTCCTCCTCCTCCCTGCAACCCCTCCCCTTCTAGCACTGATGATCTTACCTAGTTGGGTCATGAAAGGTCTGCAAGAAAACCGCCCAGCTCAGGGAGCACTCAGGACCCCACAATCCTTCCCCCTCCCTCCACCAAGGTTAGGGAGGACCGAGGACCCCACCGTTCAACCCTGAGCTACGTGAAGTACTAATACCACTTTACAAGGCCTTGGTAAGGCCACACTTGGAATACAGCATCCAGTTTTGATCACCACAATGTAAAAAAGATGAGACTCTGGAAAGAGTACAGAGAAGAGCGACAAAGATGCTCAGGGGATTGGAGGCTAAAACATATAAGGAACGGCTCCTGGAATTGGGTATGTCTAGTTTAATGAAGAGAAGGACGAGGGGGGGGGACATGATAGCAGCCTTCCAATATCTCAGGGGCGGCCCCAAAGAAGAGGGAGTCAAGCTATTCTCCAAAGCACCTGAAAGCAGGACAAGAAGCAACAGATGGAAACTAGTCAAGGAGAGAAGCAACCTAGAACTAAGGAGAAACTTCCTGACAGTGAGAACAATTAACCAGTGGAACAACCTGCCTCCAGAAGCTGTGAATGCTCCAACACTGGAAGTTTTTAGGAAGAGACTGGACAGCCACTTGTCTGAAATGGTATAGGGGTTCTAGTTGGACTAGATAACCTCCAAGGTCCCTTCCAACTTTATTATTATTATTATTATTATTATTGTTGTTGTTGTTGTTGTTGTTGTTGTTGTTGTTGTTGTTATTCCTCATCTTGTATGGTCTTCCCTCTCTCTCCAGTTGTGAGCCAGGCTTCCAGGAAGCTCTCCTCCTTAATGGGCTCCTTGTCTGGGAGCAACCAGAAAGTGTCCAAGAGTTCCCACAGCAGCCGGAAGCCCCCGACCAGCAAAGAAAGGAAACGCTGAGCAGCACTCCCCACACACACACACCCATCCCCCTTGAGAAAAATCAGAGGCTTGAACCAGACAGAAAAGGCGTCTTTCTTTTCCTGAATCTCTTTCATTAGTAAAGACGATGGCTAGAAACACAGTTCTGAAGCCTTGTCTTTGGTCCTGTCTTGTAGAGCAGGGTTTTCCAGCCACCACAGCTTCTGAGGCAGCTAGACTTCAACTCCCAGGATTTCCCACGGCGGCTGGGGAATTCTGGGAGTTGAAGTCCACCCATCTGAAATTCGCCCAGTTTGAAAAAAACAGATTTAAGTAGCAAAACTGTCTGGTTTCGGAGTCAGACATCACTTCGGTGTCTCGGAGACCCAGGGTGTCATGGCTTCCTAGAAAATGGGGGGCTGTCCCCCAAACCTTGAGGAATTTGCTTGCCTCCCATCCTCAAGATGGAGGAAGTAGAGAATTACTTTGTACCCAGCGGTTAGTGCTTCCCCCTGGTTAGTAAGGGTCATGCAACAGGTAGACGATGCCTGTGGACAGTATATAGGTGAGCTTGGCAGAGCATCCGACTTGCCTTATTCTGACCCCAGAAACCTTGAAATCCACCCTCTGCCCCGGCCTGTTTCCCTGACTTGACCCCACCAACCTCTCGCTGCCCTGTCACATCCAGGTGAGGCAGCGCACAGTTAACACAAACTCTCGCAACGGAGATCCTGGGATTGTCCTTTGCCCAGAGCTGCCGAGAGCAGCTTGCTCCGTCCGTCTTAAGCACAAAGGAGCCAGGCTGAATGAGAGGGAGGGGCCCAAGCTGTCACCTCCCAGGAAGTGGGCTGCCACCGGCCAGGATCACAATGCCCTCCATATGTTGTGGGACGATGGACAGCCCCACCACAATGGGCACCGCAGACGGGCTGGGGAAAGTGACAGCATGTTCACACTTCTTCCCCCTGATTAATCAGTCTGCTCCTTCCTTGCAAACACAGACGGCCTGAGCCCCCCCCGCCCCCGGTCAGGAAGGGGGGGAGAGAGTTAGGGACACCGAACAGCAGAAGGGGAGGCTGCCGCGGCCTTGAACTGGCCTTCTGGCGGGTCCCAGGAGCCCTTTCCATGGGGGTGGGGGATGAATGGGGATCGATCCGCTGCATCTCCGGGAGGTTGTCCAAATGGAGAACCACAAAGGGGTCCTGGATTTTCCAGCAGCAGGAGGACTTTTGTGTGTGTGTGTGTCGTGGGGCTTTCTAGGAAAAGGCAGGGTGCTTTTAGGGGTGGAGATACAGACTAGCAGTTTACCCCCCCCCCTTCTCAGAAAACCTCTTTTGTCCAGCAAAGCCATGACAGGGTCTCAGGAGCAGTCAGCCAGGTCAGTTGGGCAGCCCAGCTTCACCACATCGTCCCTGGTAAAAATCTGAAATTTCAGCCACCCCGTATAATGTCAACCCGCTGGGCATTGGCTGAATTAGGGGGTAGAACAATCCCGACTTTCAAGGTTTTTAAATCCCGCCGATCTGGAGAACAGCCTGTTTGTGTCCTTGGTTACTGGGTCCATTGACACAGCCGCCCAATTGGTAAACCGGACCGGTTTTCTGTAAAGCGTCACATTATCCTAGCATATGAATAATAAATACACAGGCCTCCAAGCAGAAATAGAATGACTGTTGCAAAAGAAAGCAAAGGTAGCACCAAAAATAAGAGGCACGCTGGGTGCAATCCCAACACATCTGGAGCACCACTTGAACACCATCGGCATTGACAGAATCCTGGTCGGTCAATTGCAAAAGGCAGCTTTATTTGGAACAGCTTCCATCCTGCAACAATAACTTTAACACCATCAAAGATCCCCATTTGCCTATCCCAGCTCCTTGGAAAGGACTCGATGTGTGGACAAAAACACCAAATCCAGTCTGAACGTCTGGCTGATTGACAGATGATGATGATGATGATGATGATGATAATCTTACATCCTGTGATGGTGCCTTTAACACCACTGAACAACAACATCTGTCTATTCCAGATCCTTGGGAAGGACTTGAAAAGTGAACAAAAGTGCCAAACACAGTCTAAACATCTGGTTGACCGTGCGATAAACCATAATAATAATGGCAGTTTAAGTGAGAGAGTTACTGGCAAAAATGGAAGGAAAAGACTTTGCTTCGTGAAGTTTCTTCACCTCTTTTAAACTCTGTGCAACAGAGTAATTCCAGTGTAATCCTTTCCTTCTTGCTGACTGACAAATAATGCTCAACTTTTTAATAATATTGATATTTATAATTTTCTATTTCTGTTTCCACTGGTAACTGTCTATTATTGCACTTGAGAGCGCTTAAAATGCTCCACACACCTTTGCTTCCCACGTTTTCAAGGACCCCCACAAAGAGGCAAATTCATCATCTCCCTCTTGGGGTTAAAATATTTCCACGTTTGCCACCGCCGTTCACCAGAGGAGTGCAAGACCTCACTGTGTCATTCACACAACCTGATGGACGTGTGAGCTGCCTCTCCCGCTGGCCCCTGGATTTAGGGATTTAGCAGCACCCGGCATAAAAGGGGATCCAGCAACATGTGGAGAGCTGGGGATGCTTCGCGCATGGACCGTTGCTCTGCGCTCTGTCGCAGCAGCTTAGAAGGACACAGAATTTGCCTGCTATGATCGACAGTTGAGTCTTGTTCTGTTTTCATAGTAGAGCAAAGAGGAGTTTTCATCTTTCTTTCCTGATTTTTCATTCTACTTATTTATTTCTTTGCTTCTTTATTGTTACCCCGCCTTTATTATTTCTATAAATGACTTATTTTCCTGCAAAATCTCTGAAGTACCCAGGCATGATTTTCTTAAGAGAGTCTCCCACGATTTAACCTTTGAGAGACCGGATAAAGTCTAAATGCTTTTCTAACTGCCGTAAAGGTGACTAGAAGCCCCTCCTTTATATGTTTTTTTCCTTCCTTTCATATTTACTTATCACTTTCTTCTTCCTCTGTTTTTTCTTTAGACGTGCATGACTTTTACTTTGGGGAAAAGAAAACTCTTCCTTTAATAAAAAAAATTATAATATTTTTTTTTAAAAAAAATCACTATCAGCCAGAACTTGAAAGCAGTTTTCACTAGTTCTTCTTTTTTTAAATACCGAATAAATGAAAATATTAGCAGCCTGGTTGGGCTGTCTAATTGTATTGTACAGTTGGTGCCCAGACAGAGTTAGTCTAGAAGATCTTCAAGATCCCTTCCAATTCTGCTATTCTATATTCTGGCCATTGCACCTTACAGTACATTTTTACAGGAATTGCTTTCACCCTGTTGCAAAGGGCCTTGAAATCCACAGACCCATGGTGAGAGGAATACAGACAGTCCTCGGCTTACAACAGCTTGTCTGGTGACCATTCAAAGTTACGCCATTGAAAAAAGTGACTTATGACCGTTTTTCACACTTATTGACCACTGCAGCATCCCCGTGGTCACATGATCCAAATTCAGATACTTGGCAACTGGCAGGTGTTTGTGACGGTTGCCCTGTGATTCCCCTTTTGTGACCTTCTGACAAGCAAAGCCAATGGGGGGACCCAGATTCACTTAACGACCGTGTTACTGATTGAACAACTGCAGGGATTCACTTAAGAACTGTAGCAAGAAAGGTTGCAAAATGGGATGAAACTCACTTAACAATTGTCTCACTTAACAACAGAAATTTTGGACTCAGTTGTGGTCATAAATAGAGGACGCCCAGTACGTAACTCCCCCAGCCGCCCGGTGCCCCCTCCCCCCAGTTTGGGCAGGATCTGCAAACAGACGGGACAGGCAGCTCAGGAGCAACCAGGAGGAAGGCCGGGTCTCCTCCCTTTCATTAAAGCGTGTCCAGGCATGTCCCCCTGGACCCCCCCTGGACCCCCCCTCCCAGATCTACCATCCCCATCCGTCAAAAACAAGGGCACAGATGTTGCCATGGCTGAGAATCAAAAGCATTGCCGCCTTTGGCCCTCTGAGATGGTTGGGGCGGCCAGGAGGGGGCTGTGGAAGAGGATGGGGCTCCTGGGGGGGGCAGAGGAATGACAAGGAGGGGGGGGGGGACAAAGCAGATGCAAAACGCACAGCCTTCCAGAGAGTCTTTTCATTGGGACTCCGTCCTTGAGAGCGCCCCGTTGCCGAGCTTCTCCAGCGAGGAAGCAGCGTGCAGCAGAGACAGCATCCAACACAGCTCATGGTGAAGGCTTCTCTGGGGCGCCTGCACAAAATGGCCTCATCTCTTACCCCCAAGGGGCTGCTGTGGCCCTTCCTGGCACATTCCTGGGTTAAGCCTCGCTTTTGATGTCCTTTCATGCTGGGCCCAATGGGTTTTTCAAACATGGCCACTTGAAGATGGGTGGGCATCAACTCCCAGAATTCCCCAGTCAGCGTACATCTTAAAGCCTGCTGGCAGGGGAATTCTGGGAGTTGAAGCCCACCCATCTTCTGGTTGGGGAATTCTAGGCTCCTTGGTGCTCTCTGAGCTTGGTTGTTTTCTTGAAGACGTTTCATTGCCCAGTTTTGTTTAATAAAACAAAGGAGATCATTGTTGATTTTAGAAAGAGCCGGCATAGTCATACTCCACTTTGTATCAAGGCTGCAGCTGTAGAGGTGGTCAATAGTATTAAATACCTGGGTGGTGCAGATAACTAACAATCTGACTTGGTCTCTTCATACATTATCTTTAGTGAAGCGTGCAAACCAGCATCTGCATTTCCTGCGTTGGATGAGGGCAGTACATCTCTCTCCTTCTGTCCTGGTCACTTTTTACAGAGGCACGCTGGAGAGCGTCTTAACAAACTGCATCACCATCTGGTTTGGTGATGGCAGAGCTTCAGACAGAAGGTCCATACAGAGAGTGGTAAGGACAGCTGAAAAGCTTATACGAAGCTCGCTTCCCGTGATCCAGGATACTGATTACAAGCACTTAGATGAGCTTAGAGCTTGGAGCATTGTTAGAGACCCCACACACCCACAATCTGTTCACAATCTGTTCTTGTTGCTCCCCTCTGGGAGGAGGTTTCGAAATATTTATAGCAGAACTACTAGATTCTGCTACAGCTTTGTTCCTTATGCCATCCGTCTTGTAAATTCGCAGGATTCTCTTTTTTTTACCATGTATTCGAACTAGACTGTGATGTTTTTCTGTGTCATATATGTGTGTGTATGTGGGTATATGCATAATAGTATTTTTTTGAGAGCTGAATGCAATGAAATTTCATTTTAATGTATGCTGATTAGTGTACATTTAAAGTGACAATAAAGTTTCTACTCTACTCTACTCTACTCTACTCTACTCTACTCTACTCTACTCTACTCTACTCTACTCTATTCTATTCTCTAAGTAACATCATCAGTGCCTGAAGGGAGTGGGGTTTGTGGAAAGGAGGAGGAGGAGGAGGAGGACTGTAGGGTCCTGGTGCTCTCTGAGCTGGGTTGTTTTCTTGCAGACGTTGCATTACCCAAGTATGTAACATCATCAGTGCTAGAAGGAAGTGGGGTTTGCAGAGAAGAGGGAAGAAGAGGACTGTAGGGTCTTGGTGCTCTCTGAGCTTGGTGGTTGTCTTGCAGATGTTTCATTACCAAACTAGGTAACATCATCAGTAGCACTTACCTAGTTACCTAGTTTGGTAATGAAACATCTGCAAGACAACCACCAAGCTCAGAGAGCACCAGCGGACCCATAGAAATACGTGTCCAATGACCTGGAAAGTAAAGAGCTTTATGTGTGAATGGCAACAACAAACAGAAGAGAATTCTCACTGGGCACTCAAGAGCTGTGAGAAAAAGTTGGTAAGTTTGCTTGGAAAGATTCTTGAGATCCAAACTCCGATCCATTCTATAAAGCCTTGTTCTCCGATTGTGCATTATGACCTGGTGCACTTCCATCAGACAAACCTGTAGCTATCACACGATCTCTCACAACACTATAGTTGAGTTCCTATGCTGCATCCTCACAGTATTTGGTGGTCTGGAACTCGGCAGTTTCCATGAGCCAGCAATCATGGTCTGTAGGGCATATCATGGCTCAGCTCTTGAAGTTCATTCCATAAATCTGATTCAATGACTGATGAGTCAAGGCTTTGCATATTGTTTAAAGCAGGATCAACCTCATGCCTTGGGGAACCATCACAACCTCAGCATGGCTTTTTCCCAACCTGGTACCCTCCCAACTGTGCATTATGGACATTGTCAACCTATGGCACCTGGAAAACAAGAGCCAAATTCAAAGCAAGGGAAGTTAAATACTGTTGCCAGAAGGAAGATTTTTCAAGGTAACCAAGCTACCACCGAAGGCCATCATTGCACTATTATCCAGAGCTATTGTCTCTCAACTGCGGCAGCTTTAAGATGTGTGGACTTCAATTCCCAGAATTCCCCAGCCAGCAAAGCTGGTTCTGGATAATAACAGTGCAATGATGGCTTTCAGTGGTACCTTGGTTAAAATGCACATGTGCAATTGCATCTCATCCTGTTTCAGGATGGAACCAGCCCAGATACACCTGGAGAAAAAAGCAGCTTACCAATGGCTTGATGGAGGCTGTGGGGGGGGGGGCCCTCCAGCCCTATTTTTCCACTCTTGCGATTTCTTCACGCTTTGGAGTGCAAGATTTGATTAGGCTGCTTGTAACGGGCGTGTGACTATCAATTACTGCTCATGGAATTACCAGCTGCCACCCAGCACCACAAATAAAGTGGGTGGAGGGACTTTTAAGGAGGGGAGGAAAAAAACGGGAGTCTCTCGCTGCTCGGCCCTTTGGCGATCAAATTAGGCTGATCTGCATGGAAGAGTTTAATATTTTGCCCGTCGGCTTACAAAATAAATAATAAATAGCGATCGAATCTGCTCTGCGCTAACCGAACAAGAAATGTACACGGAAATGCACACGTACAGAAGGACGTTCTGGATATGTTTTCGTTTCTTTTTCCCACCCACCCCTAAAATCTTCTTCCCCCAAACAAAAGTGCATTGACACTGTAAATAAATAACATTTCAAAAAAATAAATACATTAAATAAATACATAAATAGAGGGCAGCGCCCAACGGTGGGCCTTGATGTCAACCAGGTGGGCTCCGTTGCGCCGCTAGGAGCAGCTATGAATTCAGCTCCGCAGTGGGATCACCACGACTTCAGCTGTGGGATGAAGACCTGGCTGTTTTGGGGGGGGCTGCAGGATCGGGGTGCAGTCTCTCGGTCAGGCTTGTGAGGATGACCCTCGGTGCGGGAGTTGGGGCACCCCCAGCCCCCTTGGTGGTCCTGAACTACCACGATCAATGCAACCAATGGTGGAAGTTTTTAAACAGAGAGAGAGAGGAAACGCAACACCTACAATTAATTGCTGGAGCAGAAATTAAGTTTAAATGAAACCAAATCAGATTTAGTCCTCGTCCAAGCTTCATTCCTTTCTTATTCCCAAGCTGCCTACCGTATCTTGGAGAAACCCGCAACTTCGAGTGGAGATCCCTGACTGGCCACTCTTAGTCCTCGACTTACAGCCACAATTGCAGCCAAATTTCCCATTATTAAGCAAGACAGGGAGACAAATGAGTTGCCCTCAATTTCTTCTTTGCAAAGGCCGTCTAGCAAATCACTGCAGTTGTTAAGTGAATTATGAGGTCGTTAAGTCAGTCCATGTTCATTCGAAGCCTGGTGGCAGGTCCTGCCAACTGCCAAGCACCCAAAGCTTGATCACATGACTGTGGAGAATCCTCAAATGAATCCTCACCTGAACTAAACGAACAAAGGGGTCATCTCAGGCTGAGGCAGGATTAATATCTAGCAGCACTAAGTATGTGTGTGTATGTTTGTGTTGTGTTGTTGAAAAGACCAAAGCCCCTTGTGGCAACTTAAAAATCAACCTATTGCACATAGAGATTTGTGCTATGATTAGAAGATCTACAAGAATAAAGTCACGTAGGTTGCTTTGACCCCCAAGCCACCTATTTTTAAGAATTCAGTGCTTCTATAACTAAACCCACCATCTAGGGACAGTGTTTCCCAACCTTGTTTACCTGAAGATGGGTGAATTTTCAATTCCCAGAATTCTGGGAATTCAAGGAATTGAAGTTGACCCATCTTCAAGTGAGCAAGATTGGGAAATGTTGATCTTGGAGATGAAGGAAGCTTCTATTTAGAATTCTGCACTTTTTTCCCCCTTGCTAATTTCCACATTATTATGTTCAAGTATTAAAGATATGCACACAATGAGAGAAGGTCATTTAAACTGCGTTTCAACACACTGTACATGGAAAGCTATCAGAATTCCAAACGTATAGGACCCATCGGGAGATGCTCCCCTATCATGCATCTTGGGGGAATGACAATGTGAGGTTCTTGATTACAGATTTCTGAGGCGAAGGATAACCAAAGTCCTTGTCTCCTTCAAGCTCATGGTGGACCTGGAGAATTCTGGGCAGCTTCTTCTCAACTAGAAGGAAGGTGGAGAAGGTCTATGGTTGAATTAGGATCACTCCAGCACTTATGAGAATCTCCATTTAGCAGGAGCAGGAAGGCAGAAATGACCAAAGAGAGAGCCAGAACCAGGTTCTCCTAGATGTTTGTGTGTGTAGACCAAAAGCCAGAGAGAACATTCATGATTTATTCTTGAAAATGTGGGTCATACTGGCAGGCCTAGCCTGCATGGTGCCTGAGACTCAGACATCCAGGACGTGGTTCAGATACGAGATGTAGCAGATGGCTAGTCGCAAGATCTCAATTTTGGACAGCTTCTTATCTGGAGGAAGGGTGGGCAAAAGCTTGCGGAGCTCAGCAAAGGCCATGTTGAAGGCCTCAACACGGATCCTCTCCCGCGTGGCGTGGGCCGTCCGATATTTAGCCGTGGCTCGCCTTCGACGCCGTCGTTCCTCACGGCTGAGATGCTGAAGGTCCTTCTTCATGTGATCGCTGGACTCGGTCCCCCGGGACTGCCCACATAGACTGAGGGGACCAGCATCTTCTACAGCTCCACCTCGGCCTCCCCCACAGTCACTGAAGACCGACTCCGTCTCTGAATGGGTGGGCTGGAGGTCAATCTCGGTCTGGTCTGAATTGAGCATAGTGGCTGAGAAGACCACGAGGGCAGCCTGTTTGTGGGGTGAGGAGAGGAGAAGGGAAGGGAAGGGCTTTGGATAATCCCCGTAGGAGGACAGACAGGATGGGCTTCAGAATCCACCTCAACTTTCCACACAATTCGTTCTCATGAAATTATGGAAGGCAACCAGAAATATTTGGATGGTGCAGAAATTCTGGATGGATCTGGGTGCTTGGGCTGTCTGAAAAAAAATGAGAGAAACAACATGGCAGCAATAATATACATATACTTATTGAAACATGTACCTATTGAAAACAATGTCACAGGTTCCTCAGTTTACTCACACAAGTCCCCTCGAGATGAACAGGGCTTATTCATTTGCAAATAATACCAATCTCAAATACATCAGCAGTTGGGTCTTGTGATCCAGCTCTTAACAAGGAAATAACACCAGCCCTGAGAGGGGAGCCAGCTAGGTGAGCGTCCCAAATTTCAAACCTGCTGAGATGCTTTGAAATGTTCTTCAGCAGACACACAAGCCGAAGAACATTCATCACACAGGTGATGGTGACTTATTCTTTCATATCTCTGTCTCTAACACAGTGATTCTCAACCTTGGCAGAATTCTGGAAGCTGAAGTCCATACAGCTTGAAGTTGTCACGGTTGAGAAACACCGCTCTAACATTTTGCCCAATCCCAACACTGTCACAATCTGTCCTTAATATCAAAGATGGGGAAGATCTGATTGGATATTGTCCTACACAGAAGCCCTTGACGGAAACAAAATGCAAAGGAGGGCCCGTTATTCCTGCCCTACCTGGTTCATGACAGTCTCCAGATCTGAATGATAATATGAGATAAAGGAGGGAGGGCAATCAGAGACAGAATGGGGAGAAGATGCAACCCATAAGCTGCCAATGGAGGGGACCAAGGTGGACATCTCTGTTCATTGTAAGAAAGTTCAGGTAGCCCTCAACTTATTATCACAGCTGAGCCCTAAATTTCTATGGCTGAGCTAGATGGTTGTTAAATGATTTCCCCCCCTCCATTTTACGAACTTTCTCACCACAGTTGTTAAGTGAATCACTGCAGTTAAGTTAGCGACATGGTTGTTAAGTGAATCTGGCTTCCCCTTTGACTTCGCTTGTCGGAGGGTTGCAAAAGGGGCACCGGAAAAAGACCCTGGGACACGGCAACCGTCATAAGCACATGCCAGCTGCCAAGCAAATTTTGATCATGTGACCACGGGGATGCTGCAATGGTCCTAAGTGTGGAAAATGGTCCTAAGTCACTTTTTTTTCAGTGCCATTGTAACTTCAACCGGTCACTAAACAAACGGGTAAGCTGAGGGCTGCCTGCAAGAACGTTTCTGACAGCTGCTTCGGTCCCTGGCAGGAGCTGTCCAGCATCTGAGCTCTTAGTAGCTTGTTAGCGCCCATCTGTTGCTTGAAACTGAACCCTGCCTAGTGGGCGGAGATGTTGACAAGCAATGGGCATGTTTGTGCACCGGTGGAAAAGGGAGAAGAGGGGGGTGGCAATGGTGGTCAGGGGTCCCCTGGTCTGGGAGACACCGCGCTGGTTTTCTCCACTGTGACAAAACACCCTCTTCAGTTTGAGCTTGGGAAGGACCTGGTTCAAAAGTCCAGGTGGTTAGATGTGTGTGTATGTGGGTATATGCATAATGGTGGTTGTTTGCTTAAGAGCTGAGTGCAGAGCAATTGCATCTCAATGTATGCTGATTAGCGCACATTTAAAGTGACAATAAAGATTCTGTTCTCTTCTCTTCTCTTCTACATTCCACTATTCTATTCTATTCTATTCTATTCTATTCTATTCTATTCTATTCTATTCTATTCTATTCTATTCTATTCTATTCTATTCTATTCTATTCTATTCTATTCTCCACAGTTCATCTCCCATCTTTTTGCTCCAGGAATTGACTTCAGGAATTGACCAACAGTCACATCTTCCTCTCAATCCCTCTCTCTTTCTTTCTCTTCCTCTCTCTTTCTCTCTCCCTCTCCGCCTCTCTCTTTCTCTCTTTTCTCTCTCTCTCCCTCTCTTTTCTCTCTGTTTCTTTCTTTTTTCTCCCTCTTTCTCTTTTTTCTGTTTCTTTCTGCCTCTCTCTTTTTTCTCTTCTCTCTCCTCTCTTTCTCTCTCTCTCTCTCCTTTTCTCTCTTTCTTTCCCTCTGCCCCTCTCTCTTTTTCTCTTTTCTCTCTCTCTTTCTTCTATCTCTTCCCCCCCCTCTCTCGTTTTTCATCTCATGCACAATCACAGACAAGCAGAATTTTGGATCCTATCCAACAAAATGCTTTCAAGAAATGTAAAGTTTGACTAAATTTAGGCAGGAAAAAACAAACTCCAGGTACAACGTGGGCAATAACCAGCTTAGCAGTAATACTTTTTAAGGAGGATCAGGGTAGACCATCAACCAGGAACATTTGACAGCTGCCAAAATTGGAATTTAGATTGAGTCACAGAGGTATGGACCCACCTGTATGGACACAGGCACCTCAATTGCAGTCCAGGTGTGGTTGCCACAATACAAGAAGGACACTGAGGAACTAGGAAGAGTGCAGGGGGGAAACCCCCCCCAGCAAAGATACTAAACCATTTGGAAGCTAAATCCTAGAGAGAGCAGTTAACAGAAATTAGTATATTCAACCTAAAGAATATGCTGATCTTCGTCTGTAATAAAAAAAAAAATGATCCACCTTGAGAAGAAAAGTCTAAGAGGGGACATGGTCTTCAGTCTTTGAAGAGCTGACCTAGGGAGTGGGGGGATGAGTGGGGGGGAGAGGATTTATTCTCCACGGCACCCCAAGGAGAAGACAAGAGCCACAGGTGGAGACCTTAAAGAGAGACGTCCCAGGTGTCCTTTGGACTGGGAAAACCTTGAACAGTGGAACAGCCTGTCTCTTTCAAGACGTGGCACTTCCTCCCTGGAGTTAAAACAAAAAACAAAAAAAACCCCTCAACTGCCTTTGGACAGGGTTGGATTAGATGACCTCCCACCTTAAAATTGTAAAGCTCAGTTCAAATGCACGTCTTGGCTTTCAAGGCAGCGCAGGAAATACACAAGCCACAGATCAAACGGGAGCCAGAACAAAGATGCCAAAAGAGGGAAGGGGTTTGTTTATGGGCCTGCAATGTGAATTAGAGTAACGGCAAGTAGAGTTAGGCTTGACTTCTGTGAAGAGCCGGGAGAACTGCTCATCCTCTGATCTCAAAGGTGGGCGCGGGGAAGTTTGTATTGATGGTGGCGTAGATTCGAAGAAATTCCCTTTGGGGCACTACCTACAGAATGGCCAGCATTGAGCTTGGACAGAATCAAGCTCCATAAGGCACAAAAGAAGAGCTAAAATGCCGGTTTAGAATGTGCAAATTTCTTCAAAGGGAGTATCCACAAGTCCCCAAGATTTAGTTTATAATACACAAAAGTCTGAAAATGATCTTTAGTTGTGTGAAAGTTCACCCACAGAAAGGAAAGAAGGAAAGGAAAGGAAAGGAAAGGAAAGGAAAGGAAAGGAAAGGAAAGGAAAGGAAAGGAAAGGAAAGGAAAGGAAAGGAAAGGAAAGGAAAGGAAAGGAAAGCTTAGATACTGAATTTCAGATTAATTCCCCAATTCTGAGGTTTGAATGAAAAGTAAAAATCTAACTACAATTTGCTCTGCTTTGACTGCTTTTTGCTTCTCGGGGAAGATTCTGGAGAATGGGGGCACCAACTTGGCGTTCTAAAATTATCTGCGTTGGGCAGGAAGTAAGGGCAGCCAAAGGGGCTATCACCCATCTCCTCCACAGAGAAAGCAGCCCCCCAACTCCTTAAATACATTTATCCAGGGCCCTCCTTGCTAGCAGACCCAGGCCTCTCGCTCAGCGCGCCCAAGAACCGACACCCAACGGCTGAACGGGACAAGAACTGCACTTTCTCCTGAAACCAAGGCAAGAAAACTTGGACTTTTGTATCCTTACATCCTTCCAGACTAAGTTAGGTTGAAGACCACTGATCCTCACGGGTGAGGAGACTCACTAGCCTCTAGGGCTGGTGACTTGTCCATCCTCGCCTGGGCTGCCCTCCAGCTCAGCACAAAAAAAGGCAGCATCTCCGCTTTAAGACCCCCAGTGCAGAGACTCTTGTCTGGCCAGTTCTGGAGACTGTGGGGGGGGGGGGAAGCTGATCAATCCTCTGCTTACCTCGTCTGGGCTGCCTCTCCGGGAGGAGAGTTAAATGGATAGGCAGCAGAGAGCCAAACCCCGGTTGTTTTCCCTTCCTGCACCTGCTGAAGGGGGGGGACCGGTTCTTCCCCCCCCCCCGCCGCCCCCATTGCCCGGTCTTCCCCGAGAAGGGCCAGCGAAGGCATTGCTTGCTGATTCAGCTGCTCTCCTGGAAATTTCTAATAAACCAAACAGCCGCCTCTTCTTAAAACTTCTCTTTTCTTACCTTTTCTGTCCCTCCGTCAATTTACACCGGAGTAAACGAGCAGGCGGATCAGCTTTCTCTTCGTGGGTGCAGAGCGCTTCCGCTAGCAGCCCCAGAGAAAGGAAAAGGAAGGAACGGGAAGGGGGAGGGGGAGGGGGAGGGGAAGGGAGGAAGGAAAAGAAGGGGGGAGAGAAGGGGAGGGGAGGGGAGGGAAAGAGGGGCAGGAAGGGCAGGGCTCCGCTGGAAAAGGAGGGGAGCTGGCCGCACACCTAAATCCTAACGGAGTCCCCCCCACCTTCCATTCGCTACCTCGCTGAGATCGACAAGCCGGGTTTCGCCCCCCCCCCCCCTTCGTTCTGAAGGTGTCAAAGAGAAAAAGCGGGTCGTTTCGGGCCAGAGCAGCAGATTTTTATTTTTATTTTTATTTTTTTGCCTGCCTGACAGTTTTTCCCCCCTGTTCCATTTGGTTCTACCGAAGCAGAGCGCGAGGTTTCTCCGACGGTTTCCCTTTGCAAAAGTACGGAGAAGAAAACTTCTTGCTCTGCCTGTTGCGGTGCGCGCTGGCTCTCCGCTGCCCGCCCTGCCTCTGTTTCCCTGACGGAGAGCCCCTGGCATCCTCCAGGTGTGGAAGGAAAGGAGGGAGGGAGGGAGGGAGAAGAAGAAAGGAAGGAAGGAGGGAAGGAAGGAGGGAAGGAAGGAAGGAAGGAAGGAAGGAAGGAAGGAAGGAAGGAAGGAAAAAAGAAGGAGGAAAAAGAAAGAAAGAAAGAAAGAAAGAAAGAAAGAAGAAAGAAAGAAAGAAAGAAAGAAAGAAAGAAAGAAAGAAAGAAAGAAAGAAAGAAAGAAAGGAAGAAAGGAAGGAAGGAAGGAAGGAAGGAAGGAAGGAAGGAAGGAAGGAAGGAAGGAAGGAAGGAAGGAAGGAAGGAAGGAAGGAAAAAAGAAAGGAAGGAAGGAAAAAAGAAAGGAAGGAAAAAAGAAAGAAAGGAAGGAAGGAAGGAAGGAAGGAAGGAAGGAAGGAAGGAAGGAAGGAAGGAAGGAAGGAAGCCGTACAACGCTGGTGGGCAGTGGGGAGAAGAGCAATCCCAGCCTTACCTCCTCCGCGCTCCGCTCTCCTCCTACTCCGAGGTAGATGCGGAGCAGGGCAGAGGCGGTTGCTCCTCACGCCCGTCTCGCCCCTTCTGCAGCGCTGGGCGGCGGGCTGGCCCCTTGGCCCCGGGGCCGTCCGGAGGCGGCCTCCATCGCGCCAGCCGCCCGCGCCCTCCGGCAGGTGCTCTGCGCGGACACCGGGGGCGCACCTGGAGGCGCGCGCCACTTATAGCCCGCCTGGCCGCGCGCGGGGCCGGGGGGGGGGACGCTTCCCATTGGCCGCCCGGGCGACCTCCCCCCCCCCGCCGCCCTCGCCCGGGACGCCATTGGCGGGGGAGGGGCCCGGGGCGGGCGGGGGCCCGCGGGGAGCCGAGACAGCTGGTCCCCATGCAGGTTTTATGCGGGGGGGGGGCGCCGCGCCTGGCCTCGCCCGGTCTCGGGGGGGCGATGGAGGGGGAGGCAGGTTTCAGCGAGCTTCCCCCCCCAGCCGCGCCTGCCCCCAGAGCAGCTCCTCCGACCCCCACCCCGCCCCCGCTGCTGCTGCTGCTCCGGTGGGCTCCGTGGCAGGGCCCGCAGCAGCGCCGCCCCTCCAAGGGGGAACCCCCGTGGCTCCCCCCGGGGTGCTTGGACGCCCCTTCGAAGGGCTTGGACGCCCCTTCGAAGGGAGGGGTTGAGGGGCCCTAGAAGCCCCGTTGCACTTAACGGCGGTTCCTTGTAGTCGCTTATCGGCTGCCCCGCTGAACGACCCAGGAAGCGGCCAAAGTGAAGGGGAAAGAGCCTTGGACTGCGGAGAGAAATGGCAGAATGTTTGGGGAGTTTTGCCCACAATCATCTCCTCCTCCTCCTCCTCCTCATCTGGAGCAACTTGCAAAGAGCACAACACCACAATAAACGTCCCAAAGAGCAGATGTGGCTCGCTTCCACCCTTTGATCCCATCTGTAGGCTGAAAATGGTTCAGCTTCTCCATCTACTTGCATTGAGTTGGCATTGCCTGTTGCCCTGTCTATCCGTCCTTCCTTCCTTCCATCCATCGAAGGAGGGGGTATCTTATCTGTCTGTTTACCTACCTACCTACCTACCTACCTACCTCACCTCCTTATCTTCCTATTCCACCATGAGTTTCGCCTTCAACCAGCTCCTTCACTTCCAGCGCTCAAAACGGGACCATCCCCACATCCGAGGTAGCTGAAGCATCTCCCAGCAATTTTAATGCCAATTCCTACTTCTGCTAGTCCAGCATTTCCATTGGGTATTTTGCAAGCAGAATAAATAAGTGGATCTTGCCACGCTCTTTCCCTGCCCTTTAGTTGCCCCATACTTTGTGTAACTCTTGTCCGCTGAGAAACAGGCACAATACAGTAAAAAGAAGCGAGGTTAAAACAGCCGCAGGGAGGGAATTCTCTGCCCATCTTAAATATCCGGCCATGCTGAATTGTTTCTTTGGCTGTTCAAACGTCTTTCACCTGTCGTTTCTCACTGCCCTCCTGACAGCCAGGGATAGATTTTGGTCAACTTTTTAGTCGCTGAGTTTCCTGGATTTTTTGGGTTTTTGGTTTTTTTTGCAGAAATGTATGTTGAAGCAACTATATGTCTGTGAATTATTATATTGTGCTAGTTCTGAGCAATAGATTTTAAAAAAAATAAATATTAATATGTTTTTTTAAACAGAAGGATTACAAACCACAGAAAACCAAGAGGCAGGAGAAACTGGAGAAAGCAGAACGAGAAATCTGGCTGAGGAGAAAGCAGGTTAGCTGCTCAGCAGAGGAGAAAGAGGACTAGGATCAAAGCACAATTCCCATCAGATTCGTGGTGATCCACTGACATTTTCAATTCCCAGGATGCAGACCTGGAAGCTGAATTGCAGCCTAACTAGGTTGCAGAAGGCTGGTGTTACATCATCCATCTTAATGTATAAAAAAAATCACCAACACTGTTGTGAAAAAAGAATTCCAGCCCACCCCCCCTCTATTTTATAGAACAGTCTGGTCTCCAAAACTCAGCTGCTACAGTTGGCGCTTGTATATTTTTGCTAGAGGTTAAGAACAGAAGTCGTACATCAAGTAAGCAACTAATTTCCCTATTGCTCAGAGCAAATGGGGCTTATTGGTTCCTTTCACCCAACACCCAATCAAAGCAAGAAGGGTCGTTGGTTTACACTTCAGAGATAGCTATTTGTCTAAATGATACAGTGCCTCCGGCTTGAGCAGGGGGTTGGACTAGAAGACCTCTGAGGTCCCTCTTCCAATCCTGTTATTCTATAATTCCAAATCAATTCATCAGAGGAACGGCTTCCCTCCAGAAGTTGTGGGCGCTCCATCACTGGAGGTTTTCAAGAAGAGATTGGACAGCCATTTGACCAGAAGGGCATAAGATCCCCTGCTTGAGCAGGGGGTTGGACTAGAAGACCTCCAAAGTCCCTCTTCCAATCCTGTTATTTTATTCTAACTCTACCGTTGGATTCCCTGTGGTTGAACTCCTAGGTCATAATCTTAAACCAGAGCGAGGCTGATTTGCAGCACTGTGTGTTCTTTGAATGCCAAAACTGCACGGTTAACCTGGATTGTGGGTTTAGCTCATTTCATGAACTCACCAAAAGGGACGCGGTGGCTCAGTGGCTTAGGATGCTTGAGTTTGTCGATCAGAAGGTCGGCAGTTTGGCGGGTCGAATCCCGAGTGCCACATAACAGAGTGAGCGCCTGTTATGCGTCCCAGCTTCTGCCAACCTAGCAGTTCGAAAGCACGTAAAAATGCAAGTAGAAAAATAGGGACCGCTACGGTGGGAAGGTAACAGCGTTCCGTGCGCCTTTGGCATCTAGTCATGCCGGCCACGTGACCACGGAGACGTCCTCGGACAAACGCTGGCTCTTCGGCTTTGAAACGGAGATGAGCACCGGCCCCTAGAGTCGGAAACGACTAGCACGCATGTGCGGGGGAACCTTTACCTTTACCTTTATGATCTCACCAGTATTTCCAGGGTTATCAAATTGGGATCAGAGGAGAATTAGGTATGTAAACTTGCCATAGTCATGTTGTGTTTACTTGTGAAAGCCACAAAACTTTTTTTTTTTGCATAGAATAACTGCAGTGAGATTATTTATATGCCTGATGATGGAAAGAATTTGCACGACCCACAATAGAGGGTTGGTGAAGATGATGGCTAAATTGACTTCTTGGATCCGAGAGAAGCCATTATCTACATTTATTGCTGATTGGAAACCTCTTATAGACTTTTAGCGTTAAACAGAAAAAATGAACTTACAATTTAATATGATTAGACAGAAATTGAGACGTATGTTGTAGCCGTATCGCAAGCAGTAAATTTTTAATTGTCCTTATAACCGCTATAAAGGCGATCAGAAGCTTTTTCTTTCTACTTTTTTCTCTCTTTTCCAATTTTCTTTTCTTTCCGCGCACTCTTAGCCTCCTCTCTGATTTCTTCCTTCTGCTTTGCTTTTTACTTTGCATTAGTTTTACACCTTCTTTTAAAAACAAATCTTTTAAAAAAATTATACCAAAAAAAAAGCTGCAGAACTTTCTCCACGACTGCTTTGTTTATTTGTTTACCTCCCAGCCTTATTAATTGCTCTGGAAAACACAGAATGCGTGCACCCTCCTGTGGCATTTTTGTCTTAATAACAGTGTTGCCCAGCTGTGGGTTTTGGATCCGTTTTCTCCTGTGCCTGCAGGCTAGCTTGGCTGGGTTTTAGTTCAATCGCACACATCCAAGAAGGAAAAAATAATCATCATCCTGTTTTCTGGATAACGGCGATGAATTTCTAGAGCTAAGTGCTGCTGCACGCTTCTTGGGGTACCACTGCCACACACCTCAGTGCAGCTTGCTTTTGAGTAAGCCTATTTGAGGCTGCACAGTCCAACCTGCTGGTCTTCTGTGGACAGGAGCGATTCCATCTCTCAATTTGGGGCATTGTCTCTCTCCCTCCGAGGAGGCCCCACGCGCCTACCTAATGGCGTGGCAGCCGACCACGTGCCAATTGTGTTCACACCCATGCCATCTGCCTTTAGAGCACCACTCTGTTTTAGACCTTGGAGCTAAATTGGCTGTCCTAACGGAGTGGCTGGGCCTGATCCTGCTTGCAACCCTCTACCTCCTCGGGAGGGAAGAGAAAGGAAGACGAGGAGGGAGGGGGCAGGGCGGGATGGCACCAGAGAGGCAACATTTGGCAAGAGACGAGGTGACATATTGTAGGTCCCACCAGGGACCTCGGCTGGCCTGGTCTTGTCAGGCAAAGCAGACGGCATTAACCCTCCAAGGACTGGCGGTGCCTCCTCCCTCTTCAAGCCCTGAGCCTCACTTGAAATTCAGAAACAGCAGCTGGGAGAGAATTAGATGATTACTATCACCACCACCACCACCATCATCATCTATTTGGATTCGTATTAATAATAATTTGTTTTTTATCAGTGGTATGGAAGATGACCACCCTCAAATCATTTGTCCAGAAAGTCACAGCATCTCCTGCCTGAGCAGGGGGATGGACTAGAAGACCTCCGTGGTCCCTTCCAGCTCTGTTATTCTGTATTCTACTCAACAGAGAGCTGTTGGCTTCACTTTTAATTCTAGAGCTTAAAAAACTGGATTGCTCTGCAAATAATGGAAGTGCAAAGTGGATCTAGCTGCTGGTTTTGGAAAAGCAAGGCAAAGTAATAACATGAAATAATAATGGCCAGAGAACTTAGAAATGACCCCCAAAACAGGTCGTCCCGAAGCTCGGTTCAAATGTAGCCATAAATCACTGTCAGGCGGTGGAGTTTGGCGGGGCCATCTAACATCTTCATTAATGAATGGGGGGGGGCGGCTCAGGGGTGGTGGTGGTAGGAGGAGCTGGAGAATAAGCTGTCAAAACACCCCATTGAGACGTAAGAGGCTGCAAGTTGCAGGCTGGATCGAGAGGAAAAGGACCAGTTCGCCTGGATGGGTCAGTTGTTGAGACGCCCTTAATGACAGAATAACAGAGACGGAAGGGACCACGGAGGTCTTCTAGTCCATCCCCTGCTCAAGCAGGAGACACCCCCCCAACCATCCCGAAAAAACGGCAGTCCAGTCTCTTCTTGAAAAGCTCCAGGGATGGAGCCCCCACAATTTCTGGGGAGAAACCGTTCCACTGATTGTTCTAGCTGTCAAGAAGAAGTTTCTCCTTAGTTCCCGGTTGCTTCTCTCTTTGACGATGGTCTGTCCTCCGTGGCTTCTTGCCCTGCCCTCTGGTGACTTGGAGAGGTGGACCCCCTCCTCTTCTCTGTGGCAGCCCCTCAAATACTGGAACGCTGCTGTCCTCCTTTTCACTAGACTGGCCATTTACCCAATTCCTATATATATATATATATATATATATATATATATATATATATATATATATATATATGCGATGGGGAGATTTGAAGCCACCTTGAGTACAGAATACCGAAGAACAGAGTTGGAAAGGGACCTCGAGGGCATCTAGTCCAACCCCCTGCTCAAGCAGGAGACCCTGAGCCATTCTGGACAAATGGCTGCCGGGTCTATTCTTAAAAGCCTCCATCGCAGAGCCTTGAAGCGCTTGAATCTGGGGGAGGCAACTGTGGATCGCTCGCGACGGCCGACCCGCCTGGCCTGCTGGCTTGGATGGCTTCGCTGGAGCGGCCGTGGGCAGACTCCAAGGGGGAGCTGCCCTCCGTCCAGGGAGGGGGTCGGGGGAGGGAGCTGTGCCCCCCCAGGAGACAGACGAAGGGGCGCCAGAGAGTCCGTTCCATAGGATCCTTCTCCATCCTCTTGCGCTTCTGCCCCACTGGCGGGCATTGCAAGGCCTCTTCCAGGGAGGGGGCACCGCCTCTGCCCCCCCCGGGCTTGTTCCGCTTCCACTCGGCCCCTCCAGCCCTGAGCCGGCTCGGGGGTCCCTGCGCTCTGGCGGCGCCCCCAGCCCCGGGCCAGCCTGGCCCGCTCCCCGCTCGCTCCCGGCGCTTTGTTCCCGCCGCAGCCCCGGAGCGGGAGCGGCTCCCCCCGCGGGGCGGCCTAATTGAGCCGCTCATCATCGGATCCGGGCTAATTATGCGGCCCCCCTCCCTCCCTCCCTCCGCCGGCCGCGGGAGCCTCCATCTGTCCCGCCTTTGTGTCCGCCCATCTGTCAGCCGCGACCCCCCCCCCGGCCCGGGGCTCCCCCCGGCCCCGCCTCCCCCGAGGGCGCCCCGCCCGTCTGCTCGGCTGCCTCCCTCCCGGAGAGACCCGGGGCTGGCAGCTCGGGCCACGGGCGGAGAAGCGGGGGGGGGACGAGGGATGGGGGGGGGGCGCAGTCCTTTGCAGCCAAGAACGGGGCGGCTTAGCCCCTCCGCCCGGCCAAAGCGGCCCAGCCCCAATTCTCTCTCGGGTTGCGCTTAGCTGGGGTGGGGTGGGGGGCAGATATGCTGAGGGAACGGGGTCTGGGGTGGGGGGTTTCACTTGTGCAATTCTGATCAATCCCGGCTGAATTGAATGGCACTGAATACTTTATTTTACTTATTGAAATGATTTATATTAATATTTTTAGTTTGATTGGACAACCATTTGTCTGAAAGGGCTTGAGCCGGGGTGGGGTGGGGGGTGGGGTTGGACTAGAAGACCTCTGAGGTCCCTTCCGACTCTGCTATTTTGTTATTCTGTTAACTCTGTTATTTGGCCAGGTGTCATTAGACACACAAGGAATTTGTCTCCATAAGGCGTCTGCTACACCGGGCAGGGTCGGTTTATTCCCCGTGTTTCTCAGCTTTAGCCGTTTTAAGAGGTGAGGATTTCAGTTCCCAGAATTCCCCAGCCGGCACTGAATTCCCCAGCTGGCATTCTGGGAAGCGAAGTCCACACCTCTGAAAATGGCTGAGTAATTCTGGTTAATTCACCTCTTCACTGGGACGATTCTTCTTCCAGCAGGAGATCCAATTCCTTCTGCCGCTTTTTTCCTTGTGACAACAACCCTGTGGGGTAGGCTGGCTCCACAGAGTGACCAGAGCCATCAGGAATATGTTCATGGTCAAGGACAATCATCATGATGTCCCGCTTGTTTCTGACTTAGTAGTCCTCAGCTTACGACCACAACTGAGCCCCCGAATTTCCATTACTGAGACAGTTATTAAATGAATTTTGCCCCATTTTTCGACCTTTCTTGCCACAGTTGTTAAGTGAATCTGGCTTTCCCTTGACTTTGCTTCTCGGAAGGTCGCAAATGGGGATCACAGGTGAAACCGTCATAAATATGCGTCCATTGACAAGTGTTTGAATTTTGATGGTGCGACCACGGGGAAGCTGCAGTGGTCGTAAGTATGAAAAACCAGTCATCGGTCACTTTTTTGCAGTGATGTAACTTTGAACGGTCACTAAATGAACTTTTTTGTAAGTTGAGGACTAGTGTATTATGAGGCCCCACTCCTGGTGCTGTTGGAACATGCTAATCCTTAAGGTAAAGGTAAAGGTTCCCCCGCACAGGTGTGCTAGTCGTTTCCGACTCTAGGGGCCGTGCTCATCTCCGTTTCAAAGCCGAAGAGCCAGCGCTTGTCCGAGGACATCTTCGTGGTCATGTGGCCGGCATGACTAGACGCCAAAGGCGCACGGAACGCTGTTACCTTCCCACCGGAGTGGTCCCTATTTTTCTACTTGCATTTTTACGTGCTTTTGAGCTGCTAGGTTGGCAGAAGCTGGGACAAGTAACAGGCGCTCACTCTGCTACGCGGCACAATCCACCCAATCCTACTGTATTTAATAAACTAGGGTGAGTAGTCCTACAATCTAGGAAGCCTCTCTAATCTAGTGCTTCTCAATCTTGGCAATCTAAAGATGGGTGGACTTCAATTCCCAGAATTCCCCAGCAATTAAATGTGAGCCAGCAGTTTGTGACAGCAGCCAAAAAAAGCCAATGCAATCCTAAATGGCATTAACAGAGTTGAATCAAGATCAGCTGAGGTACTAACACCACTCCATAAAGCCTTAGTAAGGCCACACCTGGAATCCTGCATCGAGTTTTGGTCACCACACTATGGAAAAGATGTTGAGACTCTAGAAAGAGTGCAGAGAAGAGCAACAAAGATGATCAGGGGACTGGAGGCTCAAACATATGAAGAACGGCGGCAAGAACTGGGCACGGCTAGTCTAATGAAGAGAAAGACAAGGGGGGATAATGATAGCAGACTTCTAGCATTTGAGGGGCTGCCACAAAGAAGAGGGGGTCAAATTATTTTCCAAAGCACCAGAGGGTCGGACAAGAAACAATGGATCGAAAGTAATCAAGGAGAGAAGCAACCTGGAATTAAGGAGAAAGTGCCTAACAGTGAGGACAACTAACCAGTGGAACGGCTTGCCAACAGAAGTTGTGGGCGCTCCACGACTGGAGGCTTTTGAGCCTGGAAAATCCATTTGTCTGAAATGGCAAAGAGTGATGGCGAACCTTTTAGAGACCGAGTGTTCAAACTGCAACCCAAAACCCACTTATGCATCATCAGGTGCCGGTGGGTGTGGCCCATGGGGTGTGGCCCACGGGGCGTGGCCGATTGGGTGGGTGTGGCTGCGGCAGACTGGGTGGGACTAAAGTTCAATCAATTCCAACTTTGCAAGATCTTTTTTTTCCATGAGAAGTTGAAATTGATTGAGCCTTTTTTTTTTGCACACGGCGGTGGAGGCTTAAAGCGAAAAGGTTTTATAAAACCCAGCTGAAGGCCTGGGACTGGGGCAATGGTGCACGTGCCCACAGAGGGCTCTGAGTGCCACCCGTGGCACCCGTGCCATAGGTTCACCACCATGGGCATAAGGCAGTGATGGTGAGCCTTTTAGAGACCGGGTGCCCAAACTGCAACCCAAAACCCACTTATGGGTTTTGGTGGGCATGGCCCATTGGGTGGGTGTGGCCCATTGGGCGTGGGTGCGGCCCATTGGGTGGGCGTGGCTGCAGTGGTAACAGCAGACTGGGTGGGACTAAAAAGTTCAATCAATCAATTCCAACTTTGCGAGAACTTTTTTTTTCCTGCGAGAAGTTGAAATTGATTGAACCTTTTTTTTTTGCACATGGCAGCTGAGGCCTAAAGCGAAAAAGGTTTTATAAAGCTCAGCTGAAGGCCTAGGACTGGGGCGACGGTGCGCGTGCCCACAGAGAGGGCTCGGCGTGCCACCTGTGGCACCCGTGCCACAGGTTCGCCACCACAGGCATAGGGTTTCCTGCTTGAGCAAGGGGTCGGACTAGAAGACCTCCAGGCAAGGTCCCTTTCAACTCTGTCCACCATCTTCAAGTTGCCAAGGTTGAGAAATATGGCTTCACACACTCGCCTCTTGGTCAGAGATGGAGGTTGAGGTCACCTCTCTTTCCCTCCCATCGGAAGCTCCCCAGCTGCACTTTTTCCTCTCCGAAACTGCCCCCTGGAAAGGAGGCCCTAAGCGGAACTGAATCTCCCTGGAAATTAGGGAGACTTTTGGGAAGTCGTGGAGGCCACAGAGCAGACGGGGCCCAGCCCCGTGGCCCTCCGGAGGGCCACGCTCCACGAAGGAGCATGTGGTCCAGGTGATGGTCTCTTCCGAAAGAAATGCTTTGGGCAATTGAAAAGCTTCAAGAGGCAGTTTTGATCGAAGGAAGGAAGGAAGGAAGGAAGGAAGGAAGGAAGGAAGGAAGGAAGGAAGGAAGGAAGGAAGGAAGGAAGGAAGGAAGGAAGGAAGGAAGGAAGAAAAAAGAAAGAAAGAAAGAAAGAAA
The DNA here is from genome assembly GCF_964194415.1 of Vipera berus. Taxonomy (NCBI): domain Eukaryota; kingdom Metazoa; phylum Chordata; class Lepidosauria; order Squamata; family Viperidae; genus Vipera; species Vipera berus. The sequence continues at coordinate 1,782,315 of NC_138219.1, forward strand.
GAAAGAAAGAAAGAAAGAAAGAAAGAAAGAAAGAGGGAGGAAGGAAGGAAGGAAGGAAGGAAGGAAGGAAGGAAGGAAGGAAGGAAGGAAGAAAAAAGAAAGAAAGAAAGAAAGAAAGAAAGAAAGAAAGAAAGAAAGAAAGAGAGAAAGAAAGAAAGAAAGAAAGAAAGAGGGAGGGAGGAAGGAAGGAAGGAAGGAAGGAAGGAAGGAAGGAAGGAAGGAAATTAAAAGAGGGAGGGAGGAAGGAAGGAAGGAAGGAAGGAAGGAAGGATGGAAGGAATTGAAGAAGAGGGGAAGGAGGATCAGGCTGGCAACAATTTCTGGGCTAGCATAAACAAACGCAAAGGGTTGTGTTGAACCACAGGAACAACACACAAACCAGGCATGGCTTCTTGTGCCAACGGAAGGGCCAAGTCTTTCCCTGACTTGCCTAGTGGCATTTGGTGCCCCTCCCCATGTGGCACCCCTATGCTCTAGAAGGCCGGGCTTTAAAGGGTCCCTTCCAAGGGAGGCAGGAACCCCCCCTCCCCTCCCCCGCTAACCAATTTTAAATCTTAATCAGCAAATAGTAAATTTAAGGCCGGCAGGACGGTGGGGACCCTTTCACCACCAAAGCAACAGCCTGGGTCATTTTGGCTTAGAGCTGGGCCCTTCCTTCCTTCCTTCCTTCCTTCCTTCCCTCCCTCCTTTCTTTCTTTCTTTCTTTCTTTTTCTTTCTTTCTTTCTTTCTTTCTTTCTTTCTTTCTTTCTTTCTTTCTTTCTTTCTTTCTTTCTTTCTCTTTCCTTCTCTTTATTCTCTTCTCTTTCTTCCCTCCCTCCTCTTCCTTCCTTCCTTCCTTCCTTCCCTTTTCTTTTTCTTTCTTTCTCCTTCCTTCCTTCTTTCCTCCCTCCCTCCCTCCCTCCTTTCTTCCTTCCTTCCTTCCTTCCCTTTTTTCTTTCCTCTTTCTTTCTTTCTTTCTTTCTTTCTTTCTTTCTTTCTTTCTTTCTTTCTTCTTTCTTTCTTTCTTTCTTTCTTTCTTTCTTTCTTTCTTTCTCTCTTTCCTTCTCTTTATTCTCCTCTCTTTCTTCCCTCCCTCCCTTCCCTTCCTTCCTTCCCTTTTCTTTCTTTTTCTTTCTTTCTTTCTTTCTTTCTTTCTCCTTCCTTCCTTCTTTCCTCCCTCCCTCCCTCCCTCCCACCCAAAGTGGCCGGTCTGCAGAGCCAGCATTCAAGGAAGCCGCTGCTCATTAGCCGTCCCCTTCCTCCTCCCTCAGTCGCCCCATATGTTGTCCCCCCTCAGGGCAAGGGGAGGGCAGCTGCTGCTTTCTCTCCAGCCCACCTTCCTTCTGCCTCCAGGGAAGCAGCTGAGTTCAAAGTGGGGGGGAGGCTGCACTTGGCCAGCTTCATACAACCACAAATGCCCTACTAGCATCCTTTGGCAGCTTCTCCAAAGCATACTGGTGAGAACCTGGTTTGTTTTGCATTGGACAAACTGGGGGTGGTTTGCAAACAGTTAACAGCTGATTTCACCCTTACAAGTACCACAACGCCACCCTCAGACTGCTGTGCCATGCTTAGTGCGGTCTAGTAGAAGTTTGCCATCTCTTCAAACCTGGGTTAACAACCAAAAGGCTGCACTTATTATGTCAATCAAATGTGTAATTGCATCCCGTGTTCTGCCTGAACCAGTCTTCCCCAAACTGACCTGGGCAGACAGAGCCAGACGAGGCAGCGATTCTGACGAGGAACACAGGATGTGGGACCCCCAGCGAGGCCTCTTGGATCATCTGCCCGCTGGTGCACACAAACTGACCAGGATCAGATGCCAGCAATACAGGCGATCCTCAACTTACAACCATTCATTTAGTGTCCTTTCCAAGTTACAACAGCACTGAAAAAGGTGGCTTAGGATTGGTTTTCACACTGAGCGACCGTTTCAGCATCACTGCGGTCACATGATGAAAATTCAGACACTTGGCAACTGGCTCATAATTAAGATGGTCGCAATGGTGACCTTCTGACAAGCAGAGTCAGTGAGGAAGCCGAATTCACTTCACAACCGTGTTGCTAACTTAACAACTGCAGGGATTCGTTTGACAACTGTGGCAAGCATGGTCATAAAACTCACTTAACTGTCTTGCTTAGCAATGGAAATTTTAGGCATAAGTCCTATTGTGGGCATAAGTCGAAAACTACCTGTACCCCCAACAGACTGTGGGAATCGGGTAAGAATCAAGCCACCATCCTGGGGACAGAAGAAAACTAGGTTTGCCAGCCATTTGGGGTGAGGCCGGCAGGGATCTGGCCCCCTCCAGCCTCCAGGGACCAGGCTTCCCTCTCCTCTGGAGACCCCTCAGGTGTTGAGCACAAGCCTTGTTTACTTCCCAGAGTAGACAGGTAACCTTTGCTGAAAGTTGCATCACGGCCAGGTGTGGATGGGGAAGGCCTGGGGGGGGCATCATTACTGTATTTCCTTGTGGAAATGGGGGTTCAAATGCACCTCTTGGATCAAAGTTAGAAGAATTCAGTCTTTGGAATTGTATTCAAGTAAAGAATAGTAAAACTTATTCAGATTATATCCCATTTCTTTAAAAGAGCATCCTGAACATCGCAGTCAGCTGCTGACTTCATCAAGATGCGAGAAACGAGAGCAACTGAACAATTTCACAGCTGTGACTTAGGAAAAAATGACTCTAGAACTTGCACTGAATTGGAAAGAAATCCATTTTATTTGGAGCGCTTACAATTAGATGAATCTTGCAAAAAAAACCCAAAAAAACTGGCAAGTTTTAATCCAAAAAGAAAAAAAAAGAAAATATTCAATTTTAACTGGAAGCCAATCTATTTCCATTACATTTGTTTCTTTACTATGAAACAAGCAATTTTTTTTAAGACAAAGGGAAGTAATATGATTTAAATCCTTTTTCAGAGGCAGTACTGAAAAAGAAGGGAAAAATGGGGGCAGAAAACTAACCATCCACCTAGCATACACTAGAATGTCGTCTGATGATGGATTTCTTCCCAGGGGATTTTAACAGAAAGCATACAAGTTCACAATAAATAAGTGATGCTCTCAAATGACATGAATAGATTCTAAATCCAGGGATACACAGAAGATAAAGTGGTTCCCCAAATTCAATTCAGTATAAGTAAATATCGATTTATGCAGAGGTCATAATTTTTCAGTTGCCGCAATTCCCTTAAAATTTGGGAGCCCTCTCCATATATTTAATAATTTAGAATAAAAATAATAATAGAATTGGAAGGGACCTTGGAGGTCTTCCAGTCCAACCCCCTTTTCTGACAGGAGACCCCTATATCATTCCAGTCTCTTCTTAAAAACCTCGAGGAAATTTGATTAAACTCATGTTTTAACTTGTTATTTTACTTGGCTGTAATTAATCTGCCTAGAATTGGCTCTTGGTGAGATAGGCAGCATATACATTATGAGAAAATATGTACATAAAATCTTTAAATGTTTTTTTCTTACCCAAAATTTCTTGTTTATCAAAGCGAAAGGAAAGGGGAGTTTGTCTCTTCCCCTGAACGATGGCACTTTAGTCTCAAAGGCTTTAGTTCCTTTCCTTTTTTGTCCTAAACAGCAGACGGGCCTTGACAGGTTGCAAGAATGGGCTTCTTTTGTAAAGAAAATTGTTGACTTTCTGCCTTCCCCCCCACCCCACTTCCCAGCCTATAATTCTTGCTGCCACTGCTAATTATCCAAGCAGAGCCAGCCGGGATGAAGGGAATTCTCCCTTGAGCCCCAATACCGGGTCACAGAATTATGTGAAATGGCAGGAGGAGGAGATTGTGTGTGTGTGTGTGTGTAAGCGTGCAAAAAGCTGCTTAAATTAGATTGTGTGTCTTTGCGAAGGAGAGAGAGATGTAAATATAGTCACTTGCTAGTTGCATCTTACACAACCTTGCATTGATCCCAGGAAGTGAAAACAGCCTGTAGTCCAAAAAATGGGATTGTTGGATTTTTGGAGAGCTTTTGCAAAAAAAATAAAAAAAAATAAATAAGCAAATTTGCCAAAAAAAAAAAAAGAAGGGGAGGGGGATTTGCATCAGGCTGAAAATGAAATTGCAATCATAGCTGTGCTAATCCATTTCAAGGTGGGGGGGGGAGGTGGGATTATAAAAAAAATGAGGGTTTTTTTTTTACCGGGATCAACTAAAGTAGCGCAACAGGATATGCCAGCTTTGCAGCCCCCGAGAAATCGTTCGGAGAATTGTGAAAATCAAAAATTAAAGCTTGGCTTTGGTTATCGAAACACAATTTTGTGTTGAACAAAAAAATAAACTCTCTTCTACAGGCTATCCTTGACTTATGAAGGCAATTGAGCCCCAAATTGCTGTTGCTAAGAGACAGTTGTTAAGTGAATTTTTGCCTCATTTTAGGACCTTCCTTGCCACAGTTGTTAAGTGAATCACTGCAGTTGTTAGTAACACGGTTGTTAAGTGAATCCGGCTTCCCCCTTGACTTTGCTTGTCTGAAGGTCTCAAAAGGGGGTCACGTGACCTCTGGACTCTGTGACCGTCGTGCCACGTTCAAGCATCTGAATTTTGATCACGTGACCACAAGGAGGCTATGACCATTGTAAGTGCGAAGCCTGCGCTTAAGCCACTTTTTTCAGTGCTGTTGTAACCACAAATGGTCGCTAAATGAATGGTTGTAAACCGAGGATTACCTGTATTTAAAATGGAGGACTTGGAAGAAAAGAGAGACAGAATCGCTCTGAAGCGATCTGGAAGATGCATATTTGGTAGAGAGCAGCCAAGACCTTCAAGTCTCTCGAGGGAGCAGGGGGTTGGACTAGAAGACCTCCACGGTCCCTCCCAAATCTGTTATTCTATATTCTAAGAGTCTAACTTTGTTCATAATGAGTGAAGTTGATGGAATTAGATGCCTTCAACTCTAGAGAAAGGATCAATTGTCTTCAAATGGTGTCCATCCATTTCTTGTAAACCTCCACCAGGGATGAAGCATCCACAACTTCTGGAGATAAGTTATTCTACTGATTAATTGTTCTTGTTACAGGAAATGTCTCCTGACTTCTAGATTGGATCTGTCCCTGATAAGTTTCCATCCATTACATCTTCTCCTGCCCTCAGTTGCTTTGGACAATAGGTTGACCCTTGTTCTGTACCAGCCTGCTACCGGCCCTGCAGAAAAGGCAGGGACAACCCCTTTACAAACGGCAAGAGGCTGGAATTAAGCCTGCCAAATTTATTAACATAAAACAGAGCAAAACAAGACACCAACCATGAAACAGGAGCTATGAAACAGGAACTAATCAAGCGGTTGCCTTCAGCAAACCAGCCCTCCCACACATTCCCCTTAAATACAGTTCAGGGCGTGGCCTCTCTCTGCCTCCTTCCGAGGTGCCCCATTGCCTTCCTCTGTTTACTCCTGATTGACTGCCTCCTGCGTCAGGCGTCCTTGAACAGGGCCAGCTGTGGGTCATCTTCATCCACGCTGTCAGGCTCACACAGCTGGGTCTCTCTCGTGACCAGGTGGGAGGGGCCTGGCTGAGGGCTCTGCAGAGCCTCAAGGCCAACATCAGCAAGCTCTTCAATACCCCCCTCCTCCTCCTCCGAGTCGTCCGACCCAACTGCCGAACCCACAGGCTGACCCTGAATCACAACAACCCTGGACAGCCATTTCTCTGAAATGATATAGGGTCTCCTGCTTGAGCAGAGGGTTGGACTAGAAGACCTTTGGGGTTCCATCTGTTATCTGTTATTCAATCAGAACAGAGCTGGAAGGGACCTTGGAGGTCTTCTAGTCCAGCCCCCCGCTCAAGCAGGAGACCCTAGACCATTTCAGACAACTGGCTGTCCGGTCTCTTCTTAAAAGCCTCCAGCGATGGAGCACCCACAACGTCTGGAGGCAAAGCTGTTCCGCTGGTTAATTGTCCTCACTGTGAGGAATTTTCTCCTTAGTTCCAGGTTGCTTCTCTCTTTGGTCAGTTTCCATCTGTTGCTTCTCGTCCTGCCTTCTGGTGCTTTGGAGAATAGTTTGACCCCCCCTTCTTTGTGGCAGCCCCCCCCAATTACCAGAATACTGCTACATCATGTCCCCCCTAGTCCTTCTTTTCTCTAGACCGGCCAAACCCAAATCTTGCAACCGTTCTTCCTATGTTTTAGTCTCCAGGCCTTTAATCATCTCAACTGTTCTTCTTTGCACTTTTTCCAAAGTCTCAACATCTTTTTTGGGACCAAAACCGGATGCAGGATTCCAGGTGTGGCCTCACTAAAGTTTTATAAAAAAATACCACCGGTAATACTTCACGTGATTTTGTTTCTCTGCTTCTGTTTATACCACCATTGTGTAAACAATGCGTTAGCTTTTTTGGCTCCTGCCACACACGGCTGACTCGTGTTTAATCCACTAGGATTCTAAGGTTCCTCTCACAGTGACCGTTTTTGATCCAGGTTTTGCCTGATCTGTACTTGCACCTTTGGCTTTTCCTGCCTAGGTGTCAAATCTTGCTTTTCTCCACATTAAATATAACTGCTCAAAAAAGGGAACACTTAAACAACACAATGTACTGTATTTAATAGTAGGATGTCTTATCTTGTGTTCCCTTTATTTTTTCGAGCAGTATATAATTTTGTTGGACAGGGCCCATTGTTCAAGTCTGTCAAGATCTTTTTGGATCCTGAGCTTGTCTTTTGGGGTGTCGGCTACTCCTGCCAGCTTAGCCAACACCCCAGAAGACAAGTTCAGGATCCCAAAAAATTCAAAGCACTTGAAGCCAGAAAGAAGCAATGGATGGAAACGGATTAAGGAGAGAACCAACCTAGACGTAAGGAGAAATTTCCTGACAGTGGGAACAATAAATCAGTGGGACAACTTCCGTCCAGATGTTCTTGGTGCCCCATCACTGGAGGTTGCAAAGGCTGGACAGCCATTTGTTCAGAATGGTGTAGGGTCTCCTGCTTGAGCAGGGGGTTGGACTAGAAGACCTCCAAGGTCCCTTCCAGCTCTGCATTCTATTCGGTATGTTTCTTTGGGCAAAACACCCTTTAGAATTCACACAACATCCAGAACCACATTCTAGCCATGCAGTAGGTCCTACTATTAAGCTAGATCCGTGGTGGCACTCTCTGTGGGTACACACGCTGTTGCCCCAGTCCTAGGCCTTCAGCTGGGTTTTATAAAACCTTTTCGGTTTAGGCCTCCGCCACCGTGTGCAAAAAAAAAAAGTTCAATCAATCAATTTCAACTTCTCACGGGAAAAAAAAGATCTTGCGAAGTTGGAATTGATTTTTTGAACTTTTTAATCCCACCCAGTCTGCCGTTACCACTGCAGCCACGCCCACCCAATGGGCCACGCCCACCCAATGGACCACACACCCCTAATGGGCCACGCCCACCCAGTACCTGACGATACATAAGTGGGTTTTGGGTTGCAGTTTGGGCACTCTAAAAGGTTTGCCATCACTGGGCTAGATGGTAATCTGCTTGCTTGCTTAGGCTGAAAGTACCAAATTTGCCACCCCTTTTTGGATGCCAACCGCAGGCACCTGCAGACCCATCTCTTCACGCCGAGGGGGAGCATCTGGTCGGTGACTGTGTGAAGGAGGCAACGAGACAAAATGGCTCCTCACCTGGGACTCATCCAGTAGCTGGTCTCAAGTTACAGGCGACTCCCCGAGGAAGCTGAGGCAGCACACGAGGGCCAGGAAGCAAAACCAGCCAGTCCTCGGCAAGTGGGATTCAGCCAGATATATCGTGAAGACCCAAATTCTTGCAAAATTGTGCCCCTTCCAGCTGTTGAAAGAAAGGGGCTTGGAGAAGAGATGGTGTGAAGTCAGGGTCAAGCAGTTCCCCACCCTCTCTTCACCCCTTTCTGCTAAACCAAATTCCCACGAGGGAATTCTACGAGGTGAAGTCAACACATCTTCAACGTTTGAAAAAAAAAATATTTGAAAATAAACCGGCAGTCATGCAAGCTGGGTTCATCCATCCTTAAATCAGGGGTGGTTAACTAAGGAGTTGGTCGGCTTCACACTTGAAAATTATAAATGACCACAATGTCATTAGGCCTGAACTGGACAAGGTCTACGATGGCTCAGCATGATTTTTGTAGTCAGCCAAGAAGACAACAGCTTGTCCACCAGTGGAGAAGATCCACATCATGGGGAAAGCTGTGGTCTCAGTCAAAGGCTGGACAATCATTTGTCTGAAGTGGTATAAGCTTTCTGCTTAAGCAGGTGGGGTTGGACTAGAAGACCTCCAAAATCCCTTGCCACTTTGTTATTCCTCCTCTCAGGACTTTTAAGTTGAGGTGAAGGAATGTGTCCCCCAAATCTCTCTCCTCAATAGAGAAATTTGGAGAATGTCTTGCGTGTTCGGTGGCTCAAGGGAGTGAAGGTTTTTCTCTTGCATGGTGGCGACATCTCTCCAGCTTTCTGTTTGAGGAAGGACACCCAGAAATAGTTCTTTCTGACTGAGATAAATGAATTCGGGGATGAAAAGATGTGTAACACGAATCCCCACCAGCTCCATCCTCTGCTACCTCCGTATCTCGAGCTCTAACCAAACAAATGGAAGAAATTATAAGCTTTATGGGAATAAGTAGAACAGAGGCCTCTTCCCACCTTCCTCCAGCTTGGCCATTTACCTCAGCTTGGCCTTCAATAAGCTTTTGGGCAACTGCCCCCCCCCCAGCACTCCCAAAGCTGAAAACGTCAAGCCGGTAGTAGCCGCCCTTGTGCTTGACCACCATCCGATTCGGGAGGACAGGGCCGCCATCCACCAAGCGCCATCCACGACGCGCCCGTCCTTCAGAAGAAAGTCTGTGAGGGAGCGAGAAGTAACCCAATCTGCACTGGGGTCTGTTCCAGGCCTGGCCAGTGTTCAGCTTCAGCCTGTCTTCCTCTTTTGTGGGCCTTCCAGCTGGGGACAGAAGCTAGCAAGCGGTCCGTGGGGAGGCCTCTTGGCCCTCGCTGAGCACGGGAAGAACAGGCAGCAGCTGCTGCATCCCGTCCTTGCCAGCAACTGGGTCCAAGAGAAGCGGCGAGTTGCAGAGCGGCGAGGAGGACGTGGCTGTGGTTCCAAAGGAAGGGAACCTCCATCCCTTCCCCCCCAAAGTATCTTGTGAGGACGTCGTGAAAAAGGAAATATTGCAGACACTTCTGTTCTCCAGCCAGAGGAGAGTCAAGGAAAAGAGAAGGGTTGAGAGAGGAGGGCCAGGGATGACAGGATAATGGAATAATAAGAGCCGGAAGGGACCTTAGAGGTCTTCTAGTCCAACCCCGCTTAAGCAGATCCTTTCAATCTTTTCTCAATAACCTCAGTAACGGAGCACCCACAACCTCTGAAGGCAAGCCGTTCCAGGGTTAGGACCTAAGCCTAACCTTGGGCAGACTGAGGGCTCCAGGGCCATAAGCCTGATAAACTCCACTGCCAACCTCCGTACAGCTTGGGCAGGGAGGACGGGTCAGTAGCAACATCCCAAAAGATCCTACAAGCCAGTTTTGGGAACAGGGCCTCACAGCCGGAGACCTGGGATCATCAGGAGAGATTCTGGATGACCACTGCCACCCAACGACCTTGCCCCGAGGTCTCGGTTGGTGCCAAGCCTTAAACCCAAGGGGACACATCTCCGAGAGGTGTGTGTGGGGGGACACAGAGTAGCTCTCAACCTGGTTTGTGGTTTAGCATGGCGGAAATAGGCAACCTATTATGGCTTGCTCAAGGAATCAAGCCAACCATGGTTGAATGCAGTCTGTCAACTCTCTCTCCACTTCTCACAGATAACACAGGTTGATCTTGCCATGCTGACAATGTCGGTTCTGGCTGAAGAAGATGCCAATAAGCCAGCTAAGTCACATTCTCATAATCTGATCTACAGAAAACCACAGGTAGTCCTCAAATTGTGATTGTGCAAAGTTGCAACATACCTCCCCAGAGATATTTGTGACCCACTTCGGAGGTTCTGATGGCTGTCTCACCCCCCCCCAGTGGTCACGATTGCATTTTGGGATGCTGGGCTACTGACCCATATTTATGGCTCTTTGTAGCGTCCATGATCATGTTTATATTTTTTGCAGGAAACTTTGACATTTATTCTGATTTCTGGAGGGGGGAAAAAGAAACACCCACAGGCTACAATGGGTTCGTTTAAAAACTGCCACAAAACAGGTCGCAAAATTAGGCGTGGCCATTTTGTGATCCGTTTAATGACAGGCATGACTCAACTGCGGCCGCAAGCCAACCTCAGAATCCTGAGCCTGATTCCTTTCAGTCCGTAGATTCATCTAGCAACGTAAAATAATTTGGTCTTTTCCACCGGTTAAGGCTTTAAACCTTTTTGGCATTGTTGATGGGTTTAATTTAATTTCTCCTGTTCTTCAGCAAAACCAGCCAGCCACATTTAAATGAGCACGTTGGGCACACTCTGTTTAATTGTGGAACGCCAGAAGGTTGGCACGGGCTACGCCCTTCCTTGTAAACATCGTCTCAAAGAAATCCGGGCACAGTCGCAACTGAAACCCATGTGCCACTGCCAGAAACGGCTTGGCCCAGCAATGTAATGGGTCAGGATATCACCTGTTCAGTTTCAACACAGAGAAATATGATTCAGCTTTCCCCTATCTCAGTGTTCCTCAACCTTGGCAGCTGGAAGATGGGTGGACTTCGGCTATGCTGGCTGGGGAATCCTGGGAGTTGAAGTCCACCCATCTTCCAGCTGCCAAGGTTGAGGAACACTATTTGCTGCTTTCCAGATGTGCCAGGTTTCATCTGAGGAAGGCTGCTATAGCATCTTCCCAGAGATTTGTTGTTAGCTGCGAAGTCGTGTCCGACCCATCGCGACCCCATGGACCACGTTCCTCCAGGCCTTCCTGTCCTCCACCATCTTCTGGAGTCCATTTAGGCTCACGCCTCCTGCTTCAGTGACTCCATCCAGCCACCTCCTTCTCTGTCGTCCCCTTCTTCTCTTGCCCTCAACCTTTCCCAGCATGAGGCTCTTCTCCAGTGAGTCCTTCCTTCTCGTTAGGTGGCCACAGTGTTTGAGTTTCCACTTCAGGATCTGGCCTTCTAATCTAAAGAGCAGTCAGGGTGGATCTCCTCTAGGACTGACCGGTTTGATCGCCTCGCAGCCCAAGGGACTCGCAGGAGTCTTCTCCAGCACCCAGAGAAGATCCCCCTCCCCAAAAACCTCTCCGCCCCCAGCCCTCAAATTCTTAACTTCTCAGGCAGCCAAAGCAAATTAAGTAAAGGTGAGTGGGATCAACAAATTTAATCTCTAAATTAAGGAGTGGTGTTGGTGGCGATGGTTTCCAATTAAAACAGGCTATTTGTATCTTATGTACAAAAAACAGAACCCATATTTTCTTTTTCTTTTTTTAAAAAAAGGATAGTTTACACCCATTTCCAACTTTCCTGCATCCCTCGGGTTTCTTTTCACCTTGATCTATGTAAATCGAAAGAGTCGAGCAAATTCATCCAGACCTTCAAAATTTTAAAAAAAAAGTGAGAACTACAAGGTTGAAGGTTCACAAATGCTCCGCAGAGAGTCTCCTTTGATGGCCAACTCTTGACTGCTCGCAAGAGGGTGCTGGGACCCCCGTGCTATGTGCCCCATTTGTTCTGGGCCGCTGGATGAAGGAGGGTCTGAGAGACCCAACAACCCCCCCACCAAATCAATCCGTTCCTGCCAGCATTGTGTTTTGGTACACCCACAGTGCGTCTCTCTCAATGGGTGATGGACCAACGTGTTCCTTCAAGTCCCACACTCCACGGTAATCAAAGAAAGAGTCAGGCACTGCCAAATTAAGTCATTTTCTTCCTTTCTTGTTCGTAGCGCTAGAGTTCCCGGCACCGGTTTTCAATAGGCCACTGTTTCAGAGTCTCCTGGCATGGAAAAAAGCACGTGGGCTTTGGCGTTGATGAAATAGGTGGCCACGAATGAGACGATGAGGATAACAAGGCCCACCACCAGGGTGATGATCTGCGGGGAATCAAGAAGGAGGGAGTCAGGCATGGAAGGATGGGAAGGGATCCAAAGGAAGGGGAAATTACAGGTCACCCTCAACTTACAACCATTTATTTAGTGACCAAAGTTACGACAGCCTCGAAAAATGTTGACTTATGACCGTTTTTTAAAGACTCGTGAACATAGCAGCGTCCCCGTGGTTGCGTGATCAAAATTCCGACACTTGGCAACCGGCATGTATTCATGACGGTTGCAGTGTCCTGGGGTCACGTGATCCCCTTTTGCGATCTTCCCACAAACAAAGTCACTGGGGAAGATTCCCTTAACACTTGCACGATTCATTTAACAACTGCAGTGATTCACTCCACAGTGGCAAGAAAGGTCATAAAATGGTGCAAAACTCAGCTAGATAGAAAGATTGATAGATAATAGAAATTGATAATTGATGACAGATCATGTTTGTCAGTTCATAGTTGATAGAGACTGATGACAGATACTAAGAGACGATATTGATAGATGGACGGATGGCAAGGGTTCCACTTTAGCAAGCCAATCAACCCAGCCCCCTTTGACACCTCACCTCCAGCTCTTTGCTGGCGACCAAGAAGATCCGTCCATGAAGCTCCTTCCAGCGACTCTCCGTCCAGGTGGAAAACTCGGTGGACCCCCACTGCTGGAGCTCGAAGGCCGGGGAGGAGGCTGGCGTGCGGCGGACTGTCATCCTGACGCAGAAGGGCTTGCGGGGAGAGCTGGCGTTGGGGTACGGGGAGCCCTGAACCCACATGTAGTCATACAACTGCAGCAAAGACAACCCAGGTGGAGTAGAAGCAAAGGCCAATTATTAATGTGCTGCTTTGAACATTAAAGCTTTAGCATCAAAGTTTGTGTAACCGTTATGCGGATTTCTTGTTGTCGGTTCCATTTTTTTTAATTTTATTTTTTGTACCTCAGCTGCTGAACGGGTATGTTGTTTTTATAGCTATGTTGTTGTTTTTCTTTCTTTCTGTTGTTAGCCACCCAAAGTCATGAATTTGAGAGAGGCGGATGTATAAATTGAAGAAATGAAATGGAGGAATGAAAGCCAAACCGGGGATTGCTTTGATACGCTAGATTTGCAAAAATTGCTCTTTTCCGGATAAACCCTTAAGGCGTGGGCAGAAGAAGACCAGTGCTGTGGAGTCAGACTTCTTAACACCAGGATGCTTACACAGGCAGATCTTCACTTACAACTGTTTGTTTAGCGGCCATTCAACCTTACGACGACACTGAAAAAAGTGACACATGGCCATTTTTCCCACAACCACTGCAGCATCCCCAGGGTCACGTGATCAAAATTTGGATGCTTGGCAACCGACTCATATTTACGACGGCTGCAGCATCCTGGGTCACGTGATCCCCTTTTGCCGACAAGCCAAGTCAGTGGGGAAGCCAGATCCGCCTAAGAAGCACGTTGCTAACAACGGCAGTGATTCACTTAACGACTGTGGCAAGGAAGGTTGTAAAATGGGAGCAAAGCCCACTTTACAACTGCCTTACAGAAATCCAGGGCTAAACTGTGGTTGTAAGTCAAGGACTGCCTGTAACACGTTGGGGTTTATTGGCTCTTATTGTCCACTTTTTATGCTGGGAAGCCTCTATCGACCTCCAATCAAAATCACTCAGCTGGCTGGGAATCCCCAGTGGATGCCGAATGTCAGGATCGGGGTAAGCTGGGCTCCGGGCTAGCCGTACATTCAGGGTCTGTCTCTGTCTATCTTTGAGGTTGGCAAGCTGGGGACCAAGATCCTCAAAAGGTCACCGAATCTCGTGCAAACTTGCTGGGATGTTGACAGCCTCACCGGAGACCTTCTCCAGATGCCTTCAAAGCTTCGGGTGGGGGCATCTGGGGAGGGAAGACGTGGGCAGCTTTGCCCCGGGTTTTCATCGCCCGGCTGGTGCTTTCCCAGAATTTTTTTTTATCCAGTTTTTTAAAAACAAAAAAACAACAGTGCTCGACTAGAGGACGAGGAACTCACGTCTTCCTTGGAAGCTCTGCAATGCTCCTTGGTGATGTTGTCCCCGAGGCGGGTCCCAGTCAGGTTGGCCAAGACATACTGGACCAGGCTGGTGGAGTTGACGGGACTGGAGACCGCGATGTAGTACTGGAGGGGCTCATTGCCTTGGAGGGGGCAGCAAAAAAAAAAAAGGTTTTTTTTTCAAAGGCAGCAGCCTGAGGATCTCTCTCTCTCTCTCTTAGTCTCTCTCATTCTCTTTCATTCTCTCTCTCTCTCACACACACACACACACGCCTCACCCAGAGGCCCTTTGAAATCTGGCTTAGTGATGGCCTGGAACCAGGAGTTGTTGGACTGGATCAGGAAGCCATACAACATGCGCGTGACCTGGAAGGAAAAGGCAAAACGACAAGGCGGAGAGGTTGAAAGAGCAGCCCTTACTAAACTGCTGGTAAGAGTTTTTATTCCTAGAAAAACTTTTAGTACATTTTATTAAACTGATTTACCCAAATTTATTTAAAAATGACTGTTTAGTAAAATGACTAGCCAAAGCCCAGGATGCCATTTGGTCTCCTGCCTTGGGCAGGGGTGGACTAGAAGACCTCCAGGGTCCCTTCCAGCCCTCGGATTCTATGTTCTAGGAGATGCGGCTACGTTAACTGGCCGCCTGGTTCCTGATGAGATGGGGAAAGGTACTCCATGCACCCCAACACCTGTGGATTAGGTAACTGCCTCCCCCTGACTTTCGAAGAGGACGGGAGCCTTTGGTCAGAGAGGGCCCCTTGTGGCACAGAGCAGGATTTGAAAAGAGGGCCCGGAACGCCCTCGTCTTAAGAGGCCATCCCCGGACCTACTGTGACCTCCCCTTTTGAGAGAAGGTTGCCGGGTCAGCGGCGAGGAGGTAACCTCCTAGCAGCCTGAGTGATCAGTCCATATTATTTCCTCGCTACATGGTGGACATTTAACACTGTATATTTTACACTTATTTTTGTGCCTCAATAATTGCCGGATGGCAGCTGTCAATTGCAATGGAGTAAGTTAATAATCGGATTACTAGATCTCTCGAGAGAAAGGGAGAAAGTCCCAGGACTGGTGGGCTTAACGTAAAGTGACGGAAGGAGGCAAACAGATAATTCCAAAAAGCAGGAGGCGGGGGGGGGGGGGAAAGCAGGAATTCCACCCGGCACCCGGATCCTGACCTGCCTCTCCGGGCTGGTTGAGTGAATTATGTGTTGGCCCTAATTCAGAAGCATCTCACGTAAAGCAGTTGGGAAAGAGCATTTTGCCAGCCAAAACATCTGGAATTTTCACATGCTTTTCTTTCTTCTTCTTCCTTCCCTCTCCCTCCCTCCCTCTTTCCTTCCTTCCTTTCCTTCCTTCTTTCTTCCTTTCTCTTCCTCTCCTTCCCCTTCCTTCCTTTCCCTCCCTCCATTTCCTTACCACCCTTACTATTTTTTTTACAAATAACTCAAGGTGGTGAACGTCTCTCGGGCACCTCCCTGTTTTCCCTACAGCAACAACCACCCTGCGAGGTGTGCCGGGACGAGAGAACGGACTAGCCCCGACCCTCCAGAGGACCCATCAGCACCGACCGTTAATGGGTCCGCCTGAATTGACGAGGCGTTGCCCGCTCCTCCGGCCATCTTGTAGAGCGCGCGGCCCACCACGGTGGCTACTGCAGCTAAGGACTGGGAGGAAGGAAGTTGGATCAAGACAAGCCAGACAGACAATCCAGGTTTGCTCCCCCCGATCCCCCTCCCCTTGAGAGAGGGGCCCAGCCCACCTTAGCTGTGTCCGTCACGTAATTCAGGGCCTCCTCTGGGCTGAGCTCCTTGGAATAATTCAGCCGGATGTTCTCGGGGGTGTCGTAGATGCTCTGGTAGTACCTGTGGGAGGGAAGGAGAAGATGCGATGGCCGGGGGGGGGCAGGGAGGGGTCCTTGAGGGAGCAGGTGTGGGGAGGGATCCCTTGGCACTGGGAAGGAGGGGAGATGAATTTGGGCTTGGCCAGAAACCCAGCCTCCCCCCAACCCTTCCTCAAAGCGAGGAAAGAAGGTTCGTCACCTTCCTTTATTCGTGGCAGAAGCGCCGTTAAAATTTTAATTTTAATTATTGTAATTAACTTGGCTCTTTGGTGCTTTGCCTGTTTGATGAGCTGAGGCCTTTTAATAGAAAGCAAGTGGGGGGGGGGAGAAAGGGGGAGAGACCTTTGCAAATGACATCCCCAGATCCGAAAGGGAGGCCGTTCACACATTCGAGTCGGCGTTTTCCAACCTCGGTGACTTTTAAGAGGTGTGGACCTCAACTCCCAGAATCCCCCAGCGTGCAGTTCTGACTGGGGAATTCTGGGAGCTGAGGTCCGCCCATCTTAAAATCGCCAAGGTTGAAAAATATCGCCGTAGACATACAGGTAGTCCTCGACTTAGGACGACAACTGAGCCCCAAAATCCCGTTGCTAAACAAGACAGCTGTTAAGTGAGTCCCTGCAGTTATCAAGTGAGTGACACGGTCGTCCAGTGCATCTGGCTTCCCCGTTGACTTTGCATGCCAGAAGATCACAGAAGGGGACCCCGGGACGCTGCAACGGTCATAAATACGAGTCAGTGGCCAAGCGTCTGAATTTTGATCGTGTGACCAGGGGAGAGGCTGCAACGGTCGTTAAGTGGGAAAAGGGGGTCATGAAGTCACTTTTTTCAGTGCCCTTGTAACACTAGGCGGTCACTAAGTGAGCTGTTGTAAGTCGAGGGCTGCCTGTATGCAGTGGTTGCAACATCTGGATTTCCCCTGGCGCTCTCTCTCTCTCTCACACACACCCACCCTTCTCTTCTCCCCGTTTGCTTTGTTTCCAGGCGGTCCTGGAGGAGCAGATGTTCCCTTCTGGATGCGTGGTTGCTGCTTGCTCACCCCTGGCTGCCAGCCAGCCGCCGGAAACGTTGGCGAGGCAAAAGTGGATTTTCTCCTGGTTGTCAGAACAATTACGCCGCGCCTCTTTAATTACACGGCGCGCGTCTGTCTTCCCTCTGCTCCCCCCCACCGCAACCAGCGACTGCTACGCTCTTTCCTGTGCACACACACACACCGGCTTCTGCTCAGCTCCTGGGCTCAGGTCAAAGGGGCTGTGGGCTTCCTCCCTTCGTCAAGTTGCTGAAAAAAAGTGACTTAGGACCACTTTTCACACAACCGTTTGCGGCATCCCCCTGGTCACGAGATCCAAATTCAGACGCTCAGCAACTGGCATGTACTTACAGGGTTGCGGTGTCCCAGAGAGGCGTGTGTGTGTGTGTTTGACGTCATCCCCTTTCCCCTTCTGGCAAGCCACGTCAAAGGGGAAGCCGGATTCACTTTACAACCGTGTTACTAACTTGTCAACTGCGCCGATTCACTTAACAACAGAGGCAAGAAAAGTTGCAATCTGGGGTTGAGACTCAGCTGTACAGCCGGCCTCTCCAAGCGTGGCGACTTCAACTTCTGGAATTCCTCAGCCAGCCGCGCGGCTGAAAGTTGCCAAGTTGGGAGACCTCTGAGTTACCGCAAGCCTGCTGTAGAGGCTCCCTCGTCACCTGTTCTCAAAGTGGGACGAGTGGTCAGCCAGGACGATCCCGGGGATCTGCTGGGCCCTCAGGAATCGCTGGAAGGAGGAAGGTGGCAGCGGCTGGGTGACTCCGATTCCGCTCATCACCACGCTGGTATTTTCGCTGCTCTTGTTCAAGGTTTCCATCATCCTTTGGATGTTTCGCTAAGGCAGGAGAAGGCCGAGAGGAAAGACAAGTAGCTCAATTATGCAGCGAAGTTGGGAGTGCAGAGAAAGCTTTACTTGCAAAGGGAGACAAATATACGTGTCCCAGGATGATGTTGCGGGATCCAATCGGAGTCGGTGCACGCATTCAGTTTCACAAGTACTACGTTTGTTGGTCAAGCAGGTACAAAAATAGCCCTAAAAATGACTGAAGCCTGGGAAACGGATCCCTTGTCAGTCAAGAGGAGTGCTGATTTACTACCAGTTTATGAGGCACGTATCAAGGACTTCATAGCCGGCCACCAACAACCCAATTAACTACTAAAAACCACGCACCACTGGGCACCGTATAAATACAACGCGCACATATTCTGGAGAGAGTTCTCCGAGGAGAGCACAAGCCTGAAAACCTGGAAGAATACACCTTTGGTCCCTGTGACCGACTCAGACTGGATGATGAAATTTTCCTTACTGTAGGGAAAAATAAACATCCCTCGGCGCTTAGCCTGTCCTCTGGGACAGTTTACAGATGCTTTAAGGCTTTCACGATCACCAAAATGGGCACACTGATGGCATCGTGCCAAGACAGGGCGCAGCCCGGAGTGGCGCTTAGCACCGCGATGTTCTCCAAGGGCACAATAAAGTCCCACAGGCATTCAAGAAGAGAGGAGGGCGGGGAGGCAGAACTCCGCAATGATGAGGCCTAAGGAAGGCTTCCAAAGACCTCTCGGGATCTCTGGGGATTGAGAAAGGTTGGAAGAAAGCAAGAGGGGGCATTGGATGGCTGTTGCCAGGGAGTAGGGATGCAGCCCCGGTCAAGAAACCCAAAGGCCGGGGAGACCGAGGAGCAGGGCCACCCTGGTTGGAAGCTGCTAGCGAGGAGCATCAACTGGATCTGACCAGGAGCAGAAAGGCAGCTTTCGGACATCAAAGAGGAAGGTTCTGGGCGAGGGAGCAGCAGCATCATGCAGAGGACCAAGATCAGGGAGGAAATGGCCTCAAGAGTAGGAGGACATTTGTTGTGTTGTTGCGCTTTTGGCAAGTTGCTCGAGATGGGGAGGAGGGGGAGGAGGACTGTGCGGTCCTTGGAACTCTCTGAGCTTGGCTGTTTTCTTGCAGACGTTTCATAGCCCAACCACGTAACATTATCAGTGCTAGAAGGGTTTGTGGAGTGGAGGAAGGAAGGAAGGAAGGAAGGAAGGAAGGAAGGAAGGAAGGAAGGAAGGAAGGAGGAAGAGGACGACTCTGAGCTTGCTGGGGGTTTTTGCAGGCATTTCATTGCCCAACTAAATAACATCGTCAGTGCCGGAAAGGGATGTGGGGGTGGGGGGTCTGTGGAGTGGAGGAGGAGATGCTGATCCCTCAGGTGAGGGACACCTGGCAAAAAAAGAAGGCCGGCATCTGTCAACACGTCCTCAGTGACGTGAGGGAAAGAACGGACCATGTGGCGTTCAGCAGAGAAGCCAGGGACATCAGAGCAGAAGCTGGCCGTGCTGGATCAGACCCCTGGCCCACCTAGCCCAGCCATCTGTTCTTGCCGGGGCCAACCGACTAGCCGAGGAAGCTCGCGAGTCTCCCAGCAGATGGCCGTCAGAGGCTGTCCCGCTGCAGTCGGAGCCGAGAGCCATGGATCCATACGGACCCGGTGGAAGCCAACTTCGGCATCTTTCTGGTGAGCAGGGAAGGGAGGGACTGGCAGCCAGGCAAACGCCCCTACCTCAATCTCGGAGTCCTTTCGGGAGACGGGATCCGTGTGCATCCACAGGGAGGCGTTACTCCGGAGCGCAACCTGCAACAGATGGAGCACAGTCGGCACGTGTACAAGGTTGCCCGGGGTTTTCTCCAACGGAGCCAGCCACAGGCAGCAGCAAAAGCAGAGACAGGTCGGAGTCCTCACTGAGGGAAGGCAGCTTCCCCGGGTTAAAAATCAGCCATTGCCAAGTCTCTCTCTCTCTCACACACACAGACATGGCTATTTTTTTTAAAATCCCATTTATATCCCGCCCTTCTCCGAAGACACAGGGCGGCTTACAATCTAAGAAGCACAAACCAATGTGCTTAGCAGTAGCCTTCATTCTATGTATATTTATTTTATTTATTTTATTTTAATCCCATTTATATCCCGCCCTTCTCCGAAGACTCAGGGCGGCTTACAATTTAAAGCACAAATCAATGTGCTTAGCAATAGCCTTCATTCTATGTATATGCCTGCTTATTAGGGCTTTCGCCCCCACCCCCCAAGCGGCATTATTACAAAGTCAGCTTAATTGCCCCCAACAATCTGGGTCCTCATTTTACCTACCTGGGAAGGATGGAAGGCTGAGTCAACCTTGAGCCTGGTGGGACTCGAACCTGCACTAATTGCAGGCAGCTGGTGTTACTTAGGGAGGCATTAGCCCTCTGCTCCACCAAGGCTCTTATTTGGGCCGAATGGGCACAGGCAGGACCAAAGATGAACCAACAATGTACTTTCTCCCCCCCACCTTTTTTCCTGGAACCTCAAGACCACCAGCGAAAAATCTCAGAGCC